>NC_089867.1:3190833-3809166 GCF_036373705.1 Amia ocellicauda
AACAAATAATATACCTATACCATACTACTACACACTGAAGTGATGGACATGCAAGCCATTGAATTAGTATGGTCCCTGCCAAGATGTTTTGAGAACCTGGGTATACATTTAATTTGTCTAACAAATAGGGTGTGGGCGGTGTATCTAACTGCTATAAACTGTGTTGTGTTGTTATTTTCAGGTGTGGGACAAAAGTGAAAATGGAGAATGGAACTGCACAGCTAGCTGGAAGGTACATTTTATTTTCTGCCCCAAAAGAGTTGAAAAGAGAGTTTTTATGCAGTCACCTGTTTATTAATGATTCATGGCATGCTCAATAGACATTTCCTCACATTGCTTTAATATTTAGGGTGGTTGAAATACATTATTTGTCTGTTTGGTTACCATTAAAAGATGACTGCCACCAATATGGGCCACTATTGTTGATGAAAGCCCATCATATCAATGAAAGCATATCTTATTTGTGATCTGTTAAAGCTTGTCTGTTTGTGATAGGAGTGTATTCAGCACAAGAGTTACTGGGAAAACTATCGTAATTTCATAAATAGGTTTTCATTGTCTATTCCCATTAATCATTTATATCTGTTTATTGATCACTGACTCATCTTTGCTGGTAATAGGCTATATTCTAGTTGACTGAACTTGAGTTAATGCAGGACCTGCCAAGAGTTAGATTTGCATCTCCACCTACTGTATGTGATTAGCAATTTTCACTTCTGCCCACTAGGGTCAGATGGCATTCAATAAACTTCAAAAATACATCTTTCATGAATAGACCCTATTTAAGTAAATTAATGAGTAAATCGTATTGATTCCAATGAAGGATGCCAATGCTTTGATCTACAACAATAAACAGGTAATCTGTATAGTTACTGTGTTGCCTCCTTTAAGACTCACAGTGGTTCGGTGTGGCGAGTGACATGGGCCCACCCAGAGTTTGGCCAAGTGTTGGCCTCCTGCTCCTTTGACAGAACAGCTGCTGTGTGGGAGGAAATTGTGGGCGAGTCCAACGACAAGCAGCGCGGACAGAGTCACTGGGTGAGTCATGGGACATGGGATCAACATTATTCTGTTCAGCGAATTATCAGATTTTAACATCATTTTGGTGTGGGAAACCTTCAGCATTTGTTCTTCATTAAAAAAGAAAAAAAAAAGAGAAAAGGTGGTGGTAAACTTTTTAGTGAAAACAGTTATTGCAGATTTAAGGTGACCTGTATAACCTACGGGGCTATAGCCAACCAGGACTAGATTTGGGCAAGTCTGGTGCAGAAACCTTGGCCTAGCCTGCTGGTCCCTGACTCTGGGCTCTTCCTTTCTAGATTAAGAGGACAACGCTCGTGGACAGCAGGACGTCAGTGACAGATGTCAAGTTTGCCCCGAAACACATGGGCCTGATGCTGACCACGTGCTCGGCGGACGGTGTTGTACGGATCTACGAAGCCCCAGATGTGATGAACCTCAGTCAGTGGTCGCTTCAGCACGAGATCTCCTGCAAACTGAGCTGCAGCTGTATTTCCTGGAACCCCTCCAGGTGAGAGTCAGACACACTGATGTTTCTCCTCCTCGGGCACCCGTCCCCCCTTCTGTTTTTATGAGAGCTTGATCAGACTAGAGCTCCAACCTAATAGGATAGATCTCATTCCAAAGAAAAACTGAAAAGTACCACACTAAAGGTCTGATAAGGACCAAATCACTCATCTTCCTGGCACTGAAGTAGGCTATGGACTAGTACTGAGACCCCCCAAAGCAGAGTCCTGTGCCCACTATTATTGTCCGTGTGGAATCTGTACAGTTTCTGGATTTCCCAAGGCCTTCTCCATTATTACAGTGGTGTATGCGTCTAAATTGGATGATTCATTACTGCAATTAAAGTAAAGTGAAAAGTACTTAGTATTTCCATTTGTGGTTTTGGCAACCCAGTTCAAATGGTCATGTTTGTTATAATTTATGTAGCTAAAACTGGATAACACAAAGGAGGTATAGCACATAAAAACATAAATGAGTTTAACATTCAAAAAGAGGTTTGTATTTCTTCATGTATAAATATATATATTTAATGCTGACAGCAATGATAACGGCTCTTATTATATATGTATATGCAACATAACTGAAGATACACTAACGCTTTGCCAACCAATTGTTCCTGATGGGAAATCTATACTCTCACAATAAATAAATAAATAAATAAATAAATATTGACATTATTAACTGCACTTTTAAAATGTAAACTCCAGCACTGTGAGGAGTGGATAGTGAAGTGAACTTCTTCACTTGGAAAAATGGACATGGAAAAATGTTCCCTGTGGTTCCCATTTGTAGCTACTGTTCTTGAACAAATCTGTACATAAATACATCCACTTACATTCATGTATTATGGTTATTTATGATATTACTATGTTTTAAATGTAGTACTAAAATGACATATGCTCCGTGTTCAACGAGACACTTTGATTCAGGAGGGGATTTTAAAGTTGACTTTAAACGGAAAGACATGAACATCTTAATCGTAAATAATATTATTTACATCACTGTTAAATTGAGTGCTGTTGCACTGCAATAAATGCAACAAATAAAGACTCTTTAACACATTTGTATCACTAAGTATGTGTTGTCTTGTTTTTTGCCTGCAATTACTTACAATTATTAAAGCTAATAGGAGAGTTATGGTAGCGTTGCTCAGCTGTTTGATCTGCAGCAGGGTAGCGGCCACATGCATTAACAGCTTATAGGCATATACTTTGTTTATGCATGAGGTATGTGATGTGAAGTTTATTACTGTAAGACAATAAAAGCTGTGTCTGATTGTTAGTCTCCCAGTGACCCTGCCGCCCCCACACCGCCCAGGTCAGCTGTACCTTGGCAAGGAGGAGTGGAGGGTGATTATTTGATATTAAGCTGAACTGGCAGTGGTTAATGGAGTCATATGCAGCCTTCTAAAACTAACCCTTTTCTGCTTTCTGGGATTTTTACCAGCTCCCGGGCTCATTCTCCTATGATTGCAGTGGGAAGCGATGACAGTAATGTTGGCTATGGTGGCAAAGTCCAGATATACGAGTACAATGAAAACACAAGGTTGGTACTGTTTTTTTTTTTCCTCAAGCTTCTTACCTTCCATTTACACATTTTTGTTTTGTTTATTCTGACATTCCTGTTTTCTGAAGGTTGTTAATTTAGCACATGCCTTTGAGTAAGATCAGGAAATGCTTTGTTTTTTCCCCCCTTAATTCCCCTAGTGCCTGCGGTTAAATTATGAAAAAGGCAGCATCAGCAATGCCCTATTGAGATACGTCTGCTGAATAAGCATACAGACTGGTGTGACAGTGTCAGACTGGATTGTCTTTCATTCGAGAAGTATTTACTTCTGCATGTCTGTGTTCAATTCTGTTAAAATCTTCTTTTATGGGAAGTCTAAGGGCTAGGTTTTCTCTGCTGGATTTGTAAAAGTGGCCTTACTGGGTCTGTCAGTGTGTCTGTGCTAAGAGTTGCACTGGTCCTGCCTACATTGCCATTGGTCTACCATGTCTGTGAGTGGGAGGAAAAATATTGCTGCATTTTTCAGAGGACACTACACCCAGTGTAAGATAGGAGAGAGAATCTTCCCATTCCCCAAATCAAAGCCTGTGTTCAAACCCATCTGCAGGAAGTACGCCAAGGCGGAGACGTTGATGACCGTCACGGATCCAGTCCACGACATCGCCTTCGCGCCGAACCTGGGGAGGTCATTCCACGTGCTGGCAATTGCGACCAAAGATGTCCGCATTTTCAAGTTAATACCTCTCCGGTGAGTGGATTGAGGAGTTTGTCCACTGCCAACAGTAATTTAAGACTCTGCTGAAATGCATCTCAAATGTGTGGTTGTCAGAGGTGGGGAAGAGAACTGCATGAGAGGAGGGAACAGATAATATTTCAGTTCCCCCATGACATTAATGGGAACCGATGACACAGCTGGTCAACATCAGAACTCCGTAGAAGTTCATGAGGCGTTCGTATGTTATTCCGGTGAGATTTATCCATGCATTAAGAATTGGTGCCCATTTTTTGTCAAGTGTTACCATATAACAGAGATCTGTTGTGCTAAATGTAATTCATTTAAATTACGATTAATCTTACTACCTAATAATGTTTCTTTATGAAAATGATTGTTTTGCACAGGAGGGAAACCAGCACTCCGACGGGACCAACTAAGTTTGAGGTGCAGATTGTGGCCCAGTTTGAGAACCACAACTCCCAGGTGTGGCGAGTGAGCTGGAACATCACCAGTACCTTGCTGGCCTCCTCGGGCGATGATGGCTGCGTGAGGCTGTGGAAAGGTGAGGCCTTTACTCCAGCGGTCGACGACCTGCTCCACACGAAGAGAGAATGGCATGAGTGGCCATTTTCTTCAGTTGAACTAGCAGTGTTTGTAATGGGTAGACGAACTCTGCTGAAATTGAAGCTTTTTAAAGTCTGTGTGTGGGCTAAAGTTGAGAATACAGGCACAGCTTTGCTTGTGTGTATAACACCATAAGTCTTCAGCAACTGATCGCATAATCATTTTCTTAATGTGACATTCTCTTATTATAGACCGATGTGGATATCGGCCAATGCTATTTCACCAAAATGGCTGTTGTATTTTAGCACTAATTTTGGGGAATCGATTGACAATAAGCTGGAAAAGAATCAGTGGCTTTTAACTGCTAATTAAGGGAAGCAACTCCAACTCACAGGATCTTCTGTGTGAGCTGGCCGTGGGAATGTCATGTGACTCTTAATCAACATTTCCACTGTATCTAGGCAGCACACCATTTTGTTTTATTCCCACCAAACATGCACTTCTGCCTGAACCCAATGAGTGCAACATTTTCCTTGGTATTACTCTTGGCCTGTTTGTTTATGTTGTTTTTCTTCCCACTCCTAATCTGTATATATTATGCCTTTCCAGCGAACTACATGGATAACTGGAAGTGCACCGGGATCCTGAAGGGGGATGGCAGTCCTGTGAATGGCTCCTCCAGTCAGCAAGGCATCTTGAACTCGGCAGTGGGCTCTGCTGGCCAGACCTCCCAGAATTCCCTGAACGGCTCGTCAGCAGGAAGGTAGGTCTGCAGAGCTGCGGTGAGGAGACTGCTTCACTTGGGGATCTCCGCTCGGCACTCTGGGGCCACCCTTCACTGACAGCTTGAGAAACTTGCAAAGAGCTTGGCATCCTTTGATAAGAGGGGTGCCAGGGTACGGTCTACTTGCTATACAGGTGTTTTAATGTTGGTTTTACTTGAAGACTATAAAGACAATGCATGATTCAAAGGAAAACCAGAACCTTTTTGTAAAAAAATCAATACATTAAATGCATTGTTACATTTATAGTGTACGTGATATGTAGGATTTTGTAGGATGTGCATTCACTCTCTAACTCTTAAGGGCTTCGTCGTGTTCACTTTTAGTTTTATCTTCTGAACATGTCATATAGCACATGTGAGAGCTAATAAGTCTGCTGTTTAGATACGTTTTGTCAACATCCATCTCCAGAAACACTTTAGGCCAATGTCAGGATCCATTAGAAGAACTGAATTCTGGAAGTGAAGGGATTTCTTGAGCTGGGAAAGACAAAAGCTCTCTGTTTAGTGAAGCTTTTTTTCCTTTTCTTTTTTTTAAATAAGCTTGCCAAACTCTTTGTACAGTTTCAACAGTTGTTCACCTGTGTCCACACAATGTGTTTTTGGCTTCAGTGCTGTAACAGGACTGTGCAGTCGCAACTTACGAGTTGGAAGTCAGTGGCTAGTATTTCTGATGCATGAAGTGGATGCTATTGTACTCTAATCCTTACCTGGTGAAACTGATGTGTGGGCAGTGTATGAATCTGAGGGGCCTTTGACAATGCTGGTGACTGCTAGATCCCTTTGTTTTAAAAAAGTGGGGGAGATGACTGTCCTCTCTGTCCTAACCTCTGACAAACTGTTTTTCATTTATCTTTACTTGGTAGTAACCCTGTTTAAAAACGAAAGTAGCAGATCATATTATCTTTAGCTTCCTCACCTTCACGTTCCAGGAAGGTAAAGGGTTGTTTTTAAACCTATCAATGGAATAATGAATTCCTTTTGCTTACTTTTCAGGATCCACAAACTTTCCCCAACTTTGCTTCCACGAGGGCAGTTTTAAAAGGCATTTTATTTAAATGCTAGCCTGTCATTTTTTAGGCTGTCTGAATTTGCTCTTCCTGAGAGTATGAAGAATATGACCTTGGCATCTCGAGTGCAGGCGCTACCAGTCTAATTATACAGCCCTTCAGCAAGATCTACATTCCTCTGTTGTTGTCGTTGTTGTTGTTATTACTATTACTACTACTACTACTACTATCTTTGTTAAAGTTGAAATAAATATGAATGACCAGCACACTTTACACTTTAGTTTTATCAATATTTTAAAATTGCCCTGCCAAACGTTTGAGGAAAAACTATTATATATATTTCACTCCGCTAAGGATCCTGATAAGCAAAGGTATAATTTATTATATTGATGGCTTCATATGCACCCTTCAAGCATACAGAAATTGAGTAGGTGGAATTAAGTCACATGTACAGCTCTGGAAAAAATTAAGAGACCACTTAACATTGATTTCTGAACTTGGAGTGGTCTCTTAATTTTTTCCAGAGCTGTAAGTGGCCTTAAGAGCAGTACTGAACATCAGGTCTCTGCTAATTTTGCAGAACACACACTGTAGTTGACAAGTTTGAAATTCAATAGCCAGAAGTTGAGATAATATGAAATGCTCCTTTTAAGAAACACGGTGTTGTATAATTAGCATCCCACAACATTCCACCGATATATATCAGAGGGGTCAAAACTTTTTGTCTGAAGGGTCTTGATGTCTTCTGGTTTTTTGTTCTACCCAAAGTTTCAGTTGCTGATTAATTTGAACTTAACATTTAAGATGTTTTGACCTGACATCTTTTAAACCACCAGCATTAGAGGTCAATTTGCATTACATTGTTTACGAACCGAACAACACTACCAATTTAGTGAAAATCAAGAATTTGCTCGTTCATGTCGTCAACGTCATAACAATTTTCCCCCTTGGACTTGCAACAAAGGAGATGCTACAGCAGGACGTACAACTGCAGAAATCTTAGCCCTGTACAAAGAAAGTGTTTCCTGAAAAGTGCAGTAGATGGCAGCAGAACGGTTTATACTGTTTGTACAAGACCATGGAAACCAGGATAACTGACCTGTAGAGCCTGCCATAAATATTGACATTAAGAGAAACATTATTAGATATGATTGATGTTATTGAATGACAGTGGAGAAAGTTAATTGACAATAGTTAATTGTAATTTTACAGTTTTTAAACAAACTTTTTTTTTTATATATGTAATTGATGTAAAAACGCCTAATTTAAGACTTACTATAATTGAAGTGGACTATGCATTATTTGAACAATCTGAAACGTCACACCACACGGTTACTTTCATGGCTCACATGAAACAACCTTTCACATTCTCATTTTGAATGCAGTGATAATTTCTAAAATAAATGGGTTATCATTGCCTGTGTGATATGATATATAAGCCAAATTACATACACCCAGTAGTTTGTAAATAAAATAACTTCTGAACTGTTTGTTTCGGTGTGGATTAGCATAGTAAACACACTTGCAAATGCACGGTACACGATTCCATAGATATCAGTACATAGTGGTTCCCTGTATTTTGTAATTTGTATCTTTCTGATTTGCTGAGGATTTCACATTAAACTTGAAGCATGGAATGGACATGTATCACTTATTTCTAAGAAGGCAATTTAATTAGACCTTTGAATCTCCATTCCAATTGAGCATCTCGTTTCCAATTGAGCTGTTCATTAGATCAGCTGAGTTTTGACCTGTTGTTGGAACGTAAAGCCAGAAGACCCATGGCCCCATGGGATGGGAGTTTGACCCCTCTCCCCCAAACAAAATCTAACAATCTTGAATACATACAGCCTTTCCTTCAGTTGGCTATGGTGAACAATTTGAACACATCATGTTTGATAGGTGGTCTTTGTTTGGGGGTCGGTTGTAAAGATAGTGTACATAACTGTTGAATATTGAGCAACACTGAGCATTGAACGTCTCTGATGAATATACAATATATAAGTATACAAAATATTATTGTACTTGAATTCCTTTAAATTATCATATTTGATCTGCCCGCCCCCTCTAATAACTCTTAAAACTAATAATAACTCTTCTGTGAGTGTCTGAGCTCTTCTAAAATGTAACCTCTGTCAAACACTGAAAGATTCTCTTACATTTGAAGGCATCACAATGGGGCTATTTCTGTTAAGCTTTATAGTTCTGGTAAGTCTTGTTCCTTTTCTGTTTGTACTTGGGTGAGAAATCCTTGAAATTATATTACTGTTCTTTTGTTATTCTCAATATTATTATTCCTCAGTGTGTAAATGTTTGTCTAAATTAAAATGCTTAAATGTAAGAAACAACTTTTTGTTTTCAGAACTGTGATACAAACTGTTTTCTCCACTTGTATTATATCCTTTTAACAGAAAGAAAGCTCAACTGATACCAGGCTAATTGGAGTATTTTGCTGTTTTGCTGCTTGTTGCATGCACACAGGAATGGAAAGAGAACTCCTTTTTCCCCTCCTCTGCGCCGACTGACTTCTCCCAAGACACACCTGCAGCCTGCATACTACTAATCGCAACCCCCAAAAAGGCTGTTTACTTATTTATGTCCCCACTTCTGTAGATCCTGGAATCCTCACATGGTCAATTTGTAAAGGCAGTATATCATGTGTGGCATTTACCTCAAAACATAATCTGAATCTTTGGATATTTTTTTAATTTTATCTTCAGGTGATTTCCATGAGGTATGGGACAATTAGCTCAGTTATTTTGCTGTTTTGTTTTTGTCTCAGGGCAACAACTTCCAGAAAGTTTCCTCTGGACCCCTTCCTGATTTCTGTTCAAAGCTTAGTTTGCCATGTTATTTTTAGCACCACACCAGTAATGTCACATCAGGTCATATGAATACAAATATATATTTTCTTTCATTGGTTTGACTCAATTACGGTTAGTCAGTCCTTTTTAAAGGCTTGTACTAATACCACAAATGTCATATGATCCTGAGTGTTTGCAGAAAGGCTAGCTTATTCTTTTGTTTTTTTTCTTTGATGTTAAAAGAATGCTAGACTTCTGCTCCACAGTATATTAAATGTCTTACATTCCAAATATTGCTTGTGAGAACAAAAGAAAAATGCATCTTTTTTAAGTTTTAGGCTTTTTGTGGACAATCAAGAAGGTACATTTAAAAAATCTACAGTATGTACCATCATAATAATCTGAAAAAACTGATACTGTACAACCCAAAGCCCCACATGTGGTTTCCTTTGGGCTTTTGTTAGTTTTATTTTTTCATTTTACAAATTTAGTTCTACATGCCATTATTCCTTCCAGTTTTATTGTTTTCAGTTACTTTTCTGCACCCTTGTTATTTGGCAGTAATAGGGGAAGTTCTGTAGAGGAAATCTTTTGGGAACCACTGGTTGTGCTGTGCTATCTGAGGCAAGATGTGCCATATCCTCTGCACCCTCCCTGTCTGTTGAAAATAGTTTTGTAGTTTTCAAAAATAAAATGCAAACTTCACAAGTAAATAAATTCTATTTATACAAGAGTTTTTTTTTTTTTTTTTTTTTTTTTGTCCCCCCCCCCCCCCCCCATTACTTGCCACATTTGGTTTGGATCTGGTGTTTGTGTATCGACTGTTATCTCACTTTCCATCATAAAGTTTTATCTAGAGCAGAATGTTAAATAAACTTTTTACAATGTTTTCGTACTTCCGTAATTTTGTCCCTTTCTTTACATACTTCCATGTATTTTTGATATTTCAAGCTAACCTGACCGGTTTGATTTATTCCATTCTTTCAACGTATTTGTTTTTACTGACTTTGTGTCAATATTGCAGGTGTATTACATTTTTTAATACATAGTGACTTACATGCATCATGTAGGTTTTGCTAGTTTGACATTTTGGATACAGGGGTATATTAACATGTATTATATGATGAAGCCTATATATTTATTTTGGCTTTTTATCTGGCTGTGTGTCAACCAACCAAAAAACTGTCAACCCATCACCAGTAATGAATGTGTTACAGTGACGCAATTGAAAAATAATCGGGTGTTTTTGAAATAAAGAAATCCTCCAAAACAGGTCAACCTTCTTCACTGACAAAAGACCCAAGGAAAAATTAAAGAAGAAATTTATTAATTTCATGAATGTCAATTAATCCATTTCATGCATCTAAAATTTATATGTGGTTGGACAGGTATTCTGCCAAGAAAACACTGAATTATGCAACTTGATATAGATTATGTGAGATTTGGGTTATAAACATAAATCTTTATTTTTTTCAGAATTAATAGTGAGGTTTTTTTATTTTATTTCCTATAATAATTAGATATAACCTAGGGCCCTGTATCTAATATGTAATATGTTTAAGGTGATTTAACTCAAAATATACTTTGTTGATTACAAATAAAAAACATTAATTCATGCTAATTCCAGCTGATGGGCTAACAATTATACAAATTTATAGTTGATTTTTGGTTTAAGTACAAAACCTGGACAAATAATTTTCCTTCCTGGTGTCGAGGTGTGCGATTGTGCCGTTTGTTCCGTTTCTGTTTTTCAGCATGGCACTACTTCTTGACTTTTTTTTCTTTCCTCGTTTGGTTTTGGTTTTGGTTTATTTTTTTAAAGCATGGAGTCTATTCTCCCCTTTATTTCTCCTCATATTTACTACCTTTCTCTTCTTTCTGTTTTTTTCTTTGTTTTTTTCTTTTTGTTTTTTGTGTGTGTGGCTTTTGTTTCGTTTCTGTCTCCATTGTTTCAGGTATTTCTTTCCCCCTCTGGACCCCCCATGGGCTGGTTCGAGATGGTCCAGTTATGCCCAACTACTGCCTCCTCCTACACTGATAGAGCAAACTTGTGATGCTGATTCTGCCAACCTGCAGCTTCCTCATCCTCGCAGACGATATACCACACGACCCCTAAACCCCTTGCCAGAAAACGAAGGGGTCTAAAAGGGTTTAATAAAAATAAACTAAAAAGTAACAAAAAAAACACTCTAGGCCTTGCTTACTCAAACATGTTATTTTGTTTCTGCTTTCCTTTCAGTCCCTTTACTTATCTTTTTTTATTTTATTTTTCCTCCCTGCTTTTTCCTGGAAGGCTTTGTGGATTTGTTTTTGATGTTCCTTTGTTTAGTGTTCCTTTCTCACACCCCCTACCTGAATGCCTGCAGATAAATCGCTGCATTCTTTGCAACGATTTCTTTGGATTCTTTTACGAAAGGAAAAAAATCGAAACACAAAACTGTGGAAGGAAACCAACTCTGAAATATTGTATATTTAAGGTTGCTTCCCAAGTGCCTGTACTTCCAGTATGCATTGTTTCTTTGCACTGATAAGTTTAATATCATAAACTGCTGTTTTGCTAATGTTGGAAATGTCTGTTCTTTCAAACTTGTCCGAAGTGCCATTCCTGCTACACCATATCTAAATCCCGATTTAAATAAAAAGGTGGGTAATTGTCAGAATCGTTGTTGATGTCAATGATACACTTTGAAATCAAACAATAAAATTTTTGGTGAAAGATTGAAAAAATTGTTTTAATTTGCTTTGGTATGTTTGTCTCCTGTGGAAGTATTGACCATAATTGAGGAAGTGAAGAAGTGTCATGTGTTTTTCATTGTGGCTGCCTGTAAAAACACCTTAAATCAGGGTCAGGGTCTATGTATTTACCTTGAGTCAACTAATATTATATATATACACTCACCTAAAGGATTATTAGGAACACCTGTTCAATTTCTCATTAATGCAATTATCTAACCAACCAATCACATGGCAGTTGCTTCAATGCATTTAGGGGTGTGGTCCTGGTCAAGACAATCTCCTGAACTCCAAACTGAATGTCTGAATGGGAAAGAAAGGTGATTTAAGCAATTTTGAGCGTGGCATGGTTGTTGGTGCCAGACGGGCCGGTCTGAGTATTTCACAATCTGCTCAGTTACTGGGATTTTCACGCACAACCATTTCTAGGGTTTACAAAGAATGGTGTGAAAAGGGAAAAACATCCAGTATGCGGCAGTCCTGTGGGCGAAAATGCCTTGTTGATGCTAGAGGTCAGAGGAGAATGGGCCGACTGATTCAAGCTGATAGAAGAGCAACTTTGACTGAAATAACCACTCGTTACAACCGAGGTATGCAGCAAAGCATTTGTGAAGCCACAACACGTACAACCTTGAGGCGGATGGGCTACAACAGCAGAAGACCCCACCGGGTCATCTCACCTCCACTACAAATAGGAAAAAGAGGCTACAATTTGCACAAGCTCACCAAAATTGGACAGTTGAAGACTGGAAAAATGTTGCCTGGTCTGATGAGTCTCGATTTCTGTTGAGACATTCAGATGGTAGAGTCAGAATTTGGCGTAAACAGAATGAGAACATGGATCCATCATGCCTTGTTACCACTGTGCAGGCTGGTGGTGGTGGTGTAATGGTGTGGGGGATGTTTTCTTGGCACACTTTAGGCCCCTTAGTGCCAATTGGGCATCGTTTAAATGCCACGGCCTACCTGAGCATTGTTTCTGACCATGTCCATCCCTTTATGACCACCATGTACCCATTCTCTGATGGCTACTTCCAGCAGGATAATGCACCATGTCACAAAGGTCGAATTATTTCAAATTGGTTTCTTGAACATGACAATGAGTTCACTGTACTAAACTGGCCCCCACAGTCACCAGATCTCAACCCAATAGAGCATCTTTGGGATGTGGTGGAACGGGAGCTTCGTGCCCTGGATGTGCATCCCACAAATCTCCATCAACTGCAAGATGCTATCCTATCAATATGGGCCAACATTTCTAAAGAATGCTTTCAGCACCTTGTTGAATCAATGCCACGTAGAATTAAGGCAGTTCTGAAGGCGAAAGGGGGTCAAACACAGTATTAGTATGGTGTTCCTAATAATCCTTTAGGTGAGTGTATATATATAATATATCTGCTGTACGTGATGTGTGAATACAGTTGATTTAATCCCTCTGCTGAATTCTTGGACAGAAGCGCAGTAAAATAAAATTGATGGTTAGAGTTTATACTTGTAGGAAGAAAAAGGCAAGTAATGGTTGGTGTTTTGCCTTCAGCATGTGATGTAAAACTATTTTCCCTGCTTTTGTTCTTAGAAACTCAGGTATTTGAAACTCATTTGAAATAGCACTGAGGAGGAGTTTCCCATGATGTATCTGAACTGACCCCGTTCACACTTATTAGGCCGGCCCTGGGCCGCCTCAAATTTAGGCCATATTTGCGGTTTTAGGAGGCCTAAGTGCCTCACATATGCGGGCGAAAAGCCGGCCTAAACTAAATGCATGCCGGGAATAAACACATCAGCTCAAACAAACCAGTGACGCAGGACATTAGCTCTGCTTACAGGTGTGTGCGATGTATTTATAATCACAACTTATTAATATCGATTGGCTATTGTTCGGTTCTATATTTTATTTGAAAGTAATCTTACCCTTTGCAGCCGAAGCTTTCTAAAATAATTAAAAATGTGCTGGTTCAATGGGGAATCTAATTCATATATTTCCCTTTTCAAATGTCTATCTTCGGTTCTGCAAGTTTAAAAGTGCTGTTATACAATTCACCCGAAAGCGAAGCACATTTATTAGGACATCCACATTAAATCACAAGAAATCGTGTGCATTAGTATGCAATCGTCTGCATGGAAAGCAGCCTCTGTGATGCGTCTATAGTTATAATATCCTCAGACAGCAGCGCTGTGCACTTCCTGCGGTTTCTATTTTAACTGTATCTTCATCCACATTGTAAACAGCGCTTTCATTTCTGCATCGTCCCAGTTGTCACCTCTAACGCTGGCATTTGTGATTGTACTGCTCAGCTCAATATAACTGCATTTCGGATTGGATATTAAATAGCTGGTCTCGTATTAAAATGCACTGATTTGAATGGAAACCTGCTTCGGTTAAATTTATATCGTTTTAATGCAAAAATGCGGATAATTAATAAAGTTACGGTCCCGTTCACAATTTCATAATGCAATTTCCACGTGTAAAATGCATACTGTTAAATTTCCCGGCGCGTTTACAGTTACATTTAGGCCGGCATAAAGCGGGACTAGTTTTGACCCCGCCCAGGGCCGGCCTAAATCTTGACCCCGTTCACATATGAGTTAGGCCGAGTGTGAACAGTTTGCTAACAAAGTAGGCTGTAGCAGTAGGTATTAATCCCACAAGAACATTAAGCACTCCTGAACTATTTTTAACTGTAAAAAAATGGCCACCAGTTAGTAGAGCACAATTTTCTTTAACTAGGACTTCAATGTAAATATATTACTTAAAACATTAAGATGTTTGGGGATTTATCATGATGATTTCAGCAAACTCATCTTACATGGAGATAAGGTATTTTGGTGTTAAAGGTGTTGCATCTCAAATCAGTTTTAGAAATCTCTAACTAAGAACTATGATTTTAAGATTTTATAGCCATACCATTACTACTTAGTTTACCCTCTGTTGTCACATGCCTGCTATTTCTGCATGTATTGGTATTAAGGTTCAGTTTTAAATGATTTATAAAAGCACACATATCTGTGTTTCATTCTCTACATTTTGTGTATTGCATCACTATTGAGACAAGTCAGTATGACTCTTAAGGTCTTAAGTTGGCAGCTTTAGGCCATCAGATAAAACTTTCTGTTCTGAAATTGCAATTCAGGGTATTTAGATTTTTCTGATTCTGCAAGCGTAGCTTTCTTGTATTGCAATTATGTGAGATCAAACTAAAACAAAATTATGTGTAGGATGATCTTAATGATTTTAAGCAATGATTTCATATCATGTTGTATGTGTTCTTTGTGATTTTTGTCTACTTAGGCTCCAGTAAAAACAGATGCATCAAGCCTGAAGACTATTTGAGTCTTCAGTGCACAATTCTTAATCAATGGTGTCAGAAATGTCCATTCTTCATTAAACTAAATTCATTTGTCATGCTTAAAATGTGCTGTTTTTTTACTAGTATAGATAACATGGGAGGTATAAATATAAGATGATAAAAAACAAATACCTATAATCAGTCAGAAAACACACAATTGGGTGTACAACTGGAAACAAATCTAACAAAGTGCAAATGATAAAAAGACTACTTCATGTAGTTTCCATTTGTTTTGTCCCAATTCTTCCTCCCTCCCAAATTAGCAGACTCATGATTACAGCACTGGTTGGGTATGAGTCCTCAAATCCATGTGGTGTCAGTGAGGATTCAAGAGCTGCAGACAAGCCCATACTTTTGAGTGGGTTGGCAATTGGTATATTCTGTTTTCTTGGCTGAAGTAAAAACATCCTGGCCACCAGAGCGATACTGGTTTTAGGTGGAATGGTCCAAGGAGCAGCTGCAAGAGTGGTGACTGAGGAGGAGGGAGGAATGCTGGGAAGAGGAGGTTGATCACAGTATTTATTAGGTGGGTATGCAGATGGGTATGCAGTTCAGAGTAAAATGTTATGTTTTCCTCTATCTCAAACTTCCTCTGAAAATGGTGAACTCTTCTGTCTTCCGCAAAGCCAGTGGTAGTGGTTGTCTGTTGAGCAAGTGAAGGTGCACAAGGATGGATGCAACACGTGCTCTGCTGGTGTTCCTGAACTGCACAGAGGGTAATGTGTTTTAATAGTAGGACTCAGTCAGATCATCAATGCTCAGCAGACTTGGCAATGCTATACTCAACATATAGAACAGAACATTTCAGACAACTATACATACCATATAAGGTTTTTTGATTGATTGCTACAATATTACTCAATATCTATGAGTTCTACTCACCTGTGAGTGTGCTTGTTTATGTTCATTCTTAAAAGTCATCTATTCACACTGCAAAAACTTTACTAGCAGTGCTTTTTGTCACTGCCCACTACAGAACAGATAAGTCATTTTTTGCTTGATTATTGGATATTTGTAATTTGTTTGCAGTTACTGTAATGCATAATGTTTTTATGTTCCACCGTGTAGTTGTGTCTTTGAATGTTAGCCATATAAACATGTTTAGTCTTGACACATGATATGCATAAGCACAATTATAACTAGTGTATGTACGTATGACTCAACGCAGTTACTGCCGTTGTCTCCGTTGTAAAGCAGAGCGTACAATTTGTGATTGACAGCAAAGGTGTCCACTCAGGTCTCGAAGTTTCTCGCAGTTGAAACTCTACTCCAATGAAATTGCGACTCTTGGGCTGCGTCCGCCCACAAGAGGTGGCGTCAGCGCGCGGTTTCCTGTGTATAAATCCTACCGGATGGTAGACGTACTTGCGTGGACAGTAGTTTGTTTAGGTCTAACTCTGAGCCGAAAAAAAAAAAAAAAAAACCCGCTACAGTTTAAAGTTTTGGCGGCTGCAGTCGCGACCTACCCGTCAATGCACCTTCAATCGGACGCGCTTGGGACCCGCTCGCGCCTCGCGCATGTGTGATTGTGATGTGCCAGCCCGAGTCCGGAGCGAGGTCTTCTGTGAGGCGGACGCCAGTGTCGGGGGGTTGAGATTGTTTTCAGCTGTTGCAGAGGAGTAGGTGCTCGGGGGGATCTGCAGTCCCTTCTGGTGTAAAGGGCGAGGTTTCAAAGTAAGTAGCGACTGCTGTATTACGGGTGCACATTGTAGATGCTTTCTTGGCAAGTCCCTAAACAACTTTTTCCGGGAGCGGTATCTCGTGTTTTCTCTGCCGAGTGCGATCGGACTCGGCTCTGGCCTGGGGGGCTGCAGGATCCTGTCGTCTGTATTGTTTACGTCCTAGGGAAATCCGTTTTATTCAGAACTGCATGCACTACTGTGTCAAATACTGTTTGTTTTGCCCTGCTATACTGGCAGAAACTTAGTATCTTACAATGCAACTTAATTTTAGACAATGTAAACTTAAGTTACTTTAAATTGTGTGTGTGCCATGGCATCTGTTTTCAACTGGTTCTGTAATACTGTGCGGTTAACGTATTTATTACGTGAATTCAGTCAGTCTTCTCGGATAGATTTAATTTGATTTTAGCTTTTCAAAGCATTTGTTTTTGATGCTTTTGCAAAACTCAAAACTTGCTGTCACCTTCTGGTCACAGTTGTCACCAATGAGTTTGTTGCCCCTTTTATTTGTATTCAGCAACTGCGTGTATTTATGATCGGGCACAAGTCTCTTAAAAATAATAATAATAATAAAATAAATGTAACTTATTTTAAAATTTGAATCCATCCTTTTCCCCTCTGATGAGAGGTTTTAACCACACTTTCATGATGTCACCTTGCACATACACTTGATATTAGCTGTCAGTGTATTTTGACCAATAGATTTCCACTTTATCCAGCCATATGCTTTTGTTTTAATCCTAAAAGCATAAGTTTATACTTCAAGTCACATTACGTTATTGTGGTTGTCATGGTGTGACAAAATACAAAAGTGTTAATGTATTTAAAAAGGTGTAGGCCCCTGATTGAATTATTTAATGACTGCTGCAGTGCAATTGATCGTTTTCTAAGGGTTTCTATTGTGATCTGTGTTCTGTGTGATTTCCCATTCCAGTTCATCCCACACCAAAAATGTATGTGTGGCAATACGCTTTGGGCAAAAGTATCCCAGTCCGTAGTGGTAGTCCTAGTGCTCTTTACTAAAACCAACCTAGTGATCCATTACTAGCTCTTTTTTTTATAACTACTTTTTACCAAATATTGTGTTGTCTGTGTGTATGTATGCACCTGCATAATTTTGCCTTTCCTTCCAGCAGGTGAACTGGGGCCTGTTTGCACAATATGACCGAGAGCTTCGGCAACATCGAAGATGAGCCATTTCCCAGTTTCCTGTCCAACTCCCTGGGCAGCAGCTCAGCTGCTTTGGGGAATGTGACGCTGGGCTCCACTCTGGGGCTGCCTGTGGCTGCTTCCACTGTGGCTAAAATTAGATCAGGAGCTGACAACAGGTGGGGCTGCATTGCCTGTGAGCTTCACTTATATCCAGGCCCACGTTACAAAATATGTTTCCCGTCTAGGTATATTTACACAACTTCAAAAAGATTCCTGTTATGCGTTTTAGTTTTCCCCCCCCCATTAATTTGTGATGAAAGCAGCTATAGAGCTATTCTTGCATCATGCATTTTCGTTTCTGATCTCGAATGCCTGGCCTTCTTTTTGCAGAGTTCCTGATACCCAGGCGTCCTACTTGGAAGATGGACAGCTTTCTCTTGCGAACTCCCAGTCTTTAAACGGGGAGAATGGAAAATTTGCCCTCAGTTTTAAAGATGATTTGTAAGTCTTGTGAAAGGGGCTTTCATCAATGTCTTGGAAGTTTATGTAAATTTTTACATAAACTTTAAATCAGTTGTATTTTAGGTTAGCTTTATTATTTGCATCATCATATATGGAACAAGTAATTTAAATATAAGAATAATAAATTGTTTCATGGGTTGAAACATTAGTGTTTTTCCCCTAAACACCCATTCATGGGCCTGTGTGCAGATGTTGTACTTGTTTTGATGTTAGCATAGTCCAAATAAATGCATTCACCAATGCTGTAACAAGTGAAGGACTCAACCTTTCATGACTGTGGTTTGTGAATCCATTTCCCATACAGTGATATATGTGTAGTAAGGACACTGATAAGCTTGTGAGACAATTTTAAGTTGAGTAGTTTTAAATAACCAATTATTCTGATGCTTCTTCTTTAATTCGTTGTGAAAAGAGAGGTATATGGTTTATTTATTTAAATGGACTTATCTTAGAACATTGTATCCAATTATCTTAAGTTTTTGCTATATATCTCAATGATTTCCTAGTTTTCTGTTTTCGAAGGGGCTTGATTCACTTCCATGAGGGGGTGGTTAACTCTTTATACTCCAGTAGGAAAATGGCAAATTTAGTTTTATGATGCCATGTGATTTTTATATATTCTCTCCTTTCCTTACAGAGAAGATGCAGATCAGTTCATTGCTGCCCATCGAATCTCAGATCTCCTAGTTAAAGTCCAGCTTGATGACACTGGGCCTAGCTGTAAACGTGACCCCTTTTCACGGGGGTCTCTACAGAGGCCGTCTGCCCACTTTGCAGGACGGCCCTCTGGATACGGGGATGGTAAGCATACTTCTCTAATTTTCTTTGAGCCGAAGTCTCACAGTAGACAAGTGCAGTACTGCCGCTGCTGTGTTTCATTCCTGTCCTTTTGCAGTCTTGTGGGGTGCCTGCTTCGTTTGGTTTTTATCATACATAGCAATGGTTCTGCAATTCTTCCATTAATATTCCAACTATTCCATTAAAAATTAGTGCTACAGAATTGATGCCCTAAGCATAAACTCAGATCTGTTGTGGTATTTTTTGACAGGAAATGTTTAAATTTCTGAAGAAGGAAATAATTGCAAAAAACAGCCTAATTATGTACACAACTGTTATCATGACATTACTGCCCTAGAATTTGAGAGGATAAACTGGCCCACCGTGTCAGGGGACTGGTCTTTTGGTGGAACAGATTGTTGTAATCGTTTAGCATCTGTGCAGATCAGGTGCTCTGAGGAGAAAGCAGTTCAAATCCAAGGATTAACTATGTACACCAAGAGATTTATATTTACTTTTATATTCTATATAAAGATTTGTTATAAGAAAGTACTATGAGTGTACTTGTGTTGAATATCATAATCGACACCCATACCTAACGAGTAATTTTGTTCTTGTCTGCAGATCTTTCGACAGGGCTGATTACATTGTCTCACTTGGGAACCAAAGTGGCAGCACCAAAGGTAATCAAATTCGTTTAAACCCTTCCAGGAACTGTATTTTATTTCTTTAATGGAATGAAACATCTCCCCACAGGTGTATAGCATATGTTATGGGTCTTTGTTCTCTTGTAATTATATCTCCATTGCTATATATTGCATAATTTAGCAAATTAAGCGTTCAGATTTGTTTTTCATGCTACTTTTGTTATCCAAGTATATTTTGGTCTGTTAACCACAACAGAAGACGGTATTGCCCACTTCTATTTTTGGATATGATAACTAAAGTACAGCTTGTTCAAACAGTTGGAGAATGGCCAAGGCCATTTACAGATCCTGGTGATGGTACCATTTATTATATCTATTTTTTGTTTGTCCTCAGCACACATCGTTACTCCCAGAGACCATAGAGGAAGAAAACGCAGCCAGTGAGGGAGTGGACAGTGACAATTTCAGCGCCAGCATCTCCAGCTTTTTAGCAAATGAGAAACTTGTATCTCTGGACAGTATGAACAGTGACAGTACAGGTAATGTATGGAGTGTTTCTGTTATACATTTTTAAAGAATGCATGTCATCCTAACTGTCTTTGTGTAAGTGCTTTATTTATTAGCAATGTTGAAAGCTCACACTTAAAACTTCCCATGTATGAACAGAATGAGGAATAAAGAGGAAGGGAGGGCGGACTTGGCTCACGGCCTTTTAGTTTCTTTAGCTATTGGGTTTGGGGAGTCTGTGATGTTGGATGTGCATCTGAGGTTTATTGCGGCACTTGTGTGGCAGATGATGACTTTGATGTGGATGAACTGCATGATGATGAATTGGAGCTGTACTTCAAGAAGATGGTTCCTCCAGCCATGCAGAGGGGAAGAGTGGAAGGCCAGGAGCTCCCAGCAGCAGTGAGTAAAGTTCAGCTCCCGCTAGCTGTCCCTCTGTCCCTTACACACCGAGAAAAGGAATTTCATTGGTCTGATTCATGCTCTGGTATGGTTCCAAATTTAATATTTCTTATAACAGCATGAGACTCCTTTCTAGACTTCTGCCCTATTTCTCCTGTTCCATTGATCCTCATTGTATTCATACTTTTAGAAAATGGGAGAAATATATATATATCTTTTTTTTCGGTTTGTTTTTTCAGTTAATATTGACTCTTAATTGCCAACATATTGTCTCATTCTATATTAGGAGCACAATAGAAATCAGGAAAATGCAGCTGTCCCGAGTTCAGCGGATCAAGAAAATGATCGTTTTCAGTTCCTGGATGATTGTGACCTGGTATGTGCGCTGAAGATATAGGGCTGGGCGATATGGCCAAAATACAATATCGTGGTATTTTTCACATTCTTGACGGTATTTTTAAATGAATGTAAATCTGTGATGCACAATAATTAAGTAGTTACTTAAATGATTGGCAATTCTATTTATAAAAATAATACATCATCCAATTACATTGATTTCTGCAGGGTTTGTGAAGAAATGTGGTTGCGTTCTTGTAGCACAGATTTGCGCAGATCTGCACGATCCAACCTATACCATTGGTGGAGCTATGCAGATCTGTGCAGATCTGTGGAAATTTGCGTTACACGAACACTATCGGCGTTTTTTGATCAGATGTGTCTCGTGTCAGACAGCGCAGTCTCAAGCAGCCGCGCAGCGAGTTGTGGGATACGTGAACAGGATCCAGTTTATTGGTAGCTGAATTCTATGACTCAATGACACAGTAAATAGTAAATTATTCAAAACTTTAAAATACCGATATTGAAGGTATAGTAAAATTCCAAACCGGTCCGTAAATTAATATATATCGTATATCGTTTTTTTACGGTATACCGCCCAGCCCTATGAAGATATGATGTTATTCAGGCAAAAAAAAAAAAAAAAAAGAATTTATTCGATGGATTATCTCTTCGTAGATGTCCTTGTAAGGTCCTCTTAGCAAATTAAATGAAAATGCTGAATTCAGAAAGTTGCCACCTCAGTTTCTACAGTTATTTGACCGTATTTGAGAAAAGAGTTTATCACTTTAAAACTGTAAACTATTAACATCCCTACTGACTTGTATTTTACCTCTTGACATAGTGAATTTAGTTACTGATTGTTTGGTGTCACAGGATGACTTCCAAATGCCACATATCCGTCTGGCGGCCACAGGGATGGACTCGTGCCCTGCCAGTGATGAGGAGGACACAGAGGATGAGCTGGAGGCAGCCAGGCGCCACAGTGATCCAAGACCGAGGTTCCTGTTGCCCAGCACCACTAGACAGCTGGTACGTAACGGGAGCACAGCATGTGTACCAGCCTGCAAGCTACAGGAAAATCATGGTTTTCTTTTGTAAACTTTGGCGTGAAGCTAAATAGGATGAGGCAAAGCAGATCTGTCTCTTTAAAAAATATTATTTTATGTTATTCCGGCAGTGTCTGTTTCTGACTGATTTAAAAAAAAATCGAAACAAATATTGATTTAGTTTTGTTGATAACTCCTGATACTAGGGATTCACCTCTTATGGTTTAATTTAGTCTCCATTAAAAGGAAGGAGTCCACTTACTAATTCAATATCTGTTCTGAATCCTTGCATTGGATTTCTTTTAGAATTTTCTCCTGGGCTTGAGGGAGAAAAAAAATAATTGGTTCAAATCTGCTGAAAATATACACTCAACATGCAACAATTTCAAAAATTTTACGGAGGTATAGTTAATATAAGGAAATCGGTTCAATTAAATACTTTAATTAGGCCCTAATATATGGATTTTAAGTCTCTTTTGAGGGAGTGTGCAGTCAGCCTGCTGACTGCAGGGATGTCCTCCAGAGCTGCAGTCAGGTCAAGACCCTGGGGAGGACGACGAGCCGCAGATGAGCTTCCCCGAGACAGTTTCTGACAGTTTGTGCAGACGTTCTTTGGTTGTGCAAACCCACAGTGTCATCAGCTGTCCGGGCGGCTGTTCTCAGTCAATCCCGTAGGTGAAGAAGCCAGATGTGGAGTCCTGGGCTGGTGTGGTTACAAGTGGTCTGTGGTTGTGAGGCCGGTTGGACATACTGCCAAATTCTCAAACAGTGCTGGAGATGGTTTATAGCCTAGAAATGAACATTAAATTCTCTGGCAACAGCTCTGGTGGACATTCCTACATACAGCACGGCATTTGCACACTCTCTCAAAACTTGAGACATCTGTGGCATTGTGTTGTGTGACAAAACTGCACATTTTAGAGAGGCCTTTTATTGCCCCCAGCACAAGGTGCACCTGTGTAATGATCGTGCTGTTTAATCAGCTTCTTGATCTGCCACACTTGTCAGGTGGATGGATTATCTTGGCAAAGGAGAAATGCTCACTAACAGGGATTTAAACAAATTTGTGCATATAATTTGGGAGAAGTAAGCTTTTTGTGTGTATGGAAAATGTCTGGTATCTTTAATTTTAGCTCATGAAACATTGGACCAAAAGTTTTCATGTTGCGTTTATATTTTTGTTCAGTGTAGATTAGTCCCATTCTGATAAGATGTTCCACTGTTTTAATTGCTCAGCTTGTCAGGTTATGGGAGGATTTTCCTGAAATAGAACCTACTTCTCTGTTGATTTCAGGTGGTAAACTTCAGTTTCATCTTTCAGATTAACTGAGTGGAGACTATTGAATTGCTTAAAACTGTAGGCCCGAAAGAATAGCAATTGCATTTTGTTGCAGGTTGGAGAAAGCAATCGTCCAAGCTTCAGGCCTGGATTGGAGGGAGGCAGCTCTGATGAAGAGACTCCTGCTCGAGCTCGAAACGTGGCCACCCACTCTGGTATCGAGTTTAGGCGTTCAGCTGAGGGACAGGTCATCAATTCACCAGTCACAGGTATTAGATCATGAAAGTGGAATGACAGAACAAATTATGTAATTTTAATCTTAACCTGACTTTAACCGTTTTGCCTGACTTTCTGACAGGTGATGGGGGTGGAGGAGGCGATGGCAGCAGCGGCAGTGATGAGGAGGGGAATGATGGTGGCGTCTCCACCATCCCCTTGTTCTCCAGTAATACCCAAGCCAACTATGATGGGCTGCGAGGCCTCGGCATCGTGGGGGGGAACGTTGCTGAAGATGATGCAGAAGAGCCGCACTCTGTGCAGGGAGCGAGCAGAGAGTGTGTTCCAGGGCATAGTGAGGTACGATATTTCCCCTCCCCCTATGCCCTCTGACCCTCCGATCCTGATGAGCACTGGGCTTGGTTTACCCTACTTGAAATAACTTTTGGTAGTCTCGGACTAGTACTAATCTTAGTCTGTGAATCCAGATTGGAAGTTCTGAGTGATGGCCCTACAGGGGCAAAAATAAACCACTTTCACCCAGCTCTCATTCTATGTTTAGTACTCAGTATAAAGGTACTGATAGTTTACAGTGAGGGGAAAAAAGTATTTGATCCCCTGCTGATTTTGTATGTTTGCCCACTGACAAATAAATGATCAGTCTATAATTTTAATGGTAGGTGTATTTTAACAGTGAGAGACAGAATAACAACAAAAAAAATCCAGAAAAACATATTTCAAAAAAGTTATACATTGATTTGCATGTTAATGAGGGAAATAAGTATTTGATCCCCTATCAATCAGCAAGATTTCTGGCTCCCAGGTGTCTTTTATACAGGTAACGAGCCGAGATTAGGAGCACTCTCTTAAAGGGAGTGCTCCTAATCTCGGCTCGTTACCTGTATAAAAGACACTTGTCCACAGAAGCAATCAATCAATCGCATTCCAAACTCTCCACCATGGCCAAGACCAAAGAGCTGTCCAAGGATGTCAGGGACAAGATTGTAGACCTACACAAGGCTGGAATGGGCTACAAGACCATCGCCAAACAGCTTGGTGAGAAGGTGACAACAGTTGGTGTGATTATTCGCAAATGGAAGAAACACAAAATAACTGTCAGTCTCCCTCAGTCTGGGGCTCCATGCAAGATCTCGCCTCGTGGAGTTTCAATGATCATGAGAACGGTGAGGAATCAGCCCAGAACTACACGGGAAGATCTTGTTAATGATCTCAAGGCAGCTGGGACCATAGTCACCAAGAAAACAATTGGTAACACACTACGCCGTGAAGGACTGAAATTCTGCACCGCCCGCAAGGTCCCCCTGCTCAAGAAAGCACATGTACAGGCCCGTATGAAGTTTGCCCATGAACATCTGAATGATTCAGAGGAGAACTGGGTGAAAGTGTTGTGGTCAGATGAGACCAAAATTGAGCTCTTTGGCATCAACTCAACTCGCCGTGTTTGGAGGAGGAGGAATGCTGCCTATGACCCCAAGAACACCATACCCACCGTCAAACATGGAGGTGGAAACATTATGCTTTGGGGGTGTTTTTCTGCTAAGGGGACAGGACAACTGCACCGCATCAAAGGGACAATGGACGGGGCCATGTACTGTCAAATCTTGTGTGAGAACCTCCTTCCCTCAGCCAGGGCATTGAAAATGGGTCATGGATGGGTATTCCAGCATGACAATGACCCAAAACACACAGCCAAGGCAACAAAGGAGTGGCTCAAGAAGAAGCACATTAAGGTCCTGGAGTGGCCTAGCCAGTCTCCAGACCTTAATCCCATAGAAAATCTGTGGAGGGAGCTGAAGGTTCGAGTTGCCAAACGTCAGCCTCGAAACCTTAATGACTTTGAGAGGATCTGCATAGAGGAGTGGGACAAAATCCCTCCTGAGATGTGTGCAAACCTGGTGGCCAACTACAAGAAACGTCTGACCTCTGTGATTGCCAACAAGGATTTTGCCACCAAGTACTAAGTCGAAGGGGTCAAATACTTATTTCCCTCATTAACATGCAAATCAATATATAACTTTTTTGAAATACGTTTTTTCTGAATTGTTTTGTTGTTGTTCTGTCTCTCACTGTTAAAATACACCTACCATTAAAATTATAGACTGATCATTTCTTTGTCAGTGGGCAAATGTACAAAATCAGCAGGGGATCAAATACTTTTTGCCCTCGCTGGAGCTTGTATACAATACTTGAACAAGTATGCTTTGGATGTTTTAGGTGGACACAGAGGTGAAGCGTGGACAAGATAAGAATTCAGTTACAATGGGATTTTTAAAGCTTGATTTATGTAACACATTTAGGTGCTGTGGGTACATGATACATTTTATATAACCTCTTTAAAATATTTATTGGGTCACCCATTAGAGGATTTTGAAATGGCTTTGCCACAATTAAATTTTGTCCCCTTTCTTAAATCCTGCTGCATAGTGGCTTATCCTTCCAAAGAGGGAGAGGTGCAGGAGAATGCCCATTACTGTTCTCTCCAGTTTTATGAATGGATCGAGATTTTCACTTTCCAGTCCATCCTTTGAGGCTTCCATTTGGCATTCATATGGTTCGGCTATCTAGTATGCTTCAGAAACCGCTCTGTCACTGTCCTTAAGTGCTCTCTGCTCGCAGTTTGGTCTATCGCTGATGCATAGGGCTTGAACTTTTATGATTTTTTTTAAGTTTCCTTATCACTTCTTGCCTTTAAATCTTAATCGGTTGTCGTTAAGATAACTGACACATTGGAAGCTTAATCGGGCAACGTGTGAGAATGAAATGTCAGTTAAAGTAGCATTGGAGGGGGGGAGTTGAATGATTAATGTCATTGGTTAATATTGTATTTAAGTTACAAAGTGGGTAATCTAGAATCATTGGTTCTATTCAGACATGAAGGTAAAAAGAAGCAATTTTATCCATTTATTGGTGTTTTAATTAAGAAAACAAATCTCAAAATATGGTTAAAGGAATAAAATAAAGGACACTTCTGAGCGCTACAGATACTTTTGAGGAGTAGCGTACATAAAGGCAGTGTTTTTTCTAGGCTTTTCCTATGTGTTTCAGATGGAAGATCGCGTTGGTCCAGTTGGGACAGGAGAAGCTGGTTCTGATGGCAGTGGGGTGCTGCTGCCCAGAGCATCTACATTTCAAAGGAGCTTGACTCTAGGACGACAGGAAGCCTTGGTAAATGTGCTGCATGAGACGGTTGTTACAATTCCTATTATAACATGTTATCATTAACCATTCAATTAAAATATACATTCAAATGAAAAATTAAAACAGAAAAAGCAATTAGGTTAGTTTCACACTGTAGAATTTTCCTTGCTCATAAATGAGTTAAGTTATTGAATACCATTAGGTTAAGTTGTAGTGCTTTTAATTTGTGGTGTAACCTCATAAGTAAAATAGCAAAATCTATGATTTGTAGGATGCCATGGACAACACTGCGTCGGCTTCACCCACCGAAGGGCACCTGGATTCCTTATATCTACGGAATTTCTCAAGACAATGGAAGCCGCCTGACCATTCAACTTCCAGTTTCCTTCAGGGAACACAAAGCAGTTTCCATCTCTCCCAGGTGGTGCCCTCACACTGCCCCGATAAAGAGGCCGAGACCCTGGGGCTCAGAGGAGGCCCCTGTGGGTACTCGATGGCCCCTGAGCCCCAAACGGACAGTAATAGCGAAGAGGAGCTTCACACTGCAGCCAAGTCACACCCTTCTCTGGAGGCCAAGTATTTGTCCCAGACCTTCCCGGCTGAAGATTCTGACGATGGGTGGCACAACTGTCCAGAAAACCTAGGGCTTAAACTGAATGCAGGTGAGAATGGAATAATTTTGATTTTAAATCAAACTTTATTCTTGCTTTCCTACACTTTTCTTTATATGGAAATGAATAATTATCATTGCTATTTACAATTGACACAACTGTCAAATGCTCCATATCGGAAATTTCAGTTTAGTTGCATTCTTTCAGGGGGAAATGCAATGCAAGATGTGGTTTACCAGAATGAGGAAGGGAAGTGGGTGACAGACCTTGCATATTATAACTCATTTGAAAAGGAGCTGGAGACAAATCTGCCTGAAAATGTCCCTGAACACTTGGAGACAGAAGATTTTGTTTCCGGCAGTAAGTAGAACTTGGATCTTTTGAAAATATTATCCAAAAGAGCACCAGCATTCAGCTAAAATTACAGATGAACAAAATGACAAGTGCACACTTTCACTGCTCTCAGGTTTTCAGTGGGAAGCAAGCAAACTTCATTGCATGGACTGATTATTCCTTATAAACGCATAATATTGAGAATTTCCATGCATGTAAACCAAGTATTCAGAATATATATTCCAAGCTCCTTCTATTCCAAATACTACAAATTCTGAATACTTGTACCATGTAAACATACTGACCATTCAGTAAATATATATTATATATATATTTTTATTGCTTGATTTATTATACAGTTGCATGCAAGGTAGGCAAGCTTTTCCAACATGTTGGAAAGGGGATACTGAAGTTCTGCTCTTCTTTCTGTAATATATGTCAGGGGTTTATGATTATTTTGTTTTATTTATTTTTTGTTAGCCTGCACTTTAAATCTTAATCTGCTTTATTAATGTCCTAACTATTTCCATTGTTGTAAGAGATAATGTATCATAAGTGTCAAATGTCATGTTTCACAACTTTTGAAAACCCTTTGTGTGTGTTCTAGGTGATGCAATGAACATGATTGAGGAAGATCAAGAAGAATTTGAAAAAGAGCACCGCTTTATACAGGTAAACAATTTTGCCTTGGTTAATCGACATACTGGAGTTCACCCTCTAACTTATCTGATGTGCCAGGAATCTACTGCATATTAATGTGAATGATGTCCTGTGCATTCTCAAGAAGTGTTTTTCATGAAGTGAAGGAGTCGTCCATTTTTCTAACCTTGTACATTTTCTTTAAAGGAAGAGGAGATGGTTGCCCAGAATACAAGCCTTGGGATTGGAGATACATCTTGGAGGCTTCCTAGTAGTAACTACATCCTCATGAGAGCCTCTCAAGCCCCAACAGAGTTTGAAAAGGGCAGTCAGAGTTACCTGCGCCTGTCCTTAGGCCAGTTCTTTGAGCAGAGGTCTGAGGCCCTGGGCTGTCTGGGAGATGATGCCGAGGATAATGTGAAACGGGTCAGTGGCTTTTAGACTCCTGTCATTCATGGAGACATTCAAATCTTTTTTGCAATTGTTGGTGACCACTATATATACATGCTATAGTTTGCATAAGTTGTGGATTTACCCTTCAATTCAACGAGTAGCCAGTTGTCTTTATGTACAAATTTTGTATATAACATGATTTTCATTTTCTCAGCCTTCCTTCGGATATGTCATTGCCTCTCCAGAGAAGAGAGAGCCCTTTGCTCTGATCAGACCCTCCGATTTCTCTTCCTGGGGCAGCTTGGACCATGACGAGGCTGTTAACGTCAGCGATGCTGATGAAACCATGAATCCAGGTACAGACCTGTTATGTTTGTCCTGGTATTATCATGAATGTGTATTTTTGTAGATTCTCAGTTTTTATTAATATGTAGATTGTGTGTGTGTGTGTGTGTGTGTGTGTGTATATATATAATATATATATTTTTTAATCAAATGCAGAAGATTTGGACAAGACGTTAGAGGCAAAAGGAGAAGGGAAAGCACCCGAAGCAGATCACACGGAAGCAGCTCCAAAAGAAAATAAGGTCCGATTCAGCAGACTACTTTTTTAAAGGCTTCTTAATAATAAACATAAGAAATCCACACACTAGCAACTGGCACATGATTTGACTTTTATATTAAAACTTAATAGAATATTTTTATTATTTTTCCAATCTGAACTAGTATTGATCATAACTTCTGTAGCAATAAACAGATCTTGACATAATTTACAAGTAACTGAGAAACCAGTCTACTTTTTATGTATTGCTTATTTTTTATTTTCCTCATTCTTTGTTTTCTGCCAAATATTTAGTTGAACTTATCTGCAGATCAGCACTTAATTCTGTTTTAGTTACATCTACTGTATGAGCTCCACTGCTTTTACCATTCAAGCACTGATTATGTAATTAAATTGTTCCAGTTAATTATGCTTTTTAATTTATTAATTTGTATCGGTTTTGTTTTTTCTAGCACACGCAGCCTAATGTACCCAGTAATCAACACGTTAATGATGGTAATACAGACTCTCCTAGTAATAATAGTGACTTTATGCTAAGCATTAGCACCATTGCGTCTGCCATAGCAGATGCCTCTGTTAGCTCTGATCCCGCACAGCTTGCTGCCATGATAATGGAACTATCAAAGAAAAACCGCTGTAAGAAGTCATCGGCATCCGTGCAGAAACCTATCCCTCTGGATCCAGATCAGACCAGCCTGCTTGAAGCCCTACAGAAGAGTACATCAGCTGGGGAGTTGAGCCTGCTGGACATTGAGAAGTACCTGAAGAAAACTGAGGCAGCTGCCAGTGACAGTGAAGCAGAGACCTACTCTATGTCCCCATACAGCTTTGACTCTGTAGACTGGGCAGACCGCTCCGGCGCTCCACAGAGGCACTCTGATCCCAGTCCCCCTGCAGACCACAGAACTTCTGTCCGACAAGAGGAAAGGGTCTCCAGAAAGGATAGCCCAGCTGAACCAGGCAGTAGTGCCGAGGTTACCAAAATGTCCCCTGATGCACCCCAAAATACACACCCTAACAAAGATAATCTGCGTAGAAGTGCTCTACCCAGACCAAAGGCGGGCAGTAACCCTGTTAAGCACCCTGGAAGCACAGAGCAATCATTTGTAGCAGCAAAACCTGTAACTGAATTGAAGCCCTCTTTGAACAGAAGTGGCTTTCAAGGAGCGCTAAATAGCACAACCGCATGGAACAGGAATGAAATGGAGCCGTTCTCAGAACAACGAGAAGCAGGTGCTAAATTTGGACCAGTCAGACCAAATGTGTCCAGTGTGGAAACTGCCCCACGTCCTACTATCAGTTCGAGCACTCTGAAGCCCACTGAAGCCCATTCCTCGCTTTCTAAATCCCCGCAAAGTCAACAGAGTGCTCCTTCGGGGCTGCCATCAAATCGGAACCTGCCTGCCAATCCCGAGGTGCAAAACACCACTGGTAAAGGTTATGAAAAGGCACCCATATTGCAGAAAAGCCCAGCAAGGAAAGTGTCTCGATCTCCTTCAAAAGGACCAGAAAAGCGGGTCAGTTTTGTTGGGCCTAATTCTTTACCTTCTGCACAGAGGCAAAATGGAATTGGTAAGTATCCCTTTTTATCTGATTCATCTTATTTTGATGCAGGAGGTTGTTCCTGTGTTTACCTAAGATGAAGGAAAGTATTTTGGTACGATGGAATATATTTTGGTTACAGATCCACTTGGCGCTGGGTCTCCTGAACGGACTTCCAAGTATCCTGAAGAGAGCCAGTTTACCTTCAGACCCTCAACCTCCCCTCTCACTCACTCCTCCCCAAGCCAGGTTTCATCGCAGACCACCAATGGGTAAGCCTTTGTTAGTCCTTTTATTCTCGCAGCACTTGCTCATGGAACCAATGTAAATGCACATCTCAATTCATATATTCGACAGAAGAAGCTTTACCTATTTAAGTTTTATATGTCTTTTAATGTGTTGAATAATAAGAAATAGCCCCATGCAGTTTAACTGTCCGCAACTCGATGTTTTAGAAAATTGCAACATAGGAGAATCATGAGAGAATTTATTAGACTACATAAAGCGATTTTAAAATGACTTTGAACGAAGACTCCTGCTCTCTTTGGTTGGGGTTGTAGCAATACTGTCCATTTAAATGGTCTACATTAGCAGTATTAAATCGTTTATCCATATAAGTTTACTTGGATGGGTGTCTGTGTTGAAAATGGTCTGAAAGTAGCACAATTAAATGGTCAGTTCTTACTTATTCATTTGATGTTTTCCCTTCAGTGGGTTTATAGTTATCTGCCCTGGTTTGAGAGAGTTTGGCACATCTATACTCCTAATGCTAATTTTTAATCTGTTGTGACAATTCTGTTTCATTCAGCTCTTCCCCCTCCTGTGACGGTGTGGTGGAGCAGCAGGCCTGTGGTCAGCCATCTCCCCAGTCCAGCTGTGACAGCCCCAGTCTGAGCCGACTCACCTATATCTCGGTCTGCGACAGCACTCTGCACAACAGCACTGCCATCCCCAGCCCCGAGACGAGCAATGTGAGCAACTGGGCTCTCCACACAACTTCTAATGTTTAAAAACGAATGTGTTTTTTTTTATTTTTTTTTTTATATTAGTTTTGTTTCTGCTTCTGCCACCTAGGGAAATGAGGCGGCACCAGCACTGTAAAAGCCTGATAAATTGGTATTCATCTACTTTCTCGTTTGCAGAGCAAAAGCAGTTTTTCACTGAGCACCACCATTGTTCGATCAAGTCCCACTCCACCAGGTGACCAGGATGGTCCCAGCAATTCCCAGCATGCGGCGCCACTCCACAAGCGTTCGCCCGGATCTCCCGCCCAGAAAGCAAGGAGCTCTGACGACGACCGATGCAACGCCCAGCAAGACCGGGCCGCCCGCTGCCGGAGTGAATGCAATGGGCATCCAGCAAGCAAAGCACTACCGTCCAACGGAGGAAGCCACAAGCGCCACTCTGAGCCTGTCCCTAGCCACCTCACACAGGGGGAATCGGGTTACTCCACTGCCATTAGCGCCCACCAGTCGGCTTCCGCCGAGCAGAGTTCCCAGCAGTGGCGTAACATGCACACTAGGGACATGGCTTCCTTGAATGCCTTTTCTGCCACTGGTCTTGGACTCCAGCCTTCTCTGACTTCTGAGGACATGAGGTACATTCCCATCTCCAGCTTCAAACCTCAGGGAGCCGTACTGGACCTCCCCCCGTCTGTGCCCACCCTCCTCACTGGACGCTCTCTCTTCAGCTCTCAGATTGCCCAGCAGTACCTAGGTGGCAATGTGCCAATGTACCCATACCACATGGGACCAGCCTCTGGAATGTACAGTGTTCCCACCGGGCTGCCCTGCACCAACCCCACGATGACACATGCAGGGTCCCTTGGTGTTCCCACCTCCGGCCATCTGCCTGCAGGTTTCATGAGTCAAGGCCAGCACTACAGGGCTCCTCCTTCTTCCCTAGACCCTGGCCTGCTGAGTGTGTCCAAACCCTACTGCCAGCATGATGAGATGGAAGGGCTAGGCATGTGGGGCTCAGGAGGTCTCTCCTCCGTCAGGGGTAAGCGGTCAGGGGCTTCTGTTTTTTACATAACAAGGATGGTTAGTTTCTATTGTATGGTGTTGAAACCTTGCCAGAGAAATGTCCATCCAGGTGGATTAAACAGTCCAATAGTAAAAATGGCATTTCTAAATGCCTTGCTAGAATGCCGGATTTGGACCAGTCTGCCCAGTAGGTATGAATTCAGTATTGTTTCTAGCATTTCATACTTAAATTATGAATTTTACAATTTATGCGGTTTGCTGCTTTGTAGCTTTAGAGACGCACAAAAAGCAGTGGCATTACACCTTTACGATACAGGATTTTCAATCACTTGTTTTTGGTCAAAAAAAAAAAAAACTTATTACGTCTCTTCCCCTGTCTGTGTGTTGTAGTGCCAGAGGAGCTCAAATTTCCCAATGCCTGCTGTGTAGGAATTGCGTCCCAGACCTCACTCAGTATCTTCAATCCAACTGACCGCTGGCTTCAGGTCGGCATAGCTGTAAGCAGCCTGTCCATTGATGGTGAAAAGGTATGAGCGGTTCATAGGCATAGTTAATATTTCGTCTCGTTAATATTTTCAACTTACAAATTGCAGCGAGAGGAATCCTTAATCATAAAATGACATTTTTAATCTTTCAGCATGTTTTGTATGTCTGACATCTTGTCAGTCTTTGTACTGAAACGATGGAGAACCTTTATTAAGAGTTTGCTTTTCGACTTGCTAAGCAGCCTATGAAAAGAAACAAACTATAATGTAAAGAACCGGATAATAGCAGAAACACATGTGGGTTTATCAGGTCAGAAAAATGTTTTCTTGATCTCTATTTCCTAAGGTCTTCACTGTTAATGTCCTCTGTAGGTGGAGTCTTTGCCTTATCAGTGGCTAATCGTGAAAAATAAAACCATCATTGGCCCTAAAACCACAGAGGAGCAGAAAGTGCTGTTCATCCCCCTTCAAGCTGGCGTCTATCAGTGCGTCCTCAGTGTGTCCTCTTGGCCAGTGTCTTCCCAAACTGAAACTGTGGCACAGGCTGAGGCCTTTGCACAAAAAGTGGTCCTGATGGCCATGGCAGCAAACCCATCATTGGAGGCAAGTCGGAAACCTTTTGCATTTGTTTACAAGTGATTTGCATCCATATAATTTCTTTACAACTGCGTGTGTTTGTTTTGGATGAGTGTTAGTGTTACATGTTAATAGATGTCTCAGTGTGTGGATTCTGTAATCTGAATTAGTGTCATTAAGTTGTATTGGCATGGTTACTTCATTAACATCAGGTATTTTGCCAAATGTACCCTTTACCATTTTCCTTTTGTGTTCAGTTCAAGCTCAATTCCATGTTCATTGTTTCAAATTATGTATATACTAGTTAGTCTTAATCTGATTTTTATTTGTGTTCATTATTAGGTGGACATTGGGCCGTCGGGATGTCTGAACTTTGGTGACTTAACAGTTGGCAGTATCAAAGCCCTCCCCCTGAAGCTCATCAACAATAGCCACGCCACAGTGCCTGTCCGACTAGTCATCAGCGCGGTGAGCAAGGACTCCTTCATCCCCTTAGCGTTGCAGTTTTTATGAAGAGCATAAATGCACTCGCAGCAGGAAGAAAATATACTTTTTTTTTTAATCCTGTTATTCTTAATAAAACTAGTATCATATTATGCTTTGGAGACCAGTATCATTTGTATGCTTTGCAGACAGACTGAGTGAAAATGGCATACTGGCATAAAGGTTTTTACAGAGCATAGGAGTGTATAGAAATGAAAAATCTGCAACGTGAACTTAATTTGTTTGGTTTGGTTTTGTTTTCCCTCCCACTGCTGCAGAAGTACTTTCCTCTTTATTTCACGTTGCACTTAAATTGCATTTGGGGCAGCTGAATCTCTCAAAGCATCAACTCCTTTTAAACAAGTTGAAATCGGCTGATATTTTCATTTATTTTTCTGTCTTTGACTCTAGAATGCCATGGCTTGGCGCTGCTTCACATTCTCCAAAAGCCCAGTTGCTGTGCCAGCGGAAGGGGTGATGCAGGCTTGTACAGTGTCCCCACTGGCAGCCCCGTCTGTCATGAACCATGTGATGCATGCCAACTATGGGGATGTGAGTGTGTCTAGCAGTATCCCTACCATTCTGATGCATTTAAAATAATGGTTTAGGTTTTGTTAATCTGAAATTCATTATGGCCAGAAGTCCATGTCTATAAATGATCTCATTGATTTTGTACTTTGTGGTTAGATGGGTAATGCCAATCGGTTGTGGCCTGTTGAGATATCCAGTTCACTTTTAGTGCTGCTTATTTATTGTTGAAAGCACTGCCTGTTGTATTTATTCATGTTTTCAATTTGACCTTTTAAACAGGCTAGCGTCTGACAGCGCTGATTTGCTTTCTATGAATAGCTATAACAAGTAGTAATGTTTACAAACTCTATGGTAAGGCTGTCATACATTATATAATCAGCTCCCTTATTTCCATGTACCACTTCTGCTGTTATTTATACTGTGACTGAGGGCTAATTTATGGAAATTCATTACATACATTTATTTTGACCTCTTTTGAGCATCAAACACTAACAAGTGTTATGTTTGAGTTTAGCTTAGTTCTTGTTAGAGAATCTTACCACAAACCTAACAAAAGGCAAAAAAGAACCAGAACAGAACAAACTTATCAGAAATTGAAAGTGCATTGTCTTTGTTTTTTTTTTTTTTTTTTTTTTAGAATCCGGAAACTTTCTTGGTCTGGGTTCATTTCCGTGCTCCCCAGAAATATATATCCAGTTCAGGTATGGTAACAGAAAGAATACATTGTGTGCTTGGAAAAACTTGACTATTTACTTTTAAAAGAAATGGACAATTGAGAACAAAATTCTGCTACACCTCTGGAAAATGATGCAAAAATAGGAACGTTTGATTGCAGAGAGGGTGTCAAGACTGTGTAGTGCACTAACCGTAATAAGTAAGGATTTTGCATAAATAGGAAACGCACTACTTGCTGTTTGTAACTCTGAAATTTTCATGATACAGCCTGTGGGAACGTTTTACGTAAAGTCAAATTTATGTTTCTCAGGTGTTGTGTAACTAGGAGAGTGCCTTGATTACTTGTTTATCTGCATTGTTTTTCAGTTATTTGTTTTAATCGCTTAAAGCATAGTGTTGACCTTTAACTATCCTATGCAGGGGAGCTTGGTCCTGCAGATGAGTACACTGCCAGAGTTGACATTGAGGTGGACAGTCCAGGTCCCAGTCATGTCATCAAGAGCATTCCTCTGCATGCACGGGCTGGGATAGCAAGAGTGCACGCTCCCAAAGACCTGCAGGTAGGAAGTTCAGCTCCCTTATCGATTTAATGGTGTTGAAGCTCAGTTGGAAGATATGAAAATGATCTGCAGTGTCTCTTAATATTGCTGTAGAATATTGTTAGATCTTGAACACTCTGTCCTTCATATTCTGTCACGTGAGTTGAGTAAGAGCTCTGATTTCTCTCCTTTGTTGCACTTCATGGGATGCAAATGAATAAAAATGTCCTTGCAGTGTTTTTCTCTAGGAAAAAAAAAAAAAAAAAGATTTGAGCTCCTTTTCAAATTGCAGCCTTTTTAAAATATTTTCGTCACTCTCTCGCAGACTGTGCATCTCACAGCTCCATTTGGTAAAATCACGAAGCAGACCTTGCCCCTTAAGAATGCAGGCAACATTGACGTTCAGCTGAAGTTAAAGGTATTTTATACTTTAGTAATGCTGTTCAGAGCATTCAGTAAATTTGACTTTCAGCTTTCCTTTCACTTTTCAATATGCCTTTGGATTTATTGTTACCCTATGAATATATGTGATGCTTTAAAATGACTTGTTCTGAATTTAGAGTACAGATGCTGAAGACTGCTTTTCTGTCAAACCAGAGGACCTTCACCTACAGGCTGGGGACGAACATGGGGTCGTGGTCTCTTTTACAGCACAGGGTAGCAAAAAGTACAGGGAGAGGTAAGGCATGATTGATGAAGTCCATGTTCAGGAAATATTAATAAATCCAAGTCTGTATGGGTATCCAGCAACTGTAGAAATGTCATTGAACAGAGTAGAACGATTTTGTACAGCGCTTTCCTTCGCCAATCCACATCTTGGATGGTTTAGGCAAGGTGATTGCTAATGAGTGTAAATGCAGTCAGTCTCCTCTCTTTTAGTGTGTTGACCATCCTGGTCCTGCCGACTGGGCCTCAGTATGAAGTTGTACTGAAAGGGGAGATGACTGTGGAGGAAGTGGGGAGGTCAGTGTCATCTGGCAAACCACTATCCTCGGACTCTGTGACCGCCAGTGAGGTGCCTCCCATTCTTTCAAACAAGCAGTTCATGGCGTGGGGAGGGGTCACCCTGGGCAGAGCTGTGTAAGTACTATATACGTCGGGTCCTTTCCATTCTCAATTTGGTCAAAAGGTAATGATTTGAAATGTAGAATAAATCTTAATGGAGGTTAATCTTGCAAGAGACTTTGTGATAGTTAGTGTGTACTAGGAGTCCTGTTTTCTGTGTCCGTCTGAGAGTTTTTCTCATGTTTTTTCGGTCTCAGGCAGCAGAAGCTTGTCCTGAGGAACAACTCTCCTAGCTCTGTGCAACAGCTCAGACTCTTGATAAGAGGCCAGGACCAAGACTGCTTTCAGGTGGGCTCCCTTTATCTTGTGACACAGCCTGTAAAAACCAACAGTCTCCGTTTTGTAAACGTGGTCAATAATCATCTGAACAAGAGCATGGTACAAATTGGTTCCTCCGGTTTTCAGGTGTAGTATCAAACTAAGTGGTTTGAATTGTTTTTGTTTTAATTTCTTTAAGGGCTCCAAAGTTGCAGCATTACTTTAGTCAAAATGGTTGACTAAAAGGTTGTATATCCTTTGGTTTATGCGCCTATGTAACTCAGTAAATGTTGAAGTATATACGAGCCCTTTTTGCAATTACACAGAATTAGTAGTGTAATTCACAGATGTTCCTTGCTATATTTTGTGACTTGATGTTTTGCTTCTCTCTGAGCAGCTTCAAAGTACTTTTGGTCCAGAAGAGAGGCTGAGCAGTCACCGTGAGCTGACTATACGCCCCAAAGAGGATGTCTCCGTCCATTTGCTGTTTGCCCCAACCCGTGTGGCATGTATGATTGCTAAACTAGAGATCAAGCAATCCGGAATACGTTCCTCTCAGCCAGGAATAAAATTCACTGTAAGTTTAACTTAAAATCGAAAAGAAATCTGTATTTACACATTGTTACACAGGTCTGTTCAGATGAGTCTCGCTCTATGCTCATACTATCCTGATTTTGGAGTTCAGAATCTTCATTTTTCTGTCCTCCCTCCTCTTAGATTCCTCTCTCTGGCTATGGAGGAACCAGCAACATCATTCTGGAGGATGTGAAGAAGTTGTCCGACCGCTATGTGGTAACCCTGAACGGTGTTGCTTCCGGCAGAGTCGGCAAGGTGTGTTTCGCCATGAGGAACACGGGCTCACGCGCTGCCTTCATCAAAGCCCTTCCCTTCGCAGACCTGCAGACCCGAACGCTGATGGACTCTGCCATCATCAGCGTGTCCCCCTCTCAGTTCGTTTTAAAAGAGAGGACTCAGGAGGTAAGAAGCAGTGACAATCTGGAGGCCACTGTTGGTTTATGCATGATAGCCTGTATCTCCAGTAACCATTGCCTTGTCTGCCTGCAGGTGATAACTTTGCTGTGTAAGCCAACAAGGAGGGAACAGGTTTTAAGCCAATCTAGCAGTTCTGTCTTGTCTACGGTCTGTTTCTTCTGTGGAGATGAAATTTCTAGACAGCAGTTCAGAAGGTGAGTTTATTCAGGGAAAATATAAACTTAAAAGAGCTAACAAATATGATTTCTGTAAGTGGGAAGTATTTCTTTAGAAGGTAAGAATTTAAATGAACAGCTTACTGGAAAGATGATAGAATTCTGTGAAAAATTGACATTTGACCTTGAATTAAAGAAAGCGAGTCATTTGCACATTCCAGTAAAGGTAGTCTTGTCCAGGGGCTAATTTTCAATCTGATCATTCTCTGATTGCTAATCCTGTTAAATATGAAGTAACTGAGTTTAAGTTACAATTCAGAAGATGTTTATGGATTTGATCTAGCAGAATGGTTGAAGCTTGGTAATCTATTTTTCAGGTTATTGGGCAACAAACCAGGGATTGGGAAGCAAGTGCTCTCTGAAAACAGTCTCCTGAAAAATATAAATTTCAATGAAAAGTTCTTTGGAGAAGAGCAAGTGACGGAAGGTAAGGCTGACCTTTGTCATGGTTCAGTGTTAGTCGAGAGGTGGTGGGCCAGTGCAAGTGCTACATTATGAATCTCCTGTTTTTGAGGAAATGAAATGCATCAATAGCTTTTCTCCTTGGGTGAATTTTCAAAGTCTGCTAAAGCATCAAGGTAACCCCTGTTTCTCCAGTGCAGATGGTTTATCTATAGACTTTCACAACAGTAACTCCTTTAAGTACCTTTAACAAGACTGATGTTAATTGGGTGTCATGTCAACCTTCTGTTTTTTAGTTTACGACCTACCTCAGAGGCCAAATGATGCTCAGCTTTTCTATGGCAACATGAATAAAGTTATCCTGTCTGTACTGGGCAGTTCAGAACCACTGGTAACGGGCGAAAATGATTATATGGAATCGCTTCAGCCCTCTCCGAGGCACAGTTCAGAATCCGACAGGTTGGTGCTCTAGATGAGATTGGGGCAAATCTGTCAAGGTGTCAGTACTTGGTTTTGTTTTTGTATTTTTCCAGTTTTAAGTTGTTCCAAGGTCACCATATTCAAGAAAATCCTTGTACTCTATCTAATGCATAGTGACAATAATATAAAGCTCATGTGGGGGAAAACGTGTGGTTTTAAAGGTTTTAAGCTCGAACTTCTCTTGCAGTGGTTTTGGGAACTCAGACCGTCACGTCAGCAACGTGTCTCTTGATGTGCTCCCAGTTAAAGGCCCACAGGGGCCCACTCTGCCATTGAACGTCCCAGACCCAGTCCTCAACCCAGCCTCCGAGCCACAGAAATCCTGGAGCGTGCAGCCCGAGCAGATTGTTCTAGCCGCCCCCACTATCAGTGAGTTTGTCTGTGCTGTCCTGTCTGTCTAGTTTTGTCACGTGGTCATATTTTTATTGTTTTGTTTTTCTCCATTAACTTTCTTCTGATTTCTCTTCAGCAATGCCTTAAATTATAACCCAGTTGCTCTCCGTTCCATTTTGAAATTAGATTTTGGTTATGAGCTTTAAGTATGATGCTTTTTTTTTATGCAGTTTTAATCGGTTTTTGTTCACTCCTATTGCAGGTGGTGTTGCCAACACTGGGCATGTGAAGATTATGAATCAATCCTCCAAAGCTCTCAACTTTGAGCTGTCCTGGCCTGCACACTGCTTGACGATTACCCCTCAACATGGACTCATCGAACCCGAGTATGTACAGAATTGATGCATTGAGATCTAAACAAAAGTACCTCAGTGTAAACGCAGACTCTGAAAATGCTTCTTAAAACTTGTGCCTAAAAGGACTGTATTTTATAGTATCTGTAGCTTAAATTTGAATGTACCGCTTTAAGGCCTTAATTTATAAAACAACAACAAACAGATGAAGATGCAAGACTGATCTTGTACAAGTCAGTTGTTTTGCTTGAGGCTTAATTAATTTTTGGCTTGTACCTTCAATTTACAATTTCAAATACTTTGTATTTTCTTAATCAGGAGTCACTTGCAGATTTTGATCAGTCCCAACCCATCTCTTGCCTCTAAATCTTCAATTCTACCCTGGAGCGGACAGATTTACATCCAATGTGACAATCAGCAGAAGGTTAGTAAGATAAATGCGTGGTTTGTGAAAGGCATCTATGCCTGTGTCTGATGGACAACTTCCATGACAACATGTCCTGCACTCTCTGGATGCAGTTCATTAGAGTGCAGATCCGTGAAGACCTCACCCTGGATGTGTCTGCTACAGCCTGCACGGCGAAGCAGCTCGGTGTCCTCCCTGCACAACCAGAGACCCCAGTGCTTCAAATGGCCAAACCACTGCCGAAGCCTGGCTCCTCTAAGGTGGAGATCAAGAACAGGACTCTGGTGTTCCCTGCCACAGGGTCTGGAGAGATCTCAGGTAACACTATTGCTTTAAAAACAAATGAACGGGTGTTTCTCGTAAGGTCTCATGGTCTACCACATTATTGGTAATGTAAAGCATGACTTCCGTTCCGGTTCCTCTTCCCCTTTTAAAGCGATCATCAATATAATACAGGTTTAACGTGTTTGCAAGTTAGAAATGCAGTTGTCAATTGAAGGACAGTAGTTGTACCAAATTATCTATTTTGTGTTGGATCCATGATGGACAATGCAGCCTCATGTTCTGATCAGGGCTGTTTCTCTACAGAGGCATACCTGGAAGTGGAGAACAGCGGTGAAGAGGAGGTCCGCTGGTATCTGTCATCGTTCGCACCTCCTTATGTTAAGGTGAGAATAACGGGCTTGCATTTGTAAGCTACCTATTTAAAAGCCAAAGAGAATAGAATTGTTTGGCTTGTGGATGTAAGAATCTAAAATATATTTTGTGTGTTCCTTCATAGACGCAGAGAAGTGAAAGGTGATGCCTAAAATGTAGATATACCCACACCAGATATCAGTGTACAATAGACAATCTCTGTGCTGGCTCTATGCAACAAGTTTTAGCCATCTGCCATCAATGTGTTGTGGTGGGACAGATCTCAAAACCAAGCAGCAGTATTCTGCATCCTAAATGATTAGGTAGCACGTGTTTCTCTCTTAGGGCGTAGACAGCAGCGGAGATGTTTACCGCGCTACCTATACCGCATTCAGATGCTCGCGAGTGTCCGGTACCATTGGAATGGAGGAGAAAATCAAGGTAAGAAAGTATATTTAATCTGTTCACATAAACATGACGCCACAATTTTGCCACAGCAGTCTGATCTGAAAAGCGTCTTGTGAGCCGCTTGCTGACAATACAGTGCATAGTGTGTTTTAACTTTGCTGGACTTAATGTACTTTGCAAGTTTTTGAATGTCACAGACTGGTGGCTTTTGGTTGTAAGGGTCCAAGTAAAGCATGCATTTCACCACCTCCTTCTTAGGAAGCCTGGCCTTGAATGCCTGTTCAAGTTTCTGCGCTTAGAAAATGAACATTCTTTACCTCGACAATCTTTACTTTGGGCACGGTTCAACCATGGCACGGTTTGAATGGCTTTAAAATGACCTGTACCTTTTTGTATGGTTGTAATACATGCTTTTTGAATGTTAAAACAGAATTCAGCAATACCATACATTTAGTTAATTTCATCTCTGAATAAATGTCCCTTGTAATGGGCATCAATTTCTAGAGAAATCATGTGTAATAAAATGTATTTTGGAACTTGGCATATAATGCTTAAATTAGCAAATGTAATGTTTAATCAACCAAATGAGCCTATAAATGTTAATGTTAAAAATGTTCCTAAATGGTTGACTACGGTGCAGCACTGCCATGCTGAAGCTCAGTGTGGTATTACTTGTTCAAATGTCAACTACTAAGGCCTTCAGATTGCTATTAGAGTCCTTCAAAGTCCAATATCCACCAATCACAAGCCAATGATATGCTATGAAAAAACTTTAAACGAAAACATGTGATGACAATGTACTGATCGTTGTTCCCTCTCCACTGGGCCAAAGTCATTAATGCGAGAAGTGGCAAAACCCAGTTCAAGAAATTAGAATCCTTTTGTGGATATTCTAGCCGCTAGTTCTGTAATTTGACGACACTTGTGTTGCTTTAATTGTCTCCCACAAAGTCTGGTATGCCCACTTTTTCAACATCTTTAGCCATTTAGAGTCATGCAATGCTTGCCCAAATGAAATCACTGCAGCAATCGTTCAGTTGCCTTGAAATGCTTTCACGTTGGGCTAGCATTACAGATGTCCCGTCCGTGATAAATCACACTATTTTCTCAATAGGGTACATGTTATCGTTTTCTTGGCACATTAACAAAACATTTTAAAATCTCCACGGACACAGGTGTCTGTGTACGGACACCTTGCCAACCCTTCACCATCAAATTATGCAAACCTTTTTTTATTTTAGATTTGTATCACCGTAACATTTTAATTACTTGTAGTGACTTCATTTTAATGCTCACCCACAGGTGCCAATCACCTTTTTGCCACGGGACAGAGGAGACTATGCCCAGTTCTGGGATCTTGAGTGCCACCCAGTAGCAGAACCACACATGAAGTACAGGATTCGCTTCCAGCTTTGTGGGACAGTGAGTGGTTTTTGCTTGGTATGACATTTAAAAGCTCCCGAGATGATAAAACCCATATGTGGTGTTCAGTATGTGACCAATCTGGGTCCACTTTTTCTTCTCACCCCATGCACTGCATTGACTCCATTTTGGCTTCTGAATGGGTCTGAAAACCTATATCTGTGGCCTCCTCTCTTTCTGGTTGAGTAGGTTAAGTTCTGGTTGTTTTTAATTCCATCCGCTTTAGGGAATAAAGGCAGGTGGTGCTCAAGAGCTGAACAAAGACGACTCTCTGGTGCGCACAGAGGCGACGGTGAAAGCGAGAAAGCGATCTGGCTCCGACGCTTCAGCGGTGAAGGCAAGGTAAGACGAGGCATCGAATGGGGTGAGCCGGTGCACATTAGAGTGTGACAATAAGAATTGATCAAATGGGATTATTATTGAATGTGGTGGGATTTGGCTTTCATTGCAGATGTTCTTGCCAGTTGTTTGTGACCAGCTGCAAATTAAAAAAACATTTTAACATTTCTTGAATATAAATCTAAATCATTTTTATTTTAGCTGGTCTCTGCTAATAAGCTCAGTACATAGTGTCTGCACTGCAGGGCTGAATGTTATTTTTTATTTTTTGCTGATTTTAATGTTTGAATCAAAGTTTTATAAGTGCCAGGTGTAATTGCCAGGGTGGTGTTGCAAAATTCTGCTGCTGTTTTTCAGCCAGGAGGAGGGGACTCCGAGGGGAGTGTATGCACCCCAGGACCTCTACACCTTTCCATCGACCCGAGTGGGGGAGAGCAGCACCTTAAAAGTAAACGTGCGCAACAACTCCTTTGCAACTCATATGGTAAGTGAGGCATCCTTGATAGAGACCTGAATCTCTTTTATATAGAAATGTGCTCTGTATGGTATAGAATTCACTAAGAAACCTTCACCTCAAATTACTTTGAAAGTTTGCCAAGAGGTTTTGAATCGCTGAATTGAATTAAATTGTGAAAGTGTTTACTGTATAACCTAATTCACATTCTGGCTCATAGCAGCATTTCTTCAGTTTGTTTATTTTTTTATTTTTTTTGGTGTGGTTGCCATGTTTTTCCCCCAAAGTCATTTTGTGTCCCAGAACTAGAATTTGTGGAAAAAAAAAAAAAAATTACTTAAATTCTCTAAATCCTGTCTGAGGACCTTGCTTCATCTAAAGGAGACTGACTTGACCCAGTATTTAATAGAAGTCATAAAACTGAAGAACAGAACTTTGCTTAAGGATAGTGAATGAATGATTTATTTTTAATGTTTCAATTCTATGCTGTGTGTAATGATCAGTTGTAAGAGTGTTTAACATGCATACATAGAGCATTAGTATGTAGCATATAGTGTCTGAGAGCAATCCACATCCACTGGAAGCTTTCTTTTCCAGCCTGAATCGGTTATCATTCCTTCAGAATTGTCAGGCAGGCTTCTTGTGTACTTTGTTGCAGTGTTATTGGCACCATCTGCCATTTGTGGTCAATTGTGCTTACAGTTTCCAAGAAATTTCAAACCTTTTGCTAGATGCATTTCAAAAGATATGCTTGTAAGTGTTGGTTTGGGAAATTGACGCACACAGCAACTTCTATTCAATTTACTGTCCAGTGAAAAAACATCCTTTTCAGATTGAATCCAACCTATTTTTATCTGAAATGTTAAATGCATTCTTTTGAAAATACGCTGCACTAATCTTAAAGCAGATTCTAGCAGATTTTATATTTTTATTGAATGAAAGCACATTCATGCACAACTTTGTCTAGATACTGAAGATACACCTTTTGTGTATTTCCCTTGTGGAAAAACAAGGAATTTGTTAATCACATTTTTACCCACTGTGTGCTTTAAAGTTGAACGTGGTACATTTTAGGTTTTAATTCCTGGCTTTTATAAATGTATTTTTTTAAGTTAATTACAATCCATTCCAGTGATAGCTGTTAATTAGCTCAACGCATTGGCTTATCAATGCATTTCATCCCCAAAAGTGAATTTTGAAGTAGGCATGGTGTCATTTAAAGAGGTGAATTCCAAGTTTTAAACCATTTTATTTCAAAGCAGCAGATTTGGCTTCTTTTGACGACCTTGTGATTTGGTTTTGCTAGTTTGTACTCCATTTTAAAGCATGTCTTTCAACCCACTGTGTGCTGGTTGTAATAACTGCTCAGAATGCCTTAATATCCCTGCATGGACTTGATGTTGAGCTTCTCTAATTGAATTGCAGCTGAAATTCGTAAGCCCTAGGGAGCCCTTCTACATCAAGCATTCCAAATATTCCTTAAGGTGAGTGCTCTGTTCTTCCACACATTCAAGAGTCACAGAAAAGCTTGTGAAGGTGCTTTTGCAAGAATGCACTGTTTTAATCAATCCAGTATGTTTAAACCCCACTTCCCACTGGGACAATCGGGATGAGAGTGGATTGCTTCATTATGGATGGACCAGACTGCTGCTCTTTGTCACATTACTGAGGTGCCTCCACAGCTGAGTATGGTGTGAGCACTGACATTTAAACTGAAAGCTCCTGCATGCTTCAGAAGAATGCATTTTTTTCCCCATATACCTTCATCTAGAAGGGCAGAAAAAGGACTGATCCTAGAATCCATCTCTTATTTTGTATTACGTTGGCTTGGCATCATGAGTGAATATGTGCATATTTCATCATTGCCCTTTGGTTATATTCCTTTTTCTTCTAAAGGCATTTACTTGCTTATTACTCCAAGCAAGTAGGGTTTGAGGACATCACTTTCATTTTGTGTAGTGAAAGAATTAAGCTTATTTTGCTTAATGTCCACTGTCATTTATTTCAAGATATAGTGATCAGACATTTTTCTAAAGGCAAAATCCAGAGCAAAAGTGTTTAAACGGAAGTGGAAAAGGAATAGAAAACATTTGTCATATTTGTTTTGGGGGGGCATTGTCATTTCCATATAATTGCAGTAATACCTAATCCATGTTTATTGTACATCCAGTATGATTTGGCTATATTGATTGACTTAAATAGATACATTTTTGCCTTATTTGTTGTCCAAAATCACTGTTACTTTGTAAAATTCTCTGTTGGGTATTACTGCTGAATTTCTTTCATATTGGGCTTTCAAATAAGTAACATTTGAAAGTACGGGGTTCTTGCTTTGTTAGCCCCCTGCATTTCTTCATAACTGATTTTGCATTTGTGAGAGAGTAACTTGGGTTTGTTGTTGAGACAGTTGGAGAAGATTGCCATCCATGTAGGCCCATGTTCTCTAAAATGTATCTATCTGCTGTTCTACCCTACAGATCTCAACACTACATCAACCTGCCCGTCCAGTTCAAACCAGTGGCAGCAGGGAAGTTCGCCACCCTGCTGCTCATACAGACCGACGCCTGCGGAAGTCTCGCTATTCAGCTTATTGGTGAAGCTGTAGAATAAGACTATGGGCCATAAGCGACACTAATTTGGAATAGCGCATGCTTTTGCTGATGAAGGTTGGCATTTATACAGGTTCATGATCAAAATTTGAAGACTGCTGTTAAAGTCAGAATAGAACTTTTATTTTTACACCTAACCAGGTGAGTGCTGAAGATGGTCCCCTTATTGTCCCTGTTCCTGAAATGTTTGGGTATCCCAAGGCTCCTGCTATATAGGGCAGAACAAGGTCCTGACTGGGTAGATCTTAAAAGGGACCAAGTTTAAGAAGTGTGCACTAATTACGTTTGAGAATTCATCCTGGTGATGGAATGCTGACTCCTTTTAGAGACCAGAAATGGGGCCCTTGCAAGCACAGATATGAATAACTTATTTTGTGTATATTGTATCCCTATGCCTAGATGACAGAATTTTAGGGACTCTTCTGTACCAGTTGATTAGAGGAAGTACCAGTTATTTTGGTTATTGAACCCAAGTGCCTTTTTAGATTGTACTTGAAACTAGTCCTGTACCCCAAAATCCTCTGTTCAGGAACAGTGTTTGTATCCTTCCCATTGTCACCTGTAATCCCCAATTCAGCATATTTGTCACCATCCCATGAACATTCTGTACCCCTGTAATCAAACTGCTTTGTCCATTTGGCATTCAAACTCTTTCTAGGTTTATTTGTGCATTGTGCAGGAAACACTGGAGACCAGGTGGTAACGTGAACCTTATAAAGAAGAAAAATCCAGACTTTACCAATAGCTGGAGAACCAAAGTTAAACCAGCAGTAGTTAAATACTTAACCTTGCACAACCCTATTGCTAATGAGCTCATTACCTCTATTGATTTGGTTATGCAGAAATTGTTCCAAATGCCTGCAGTAGAAATCCTAGAAGGATTGACACCATGAGTAACACCATGTAAAGCCTAGTCAAGATATACAAGTTTCATTTTAAGCACATTCCTTTCGTTAGTAGTGATTGGTTTCTGTCCATTTCCAACACTTCTGTTTAAACAATGGTGCTGCAATTCAGTTGGCTGACTATTCATGGTACCCTGCAGGTGTCCTCTGTCCAGATGGATGTAGTTGGGTTAAGATTTGAATAGCAAAGCAATCAATTAGGATGTTGCGGTATGACGGCTTACCTTCCTAAAACTGTACACTTTGGTTTCAGTATTATTTGGGATAGTTGGAACCTGTAATTTCACATTTCTGCAGGCCTGGGGTTGATTTTGATTTAAGATGGGATTCCACACACAACTATGAGACGGAGCCAGCATCACAACCATAACTGCATGATTGTGAGTGACTTTTAGTGGAACATTAATAGGCTGGCACCCCCCTGCCCATTTCTTGTTGTATTTATTTAATGCATGTTCATCTCATGATTTAATTAGCTTAAAATCAACCATTATTGATGGCTCTTACCTTTTGGTTTGGCCATTTAAGGCAGTTAGAACTTTTATTTTACATGTATGTATAAATGTAACTGGATTATTATTATTTTTTTTAAACCTTCAGAATTAGATTACATAAAACAGAAAGTATGTTTGGCCGAAGTGTTGTGAAGGTCATGACATTCATTTGAACTGAAGGGAGTATATTGGAACCCTCTGGCTATTACAGTAAGCTAAAACTTGTTGCACTGCCCTGTTGAAGGGGAGAAGAAAGGTATTTTGCACATGCTTTGTATTTTTGTGATGCATCAAATTGTAGATTTTGTATTTATTTTTAAATAACAAATTTGGTAAATAAAGTTTTTTTTTTTTTTTTTTTTTTGTGATTTTGTCTTTCCGATTTGTGTGCTTACTATTTTTTTTTTTTTTTTTCGATCTGCAAAGCCCGGTCAATGCAGTTTGTGTTCTGGTTTGCTATTCCCTGTACAGTTCTTCTCCTTGAAACATCTCAAATGGCTAACCTGTCTCCTCTCCAGTTACAAATCACCCTCCATTTATCATGTTTCTGCCAGTTACTGTCACTACAGGTGTCGTTTAACACAATGTATCGTTAATATATTACGGGGTGTCTGTCTCTGATTTAAAGAAAAGTCCCATGTATACACTGGTTGGCTTTAGTGGAACTATTCCAATTCAGAAATACTTTTATTTAAATCAGAGCAAAGGTTTGGTAAGTCAGCTTGCCCTTTTGTCAGGCTATTGTTATTTGATTGTCAGCAGCTAAAAATAACCTTGTTCAACAGTTTTTGGTTTTCTCGGGCAGTCGTACTATTGATGCATTTTAAGAGGGCATGCAAAATCCTTTTACCCTAAAACTTAAGTCCTAGGCCTTATCCGATACGAGTGCCTGGAGGCTTTTATTGCATATTTCTTTAACACGGCTGTATATGTTCAGTCAACTTGTACTGTTTTGGTTGTGAATTATTTAGTGTTTTGATCTGAACTCAAGTAACAACTGATCCCCCGTTTTTCTGATTTTTCCTGTTTCAAGGCCGTGGATATCCTTTCTGGGCTGCAATCTACTCCTGAAAGACTTGACACTAAATGTTATGATTCTGTTATAGACTTTATTCTACAGCCTCTCAAATCCTGAGGATTGTAGTGTCTGAAGTAATATTAATTTACAAAGGAATTCCTCACCTTTTCTCTAATGTGCACATGATTTGATATTTAGCCAAATTTGATTTACCTCTTGTCTGATCTTTGCTTTAAAGGAAGAAATTGGTTACATGATAAATATATACGATTTTATTTTTTAAAGACCAAAGTATACTCTAGCTTTTTTGATCAGCCTATCTAGCTGGTAGGGGCTGTAGCCTTCAGGACACAAAACCAGAGCCCAGAGAACATATGGTGTCCCAATTGGGCACCTGACAAGCCTCCAGTCCTATCTGAAATGGACACCATTGAACATTTTGCCAGATCACTCAAAGACCTTAATAAAATTCCAGCAAGTGCGTTTTTTTTTTTTTTTCCCTCCCCCTTTGTTGTCCCTGATCTGTAATGCAGAAATGATCCAAGATGTTGAACAAAGCAACTTTTATTCCGGTTTATTTTATATATGAACAGCTTTACCTCTTCTAATGAAAATGGTTTAGAAATCATATATTTAATCACACTGGGATCTACTTCAGTCTTTACTCTATAATAATTAATAAGGATATTAACTTTTGTTATGTTACTTTAAACAGCTGTAATCAAACTTCAGTTTGTGGAAACCTGGACGTCATGGTATCAAGTTCTGATATTCCTATCAAAGATCTAATGTATGTTAATTTGTTTTTTAATGTATCGCACCACTGGTATTTTAATGTTTTCATGATTTTTGTTTCACACATTTTAAAGAAAAAGGATATGAATATAGATCCGTTGCAAGGGGCAGATGTTAATGTCATGTTTTACAATTTCATTAACGGCCAGTATATCAAGAATAAAAAATAAGACCAAGTGATTTTCTTATTGCAGGGCTTTAACACTAGGGGGCCGACTCACTCCCTGCAGGGACCTCCTATCGAGGAAATCACTTGCTCACTGAGTGGCCTGGTTTTTAAAAGCAGAACCATCAAAGCAAAAGAAAATACTATTTTGTATAGAAATCCATTAAACTGAATAACGAGTCAAAGTTGTTCAGAGGAATAAATACATTCCCATAAAAGTTTACTGTGAGGTTTCTCCAAATCTGCAGAGGCCCAACACAATCCCCCATTCAGCTGGTTTTCAATTAAATTCTTTCACGATGTACAAAAGCGTGATCGCCCAAAAATGCTCAACCCGATTCTAAAATAAAATGCTGCTTTCTTTCTCTCCTGCTTTAGTTCTCAGCCTCAAGTCGTAATCGGCAAAGAATGTATTTTTAGTGTTTCCAATGGGAGATTTATGTACTGTGCACTATGTCATACCCACTCTAATAAGTACAGTAAATGTTCAGCCTTTATTATTGTAGACTTGTGAGTTAGATATTACTGAACCATTTTGTTACTGAACGGGCAAAAGGATGTTTTGTAAATAAAAATGAAATGTGCAAGACGTAAATGAATGGGTGTTCTTTATTTTCATCTGAGAATAAATCTACAAGTTGCACAGTGTTCATTATGAAAGGATGCAAAATAAAGAGTAATATAGGCTATATAACCCCTATAATTAGCTTTGATGCAAATTATAAATAAACAGATTTATTAACGGGCCAAGAAATTATTGATTTTTAAAAACATTTTTATGTACACAACAGCTTTTGTTTTAGTATTGAATATCAATTAGCAAAACCAAGATTGTCACTTTTATAAATGGGTTGTTCCTTTTTACAGAAAACGATCAAAAAGGCTGACGCATAACTGCAGGGATAAATTACAGCCTATTGCAGAGCGCTAACGTTCATTGTGACATTACGGTCGCATTGCGTGTGATTTGCAGCCTAATTAAAAGTATTGAGTTGCTCAGCTTGAACATTCACTTACATTTGAAATATTATAAAAACATGTTTTAGATTTTGTAGTGAGAGAAGGTGAATGTCCTATGAAAATGTATCCTCAATCAGTGCATGTGACATGGGATATTATAGCTGTAATCTGCATGGTATCTGTAGCTACAAAATGCAGTTACCTTTACAGGTGTAGAGATGGCAAGATGTCGGACTACAGGTCATTCTATATAAGAGGGTTCTCACAGGCAGGTTTTCTGGATTTTGTTGTCAACATCACATCTAGTGTTGCAAATTAATCACCGGCTTTCAGTTTCTTTTAGAATTGGGTAAAATATACTATTCAAATTAATAATAATATTTCTGGCTTTTCAAAATTCACTGTGCTACAGCACCATCAACTGCTATCTGAATACATCCGTGCACTGCCTCTGTTCTTCTGAAGCAGTACTCTTTTTATCTGCCTGAGATTAGTCTGAAAACAGTAGGGGGTAAAGCCTTTACACGCCGAGCTCGCGATTTTTGGAACTCCTTTCTGAAGCCCTTGAGAACCATTACCATTTGAATCTTTTTATAATCTCACTTAAAATGGTATCTTTTGTCCATAGCTTTTAATTAATAGATATGTGGATACGGATTGTTTTAGTCAAAGTGCTTTGAGGTGGTCTCCGTGTAAATCACTTTAGAAGATAGATCTTGTATCGCATTGTCGTGATTTAAGATGCATGATATCCTGAAAAACTGGACTTTCAACCGCTGCTCTACTGTAGCACTTTTAGTTGTGTAATACATTCATACTTGTGGCTTTAGCTGATAATTTGATACCATTTGATGTGGTAGAGTGACTGCCATATTCTGTTAAGGTATGGTAGGGCACAGGTTTCCAACTGTGGGCCTCAACCCCCAATCCATTAGGTTTCATAGGTATTTTCAAACAGTGGCAAAATAATACATACATTTTGACGAGATAAACAACTCTTTTGCTGAGTTTAGTGACTAAGTGCGTCACTAGGACAATAACCAGAAGTCTGTCAGAGGCCATGCAGCTACACTTCTCATCTACAATTGCTCAAGGACCATCAGTACTGTGGCCAGCTGACGTTTGGAGCATTTCTGTTGTCTAACAGTTGTGACCATAGGTTTTTTACCAAAACTAGGGAAACTATTAAAAACAACCTGTGGCACATTGGACTGCAGCTGGGAAAACAGCCCTAACTGCTGTAATTTAGGGCACTTAGTTGTTCTGACCATTTATCACATTACTTAGCTGCAGCTCGGGGCTCTTGACTGTTGTTAATTTAGCCTGATTTATTAAACCCTCCAAAATGGTATTTCCCCCCCCACCCCCCTAAAGTCAGCTGTGGTTTTAATATATTAGACATTCAATTCCCTCACCCCCACCACTCCTATAGAATGACACCTAAACTAGGAGGCAAGTTGGCAACAACAATCATCAAAACAAATCACTCTCTCATTAGATTTAACAAATACTTTGTTTATCTGTTTTTGGTAACTAAATAGTTTTGCCTTGAACAAAGGTAGGTATGAAGATTTCAACTTGCATATTGATGAAATTGATATTCAGCTAAGCCCTGTAATAGGTAGGTATTCTGTGACCTGAAATAGGTGTGAACATTGTGTATTCATCCATTTTTTTTTTATAGTTGTATATAATGTATGATGTATTTTTGTAATATTGTCACGTAGGTGTTTTTAAATTTTGAAAGTGTCTATACTTTTGTCGGATGAGTTTATAAACAAAAAAGCAATGCAGCGTTTTGCTGGTTGAGACTAGTAATTACTCTGGAGGATTGAGATGTAATCCTGGAGAGAGAAATCACTTGTAAAAGCTTTATGTTCAGCACAGGTTACTAGTGCAGCCCATGAAGGCCTCTTTGGTGTTGCCCAAGATATTTTTCCTCCAACTCATTTGACAGATTCCCATTTCAAGGTGTTCCCTTTATCTAGTATCTTTAAGAACTATCGTTCCTAGGCAATGAATCTTGATAGCTCAACAATTTACTCTAGTGAAAAGACTATTATTATCTGCTATCATGGTTTTCTTTTATATAAAATATATAGTACTATGTAAAAGTGGTTTTGAATATAGCAAGCCTTTTTTCAGAGTAGAATTAAATGTCAATATCCTTTTTTTTTCCTCACTCTCAAATGGCTTATTTATAAGTACTCTGTCAGCAATGCTGTTGTCGAGTTAGCTACCCACTTTTTGAAAGTAACTTCCCTAGCAGTGGTTTACAATATAACAAATAGCTTACCATAAAAGATATTCAGGTAACCTACTTTTCAATTTCCAAACGGAAAACACTGGTACAAATATCAAGTGTGACACAATTTTCCAGTCCAAATTCAAACATAATTAAGTCTACTCAGGCTTGTAACAGGAAGTACAAATGTTTCAAAACACTATGTAAATAAAATTTTGCCCATAATAAAAAGTACACAAACACCAGCATTCAGTAATAGTATTTAGAAAAGTGGTTCCCTGCTGGTTTTTGTTCCAAGCCTAATTGAACCAAATTAATTGAACTTAATTTAAGTAATTAATTCCAAAATCAGGACTTTTTATTTTAAACAGTAGTTTTATGTTAAGTATAACATTTTATAAGGAACTTATTATCTTATTAAGGAACCAACTTTATTTCAGTTTGTCAGCAAATTACATAAATTAAGGGTTCAATTAAGTAATTGAGAGCTCGGTTGGAACAAAAACTAGCAGGGTAGGGGCTCCTCCTGGACTGGGATTTAGAAACATTGGTTTAGATCACTTCAACCCAGTGGTTTTCAAACCGGTCCTGGAGTACCCCTTGCCCTGCTGGGTTTTGTTCCAACTGAGGTTGCTTAATTGAATCCTTAATTGCCCTAACAAAGCAATATACCATTCAATTAAGTAGTTTTTTTTTTTTTTTTTTTTAAGAAGTTCCCCCTCTAGTCAGTCTATATAGGCTTGGTACTCCTGATCTGCAGATGTCGCTACAGCTTTTTTGCAAATGACTCGCATGCAGGAGGAAGGCGCCCCCCATGCCGAGCAGCGCAGCTCTTGTACGTTTGCTTGCGAGTCTTTGGCAGTGAGGTTGAGCCCAGCCGCACTAGACAGCCGGAGGGAGGGAAGAGAGTCGGGCAGATACGTACGCACTCGCACTCAGTGGGAGGACGGAGGACAGGATTAAAGAGGTACGGCTTTTTTTTTTCCCCTCCCTCTCCCTCTCCTTTTCTGCAAAGTTTATGCGGCTGCACCTGGTGTTTTGCGCCGTGTGCGCCGCGCCGCGCAGTTTCCCCTTTGCAGGCGTATTTTTAGCGGGCGCCGAGGGAGCGAAAGTTGCGAGAGTGAGCGGAGTTGTTGCGGACAGCGACCGCTCAGCCAGCCTGCAAACGGGCTCAAGTTTAAGGTCTCCGCTTCTTAAAGGGGTCGCTTTTCATTTTTGCACACAATCAGATGAAATCCGAATGGGCAAGCAGGTGGCTCGACATTGACAACCAAGGCAGGCTGCCTCTGTGCATGGTGCATTAGTTACAGCTGACATGTAAGCAAAGTTCTTTTCCCGTTACATTGCATCGGACTTTTCTTCAATTAAAAAACATAATCCCGTAGGCTATGTCCGTCCATTATTTATCCAGGCCAGAAGAAGCAGTGCAGTCCTCGCTGTTCTAGAGGATGCATATTGGCGCTTGCGATTTGCTGGAATCACTCCCCTTGCTTGCCTTTTAAAACCGTATAACGCCTCTTATATAGGCGTGTTCGGCTGCAGACATCATGTGTTGAGCCTGATTGAATTCTGGGCATAAACCACCATCGGATCAGTGTGCAGTTTGCAGGTATCTGCTTTCAGTCGTGCCCGCAGAAGTTGCATGGCAACCTACCCATCCCAATCCACCCAGGCAAAGTTGAGAAAACAGACCAGAAAAATACGCAGGAGACTGAGTAATGTACTGTGTGTGTGTGTGTGTGTGTGTGTGTGTGGCTGTGCAACTCCACGGAAGGGTTTGCATTGCACATACATTAGTCTACAGTGATTTGATGACATGTACGGATTACATGCTTATTGATGATCAGAGCAATTCGATTTCGGACAGAAGCTCTACTGCCAAGCTATTCCTCAGATTAACATACAGTGCAAATGTGTTCCTCTAAAGTGCAAATGTGTAGATCAAAGGGAGTCCAGATCTAGAATGATTTAGGATATTTGAATACCTGCTCTTTGGAAGCTACATCAATACAGATTTTGTGTTTTAATGAGGTATTAGGTAATGTTGGCTGTAAGGGAGGTGCAGGTGTCTAGACTCCTGTGAATAAGTGGATGATCAATGCAGAGTATTTTTAGGATTGAATGATGTGCTGCTAAATAACTTTTCACTTCATGTTTAATTACCCGTGGGGGCTGGATCACAATATGATTAACATGGCAGAAAAGAGATTATGCAAGTGTGTTTGGTGTGTATTCACAAATACTGTGTTTTGTATTGAATAATAATTTCTCGGTAAGAAAACCATTGGCCATTCAGGTTTTTTTTTAAGAAATGTTTTCTACTGTAGTTATACGAGCTAGTCGACATGGTAGTCTGATGTCATGAAATCAGGGGTGTAGGACTTAGAGTAGCTTTGTTTACGCATCATATATATGTAAATGGGTTTCCAGATGATGTGTATATATATTTTTTTTCAGATACAATAATTGCAGCGACCGCAATGTATTGGAGAGAGGACTAGACATTTTAGGATTAAATCTGTGTGGTTTTTGTCCCCATGGGCAGCCCACACCCTACTGAGAGGTAGTGAGATTGCAGAGGAAACTATTTGCAGGCAGAGAGAAAAGTATGTTCGTCAGCCTGAGAAAGATGTACTTAATTGTGCACTACACTTGACCTGTCCTAAAGTATATTACAGTTTAAAAAAACAAACAAAAAAAGAAAGTCATCTTGAAGGAATGCATCAGAAGTAGCAATGAAGCTGTGACTATGAGAAATGCGGAAATCTTTAAATAGTGTTTGGAGTGTCAGCTTCAATTGTTCCTTGATCCAATGTACCACTTGTGATCCTGTGTACTAAAGTAGTAAACTAAGGAAAATGAGATTTGACCCAGCCTGTCTCTGCCTGGGTTACCCTGGAGTTTGCTCAGTAGTGCAAACTGCATTGCAGAGAAACCTATAATCTACAACCACACATGATTACACTGTTCGGATAAATATATCTGTCGCTCGAGAGGAAAAAATACCAACAGAAAGTCTTGACTAGCGTCTATGCAAATATTGGTGTCTGAAGACTCTTCTTATCCAAAATATATGCACTGTTGTGCAGTAGTAAACCTCAGTGCACCCAGGAAGAGTTTAAACCCATTATTTGCAGCCAGGTTACATGCCAGTTTTTTTTTTTTTTTTTTCTTCAAATGTTGATTTTTGTAAATTCAAATATTTAATAAAAAAACCAAATTCCATGTTAACCAATGCTGTAAATTCTTAGGTTATCATAAGAGTGGCACAGTACCTTTTAGATGTGCTGTTTTATGGCGATTCTTTGCATATGGGGCTATAGAAAAAAAAATGGACAGATCTCTGACAGGTGGCCACCCATTTGTGTATTCGCCATGCTCCTATACATCCATAATTGAAGTGATATCTGTGACAATTAGAGCATTCCAGTCTTTCAAGCCTGCTACTCCCTGGCTTCTCATATTTAATGTATTTTAGACTTTGGGCAGCACTGCAAGCACAGAGGGGTCTATGGGACTTCACTCCAGTCTTTCATCCTTGGACAGACAGAATGCATCGCTCAAAGCCATTGTGACCATCGGTGGCCTCCATCGGTGGCCTCTATCGTTTGGAATACACTGCAGTACTCTCCAAAGCCTTTGGCGCTGGCCTGTAGATAGGATATGGAGATGGAGAAATGGGGTTTCAGTGGGCACCTGCCTGGCAATTAGTCCCTCTTGAATTGCTGTGGCTTAAATATGCTCTGAGCATCAGAAAAAGGCGATTTGGTTGCTCTGGTAATAAAGCACTCACTATGTAATGTGGCCATATGGCTCCACTGTCACTAGAACAACCAGTTCTGTTAAAGTAGTATTATTGAATTCTGGAAGTTGTGCTGCTTTTTTAAATTTTTTTCTCCAAATGAGTGAATGAATTACATTTTATTTTTCTGCACTTTGCAGATGAAGTACACCGTTCCTTGCTTTAATTATAAAACCCTTCTCTGTTTCCTGCTGTGATAATCTAAATATAAGCTCAGTTCAGCCTTAAATATTTAACTCTGAAGTTTCCCATAGAATCTGAAACCAGATGATTGTAATGAGAATGTGTCATTCAGTTAAAATGCATGTTTATTTACCCAAAAGGGAGACTATTTGGAACACAGGAAAATAAAAACAGCTGTAAACCAGAGGATGCCATTTAGACCATCTTGTCAGTTGGGTTGCTAGTAGCCTAATGGATCTCAATAAACTCTTGGTGGACTGGCTTCCACAGCATGGTTAGGTAGCTTGTTCCAAAGAGTCATAGTGCTTTGAATTAAAAAGGGGCTTGTACATCTAATTTAATTTCTAAATTGGTATGCTTTGGTTCTATGTTCCTTGTTCATTGCTTTCTGGACTTATAATTGCTGATTTGAATACCTACAAGGACTTCTCACTTCAAGGCTGAAGGGATTGAGCTTGATCCTTTTTTTGGCTTGTTTTTGAGTTCTTCTCAAAGCTTCATTTGTCATGCATGCGTCTGCTTACCTATGCAACCTTTTGAATTTCTTTCTCTACTCTAGTGTAGTGTTTTTCACCCCTCTGAAGTCTGTATCATTCTTAAATATAACCAGTTTAAAAGGTTAAAAATACAGAGGGTCTAGGTCTCTGCCTTATCTATTTAGCATCACTCACTTTGATTCTTCCCTTACGGTTTTATTGTCCATTAAATAATTACTTGTATAAATTCCCATTCTTATGGATTTTCTCAGCTTGCCGTGCAAGTGTATCTTTCGTCTGCAAGTTTCTGAAAAGCCTTCTAGAAGTCATAGCAGGTTTAATTCTTAATATTATGTCACTTGCTTTGTCAAAGAAATCTAACCAGTATGTTGTATAAGACATGTGCTTTACTAATACCATGATGATCTTGTTAGTAGGCAGGTAATCTTCCCATTTAGCTTGTTCACCTCATTTACCTAGAATCAAATTGATTGATTGGACTGTAATTATCTGGTTCAATTTTATCCTCCTTCCTGTGAATTTTAACTGTAATCTTGCAATCAGCTGGTAAAAGCTATTCACATTGGAAACCTATAGCTAGGAGAAGGGATGGGAATTTTGAGTACAGTAATTTAATGATGGAGCACTCGAACTGACCGCCACACAACACTGTACTGCATTTGATTCACAAATATTACTGACATGGTGATGTTAATGCTTTAATGCCCCTAGGGCAATTAAATCTTACACATTACACTTTTACTTATTCCATTGCTTAAGTGCCATGCAAAGTAACTGCACATTGCACTTCAGTTGTTAACTATTGCCCCCACCGATTACAAGTGAATGAATTATATTATTAATAATATAATATAATAATATAATATATTATAATAATATAATTGTCAACTTATTTTAAATGTAAGTAATGCAGCAAACTGCAATATAGACATTGTTATAATGTTGCATTCCTGTTTAAATGGATCTTAAATGTCCTTGTGGAACATTAGAACAAAAACTCTTAAATGTCCATGTTGTACGATGCTTTAATCCAATGGAAAACAAACAAAAAAAGAGGGCAGAACTGCACGTTTCAAAATTTGTTAGGCTAAACAATGGTCCATATTTCTGAATCTACTATTCAAAAATTACAATCAACCATGTCCAACTTAAAGGAAAAATGGATGTTCTGGCTTGTCTCCTTTCACATGGCTTAAATAATAATTGCATCATATTCTTATGAAAATGTTTCATTAAAATTTGAAACATGTAACTAGTAATTATTTTTGATAGTCTTGCATTACTTAACTTACACAACACCATTGTTTCGCCTGTTAACTCAAAATATTTCTAGATGTTACTTCACTTGGCTTCTTTGTGAGATGCCATTGCATTTTAGTTAATTTCAGTTTTATTAAAGCAACATGCTCACTGGCATAAAACCCGCTCTCATGTATTTGAATTAAAAACGCTATGCACGTTAAGGTTGTAAACGCATTGATTAGAGTAATAATAATTTGAAATTGTATTGACCCGTCCTTTCACATGGTAAAAAAGTGGTTTCATGTGGTAGCAGCCATTGTTCCCTCACCTGTACCCAGCAGACCACAGACTTTCACTATTAAACGCATGGAGTGTCGGTCTTAAAGTGGCTTTATACCTCATTACATTGCAATCTGTGTTACCTGTCAGCAAAAACAAAGCTATGGTTTTATGACAGTAAAACTTTTTGGACCTTTTTTTGTAATTGCTATCAGCAGAATAATTTTTTTCTTCAGATGTATTGAGTGGTGTTTCAAATTTTTTGGGGGATTGCAGGCAATTTAAGATCTCTTTAAGATTTAAGATTTCTCTGATTTGACAAAAGGCAGGCATGTTTTTACTTCCTAACACATTGTCATTAAAGGTTTCCCATGTTGATGTGCATGCATTGTATTAAACGTCCTTAAGCTGAACCACCACTTTTAGAAATGTATATTTCCAACCAGGGGTGCTAGATTCCATGTTATTGTCACTAACACAAATATTTAAGTTGAGAGACTATTATATATTTATAGACACACAGTGCTAAAACCACTGTTGTATTAATCACCCACCATTAATTTTAATTTAAAACGGTTTAATATTTGATTTGCATATTTATCCCCATTTAATGGATTTGCAAAAGTCAAAAAGGTTAGACACTGTGTCTGTGTGCAAATGTTTAAACAAACATCCCTATTCCAAACCTTAAAGAAAAGACCCCAATGCTTAATGGGTATATTAAAGGACTGATTTCATGTCTCCACATTTAATTGAAACACTCAGAACTGCTCGGTCATCTTAAAACGAAGACCAGCAGCCAGCACAAACTAACCATTACATGCAGCATTTTACGAGTCTGAGCAAGGTGCTTTCTCCAGATTGCAAGGCCGGCGTCATTTTGATAGCAGAAAATATCATGGGCACAAGACTTGCTCTTTTAAAAATGAGCCACGGCACTGTTCTGTGCTTGAAAACAAATTATAATGCGGATGCTGAGAGTCTGAGCTGAAGGCCGTTATGACAATCTGGGGTCTGTGCTGATATTACAGAAACTGAGCATCTAAAACCTTCTTTGAAACATTGTAGTGTTTTTTTTTGTTTGTTTTTTTCTTTCTTTCGCCCAACAAATAACCACATTATAGAAGCTAATACAATTCAAATACATGTTAAATCATGTGTGTAATCAGAGTCCTGCTTATTTTATTCACTTGCCAAAAAAAAAAAGACTTTCTTGTTGTTGCTAGTAAATCATTGCAGGCAAATCTGGTTTGCTGCTTTATTCCACTTAACAGACTATCAGACACCTCCAGCTGTGAAAGGTGTCCCCTGGTTCTCACCACTTCAGCTGCAAAATAAACATCAATTATTTTTTTCATTGTATTTTGTATGTTACCAGAGGAGTGAAAATCTGTATTTTTATTATTAATAATAATGATGGTAAGAATGCTTTGTATTGCAGCTTCATCAAACAAAAGTACACTAATCAGATTTATTGGTATATTGCAGACTGTGTTTTCAGCAAAATGTTTGAATAAATCCTACAATTTTGAGCTCACTTTAGTCTATTTTGTCTCCCTTTTTGACATGTTAGGCTTTATTCTGTTACTGCAAGAGGCAAGATAAAAAAAATGCTATAAATCTGTCCTAAGCCAGTGAAGGACTGAGCAATGCTACCAAACGCACTGCGCCGAAACAATGGTTACAAACATCTACACATTTTTTTAATGTTTTTTTTTTTTTTTTTAGAGTACGTCTCCTGATTTGGGGGTTAGTTACCGTGATTGTGTTAGAAATAGATTGAAAAATGCTGTAAGCAGGTGCAGCAGCACGAATATGTCGATTATACTCATCTTAAGGTAATGTCGGTAAATCAATATACACATTTTTCTATATCCGTATGCATGCTTTTATTACATTTGCTGACGGAGACTTCAAATGTGAGTCGAGATATGTGTGTTATCTAGATAGATGTACAGACTATACATACAGATATCTCATCACCCTCTCCCCCTCTTCCTCCATCAAAACCTTTGGTGTCACCCATCCATACGTTCTCCCTGTTCTCTCAAGCTACTCTTCTGTTGCATACTTTACAATGGCTTCCTAATGTTGCCCATATACGATTCAAGACCCTGGTTCTTGGGCCCCTTTCGCTTCTCCAATCTGCTGCATCCTACTTCCAGTCTCTTGTTTCTCGCCGTGTCCCATCTTGCCCTCTCGGTTCCTCTCCCACAGGTCCATAAGTCCTGCCTTCTCTCAGCCAAGTGACTGCCTGGGCTCGTGATTTCTATTAGAGCCACACAGTGCCGTGCCATCTTTTCATACCAGGCGTGTGTTTTAGATTAGAACTGTAAACCATTCTGATCTTCTCTTACACCTGGGCTGTAGTGTAAAGTGTAGATTAACTCTTAGGGATGTGTTAAGCTTTTGTAATATTGTGTTAATGTAGAACGCTTGCACGTTGAGATTGTTAAACCATAAAGGCATTTGGTAAATATCGTAATGGTAATATTCTTTCTGATATCTGGATTCTCACTGTACTTTAACTAGCTGTCAAGGCCAGCGATATCTGTATCTTTGTTTATGTGCTTTCATTTCTCAGAATGATGCTTTAATGCTTGTCAAATTGTAAGCTTGCTCTTCCACTATGGCTCACAAAGCATGTGGCATGAAATATGACTGAAAAGATTGAACAGATTAAATACATTATATTGGACCAAATGTAGCCTACAAGAAGTCCATTTTAGGCAGTTTCATCATGCATCTTTTATCATAATGTAACATTGTGTAGAATAGAAAAACATTGCTGTTGGTATAGTTAAACTAAAATAGCACTGAATTATTAATACAGCTGACCCGTTGTTTGAATTAGAATATACAATTTTCATTAGAATGAATTAGTCCACTTACACTTTAAATTTAACAATTACACAGTGATGCAAAGAGGAATGATATTTACTCCTGTTTAAGCTTTATAAGGTGCATCTCTTACACTCCTGTTGGAATTGTGGAGTGTAGAACTGAACTTGCATCTTTGGCCTCTGATCAAGTTATAGTTCTTCCCTTGTTGTTCGCTAAATGCCATCAGATTTGATTTGTGACGATGCTTCTATAGCCACACTTACAATGCTGATGCGATTTGTTACTCCAGAAGGTTTTTAGATTCATGAAATTCAAAAAATCTGCCAATATCCAGGGTTAGTTTCAAATTTCATGGGAATAAATAAACACTGTAAACTATTGTCCTAATTGAGGTAAATGTAAACTACAATCATACAATAACAGCATGCGAGTCTGTTAAGGGGTAGATCCAGTAAAACGTAAATGTGGTAATAGGTGCATCAGTGAAATGTGCAATAGGGTCAAATCAGGCATAATTACCCACAGTAGGTAAGCAGTTACAACTAAGACGATTTAAAATGCATGAGTTCAGATAAATTGGGAGCAAGACTTGGAAGCGTAAAGTTTGGGGCATTAGATAAGTTGAAGTTAGAAAGTGCATTAAAGTGCCAAGTTGTCCAGAAGGAAAGGGGCTTAGCTATCACCGGTGCAGTCAGGACAGTTGTCTTGAGCAGGCACTGGAAAGTGTTCAGGGATTGGGTGGTCCTGACGTCAGTGGGTAAGCCATTCTATGAGGTTTGGGCAGGGGAGTGAAACCGGGGCACAGTACAGAAAGATTGGATTTATTACCACATGGTTGTAGGAGCAGTTTTTACTTGTAGTGACCATGATATCTGTGTAGTTAACCCCAAAGGATGTTGCTCCTGATGTAGCCTTCAGTGATCCTCATTAGCTTAGGAAAAGGTGAGAAACATCACCCCACACATCAAAGGACCCTGCTGGGCTAGAAAATGTGCACGTGCTGATTTTCAACACAGCTACTGCACAGCCTGCTCTGAGCGTGGCTGAAAGCTTTGGTCTGCTAAGATAGGATGGGTGAGGACCTCTTGAGATAAAAAAAACGTCACCATGTGAAACTATACAGCATGAATATAAAATGCTTTGCACTGCAATGCTGGACTGTCTTAATCTCCGTGGTTTGAATGATAACATTCCGAGTCACATTCTTGCGTGCCTGAGGATGTGGGCTACCAGCAGTAAACACACTCTCTATTGTGACATTCTCCAGAAATCCATACATACAACGACTAATTAGTCATGGTTACGGTCCGACGCTGTACTGGACACGACGCACGAGCTGCGGTTCAGTGAAGGCAGGCGTTTGTGGGATTTGTTGGGATTTGTATTGGTTAAACAAATTCCTTCCGACGAAGGGTAGCCCCCAGTTCTCGGGTGAAGTCGGTCAGAGATGTGCTGCGAATGGAAATGTTGACTTTGGAATGCTCTTCCGCTGCACTGTATTGATGCACTGTCGACGTATGCCATACATTATCATCTCCCAGTGTGTCTTGGGGGGGCGGCAGGCACTTGTCAAACTGCAGGTGCAGGAGTGGCTGTCCGGCGTGCGACACTGCTTCAATTTAATTAGTCTTCTCTCGCCTCGGGAGGCATACGTCTCCCTTGTTTAAGAAGGCACACGCTTCGGTCGCTTGTGAACCTGAAGCCACACCAGGTGTTGAAGGTGCTTTGTGAACACAGTTGGGGGGGGAATAAAGCCTGACTGAATTGCGGTGATATTCAACCATTGAGGTGCACTGACGCTGTGCCCTCATCTTTTTTTTTTTTTTTTCTTGTTTTGTTTGTTTCACGACACAGTGCCCGATCCCCTTGTCTAGCTGCTTAATGTGCCTAAGATTTTGTGAGGCAGATTGAGACGCTCCAGATTGTGCTTTGAGATTATTGTGCAGATGAATAGGTCAGCCTAATGAAAAGAGGCTCAGTCGAGTTAAGTTCACAGCAAAGCCTGCAAGTCTTATTTCATTCTCTGAGGACCCTCTTGTTTGTTTCCTTCCTTTTTTATGTCCAGTGCATGCTGGGATTTGTTCCCTCTACCTTAAAGGACTGTGACGTCTTTGTGCCAGATACTAAATTTAAGCACTTTGTTCTATTGAGAATGACCCATTTTGTTTTGTTTTTTCTTCAGTAAAAAGAAATGTAATGCACTGGTTGAAAAATACGTTTTATGGCAACAGAATAAATGCAAACCCAGCTTTTTGAAGTTGGTCCTTTTTCTTTTCCTCATAATTTGATCACCATTCATAAGACCACTTTCATCACATTCATGAGGAATCCCAGTATATTACAAGCGGTAACAGGGATTTTATATATATTTTTTTAAGTAATGAGTCAATCTGTGGGTAAAAAAACAAATGGCATAAAAGCACGTTTGTTTCCTTCCTTGAGCCCATTCCTGCATTCTGTTGGATAGTTTGAAATGTCAATCAGTCTGCTGTGTATTCATGTTAAGATTGTCGAAGACCTCAGTGTAGTCTCCCATGAGCCATAATGTACTGAAGCTTAAAAGACTAGGCCGTAATCTGTTTCTGTTCATGTACCTCATACCTTTCGGTTTGGGAATATATCAATGTCTCCTGCAATGTACTTCCTGTAAGGCATTCATGTCCTTTTCATGACATGTGACCCCTAATTGAATATTCTATGTCTAACGCATCTCCATCATATGCGTTTGGGTTGCTGGCCTTCATGTACAATAGCATCCTGTGTGTAATTCTCCACATTTCCTAGAAGTTGACTAATGAAAAAGATACCTTGGTAATTTTCCCATTAGGAGATATCCAGTTCTGTGTTGCAGATTTTTATACTTTTTCTTTTTAACTACATATATGTGTGCTAATGTATATCAAAATATATATGTCCACTTCTGCAAAGCACTGAACCCTGTGAGACCCAGCTACTCGGGTGACTGAGGTCAGATGTTCCTCTTGAGATTACATTGTGCTTCCTCTTATTTATCCAGCTTGTTTCATTATTAATCTTTTCATATGTGGATGTCTCTTAAATACAAATTGAGCAATATATGTCCATCCCTTGTCCTTGTTTTTCCTACATAAACAATACCTAGCAATATAACTGGCTTAAAACGTACGTGAAACTGTAAAATAAGGGAAGTAAACAAAGTTTTACACTGAAAGGTACACGAGAACTCCGGTAAAGACCCAGTGGAAATTAGCCTGTATTGTACCACCTTATATGTAATGCCATTTCTTGAGTTCCTCTCTAGCAGATACAGGCAGGATACAGACTTATTTTGTGCTTGTGAAAGGGATTTTGTATGTTAAAAACAAACATGCAAAAAAAGACGCATAAAATGCTACCTTTTGAATGTCCTCCTCTAATATCTTTCCTGTTTCTTCATCATAACACTTTACTTTGTAAGTAGCACATCTAACACTTTGAATGCTTCTTAAAAATTTTATATATATATATATATATATATATATATATATATATATATATATATATATATAAAAATATATTTTGTGCGTGTGTGTTATCGGGTTCATGAGAATGGATAAACTGAACTGAATGTTCCTGTTACAGTACAAATCTGTCTATAAAAGTGGAAGCTCTAGTACATTTATTTTTGTAGCAGACGCTTTTCAATCCGATGAGTCTCTGAACCACAAAACTGATATTTCAAGTTTACACCGTTGACTTGTCTATAGGGGATCACAGTTTTACCAAAATATTTGAATTCGCTTATATGGGAGAGCTGCTATTTTTCCAGATTCGAGGAGGGAACCATTCAACTCCATCTTATACGGTGATTAGCGCACTTTAACATTTTAGATGAACATTGTTTACCAAAGTAGTGGCCCCATGTAGGCCAATTTGAAATGCAGGATTTTATGTCTTCTGTCCTTGTTTTGTAATTTAATAGACCAGCTGTAAAAGCACTTAACATTTATCAAAAAGGGGGGCTTTTAAGAGATGCAGAGTTTCACACTCACAGGCAGGGGAGCTTTCCATTCTACCATTTCAATTGGTATTGTGGGATATTTTATTGAGTCTCTTAAATAAATCAGTGCTTGAGTTTCTATTAGCAGAGTAAGCCCAACAATCTGGAGGGTCCCGGCTGATGAGTTTATTAAAATCCTTTTTCTTCCCATTCATTTGAACTTCTTTTGAAGGTTTCTCTTGATCATCCTATAAATATAGATCAGACTCCTTGCTGAACTCATCTGCTACTCAAAAGGACTTTAGTTGTGGAGATGGATTAGATTTTCCTGGCCCTGCAAAACTACAAGTCTAATTCATTCTGAGGAAGGTCAGTAGCTGTAGGGATTTTATAGTCAAGGCAACAAATCTTTGGCTTTAAAGGAAATAGTGGATAGGTTGTGTAAGGGGTTAAGGCAGACGGCATGGAAGTGAAAGTGCTTAATGTTCTCTTCAAATCTAGCTTTGCCAACAAATGTCTACAGCATTTTGTTTCGGTTACTGTCTACTTCAAAGCCACCAAACACTTTTCTCCAAGTTTTTCACACTTTTTTTTTCTCCAATCACTTAGAATATCTATGAATTTTGACTTGTGTCAAGGAGCACTCCTCATGAATTTAGTTGGAACCCATCTACCTTGTTAGTGCATTTGTTTTCCCTCCAGTGCCATGTGGAGGGAGTTTGGCGAAGGCACTGTACAAAAGATCTGCTGGGTGCCCGAAGGAAATATCCCTAGAGATTATTTGGAAAGCCTTCAAGGTAGCCGACTTGGCCTATGGGTGTATGGATTCAGTCTAAATTGGATAGGGGCTCGTGGAATACTACAATAACTCTCACAGTGGCTCTTCAAGGAACCTTTGCTTTTATTTTTAACTGAATGATATAACTGGGCAAAGGTTTTTCAGGTCCCCACTAAATTAAGTTGGAAGTTGCATATAAAACCTGCAGCATTGTGGGTCTTTTGAACCGGGGTTGGAGACCCCTAGATTTGTCGGTGAAATCAGGGTGATGCCTTCCCATCTTTGTCTTTTGAAGATGGCCTCGGGGGTCTTAAAAACCTCATTAAGAATTAAGGGTTGAGCTGTATAAATAATTATAATCCTGCCTTTTAAATAATTTAGGTGAATAATTTGACATTATTTATCATCTGTGGGCTGTGATTACTAACCATGGAATTATTTATCTGACCAAATCTGTGATCCAAGTTTTATGCTCCTGTGCCGGTGCTAGCCTATTTTTGGACTTGGGCTTTCGTTTTTCCTTTTTCTTGCCTTACATAATTGAAATCCATCATCATTTAGTCAGCTCCTGACTCAGTATGACAAGGCAATATTATTTTTTTTCTTTCAGTTCACTTGAAGCTCTGAAGACATTTTTATGTAGCCTCTTATGAAGAGACCTTTTCAAAGCACAACATGAAGTTTTGGCAGCGTTGCTTCCTGCCGTTGTATGGGATTGTGGTGTCCAGAGCAGTGTGGAAAAAGCATTTCAAACATGTAATTCGCTGTCCATTGTCCTTTTGAAAACTGGGCTAAATTACACACGATTTGAAAATTTCAAGTTAATGACTAAAAATAAACTATTTACCTCCGCCTATACCGAATATCACTCTACTGTTTCTATTCAGGATGCATTGTTAGTTGCTGCTGTCTCTTAAGTAATGCTCTCCTCTGCTGAGCAGAATTAATGGAGACCCAAGTCACCAATTTGAAAATGCCAGCCTTCACTGTCCAATCCCATTCCGATTCTCTTTTGTACACTGTGTTTTCTAGTTGTTACTATGTCTTACATCTGTATAGTAACTATATCTATATCCTCATTCTACTGCAGTTACTTCCTTTGTTTGTGAAAATTGTAGCTAGTTGAGCAATACACTGTTCTTGAAAATGTCAAAAATGTATCCATATTCATCAGTCTTGCAAAAAAACTGAATATATAGCTATTGACATTATATCACACAGACTCTCGAGTAAATAGAGCAGGTAGAAAGCTTGGAAAATATTATGGTTTCTTACTATGCTTTGGAATTCAAATAGAGTAACACTTTTATTGATTTATCTGCTATTTGTAACCCAGTATACATTTCAGGAGGGTGTTTATTTATTTTTTTTGACCGAGGCTGCATACATCAGTTTGGACATTTTCAGAAATGTTTATGCTACACATTTTTTTTCAGTTAATCTCTTGATCAGGTACATCTGGAGTAACCTGTAGCAGGGGTTTCAATCAAGGGATACAGTGTTTGGCCTTATTTCCAGCCAAACTCCCAGTCTCTTAATTTCTCCGATTGACTGGATGAATTAGATTCTTATACAGGTTGAAAATTGTCAACAGGTAGTGCATCCTCGAAGGCATCCTTTAAGCCATGAACTGTACAACACCTTTCAATAATGTGATACGTCTAATTGATCAAATAAGTAAGAAATAAAGAGCTTTAATTGGAGAAAATTAACAGAAGACACTGCTGCACTCTGGGAATTGGGATTGAGACCCCTCACCTAGATAATATAACACTCTTTGCATTAACTTTTTGGTTCTTTTACACATTTCCAACTACTATCACTAAAAGGCGAACTTTAAATGAATTTGAATATGAATAGCTGCTTATACTAAGTGCTTATATATATACACACACTCACCTAAAGGATTATTAGGAACACCTGTTCAATTTCTCATTAATGCAATTATCTAACCAACCAATCACATGGCAGTTGCTTCAATGCATTTAGGGGTGTGGTCCTGGTCAAGACAATCTCCTGAACTCCAAACTGAATGTCTGAATGGGAAAGAAAGGTGATTTAAGCAATTTTGAGCGTGGCATGGATGTTGGTGCCAGACGGGCCGGTCTGAGTATTTCACAATCTGCTCAGTTACTGGGATTTTCACGCACAACCATTTCTAGGGTTTACAAAGAATGGTGTGAAAAGGGAAAAACATCCAGTATGCGGCAGTCCTGTGGGCGAAAATGCCTTGTTGATGCTAGAGGTCAGAGGAGAATGGGCCGACTGATTCAAGCTGATAGAAGAGCAACTTTGACTGAAATAACCACTCGTTACAACCGAGGTATGCAGCAAAGCATTTGTGAAGCCACAACACGTACAACCTTGAGGCGGATGGGCTACAACAGCAGAAGACCCCACCGGGTACCACTCATCTCCACTACAAATAGGAAAAAGAGGCTACAATTTGCACAAGCTCACCAAAATTGGACAGTTGAAGACTGGAAAAATGTTGCCTGGTCTGATGAGTCTCGATTTCTGTTGAGACATTCAGATGGTAGAGTCAGAATTTGGCGTAAACAGAATGAGAACAAGGATCCATCATGCCTTGTTACCACTGTGCAGGCTGGTGGTGGTGGTGTAATGGTGTGGGGGATGTTTTCTTGGCACACTTTAGGCCCCTTAGTGCCAATTGGGCATCGTTTAAATGCCACGGCCTACCTGAGCATTGTTTCTGACCATGTCCATCCCTTTATGACCACCATGTACCCATCCTCTGATGGCTACTTCCAGCAGGATAATGCACCATGTCACAAAGGTCGAATCATTTCAAATTGGTTTCTTGAACATGACAATGAGTTCACTGTACTAAACTGGCCCCCACAGTCACCAGATCTCAACCCAATAGAGCATCTTTGGGATGTGGTGGAACGGGAGCTTCGTGTCCTGGATGTGCATCCCATAAATCTCCATCAACTGCAAGATGCTATCCTATCAATATGGGCCAACATTTCTAAAGAATGCTTTCAGCACCTTGTTGAATCAATGCCACGTAGAATTAAGGCAGTTCTGAAGGCGAAAGGGGGTCAAACACAGTATTAGTATGGTGTTCCTAATAATCCTTTAGGTGAGTGTATATATATGTGTGTGTGTATATGTGTATGTATGTATGTATGTATGTGTATATATATATATATATATATATATGTATGTATATATATATGTGTGTGTATATATATATATATGTGTGTGTGTGTATATATATATATGTGTATATATACATATACATACATATATATACATATATATATATATACACACATATACACATATATATATATACACACACACATATATATACATGTGTGTATATATATATATATATATACACACACACACACACACATATATATATGTGTGTGTATATATATATATATATATATATATATATATACACACACACACACATATATATATATATATATATATATATATATATATATATATATATATATATATATATATATATATATATATATATATATATATATATATATAGTACATCAGCATGAGTAGGAAACTGTTGTTATAGCCTTGTAGACTAGTGTTGAAGGTTCCAGGTCAGATATCAATCAATGGGACACACTTTGTAAGGTGAAACAACATCATAAATGCTTTTAGTCATAAAGTGTCTTGTCTTTTTTTATTTAGATTGGACTTTGTGATTAAGATGCATGTCAAGGTTGAATGTATTGTGTAGTTTAATTAACTTTAAGACTAAAATCTCTGATCGTGTGAAGTGTCTGTTTTAAAGGGAAAACCATAAGAAGTAACCTGATACCGAGTCAGTTCAGCCAGGGAGCACTTGTTTGTCGGATGTTCAGGGGGTGTTAATCCTTTGCACTGTGAGTTGGCGAGAAAAGCGAGCGATTGCTGTGCGAAAGGGCTGATTCTCGGCAACAAGAGGGTTTTATCAGGCATGGGTGGAAAACTTCATGCATCACAGAGTGGCATCTGACGTGTGGGGGGGAAAAAAGCAGAAGCCAGGCTGCTACAATCCCAGGTCAGCTGTTCTTCTCAGTTAAAATGAGCTAGCCACGGAAATGTCAGAAGGTTACTGGGGACTTGCTGGTATGCGTTAAAACCACTAGCACAGTCCAGCAACCCCCCACCCCCCACCTCTGCCCGGGTGCAGACGCATGCATGCCGATTCAATCCCAGCCAATGAAGTCATTAAGGGAAAAGGTTAATTACATGCAGTTACTTGTGCGTTTTGAAGGCCTCTCCTGGAATCCCCAGTGCTTCCTGGCCAGAAGTCTTCACTGGGCCTGGCTTGACATGGATGCCCAGCTACTTGTGACATATGGCACAAACACGCTCCCAGGGACAGCTCTCCTGGATGGCACACAGCTCCTCAAAGGACAGACAGATGGAGGCTCATTCAGCCTTGAAAAGAACTGTAATCCTAGATACTGGCAGGGCTGGAGATGGATGGTTTTGCCTCAATCCAATTGGAAGCTCTTCCTTGAGGCCCAAATACCCTTAGGTGGGGGTGGCTGTGCTGTGTAGGAGGCTTGTTGGTTAGGGAGCTGGTCACTGACATTCGTTGATCCCATCCACTGGCTTGTGCGTTGGATCAGGTAGTTTTCAACCGAACAGATGGGTCCTATTCCTGACATTCATGCTGGTTACATAGACTACATGTTCAGAGCACCCCACTTGTGGATAGAAGGGCATAAAATGAATGGTCATAAAACAGTCGGATAATACATTCCTTTACATTTTCACTTTGGGGGAGTAAGACCGGCGACAATGGTAATATAACACTTTTCATTAATAATTTTTCAGTTGCATATCACAAAACTTTGATCTAGGAAAGTGCAGATATACATTTCCTTGCAATTTAGGAGTGCTGTTGGCACCTTTTGTATTTGTTCTGCCCCTTTATTCAAGCAGCGTTTCTTACAGGGTCACTTAACACTGGTACTATGACCTACATATGATATACACCATATGGTCAACCATTGGGGAAAGTTCATTTTCCAAACATAATAATCATGCACCAACATAACGTGTTATATGTAGAGTAGATGAGTCTAGAACCAGATCCTCCTTGTGGAAAAACAACAACAGGAAAATGAATTTCAATAGATCAGCTTTAATGTGTTTGATTTGTCTTTTTAAAATGAAGTTGTTTACATTATTGTGGTGTTATTCCTGGTGGAATGTGCTGTGTGTTGAATAAGTGAAAGGGTTCACCTTGTTATTCTACCACTACATTCAAAGGATTTCAGATCTGTAATTGAGAAAGAAATGCCTCATAATCATTATTCATCAGGTGCGCTAATGTGGGATGTATTTACCCAGGGCTATTGTTTTGCCTTCATATCACAAAAGTTAAAGCACAGTGCTTTTGATAACCACCAAAATATAAAAAAAGATAAATATGTGAATAAAGATGCTTACAAACGAATTGCCTGGTGTATTAAAGCAATTGTATTTGAAAGACAGAAAAGACAATGGTTCATTCTTTGCACAGTGAAAACATGCAGGGTTTTGATTTAGACTTTTTTGGAATTCCATTTTCAAGTTTCATAGTCTAAGTACAAAAAAAGTGACCCAGGCAAAGCAAAATGCAAATAAGCTTGTAGCCGTGGCCTGCTGTTTCAAGTCTGCCGGCAAAAAAAAAACTGTCACCCTGCCAAAGAGAAAAAAAAAAAAAATCAATACGTTTAGACGGAGGTGCTTTATTTAGCTGTGTTCCTGAACTTTAAAATCCATTTGTTCCCTTTTTAAAAAATGGAAGGAAACGAAGCCAACCAAACTAGCAACTTTGCGAACAAACCGTGAAAAACAAAACTCGCCCACTTTCACAGCTGTACCGCAGGAGTGCTCAGTGCAGATGAAGCAGTTTTCCAGAGCAAGGCTGGGAGCTGTGGCGAAGTGGCGGGCAGCTCATATTTGCGGCAGTGCACAGGTGGGGCTTGGCGAATGTCATTCTGTTCTGCTGCGCACCGCCTCTCATCTGTGAAATGTGCTGCGGCTGATCTCTGGCCTGCCTCTTTTCTTGCCCGTTTTTTTTTTTTTTTTTTTTCTTTTCCCCCCTCTGACATGCTGCTGCTGCTGCCAGCCATAGCTGAGCCAGTGTATAGCATTGCGCAGTGCCTTTGTGCCGCCAATCTTAACAGGGCGCAGCGTCCCCGTGTGCCTGCCTGCCTCCGGTGCTGTGCCGGTTCAGTGCTGTGCCAGCAGGTTCACGCTGAGGGGCTGCTGTTGCACATGTAGCAGAGCTCGGGGTGACTCTGGTGCCAATCCTAGCAATGTGTAGAGTCAGTGTAGTGAAATAAATGGTGGAGAAAATAAATAGCTGTTAATAATAATATAATCATCATGACGGCACAGGGCGCAAAGGCAGGTACGCTGCACGGAATGCCAGTATGATTATCATTATTGCATTTGTGTTCATTTGGCAGCCACCTTTTTGAAAGGTTTATAAGAGTGCATACAATACAGTATTTACATTATTACATTAATGCTGTAAGGGTAATAAGGTATACACTGATCAGTCATAACATTATGACCACCTGCCTAATATTGTGTAGGTCCCCCTTTTGCCGCCAAAACGGCCCTGACCCGTCGTGGCCACCTTCTTCCATTGCTCCGTGGTCCAGTTCTGATACTCACGTGCCCATTGTAGGCGCTTTTGGCAGTGGACAGGGGTCAGCATGGGCACCCTGACTGATCTTGGCTCAGTTCCTTACACTTGCCCATTTTTCCTGCTTCTAACACATCAACTTTGAGGACAAAATGTTCACTTGCTGCCTAATATATCCCACCCACTGACAGGTGCCATGATAACGAGATTATCAGTGTTATTCACTTCACCTGTCAGTGGTCATAATGTTATGGCTGATCGGTGTATAATATAGTGGCTTTAACTCTTTGAGGGTTTCCCTGAATATCTTCAATTTTTCAAAATGGTCTAAGCAGTTACCACATAACGGGGGCGTGGAATCTTAAGAACTAGCGAATGACAAGTGTAGATTATGTGCTTTTTGCTTCATTTTCGATCAGTTTGTTGTCTTGCATGTTACTCTATACAGCGATGTCCGCTGAAATGGAATAAACAACTTTAATGGCATGATATAATCATGGTGGTTTAATGTGATCCGGAAAATAATCGGATTGAAATGTCCCTCATTATAAGCACATAGCTAGATCCATATCAGCCTATACAACAAATTAACCGCCGCCGTGATTAACAATTAGCCTGGTTAACACAGAGAGGTTAGTATTCAAAATTCTCGCCACAGTCTGATCAAGTATTGGTAAGGGAAACGATGCCTCAACTGAAAATGGCAACGGATTTCATGCATTAACAACATTTATTAATGGGTTTCTCCTTGTTTTAGTGTTATGCCTTACAATATTAAACTTGTTTTAAAGGGGTTATGTTTGTGATTGCTGTTGTGCAACCCCATTATATCCATGAGAACAATGCTTCTGCAGTTCTACACCACAATTTGTTAGATTGGCCTGGCAATGCAGCAGAGATAGTTGTCCCCTCACAATATAAACCTTTCCCAGATACAAAGAGAAGCTTTCCTTTGAGTGAAATGATAAAAAAGATTAATGAAAGGCTGCACAAATATATTCTTTGAGATCTATCTTCCATAATACGCTGCAATTAAATGACAGGTCCCGTCCCTTCCCTCCCCCACCCACCTCCTCGTGTGCCGGTTAATATTTAGAGTGGACTGCAGGCCTTCGTTCTATCTTGGCTGTGTGAATACTGTCTGACCTCTGGAGTGAACTCTAGCACAGTGTAGGGCAGGATTACTGACAAGCAATAAATGTCTCCCAGTCTAGACAGTGTGAATGGCATTCTGAGAGGCCGGCCATTGATTGGGTGGAAGGTGAGCTCCAGCAGGCAGTCTGACACACCGCAGTGCCAGACTCGCTGCTTCTGCATCGCCATGGGAAACCACGGCTGCCGGGGAAAGCAGCGCAGAGCAGGAATTTATAAACAGCTGACTGAGGATGCACTTTTAAACTCCCTCTTGAAAGATCATTTCAGTGTCCTTAATCACCTTGACTAAAAAGCAACTTGAATATATGTATTCTATATATTTCAAAATATATATATTTTTTTTCCTCCTTAAAACTCACATTTCTAAAAAAAAAAAAAAAAAGAGCCTGTAGAATTACCAGGGATTATGATGTTCAAATGTAGGGCTTGTGAATTCAGTGGTGATAAAAGGTGTGTGTGTGTGTGTGTGTGTGTGTGTGGTTGGTGAGGTGGGGGGTGGTGGGGTGGTGGGGTGGTGGGGCGGTGGAGCGATGGAGTCAGTGGACACAGGCCCATTTCAACTGCCTTTCACCTGTCTAAGAATCAATCAAGTTTGTGTTAAGCAAGCCCGGTGGTCTCGGTTTACAGTTTTCCAGCAGATTTTTTTCTTTCTTTTCTTTTAAATGCGTTTTTCAGTCTTTCATATGTTGATTGCCTGTCCGGCATTGTAATTAGCTTGGGTATCTAAAAGGAATCTTTTTTTTTTTTTTTTTTTTTTTTTGGAATCCATCACCAATTTAAAGCAGTCATGCTGAGAGAGGGTGAAAAAAAAAAAAATGAAGAAAATGCAGGTCATTTACAGAGTCTTATTATATCTGGATTTTGTTTCAGCAAGCTGTGCCCACCATGTTGGACAGTCCAAGCCTTGAAGTAAGTTTAATTCTTGTGGATGAGGTATCGAGATATTCAGGAGTCCTGGCTGAGAAACTGGAAAGGCGCTGTAGGGGTGTTCATTTTGACATCGGCAAGACAAGAACTGTAACGTTTCCAGGCTTCGGCTTGTGGTTAAAAGCTGCTGTGTTTGTAATCTGAGCAACAGCGGTGTTTGTCATTGCTAGTGTGGGGGGGTACAAATGTCTCTTCCTTCCAATAAACTTGTAGTACATTTAATCAGTCTTTAGCTGTAATCAGCACCAGCGCTGAGGTAAACTGAGGTTTATGTGGTTTTGAGACTCGGGCTGAAGGCCTTTTCCCTATTCGTCGCTGTCCAAATAGTCCTATCTGTGTTTGTTTGCTCTAGCTTGTTTTCGATTGCTTTTCCATACTATTAGTTCAATTGAGTTTTTCAGAAAAATCTTGGATCCTGCTATTGAATTGCATTCCAAGTATTCCACAAAAACAAAACAGAAATTGCACTTTCACATCATTTCACAGACGATAACAGGTGTCCTGTACTTTCCCCCACTATCCGGATTTCATAAATTCACTCCATCCTCTACTATTGTATCTCAATACATCTCAATTGTATCTTTATAGTAGTCTCACATACTGGTATTATACCATATTCACCAGGGGAGAGATTGTAGCAAGTGACAATTACTGGCGAAGTACCTGAGGGTAGTGTTACAGCCAGTTTTAGCCCTGTATCATATAATTCCTGACCGGCAGTCACGAGACTGGAATCGAACTGGCAATCTCGAATTTGTATTCTTTATTTGGCAGAAGCTTTTAATGAATTAGCCACTAGGCAAACCACCGCATAATAATGTGCCGGATATTGCACTTACATTGGCATGGAATGGGGTATTTTTATAGCTTCCAAGTCCTTGTTTTTTTTCACCCTGCCGTTCTATGTTGGGACGTGTTCCATGCCTGTTTTGTAAAGAAACAAGATCTTTGGAGAACGTTTAACAGTTTGCAGTACTGTTGGTATGCACAATGCCTCGGAATTATGAGCTTTTGAACTAAATCCATTAGAGGTTTAATAAGTGTCAAATTGTGAAAGGGACTAGATTAACAGGGAATCACTAATGGTACTGTTAAATCCCCCTGCTTTAAATTAATGTGCGGAATGAACTTGAATCTCTCGGCTCTCTAATTACGTCAAGCTAAGAAGCAGATGTTTCCTGTTAACAGCTCTGTTCTTGATTTAGGCACATAGTTCTGGAAAATGAAAGGACCGCTCTTATCTGGGCACGAATTGTGGCTGCCCTCAAAGCAGTTGAGGTTTGAACATTTCAAAACAAAACGGAACAAACAAACCAACAACAAAAAGCTATTTGGCTGAGAGTTGTACAAATGTAAAGTTTGCAGAAGTACAAACTGTCCATCAGTCAGATGCTGTCCCCCCCGGCCCTTATTTAAGGATGATTAAATGCATTGGCAACAGTTGCAGATTACCATATCCATACAAGCCTTGTAAATTGATTTGTACTGTTGTCAGTGTATTTCATTGCTGTCAGGCCTGAAAACCTGTGCTTTATGCATACTCTTGGGATGTTACTTTATCAATCATATTCTTGACCCGAAATCTTATGCTAATGAATGAGCTGTTTCAGTATTGCTTTTCCTACCAGGTTCAGACGTACAGCATAGATGGATGCAGTGGGTCAGTACAATAACCTCTGTCCTGTGGGGGCAGTGCCATCGTTGTCTCCTGCTCGTTTTGCCCATGCATGTCGCTGCATCCTGCTCCTGGAAAGTTAAGCGGATTACAAGTCCCATTATGCGACTGCATCAAACAGCTGTAGACTTTATTTTTTATTTAGATTTCTTATGGTTATGGTTTCTGATACATACACATGTTCAGCTTAATGTAGGGAAGGATTATTTTGAAGCTGAATTGGAAAATAAAATCAAAAAATCAGGCAGTGGGGGGTGGGGGGGGGCGATATGCAGGAACGGCTTCTCCTGTTTTTAACTGGCATTCGACCAGACTCGGCTTTGGAAAGGCTAGGGAAAGAGGCAGTGATATGAAGCATGAATAATACAGGAACAGTTGAACAAGGAGAGGACCTGCCAGGTCACGGAACATCCCACCCTTATTTTTTGTTTTATTATCTTTTTTTCCTCTCATCTCCTTTCTTGGCATCGTCTTTCCTCCTCTGTTTCTTGCCACTCTCCTTTGTTCTTTCTCCAGTCTGGCAGCCAGAGCCTCCCCTATATAACAGGGCTCCTTAAAGACGGATACACTAGTCTACTCCCTGCTTTGCTTCCATCCCACCTGCTCTTTGGAGGAGTGTTGTTGTTTCTCCGTCTGTATAATAAGTTGAACCCATAAAGATTGTAGTGGGATCCACTGTTTGGTTTTAAAGCTTTCCTGCTTCAACTGTATACATCTTTGAAGGACACACACAGTGTTTCAGCAATGAATAAAAGCTTCTCAAATCTGATGGGGAGGCCACAGATCCTAGACTGCGGCTTTCATTTCACTGGGAGAATACACAATAATGCAAAATCAGCAGGTGTAAATACTGTCATTTCCTCCCCAGTCTTAAGAACCCATTTTGTTAACTGGTAAGTGTAGCAAATATGAGCGAGATCAGAAGACCAGAATAATACACAACCCCTGCAATACAACAAGCAAATAAATGCATTTTAAACATAATACACATTTTTACCACTAGAGTTGCCCTGACATTTGTGTGGTCAATGCAAATTTAAAGGTTATATTTAAGCCAAGATATGCCACCACTGAACATTAATATTATGGGGGGGAAGAAAAAAAGAGTAGAGAGAAATTTGTATACCTGCTTGGAATAATGGTATCAAATCTTAAACTATTAAATTTAACGGCACATTTAAACACGTCTACTAGAATCATGATAACGCCATTATTTGTTTGCTTCAATGTCCAAAGCCTGGAGTTACATGAACTGCTTTCCAAAGCAACCGTGCTTAATTAATTTAACAAAGTAAGAAAACGCAAAGTGGCCTTGAAATGCAAGGTGAAGGTGGGATTTTATTGACTGTTTTGTTGCTGCAGAGCAAATCACACACACGGAAGAGAACTTGTCTGTGGGTTCTCAAGTGAAAATGTCAGCTAGCGCCCCTGTTCACGGAGGGGCTGTGTGACCGTTTTTGTTTGTCGATCGTCTGTGTAGGGCAAGTGAATAATTCATCATTCCCTTGAGGTGACTGTTTTACTGCTATGGCAGCTGTACCTGAAGTATTCTGTATCAGGTGCGTGTCTTTAGTTATAGTACAGTGTATATATAGTAGTACCTACTGGGTTACAGCTTTGGCACGGTCATTGAGCTTCACTGCACTAATTATATGATGTGACATTGGTTTGGAATTACACTGCAGTAGTAACCTAGTGTCTTATGTTGTGCAAGGGTGTGCGTCTCACTGGGATTTTTTATTTTATTTTATTCTTTTTACAACACTGAAAATGATTTAGACAGTCTAATGCAGCCTGTGCCCTGAAGATAAAGCCAAGCGAGGGTAAAAGCATTTTTAATCACAAAGCTGTCATCCCCGTCTCGGAGAAAGTATGTTTTTTTTTTTTTGCAGAGAATATCCCTCGGATTAAAGCAAGACACAGAGGCATGTTCCCCTTGCTTTATGTGCGTGATCGGATACCATAAGAGTTCTTATCAGTCTGAACTACAGGGGGGGTGTGGAGGGAATCAAAACAAAAGATAATTATTAGATGAGGCTGAGATTGAATGCGCTGACAAGAAGTATTATATATGAATAAATATCTCCTGTTTTACTGTCTGGAAAAAAATGACAGTCCCTGAGAAGTGCTTCAGTGCGTCTATCAAATGTAATGATTGTAATAAATTCCTCAGAAATCCCCCCTGAGTGTTTTTTTTTTTTTTTTTTTGGTCTGTGCTGTCTGAGTGGAGATGTGCTCACAGTAGGGGGACAGTTGTGCTCCCTGCAGTTTGTTAAATCATCTCTAAGCTGGCTCTGGCAACCAGCTACCTCAATGTATCACTCAGTTAGCCCCTTCAATCAATTCAAGACCTCGATTAGGCTAGGCTAGCAGAGAAGGGTGCAATTAGCCCACTGTAAAGCTGTCAATGGCCTAAGATAGATTTTGTTGACTATATGATTCATAATGTAGAAGGGTTTGTTTCCTTCTCTAAAGGGATTTTCTATCCAAGATGGACAGCCCCGTTTTGATCCCACTCCTATTTCAGTGATATCCAGCCCAGTTTCTAGTTAACCCCAAACCACTTAGTATTAGGCCTACATGTCACCCAAATTCAGCCATTCATAAAGAATGGTGGAATCACTTTAATTATTGATTCATCTAGTGTCTTGTTCAATTATGAGATGTCTGGTCTTTAAATGAGAAGCTTATTGGGACTGAAAGGATCTCTACGTTTTCAGACTGACCAAAACACCTGCTTCATTGATCAGAATTGTTATTAATTATTAATTAATTATTTAAGAGGGACAAAAAAAAGTAGAGTGGGACTCGCTAGGACCTCTCAAAATGTGGATGACATCGGCCAAGGTTGACATTTCGTCTTGCATTTTCTTTAACCATCTTGAACTCTGTTAGTAGATTGGGACTAAATTTTGGGCACAAGAATATGGCACTTTGTCTAGGTAGTCTTGGCTAGACTCAAAATCCTCTGCTAGCCTCATTTCTGTGAGGTGCAGTGACCACTGTTGGTTTACATTGGTAGTGGAAATGTTGGAATTGCTTTAGTCAGTGACTGTGTGTCCATAGTCAAGTTTAGTTTACAGAGCTGTAATTCATCCACTTCTAAACGGGGGGGATGGGGACTTTGGCCTGGGGAGTGGGATGAAAAAGCAGTGGCTTCATGGAGCCCAGAGATGCCAAAGAAATGTAATGGAGAGGTAAAGGTAAGAAAAAACTGTTTAAATGTTATTGTGGTCGGTAGCCAGGCAAAATTAAACTCCAGAAGCCTAAAGGCAACTAAGGACAGGAAAGGGATGATCTTGATGGCTTGATTGGTTGTGGACGAGCTTGCTATGTTGAGGTCATCCCTCTCTGAACTTGGTAGAGCTTTCTAACCTCCCCCACACAGGGGACTGGTCATTTGGCGTAGGGGGTTTGTCACTATGCCAGTGTCTTGGGTGCTTGGAGGCATGCCTGTGATGGCGGTTCAAATCCAAGTGGGACTTCTGACCGATTTAGGAATGCAGTATTTGCACATGGAAGTCCAGCTGTAGTATGTAGTATCGTAGTATGTCTTAAGCCGTTAGCTTATTGTACTAGGATGTATGCTTATTGTATTTTGTAGGGATTGCATTACTGTACTTTTGTAATACTTTGTTTCTTGTGTAAACTGTCACCCTGGATAAGGGTGTGTGCTAAGAAATAAATAGTTTATTATAATAATGAGTTTTTTTCAATCCAGTTCTGTGGCTTTTATTTTTGTCCTGTTTCTGGTCTTAGAAATGAATCTAAAGAAAAGTCTTTGTGAATTATTGTGCTGAATTGTATTTTTATTTTTCATGTAGGGAATGATTATAGTATATGTATGACTTGTGTTGTAGGCAGCCTCTTGCATTGTTATGCATAAAGTAGAAAAGTCGTTAGTTCATTAATCAATGTCAGAATTACAACATACCCTCTAGGTTTTAGTCTTTGGAAACGCATCGTTGTAGGTACCTAATTAAAAACATTGCTGTTTAGATCAGGTTTGCCCACAAGAGTATTTGGCCAAGTTTTATATATTTCTTTTGACTGTAATTTAAAAGCCTGGGAAAGAAATGTACTGCCTGACTCATCAGCAATTCTTAATGAGATAAGCAAGATAATTTAGATACATTATTTTACATTTATTCAGACTCTCCACTTTCCCTTTCATTCTCATGTTCAGAATCCTCAACAAGAACACCATAAAAGCTAGAAAACAGATAGTGTGCAATGATGCCTGCAAATCTTTCGTCAGATAACTTCTATAAAATCTGTTAATTTGGAAAGCTGGATTATTGTGCATTTCAGAAGTATATCAGAGGTCAGAAATATCGCAACAATTAACAGCAAGAAATTTAGGTTTGAGGAAAAACGTTTGATAAACCAAAATTGCTGAACCGAATGCATGTGCTTCCACATTTACTTCAATCCAGGTGGTATTGATAAGCTGTGGAGTGTCCATTTTGTGATTTGAGAATCACATGCTGCTCTGAATCTATAAAGTCCATGAGAAACTAAATCCTAGACATCAGTGTCTTCACCTACATTTCTGTATTAAAATTGAAGCTGACAAATAGTCGACATCAGCACATATTGCCGTGTAAAAACAAACATAACTTTATGCTTTAGGAACTACCCTGTTGGTGGTATTGCTCTGTGAGGAGTATGGGATAACTAAAGTGAAATGTTAGTAGTAATTGAAAGTCAAACTAACATGTTTGGAAGAAAGTCATAATATAGGTAATTAGCCCCATTTGACCGATCCTTCCTAAACTGGAGGCAAATTAAGCATCTCTTTGACACTCATTCTAGTACAGTCACAGCATCTTTTCTACAGGATTCCAGCACACACTGTGTACAGATTCAACCTCAGCTTTACTATTTCTGCCAGTTTCCACAGCTACAGGTTTTTTTTTTTTTTTCTAAATATTATATAAAGACTTGTTTACACAAAGGCATATTTTGCCATTATTAATAATCTACCCAGCACCTGCACTATTTCACAAAGGCTGCTATGCGTCATGCACAACAGATCCGAGAACCATGGGTATCCAGTCTGGTAGAAGGGATGTGCTTATCTTGCTATAGATAAGGTTTGACTTTGCATGCTTGGAGTGCATTCCCACAGTTTTATACAGACTCCCTAAATTATTTCTCACAAAGGCCAATAAGAGGGCAACATAGGTCAGTAGCGAACACAACAATACACACGCAGAGCAAAATGCAGAAAAACAAACTCGTACCGGTTGAAGAAGCAGATGGGATGGGGCGGTGTGAGTGTGGTGCTGATAATACTGTGATCCAGGGTTCGATCCCTATCTGTTCCTGTCTGGCCAGTGTTCTGAATCCTGATAAATTCTCCTGGGGGGAGGGGGAGGGGGGGGTGGATAGTGGGTATTGGATCAGTTGTGGCTGCAAGCTGACAATGACTGGCTCAAGTGCATTCTTCCATAGGTGTTGAAAAGGTTTTTGACCCCAGCAATATAAAAACAAGCATCGGTGAGCTGATCTCTTGAGTAAGAAAAAGAGGACTCTAATTACTGTCACATTGCTCTCAAAACACAGTACAGTGAGTGAGACTAGGAGAGCGTACACTAGCTATGCAATAAAGCTAAACTAAAGACTAGTTACTATACTGCAATATATATATAATTTATTAAGCATGCCTTTTTTTATTATTTGGCATGAGAAGGGCACGCACAAGTAAAATCATTATGTAATGCACTTGAAGGGTATTAAAAAGATCATTATGGAAAATGATATACCTGAGTGACTGTAAATACAATTTAACTGTAATTAAAAAGGAGAAAATGTTGTATTTAGCCTTTGGGGTTCTACTGTTGTTAAGTAAATGAGCAAATATAACTGGAAATCACTCTAAAAAAATATGCAACATTAGGAGGGTTTTTTTCCAAATGGTTCGGATTCTAATAAAGAAGTAAGTTGCATGTTTTACCAATGTGTGTCTATGTATTTCTTTTACCCAAAAATCATTTCTTAACTGTGGCCTCTTCATTGTGTATTTTTCTAAGGCTATGTAAATGTAAAGGAAATAGTGTCCATGGGAACTTAAGAATTATAGATACTGTGATAATCAGTTTTGGGTTCAGGAGAACAAATGCAGAGTAAATGGTGAGCCATTTTCCCAGTTAATTTCACATTTTTAAGAAATGCAGGTCGACATGTCTATATTTGTGTTAGTTACTGAGGTAATTGTGATTCATAGCTGTATGAAAGAATGATGCATTCCTTTTTGGAGGTTTTGGAGACCAAGGCTATGCTTTCATTATTAGGCTTTCAAACTTTGTTGAAATGACCGTTTCAGAGGAATAGCTAGCTAAATTAAGATCCATTAAAAGGTTTAGTTTTCTGGTAACATGTATTTGCTGTATAAGACACAGCTAAGGACTTTTATCAGTATTGATGGGAATTGTTGTACACTCAAGCTGCCAGTAAATGTCTTTTAAATGGGATGGATTTTATTTGTCCTAATAACATGCATTAAAAAGGCTGCTTGTATAAACTAAGCATCTATGAGAGATTCAATTTTTGTGGGGAAGGGGAAGAATTGAGGTTTTGGGATAAGTGTTAAAACATGTATCGTTTATTTGTTATTTGTTAAAATATATTTTTATATATAGTTTTTTGCTTATCACCCCCTTTTGTATGTTGGACCTCAGTGTTTTGCTTAGTACCAGGCAGATGTGATTGTGAAGAAAATTCCATACATTTTTCAGGTGGGGGGAAAAAAAAAAAAAGCATTCTGCACATCACATAGGGCCGTCTCCTGAATTATGATGGTTAGCTTATTAGAATCAAGATAGCACTTTTGAAAATACTTTCTTGGTTCAATTCAGATTCTACAGTGTCAGCTTAAAAAAAAAAAAAAAAAAAAAAAAAAAATTGTCATTCTACAGTGCCGGTTAAGATGAGAGATTTCTCTGGTCTGGACTGCGCATTACTCATCATGGTCTAAGCTAAAACAGCCTAATCACATCTGTTGCTTTCGTACCTCTCTTTTTGGCTGGCTTCCAGAGAAATGTAGAGTGATTTAGGATTTTAAAACTGGGAAATTGGGCTGCTGACTCGAGAGAGAAGATGACTGAGATTATTCCCATCTCACTGTGAAATAGTGATAACCGAACATCCGAAGCTATATAGTTATAGTGTGGGAGTGATTTTGCTTGGGCAACTTTCTCACTCTCTATGCTTCTTGCAGTTTGATCACAATCCTATACTATCCTGGACATTGTACAGAACTGTGTTAAGGGCCTGTATACTAAATTAAGTCCTACTAGAAAAAGCATAGTGTGCCCTGGCAGGTGCCCATGAAGACAATACAGCTCTGACTGACTGACTGACTGAATGAGTCCTACAGTTAGGGGGTCCAGAGGCTCTTATGCTGTGGGGGCCATTTTCTTTGCATGGTTTGGTTCCACGTGTCCCCTTAGAGGGATGGGTCACTGCAAATCATTACAAAGTTACTGAGTGATCCCTTTTATCCTATGGTGAAACATTTCTATCCTGATGGGAGTGGTCTCTTCCAGGATGACAATGCCCCCATCCATAGGGCACGAGGGCTCACTGAATGGTGTGATGAGTATGAAAATGATGTGAATCATATGCTTTGGCCTTCGCAGTCACCAGATCTCAACCCAATTGAATACCTATGGGAGATCTTGGAATGCTGTGTTAGACAGCGCTCTCCACCACCATCATCAAAACACCAAATGAGGGAATATCTTTTGGAAGAATGGTGTTCATCCCTCCAGTAGAGTTCCAGAGACTCGTAGAATCTGTGCCAAGAGCATTGAAGCTGTTCTGGCGGCTCATGGTGCCCAACACCTTACTGAGACACTTTATGTTGGTTTTTCATGTAATATGTCACCCATCTGTATATACACTTCTAAAATCTGTATTAACTGAAACAATCACTTTAATTTGTATCATAAATATTTTGAAAGCATGCTTACAATAATACACTGATATATTCATGGCCCTGTTTGGTATAGTACAGTGAAGTCCTGCTTAACCAAAACCAATTGAGGAGGGTTTATGTAAACTCACATAAAATACATGTTTAAAGATTTTAATGTCATCCGAAGTGCATTTCCAGGGTTGATAGTCATGTATATTATTTTTTCATTTTCCAATCTGAATTCAGTGCTCTGCTCTGGTAAGGAGAAAATCTTGCCACGAAAGTGCCACGTCATATGGTTCAGGACACGATTACCCTAAGACATCATCTTGTAATTGGATTTGCATAGAATACCTTGACGGAACATTTCTAATCCACTCATAACTGTTTTATGCACCCTCCCATTCTCGGTGACAAGCATTCGGGCTAGAAAATGCTCAGGGAATAATAAAGGACTTCTGCATTAATGGTTATGTAAGCCGCAGAGAAAAGCAGCAGCAAAAATAGGAGGAGGAATACAAAGAATGTACAGATTATAATTAAGAGCACAGCGATTGCTAAAACACGGAGATCAGAATTACATGACACTCAAGCTTAAGCTTCCCATGCCATCGACTGAAAAATGGGTGTACATCTCAAAAAGAGGACCGCGCTTTAAAACCTTGGAGAATGTGCACTTGAATCCCTGAACCAAAGGATTCCCATGTTTAGCCATTCTATACAAAAACACAATTTTCCAGGCATTGTGAGGTAGACCTAAATATCTGACTACTCCTGTAAACCAGCTATTCTAGAGGGTACCTGTTAAATTTCTTGTTGTTTTATAGTATACTTTATAATGAGATCCACTATATATGTCAGACTTTGTAGCAATTATAAACTTCAAAAACCCTTCCAGAGAATATGGTGCTAAAGATGGTGGTATAGTCTGGAACTAAATGTGAAATAGTTTTCGGTTTGCCCTTAACTTTGGACAGAAACCTAGATTCTCATACCACAGTACACAAGAAATACTTTTGAGGGCAATAGGGATACATAAGGTGCCCTCCTGTGTAATACTCTCTTTGGGAGGCAATAAATAAGAAGGATTTCTGGAAGACATTTCATTTGGCCTCAGTCTTCTGTTGACCTGCTCAGAAAATACAACCACAGACGCACATACACAGGCCTATACCAAATCAAAACATTGCCCTGCCCATTAATCAAAAATTACACACACTTGTACCCTATCACTGTGTTTGCTGTCAGAAGCCACTATCTACTACTTCCAAATAAAAACCTGATAAGGTACAGGTTTGTAATTTGTGATATGCAGGTAGGTCAATGTTTTGATTGGGCCTAGGCCCCAGTCACGATCGGCAATCTTATTGGAAATGCCCAGCAGAAGTTACTTTGTAGAAGATGCTTTTATTATTATTAGTTTGTGTAAACTTTTGTACCTTGAATTATAGAGCTTTCACATTTAATACATTGCATGAAGAAATATTTGTACATCAAAACCGAAATCGACTGACAACCTGTACAATATGCACTTGATTAATTGTAAATGGGGAAAGTGAAAAGCATTAAAAGAAATCTGCTGGTTTCAGCTGTTCCCTAACCCAGATCTGACATTTTGACAATAAACGTGATGCATAGCCAGATTACAGTTGTCAGCTTTTTCACACTTCGTTGCAAGCCGCCTTGACACAAAGTAGATCAAGAATATTACAAATGATACCTCCACTTTTTACCTTTTGTGTGCTTTGTCAATTATTTTGTGCTTCATTAAACCCTGCATGAGAAATTGGCTCCCTCTTTTGTGCGCCTAAGCAATACGTGTTAGAAGAAAAACTTTGAATCCTCCAAAAGAAGAAAGTTTAACTTGGGTAAATCAGGCCACGGTTTCAATATAGAAGGTACCTAACTTAAATACTCTCTCCTTATCATTGAGTCTTGTGGTGTATTCAATACAAAAAAAAAAAGTTTGACTAAGCCAAAATCAATGATGAAAGAATTTTCTTAGAAACGAAGAGCTTTCAGGTTTAAATGATCGTGCTGTCTCTTGCTCCCCTTAGTACTTCATAGCTGCCCATAAATTTACAGAATCTGTAGAGCAGTGCATTTAGGGCCGTGATTGAGCAACAGGGGGGAATTGCTAAGGAACAGATGTATTCTGTCGTTCTGACAGTTGTCCTGCCCCTGTGGTCGTGCAGAGCTTCTGTAGAATGGATGAAGCAAGCTCCTCACAGCAGTTCTTGCAACATTTTCCTGCTCTTTATTCTAAAAAATGTTAATATATTTGAAAAATGGTCCAGACGAAGTAAAGATCAACGAAAAGTGAATAAATGTAAGACTCTGGGGGGAGGGGGGGAATCTTTCTCAAGCAGCTATTATTTCTGTGGCTTTTAAATGTGTCGCAAGGTCATTTTTGTCTGAAAAATGTATTCACTACACCTGACACTTCACACTACAGCTGTAATGTTATGAACGTTAGACTGTGATCAAATGTCAAGAATATTTCTGCCTCATTAAAATTAAATATTTAAGGTGATATTTCTCTAAAACAAAGCATAGCATGGAATTTGACAGTGAAATATTTAGAGGAAAAAGTTACATTTATGAAGCAAATGGCCTATCAGTAGCCATATGCTTTTCCGTGATATGGGAAGTTCAAGTAAATCTGTATGTGCGATAGTAAGTCGCTGTTCTGTGTTAGGGGCTGTGGCTATGATGCATGTTTTGTTCATTTTGTTTTTAAAGAGAAACCAAATGTAGAATAATGGATTGTACGATCTTTTTGTGTACCATAGATCTCTCTTTTCCCCTGATACTTTAATTTGCTAGTCATTTTTGCTGGACCTATGAGTACAGTGCATCCGGAAAGTATTCACAGCGCTTCACTTTTTCCACATTTTGTTATGTTACAGCCTTATTCCAAAATAGATTAAATTCATGATTTTCCTCAAAATTCTACTAACAATACCCCATAATGACAATGTGAAAGAAGTTGGTTTGAAATCTTTGAAAATGTATTAAAAATAAAAAACAAAAAAACCACATGTACATAAGTATTCACAGCCTTTGCCATGACACTCAAAATTGAGCTCCGGTGCATCCGGTTTCCACTGATCATCCTTGAGATGTTTCTACAACTTGATTGGAGTCCACCTGTGGTAAATTCAGTTGATTGGACATGAGTTGGAAGGGCACACACCTGTCTATATAAGGTCCCACAGTTAACAGTGCATGTCAGAGCACAAACCAAGCCATGAAGTCCAAGGAATTGTCTGTAGACCTCCGAGACAGGATTGTATCGAGGAACAGATCTGGGAAAGGGTACAGAAAAATTTGTGCAGCATTGAAGGTCCCAATGAGCACAGTGGCCTCCATCATCCGTAAATGGAAGACGTTTGGAACCACCAGGACTCTTCCTAGAGCTGGCCGCCCGCCCAAACTGAGTGATCGGGGGAGAAGGGCCTTAGTTAGGGAGGTGACCAAGAACCCGATGGTCACTGTGACAGGGCTCCAGCGTGTCTCTGTGGAGAGAGGAGAACCTTCCAGAAGAACAACCATCTCTGCAGCACTCCACCAATCAGGCCTGTATGGTAGAGTGGCCAGACCGAAGCCACTCCTCAGTAAAAGGCACATGACAGCCCGCCTGGAGTTTGCCAAAAGGCACCTGAAGGACTCTCGGACCATGAGAAACAAAAGATTGAACTCTTTGGCCTGAATGGCAAGCGTCATGTCTGGAGGAAACCAGGCACCGCTCATCACCTGGCCAATACCATCCCTACAGTGAAGCATGGTGGTGGCAGCATCATGCTGTGGGGACTGGGAGACTAGTCAGGATCGAGGGAAAGATTAATGCAGCAATGTATAGAGACATCCTTGATGAAAACCTGCTCCAGAGCGCTCTGGACCTCGGACTGGGGCGAAGGTTCATCTTCCAACGGGACAATGAGCCTAAGCACACAGCCAAGATAACAAAGAAGTGGCTATAGGACAACTCTGTGAATGTCCTTGAGTGGCCCAGCCAGAGCCCAGACTTGAACCCGATTGAACATCTCTGGAGAGATCTTAAAATGGCTGTGCACCGACGCTCCCTATCCAACCTGATGGAGCTTGAGGGGTCCTGCAAAGAAGAATGGGAGAAACTGCCCAAAAATAGGTGTGCCAATCTTGTAGCATCATACTCCAAAAGACTTGAGGCTGTAATTGGTGCCAAAGGTGCTTCAACAAAGTATTGAGCAAAGGCTTTGAATACTTGTGTACATGTGCTTTTTTTGTTTTTTATTTTTAATAAATTTGCAAAGATTTCAAACAAACTTCTTTCACGTTGTCATTATGGGGTATTGTTTGTAGAATTTTGAGGAAAATGTATGTGCAATATTATAAAATAATTTTTAAATTACGGAGAACTCGCTCTTCTGACTGCAGCTACATTGGTCATGTTATAGCCATCCCTTAACAGGATTAAGGTCTTCCACAGAATAAGCCGTTTCCTTTGCCTTGTGTTTGAATGTTCTCTCATGTGGCTTTTATCAGTATCTTTTTAAAGGATCTCAAAATTCAAGACAAATAAACTTAACACATAAAATACTTAAATTTTAATTTGTAGTATCTAGCAATGCCTATTATTTATACCCTCCCAAGTGAAATTATTCAATTGTTACTCAGCTCTTTCAACATTGTGACTCCTGTGCTTAATGCAGGAGAGCTGTAGTCCACAAATAGGGTGTTGTATAAAGCACTGTTGCTTTTGGTCACACTGCAGTACTTGGAGCTAAAGCATTGTGGGAAGGAATAGCAGCTCTCCCCAATAACACTTTGCCCTCACGGGTCCCCAGTAAGTTACAGGGGCTAGTGTAGTTTGATCAATTGGGCACATACTGGCCAATTTAAGCCCAAACAATCCTGGCAATGCTCTCTATTTTATAAGTAGTGGGAAGATCTATAATTTTGAAATGGGGTTGTAGTAAAAGATACTTAAATACTTTTTCAAGGAGTAGCCTAGTTCAATATTCAGGCTTAATTGAGACAAAGTTAGCATGGCATCTTGAGGTACTGATCCAGACGGATTACAGAAGTATCTGTGATGTCATGTTTAGTGTTCTCAGACAACTACTGTAATTGCTTAAGTTTTTTTTTTTTAGTTGGCAGAATTCTATGCGAAAATCTGAACTTGGTATAAAGTACTTGGAAAGTTAGCAACTTTACTGTGAAATCCCTAAAATGATCTAATTATTGTAATTCTGAAACTCGCTCTTGGCTCATTTCTGTTTAGGTTGGACACAGTCCTGCTTGTTCTTGGAAAAAATGATTTGCAACATGTTAGACTAGTACCAATAAGTTAACTGATAGCATTCTGGCTAATATGTTTTAAAACCACACTGCTGCTTTAAAACTCGGGTCAGCTAGGGTAATGCAACACACTTTGTCAAATTCCCAAAAATTTCAGCTGTATCCTGGAAATGGATAGCATTGCAAGCGGAGTGCTATTAAGATGTAGGTTTGCAGCTGCCGCCTGCCTGCAGAGACGTTAAAGAGAGAAAAGCAAATCACGTGAATCTAGGAAAAATACTGTGGTACCTCACAAGATGTCAAATAGTTTTGCATTTAGACTGTCGGTTTTTAAAGATTTATGTTGTTGATTATTAGACGCTTGTCTTCCTTTGCTCCAGAACGTGATCATTAAGAGCGGAAAACTGCCAAATAATTCCAAAAAGAATGAACACAAACTTAGCCTCTGTTATTTCACAGCTGTGACCTTTTCAATATGACCATCCACAGTGTGACCTCATGTTGTTTTAATTAATGTGCAGTGGAGTTATTTGAATAAATGCAAAGTAAATTAGACTACAAAATCAAGCAAAATGTAAGTTTATTTTCTTAATTGGTTATGTTTTTTTTTTTGGCAGTGTGATTCAGCCTCATTGACTATTTGCTTTGAGATTGTACAATACTAAAAGTTAGTTTTATTTCTCTATTTCAGAAAGCACAGCACAACATATCTTATCTTATTTATAGTTTAAAGTTGTTTTCAGGGTGCTTTAAAACTGACCATTACAAGTTTAACTTAAGAACTTTCTCTTGAAGTGATGGTGCTACCAATAAGTAACTAATTGAACTAACTGAATGCCTCCTGGGACCTATCTTATCAGATACATTTTGCTATGAAATTTAATATTTCATAACAGTGTATATAAGTGGGTGGTATAAGGCTGTTAACAAAGAAAACTGCATAGAAATTCCGACAACAAAACATTATATTTTCTCCTACAAAGGCTGCCTCCCCAGCTAGCTTCTGCCCCAGAGAGATCCGACACTTCCCTGCTGTCAAGCGCCTGCCTTGGGAACAATACCTGAAAAGTTATTTTCTCCAAGGAACGGTTACAGGATGAAGTCATTGTATCCGTAGAAGCTGTTAGTTGATAGTGCTTTCTCTTAACGGTGGAAAACACTGCTTTACTGCCTGACAAATAAGATCTGCACGTTTGGGTAACACTTTAGTTTAGGCTTCAACAATTACATTACTGCGGTATTAACAGAGTCTCAATAAACTGATAGTAATTGTCCTCTACTAATGACTATGGGCCCAATTTTTTTTCAAAGTTTGTAAGGGATTTTGCTGACAAGTAAGGGGCAATATACATGTTTTATTAGTTACCATACTTGAACATACTTATAGCTCATCTTCTCACTCAAAAGGATTGCAAAATGCCTACATAAATGGCCTTAATCGGGGAAATCCTGCAAAATGTAGGAAAGTTTTATTTTTTACTCATGAGTAAATGAATTATCAATGTCAGAAAATCAAGCCCATAGAGTATGTGATTAACTCGTTAATAAAGCCATTCTAATGCAGTGTTAATAGCTTGGTTATTATACATTGATAATGTGAATAGATTTCATTATAGCAGTGTAGCTTAAATTGAATGTACCTGAAACTTTAAGTACCTTAATCTGAGATGGCTACCCTTCATACAAGGTTAGAGATGCTGTCTCACCTAGGTATCTTCTTTAGCTGTTCTCATGTGGAGCCCACTTGTGTGTGATGCATCTTACAGGGACTTGTCCCTCCTGTTCAAATTCAACATGGTTTACAAACGTCTTCATCCAGGCAGAACTGTGCCCTTTTGGGATTAATAGCCATTTCTGGTCTGTGTGAGCTATGGTCCTGTCGGTTAAATCCTATCACCTGAATTGGTGAAGGTTATTTCTTGATGGCCTTTTTAGGTAGGACAGCTCAGCTGGCTTTGTAAGGGCCATGTGCAGTTGTTGCTGGGAATCTTGAAGCTCTAGTAGTAGGTGGCTCTGCGCATGTTATGATAAGGAGCACGGCCAAGTTAAAATTAGAAATAAATGTGTGTGGAGTGGAGATAAATATAGCTCGGCTGTCACATGCCATGTATCCTTCACTTTATTTGATTGAGATCACAGAGTGAATGAGTCATTGGAAGGATTGTAACAAAACGCGAAAAAATTAAATGTGTGTGTATAAATGTATACTTTCTCACATTAAAGGATCAATCAAAATACATTTGAAGGGGTCATAACCTCCGTGATTTTAAATGTACTTGTCAGTTAACCGCAACACTATAGCTTTCTGTTTTTCTACTAATAACTACTGTATAACTAAATCACATAATAAAGGGCAGATAACGCAGTTCCTAAAATGATTGGTTTAGATGTACACATGTTAGTAGGAGTGTATAAGTAAAGGATTTGTGATTTCTCTTCTATCGTTTTACTAACTTTTCTAACTTTGAAAGTACAATTTTAATCACAATCATGAATACTGTAAATACCCCAAAGGAGAGCTCTTTTGTGTTGCAAGATATAGCCTAACATTTTAACGGATACTCTTTAGATGTAGTTTTTTCTGGTATGGGATTTGTCTTCCCCACAGCAGCTAGGTACAGTGGTATGGCCTCATTTTCACTGGGACACTTTGAGATGGAATGGGGTTTTAAAGACATTTTAATCAGGCATTATTTACACCCTTGCCAAATTGAGTCCCTTTGCACTGCAATAACTACATCAAATAGAGGCTCATCACAAATTCGTATTCATTTTCTGTATTTGTTTGCCGTTTTTAAAACCATAAAATCCCTGTGTATCTCGCGTCAATTATTAATAAATTACAATTATAAAAGCTAGATGTAATATTGATAATTATGCCTAATTATTATACTGAATGTACCTGCTGCAGGGAATACAAATACCATGCTCTTTAGATTTAGTCTTTTCTGTTATGCGAAAAGTGTTGAAACGTCAAACCTGAAGAACAGACTCCTTTGGAGTATTTACAGTAGCCATGATTGTGATTTAAAGTTGTACTTGTAACCTTTAGAAGTTACTTAAATAGAGTGGAAGAGAGAAATTACACATCCTGTATATATACATTATTCTCCTGTGCAAAGCCATTGCCAATGAATATATATTTTATAAATTACTTGTTTTTTGTTATTCCAATAAACATGACATTCATTTTGTTTTTCTTAGCAGACTTATCCACTACGATTTAGTTGTTTCAATAAATTCCCTTATTTTTACATACAATTACCCATTTATACAGCTGGGTTTTTGCTGGAGCAATCTAGGTAAAGTACTTTGCTCAAGGGTACAAAGCAGTGTCCCCCCACCTTGGATTGAACCCATGACTCAGGAGTCCAGAGCCTTAACCTCCACTCCACACTGCTGCCCAGGACTGCAGTTAATAAAGGAACATTTGTAGTGTTGAAACAAAGTAAATGGTCATCAGATTGTGACGCACTCTGTGTGCGTGTGGACGGGCATAGGGAGTATTTGGAAATGGGTGAGACAGTGTCTCCATTTTAGCAACTGTTAAATTGCAAACTACCCATGAACTTGTCTGACCTTTTAGTACCTTTGTTGCTTCTGCTGTTTCTGAAAGTTTCCATAAGTAAATTACCATACGATTACCATATAAGGAATTTGGCTGAATCAAGCTTGTTTAAGATCCAATCTATATAAGATGACTAATTCTTTATGTGTTTAGATAAACTGTCAGGCTGTTTATTTCTCTCCCTGCAATGGCTGTAATAAACTACTTTGACTGATTCTGCAAACCAACCTCAAAGTGCAGACTCGTTTCCTTCCTAAGTAGTATTTGAAAACCAAAAAGTTGGCGGTTACAGCAACAGGTGTGAATCCTTCCATTTATGAATAAAGGAAACTGAGAATTGCAGATTTAAACTTTAGAAATCAACCACGTCTTTAGTTTCCCCACCGGTTTTGAGATCTAGTGAAGTTATGATTAGCTTCTGTTGAAAGTTGAAATGTCTATTTTTAAATGCGGGGGTATATGAAGAACTAGCCTATATACAGCACTACAGTCTTATATTGTATCTTCAGTAGTTTTGTTCCAAGTGTTGTCGGCATTAAGGAGAATATTTTCCTAAGACGCATCTGACGTCAATTACGGGTAATATTTTGTATGCTGAAATGCCTGAAATAAGAGTTAGTCTGGTAGTTCCACCCTTGCTGGGTTGATACAGAGAAGTACAAAGAGTGGAAGAACCTTTGATTTTAATGTACATGTACTTTTAACTGGCAACATTAATTCCTTTTGCCTTGTTCCTTATTGTGTATCACGGGTGTTGTATTCTCAGATGTGAAAGACTCCCATTCAAATGGTTTAATTTATTTTACTACTCAAATTCCTATGCAAAATATACTCTGAGCAATATAGTCAGGATTAGTTTCCGAGTAGCATGTGAGGACAGTGATATTCCTTGCCTTGTCTTTTTGGGAGTTGACTCCCTGGTAAACCAAAGCTTTATTTCAGGTTTATTTCATTATGCGTGGTTCACTGTATCACTGTGCCCAATGTTGGCATCAAATGGTTTGCAGCCAGTGTATTGAATGATCAAAAATGGTAATTCAAATGTATAAATCAACATTGTTATAACATGGTTTCAGAGTTAGATGTATGCTGCATGGTGGCCTAGCATCTCGGAACTAAATGGAAAAGGGGGAAAGTAGGAGAAAGTAGGACTGCGATGACTGATAAAATAACAGCCACTTAATTAACTCACTCATAGTCTTGTCAGCATTATATTGAATGCTGCGCACAATTACATAAACGAGGGGAGGTCATTATTGATTTCTGTGACCTCGTCAAACAATGTCTACAGTTTGCTTTCTGAATATAACATTCAGGCCAGTCTTCCCTCTTTTTCTCTCCCAAGCATGGTGTGTTAGAATGAGATTGATCACATATCTACAGTGCACCAGAGGCAGACATGAAACCCAAATAATTGCTACACTTTGTTGTTGCCAATGTGAGGATACAATAAAGTTGTTGTGATGCTTGCTTCAGTCTGATGTTAAATAACAGAGGGTACAATGTTTGATTTAGTTTTTGTTTATCCCATTAGGCTGTTCTGATTTCTAAACTGCTATCCTGGTTTCTTCTCGTCTTAATATACCTCCTGAAACACTGATAGTAAAGGCCCCTGAGAATCTGAGTGTTTATATGTGGGTGGTGGTGGTGGGGACAAATGTGCTTGTACTATTGATAGTCTGATATTCTTGGAGATTCAGCCGTGCAACAAGCTAATGGAATTCCAAAATCGTATCTCACTTGGCTTATTTATGTGGACCAAAGTGATTACTCAGCCCATTACATTCTCATTAATTCCAATAATGTTTTTTGTGGGGATGCCCTTTTTAACCATGTCTTAAATCCACTTGAGTGGGAATGACATTGTTATAGATCATTTTACTTGGAATAAATAAGACCACCTCCATAATTCCATTGACGCTTTTAGATTTGGTACATGAAACCGTATAGATGCCAACATGTGGAATTAGCAGAGACTTACTATCACTTCCCAGTATATCAACAACCCCCAAATATGTGGTAATTCTGTGACAGTGTCACTGATCGTGCCGTTGCTTGAAATATTCTCGGAAAGGCGCTGCATTTTTATTTATGACTAAAGGCAATGGAAGAATTGCAAATAAAATCTGTCATATCATTAGAATCTCTGCCAGGGACTTGGAGCGTTTACTTTGTCTGCATTCTTGCCAAATATTTCCTCCTGTGTTCTGCTTTTGGTAGTATTTTTAACTAGCACAGTGTAATGTATTCCTTTGCTGACTTTACTTTTTTTTTTATTTTTTTATTAAAGACAAATATTGCTTTTGAAATGTAAATGGTTTCATGTTCAGAGCTACATGCCACCTTCAGCCCGGTTTATCTTTAGACTTCAAAGTGCTACCCTGTCACGTTTTGCATCTTGTCAAAAAGAAAGTACAATAAAAAAAGTCAGTGTTTCCCATTTGAAAACTTCCCTTTAATGTGAACTGTCAGGCCTAGGAACTGGGGATTCTACCCACCCCTCCCAAGTCATATTTGCTAATTTTCTTATGAATGTAAGGGCTATGGGTTATCAAGTAACATCATCTGTTCATTTATGAGCTTTTTCTTTTTCTCTTTTTTTCAGCTCCTCTGCCCAAGATTTAAAAAAACAGAAAAAAAAATTGTACCATATAAGACGGATCCAAGCAGTCTGATGCCACAAGGGGACTGCACCCCGGGGATGAGACAGCATGTTGATTAGAACTGCATTCAACGCTGCAAACACATAAGCCAAGGGACACCTGGAGGGAGAATTCCAGCCGCTGTGACTTTCAAGTTGGCCATGGCGAAGCCCATGTGGCTGGGAGGATAATCGGAGCCCCTGGAGTGCAAACGATCTCGAGAGAGAGGAGCCCACCTCTGCCCTGCACTTGGTGTCTGGGGGGAAAAAAAAAAAAAAAAAAAAAAAAAAACACACAAAAAAGCTCGGGGGAGGCAGCTGGCTGTTGAACAGACTCGAAGAAAAACCGCCATGTACTCTTGAGGAGCTAAAAGATGGAAGTGAGGCAGCGGCTTCCCACAGAGCAGCTGACACCCACGCGGACCGGTTAAAGTTGGGATCGCAGCCGTTCCTGGGAAGCAGTATGCAGGAAGCTGATTTTCAGGCCACGAATGCTTTCACAGGTACCCGCTTAGTTTCTTGAGGGAGTAGAGAATTGCTTCACTTCTTTTAGTAAGACTGCCAGAGAGCGGGGGGTGGACAGCAGAAGCCTTGCTGGCACAGAGTGGGCCACTGGGAGGAATCAAAAGTGGTTGTATTATTCCAGGCAAAGGCTGTCTTTCTTAAAGGAAAGTTTATGCTATGCGGAGATGTGCGATTTACAGTCTAGTCTACAGTTATAGTAGCACCCAAAACTAACCACCGTGATACAGAGCACTAAAGTTCTTCAGTAAAGTTCCCCCCCCCCTCATCTCTAGCTCTTACATGCACCAATTTAGGTTAGAGGACAAGTACAAGGGTTGCAGTGATGCCTCAGAGGGTGGCGATTTGTGTTTTTCCGAGAGAGAAACCGCCCAGCTGATGTACAGCTGGGCATCTTGAAGACCCTGTATTTAGGAACCCTTCAGGCAGCAGAACGTTTTAGTCTACACAGTGGGGAATACAATTATTAACTTCAAATTAAAAGTCTGTTACAGAAGTAGACCTGTGAATTGGCTTGTTTTTCTAATTTAAGCAGCATGGTTTTGTTCTCCTCTTCTGTATAGTGCCATGGAGGCAGATGAGAGAGAACACAGAAATACACCCTTTCTTACAAGTGTTTTTAGTGATTTGAAGATTACCATCGTTAAATATGGAGGCACGGTCTAATAATTTAGCTTTACTTTGAGGTTTTTGTTGCAGGGTTTTACTGTAAGAGAGGAGCTGATGTTGCACAAGGTGTAGCCTACATGCGGTCTGTCCTTGGAAGATCTTCACTTACAGGAAGTGCTGGTTTAGGCCTTAGTCCTGGGCATTGACAGACTGAATGAACTCTGCTGGTTCAGTAGTGGTTGGAGTCCTGTTATGGGGTTTCATCGGGGGAAGTTGAAGTTGTATTGTTTGGGAGGAAAACGCAAACAAGGAACTCGATCAATAACACCAAGGTTAAATACTGTGGCGGGTTTGTAAGCTGCTCAGGTTCCAGGGAGAGGGTAAACACTCACTGGCATTACCTTCACATTTTGTAGACCTGTTCCAGATCACAGTTTACATTTTTTAGAAGAGATTATTTAAGGTGAAAACTATTTACAGAAACATCCACCCACACACACATTGTTATTCGGTACATTTTATGATTTTTTTTTTTTGCAGAAAGTCATTTGAAGTAGAACTCTAACTCTGCAAGTAAGCAGAGAAGGAAAAAAAAAATGGGTTATTAAATTTTTATACATTTACAAATTCAAATGATTAAATACTATTTTTTATAGATTTGTTTTTTCTTATTTTTTTTAAACTACTGTAAACTGTCATGACAGTAATTACATGTGTTTTGCATTATTTGTTTTTGTGGCTCTTTTGACTTAAATGTTTTTCCATGCCACGTAATGTAGTAAAAAAAAAAAAAAAAAAAAAAAGCTTCCGAGAAGACTTCACAAACTCTGTTTAGGAAGAACAGGGTGGGGTAATGTGACAGACAGTTTATTGGACAGCCATTGGGAGGAGGGTAGCTCTCCGAGTGCTAATCTGCTTCTCAGTCTTTGCAGTTATTTTCTGTAATATTTCAGAAGAATAGCAAATTATCTTGCGAGAATGACCGACACGTAGAGCAGAAAGTACAAATAGTCATAGGCTTAAGTGTATTCTTTTGCACAGTTTAAACCAATGCTGTATGTTCTGGTTTTCATTACAACCAAACTCTTAATGGCTTGCAATTATTGAGCCCTTAATTAACTAAATTAACTTTTTTTTTTCTGTCCTCTCTCTCTCTCTGCTCAGAGCTTGGTTTCAGAATTACTGCATTGATTGTAAATTGTTTGCCAAGGCTTTGAGCACACTAAATGCTGTTCAACTTGCTTAATAAACATTTCTAGTGAAACCTAGATTGAAATGTCTCCGAAGTTATCCAGGGTCTCTAACAAGTCTGATGCATCCGTACAGCTCGGCTCCATTTATGGCTCAGTTGTGTGCCAGGACAAACCACAAAATGGAGAAGTTCCTGGTTCAAGCACTGTGGTCAGTGTCCACATCCTGCCAGCGGGAGAGCAGCGAAGCTGTGTGCTGGCCTGTGTGGCTCCTGTCAAGTGGAGAATGGAAACCGGAAGGATGTTAAGCCTGCTGTACTGGGCCCTTCCCTTTGTGATGCAGCTGCTTCATTAGTTCATTAGTCCTAGTATTCGCTTGGATGTAAATGGTAATAGGTTGCTGGTTTGATGACTGCTAAAGGCACGTATAAGTGGTTTTCACACTACACCATCTAATTCCGGGGTTGAGTGGATCTGGGTGGCCTCGGGGTGACTCACCCCCGAGTTCATCCCTCTTTGCATTCATTTGCCCATGCGCTACATGACCATTTTACACTAAATATTATCAATCCTGGTCAAACACAGTGGCTGGGAGAAAATTGACAGGTTTTTCACTGCCTGATTTAATTACGACTAATCTTTTATCTTTTTAATATCTTTTTAGGGATTTTACATTTTCTTCCGGTACTGAGACGCACTTCTGTCTTACTCTTTTAAACTCTTTAAAAAGGCCTTTTTGTTCTATCTGCTGGATATTTTAATTTGTCCACAACATGACCAACTCCCAGACTTCATTCTCACACCCCAGGACTGAAAATGACACTGAAAGCTCTTGATTTGAACTGTCTAGTGTGAAAGCAGCTATAGAGATAATCAGTAGCTCTATTAAATTATGTAAGTATTATAATATAACTATTTACCAAAATTCTGTATTTAAACTGTTATGACTGAACTCTGTAGACAATGTAGATTCAGTTTGTTCTTTATTTTTATAAGATGATGAGAGGAGGGCATGCATTCCACCTTGCTTGTACAATTATTTGTTCAACAGCTGCTCAATTCCTGAATTTTACCTGGACAGGTCTTCACCGATCCCAATTAATGACTTAAACAGTTTGTATTGGGGTAGTTTGAACCAAACATCCACCACTCTTTGTGTAAAGAAGTGCTGTCTGTTTTCAAATCCTTAGAACATCGGTCTGAATTTATCTTAATTGCCAAACGGGCCAGCACAACCGCAAGAATGACCTTTCAGTATTAGCACTGCACTCTGTCAGGTTGGGCGGCTAATTGAAAAGACTGCTGATCAGGGCGCTTTCTACAGTAGGCGATGGAATCCATTGATCAGCTCGATTATTGTAGACAGAATGATCCTTCAACATGTTTTTTGTCCTTAATAGAATTATAGATTTGTTAATTGTTATCGAAATTGAAGACGTACAGTATAATGTGAACTGTTCAGATTGTGTTCCTTTTGTTCATAGGTGTTCTCTTGCAATACAATAGTCTCTTTTCTTGTTGAGAGATTAATTACAAGGTTAGACACCAGTGTCCTGCTAGGGAAGAATCATTTGTACCATAAATCAAGAAAATATTGATATTATTCTGTGTCTTTAACAAATTTTCAAAGTGGAAAATGTAAAAGTAATAGACGGGTGTATTAATATGTTGGTAGATAATGTTGGCCAGTGCAATTCCCATTTGATGTAATGAAACCAATGTATTCTGGGTAATTATCTGAAATGTCACACATTTGACTTATCTTTTGATTGCTGTATACATCACATCACATCACAAGCTTTTTACAAGGACAGTGCCATGGCTTATTGGAGAAAGTCAGGAGGGTGGGGGTTCTTGTTTCCAAAACAGATTTAACAAAAGAGATGACAAAGGAATATAGTCTCTCAAAAACACTGATTGGAGTTCTGGAGTAGCACTGAATTGTTACATTGTTCTATGATCCTGTAACATTCATGTGCATGAATGCCAACATTCCTTTGAAGGCATTCTTTGTATATAAATAAGATATATTAGAACTTTTTTTTTTTTTTCCTCTTACTCAAATGCACCAACCTTTCGAAAACATCCTTAAGAAGACCTCCCATTTTATTTTGGGTCTCCTAAGTGCTTAAATTACCGTTTCCACAATCTTCCCTAAGAATCGGCCCGTGACTCACTCTGCGGTGGAGACAGATTGGGAGCAGCTAAGGCTGCCCCCTCAGTCTGGGCTCATCAGTGTAGGTGCTGGCTGGGATATCGCTCATTGGAGGAAGATGGAGGTTTTTGCCTGTAGGAGAGAAGAGGCCCAAAAATCTGAGTTGTTCAGCCCTGGCAGCCTCCTCTCTTCCCCCCCACCCCCTTCCTTTCTTGGTTTTGTTTTTCTCTTTCTTGCTCTCCTACTCTCCTCTCCCTCCTCTGCGTCTTTCTCCCCCTCTTTCCTCTCCTCCTCCTCTTTAGTCTCTCTCTATCTCCCTCCCTCTGTCTCTCTCCCTCCCTGTGCTTTGCTCCCCTGCCTGGAATGGAATGCACTGCAACGAAGAGAGCGAGAGGAAGGACTGCATACTAAATTGTATCCCTGCATGTGTTTATCTCATAAAGACACTGGGGAAGCCTTTTCCTGCGTTCGTTTTCAAACTTCATTCCACCACACAACTCTGCACAGCTCCAAGCCTGAAGGTCCGCAGGCTCCTCTGGTTTTCACTGCACCTGAGCTGTTAATGGGGTAATTGAGCTCATTATTCACTCCAATGGTCCAGTTTAAAAGACGGTCCTTACTCTTAAGATATTGATGTGTCAAATAATGCTGTGAATCCCCAAATGAAAGCAACATGGCTCAAGTCAACGAGAGCAGAAAGATGAAAGGACAGTGTGTTGGCATGAATTACCAGGTGGTCACTTGTCCACCACTACATCACAGTTTTTAGGGAGGTGATTTGACGGATTACAATCTCTTCCGTTGTTGATTCTCTGGAATTCAGTCCTGGCTTCAAGTTATATGTGCTGTAAGTTACAAGGAAGGCATGATTTCAGCGTTTACTTTTTGATCATGCGATATCCCTTTTAAATGGATTTTCAGACAACTGGCTTTCTTAATTATACTGGGAAAGAGCTACTAATGACCAAACCAAGTTGATTCTTTTTACCGTATGTGTTGATTGTGCAGCTGATTTTGTTTCACCCTCTTTGTCATTCGAACACAAGAGTTAACCAATCACATTAATCACTCAGCCTCCCCTCTCCCGATCCTATTTCAACTGGCATTTAATTTTCGCTCTTGGCCCGATTTTAGCTTTCAGTGTCTCCGTTCTCTCATTGTGTGTTAAACACAGTTCCCCCATAATTAGGATGCAGATACATTGCAACCACAACCGATTGAGATATAAAGGCAAGTAGTAATAAGGAAAATAAATCCTGAAACCAAAAACTCTGATCATAATTGTACTCGAGGAAAAAGCAATCCTTCCCTTTACAGGTTTAACTACTGTTATAACAGTTTTTTTATACATTCATATTTGAAAGTCTTGTGTGGCTGGGATTATTTAAAATATATTATCAAAATGGGAATAATAAACTGTTAAATTTCTACAGTTACCAAGATCTTGAGAAAAGCTGTCTACTTGAAATGTGCTCTAAGATTGGTTTAAAAAATAAATAAACCCATCCTTTTTTAAATTAAATTTAAATTTAAAACCTGGGCAAAAATGTCAGCAGTTAGAATCATTTTGATCTGGCACACATCTGAATCATTCAATTTATTAAAGGGATTGTTAAAACGACAGCAAAGGGGGAGAGAAATTGGGGGGGGGGGGAATCTCTCCAGGATCAGGGTTAGCCACCTCTTGCTATAAATGAAAACTGAAATGCAAATCAGATGCTGTTTTGGTTGTTGAGAGGCTCTTTGATGCTTTGACATAAAGAGCTCTACAGAATCTATATTCTCGGGTTAGTTCTGTAATAACCGTCTAAATGATACAGAGTTCAATGTTTTTATCCATCGCCTTCCGTTGTGCAGAGTAGGACCGCCTAGGCTCCAGATGCAAGGGCAAGATGCTTTCATCGGCAAGACACAGCCAATATCAAAGGAATACCATCAGAAAAAAAGTCCTCGTCCTCATTTAAATTCGGCACTGCCTTTTTTTTAAAACAAATACGTAACTTGCATGGGTTTTGAACTGAAAATAATTTGTCACGCCGTATGAAAGTGTGAGGCTCACAATAAACTCGAGAGAGGTGCGGTATGAGACTTCTGTGTTGGCTTGGACCGTGTGCCTAAATATGCGTGGGGAACAGAGCACCTGAGCAAATTACAGGGATGAACATCCACATGTGCCCTTCTTAAACCAATGCTAGAAATTAAACTGCAGCTAATTTGTTTGAGAATCTTTCTTTTGTTGAATCGTGGCATGTTAGTGTTCATCTTTTTCTAATCATGTGTGAAAAACACAAGTTGCATGCCACGGTTTTGTACTCGAAAGAGGCGAAAGCTGATTTTCACCAAACATGGCCAAGTAAACCATGACCTTTTAACGGTCTCTTACAAAGGGAGAGATGAAAAATACACCAAAAACCTACAGAAACCGCCGAAAACATTTCCAATACTAACTAAACCAGAGTTTGTTTTACCTGTGGTATAACCCATGGCAGAAATGACTCGTGTTCCAAGGTTAAGCAAATGACTAAAGGCTTCACATCCAACCAGATTGGTTTCCTTATTAAATTAATCATTTTTGCAGCAAGTTCTAAGAGGTGTGCTCCTGTTGTATGATCATTATATTTCCCGTATTGTGTTTCGGTCTTGTATTTCTGAAAAAAAAAAAAATATAGCAGGAGGTATTCCTGCCATTTGACCTATTGTATCCGAACCCTGTAGGATGAGTCACATTTCCTGCTTTTCCTGAGCCTGATTGTATTTGATTTGTTTACTTATTCTTGTAAATTTACAAGGAAGGCATTCAACCATACAACTTTGCTATGACCTAAATAACTAGCAAATCATAATTTAAACCCAGTGCAGTGGGCATTAATTCTGGTAGTATAAATATAAGTGTGGGTGTGATGTTAAAATCATGATTTTCCTTACATGGTATGTTTTTCCACCTGTTTTGTAATTAATACTTCCTAGGTATATCGCTTACAGTCTTATTGATTTGGATATGCATGCAACTTTACGTGTATGGTATGGCCCACAGGTGGCTTAGGAACGATTTTTTTTTTTTTTTTTTCTTTTCCTTCGTGGTTTCACAAATCCACAGTTCTGTTGGTCTGATATATGCTATGAGCAGAATTGTTTCTTTGTTGTCCTGAAGCCAGTGAGTTGGTGTGCAATGTGGAGTACCCTGTTCTATACTACACATGATTGGTTGATGCAAAGTTTTCCGTGTGAGTCACCTCTAGAAATGGAACAGAAGTTTCCAGCTTTGTAAGTAGGTGGTAGAACTTGAGTGAACTTTTGTGTCATTGGTATTCGACAAGGGTGAATACACTTGAGTCTTCTGCTACTAAGGTAGGGCTCAGCTTTTCAATATTACAGTACTTTTAGGTTATAATGTGAGCTCCTTTTTGTTAAACTCTTGGTTGATATAGTAGAATGCAGTAAAATACACATACACAGGGTTCAGGGTGTCTGGAACATGCTCTCTAGCTACAGTTAGGTCCATAAATATTTGGACAGTGACACAATTTTCAAAATTTTGGCTCTGTATGCCACCACAATGGATTTGAAAGGAAACAAATCAAGATGTCTGTTAAGTGTAGACTTTCATCTTTAATTTGAGGGTAGTTGCATCAAAATTAGGTGAACATTGTAGGAATTACAACCATTTTTATATTTTGTCCCCCCAATTTTAGGGACTCAAAAGTATTTGGACAAACTAACATAATCATGAATTAAATTGTGAGTTTCAATACTTGGTTGCAAATCCTTTGCAGTCAATGACTGCCTGAAGTCTGAAACCCATAGACGTCACCTGATACTAGGTTTCTTCACTGGTGAAGGCCTGCACTACAGCTTTGATTTTATTTGCATAATTTGGTACAAGTTGATCTTTGTCTCATCTGTCCATAGGATGTTGTTCCAGAACTGTAAAGGGGTCTTTAGATGTTTTTTGGCAAACTCTAATCTGGTCTTCCTGATTCCTATTTACATCTTGTGGTAAACCCTCTGTATTTACTCTGGTGAAGTCTTCTCTTGATTTGTTGACTTATACGCCTACCTCCTGGAGGATGTTCTTGATCTGGCCAACTGTTGTGAAGGGGTTTTTCTTCACCAGGGAAAGAATTATTCTGTCATCCACCACAGTTGTTTTCCGTGGTCTTCCGGGCCTTTTGGTGTTCAAGAGCTCACCAGTGTGTTCTTTCTTTTTAAGAATGTACCAAATTGTTGATTTGGCCACACCTAATGTTTTTGCCATCTCTCTGATTTGGTTTGTTTTGATTTCCTAAGGCAAAACGCCCCAAGAACAAGCAGGAACTAAAGACCGCTGCAGTACAGACCTGGCAGAGCATCACCAGGGAAGAAACCTAGTATCTGGTGATGTCTATGGGTTCCAGACTTCAGGCAGTCATTGACTGCAAAGGATTTGCAACCAAGTATTGAAACTCACAATTTAATTCATGATTGTATTAGTTTGTCCAAATACTTTTGGGCTCCTAAAATTGTCGGGGACCACATATACAAATGGGTGTAATTCCTACACCGTTCACCCAATTTTGATGTAACTATCCTCAAATTAATGATGAAAGTCTACACTTAACAGACATCTTGATTGTTTCCTTTCAAATCCATTGTGGTGGCATACAGAGCCAAAATGATGACAATTGTGTCACTGACCAAATATTTATGGATCTAACTGTATATTGTTGCAACTGATGTCTTATTCCTTAAACAAATTATTGAATCATTAAGCTATCAACCTGATGAGGAAGATGGGCTTGGAAGGTCTTTTCTCATTTGTAACTTTGTGCCAAGACTACAGGTGAACTTAATATCCCATACTGCCGTGCTCAAATGTAAGAGTTTAAAGATCCATTGAGATTTGAAGCTACATTCTATATTACTGTGCATACTTGAGGAAATTCTGAATGTTTTACGAAAGACAATACCCAAACCGTGTCAGTGGGTTACCTTGACATGAAGATAAGTCAAATATTTATGAAAATGTATAATTGCCAGCTTCAGAATTGAATTCAAGTGCAAACACAGAAACTATGCGATAACCTCATAGTAGCATCACAAAGAGAACTGATCAGATGAATCACCATCACTTTATAATACACCGGCATATGACTGTATAAACCGTTATTAACTAGACTATTATATAGTCATCACAATTTCTATTTGATTTATTGACTTTGGCAATTCCATGCGATTTTCAATTTATTCCATGTGACAATTGTCTGAACTGCAACAGACCACAGCAGTCATCTCGTATGACTAAATCTATGTTTTTACTGTGTAGCAGCCATTAAGGTAGATTTCTGCCATACAAATGTTTCAGATTTTAAAAGATTCAATAGAATTGCCTTCTCTTGATTTAGGTACAGTACAAGATATATTCTTGCACACCACTTGAATGCAGTTGGCCAATTAAAGGAGTATTTCATATCTGGCTACTTTAGTGGTTTTCTTGGTTGCCTAACTGATTGTAGGCTGCTTGGATAATTTTCCTCATTTGTTTTTAAAATGTCCGTTACAATTCTGACTAGAAAGTGGTCTCCATTTGTTATTGGGGACTATTGCCTCCACCCAATATCACTAATGCTACTGAACTTCCAATTCCCTGTGAAAATGCTCCGGATTGTGGGAATTAGAAAATTGCTACCTGTCTGCACTCTGTGTTTCACTGGTGCCTATAATTAGTGATCCATTAGAATGCAATGCACATATGATCACAAATAATTAACCTGTTCCAGACAAAGAAACAGGTGGAAACATTAATCCTCTTGAGTAACTGACTAGACATCCATGAGCTGGGTTGTCAGAAATTATGTATCGATTTATTATGCTTCAAGTTGGCAGTTATGTGTCCCGCCCTTCCGTACCCTATTGGGATTTTATTTATTGATTTTGTCTTGTACTTCTGAGCTGACCTGCAGATGTAGAAGGCCCGTGCTTGTCCTTGGAGACGGGCTTTCTAGGTGGCTGACCTCTTTTCACTCTACAGTCTGGAACACAAACAATGGATCTCAGGTTTCAGCCTGAGGAAAGACAGACGCACATAGCACTGAATGAGTGCCACACACACCCCAGCAGGCCCCCTCTGGAGTCACTGCTGTGTGGTCGTCTCCAAATTTCCTTCACTGGCTCTGCTGCACCTGATCCAAGAGACCCTCTGCCAATTTAGTGGTGCTATAAGAAACTCGCTGTGGATTAGAAGTAGTGATTGGCAAGACATGGTTATGAAGACTGACTGTACCGTGTGCTTCAGAATGTCCAAAAGGAGATAGATATAGGAAAAAAAAATATATATATATATATATATTTTTTTTTCTTTCTATAGGTAACATGATCTACCAGCATAGAACATCTAATAAAACCATCAAATATGTCCTTCCATCCACCTCTGCATTACAAAGTTAGATTCTGTTAACTGTTGAACTGTGAGGCCTAGACCACATCACTCCAGCTAATTTTGTCCTATAATTTAAATAGTTTCAAAAGCTTTGATTTCTTCCCTTTGGTCTCTGGCTTAGGCTACACAAATTATACAGGACTGGAAAAGGGAAAGTTCATAATGTGTGCACTCATTCACGACCGGCTTTCGTGTGCCGTTCAGCATGGAGACGATAAAGAGAATATGCTGAACCGCTCAGGGAGAACCTTGGTATCCTACTGAAGCCTTCAATTGTTTCTACTGGTATTCGCTTGATACATTTTGCCTGCTGTAGTGCTGTGGGTTTTTAAACCCAGCAGACTAAGCTCAGAATATAGTTAAGAATATGCTGTTGAAAATCAGACCCACAATAGGCAGCAATATTGGAGTGTTCTTCCTCAGGCTTAAATGTTTGCCTCAGCCGCATATATCATGCATTAATATCATGAAATATCAGTGATTTTAGGAAATGTGCGAGACTTGTGCTTTGTCTGCTAGCATTTTACAATCATCATGAGGCCGACTTTACTGGAGCATAAAGTCGCCCAGGCGTTTCCTTCAAATCATGAGTAATGGCTGTATCCTATTTTTATTCTAAAGACCAGGAAGCTGCAATTTGGATGCTAAGGGGATCTTGTGATATCCCCAGTAGCTCAGCTGTTAGTTCCCTTAGTAACAGTTAAAAGTTTCCTGTTCTGACAAGAAAAAAAAGTGAGTGTTACCCAGACCCACTCCCTTTGGTTACTGCGGCAGGGTGAGGGCCGGCTGTGCTGGCTGAGCGGATAGTGGCACACACTGATACAATTTTGTCGTCGTTATCTCTTCTGGAGATGGAGCCTGAAGGATCTTTCTCTCACTGGAGGAGGACGTTCTCCTTTTTCTGTGTTGAATCTGCCACCTCAGCGAATCTCAGACATGCTTAATTATCCTGGTTAAGCCTCGAGAGTATGGGAGCCAGGAAAGATGCTCGAATCCTTCATGCTCCACAAATGCATCTGCAGCAAATTTATTACAGAGCTCTGCAAAGCTGCAGCCTTTTTATCAGCACCAGGAGCCTGGGGCTCAGACAGAAAGGAGGGGGTGATAATCATCCACAGCCGGGAAGGTTGTCATTGCAGGTTTACTGATGTATAACTCAAACCCTTAGCCCTTCTGCACCACATCAGGAATAGGTAGGCTTCAGCTTGTGCTGCTTTCCTCCCGCGTTCTTGTCTGCCATTTATACAGATGAAGAACTCCTTGGGCTTCTTATCAATGAGTACATCCGTAGCAAAAAAATATAATTGCTGTTGACTGGTTTACTAATAAAAAATATAATCAACCAATGCAACCTGCCTACTTTGAGCTGGCAAAACTCTCTGCAGTTATTGAGTTCAATGGATGTTGCAAACATGGTTGGTGCTAGAGCAGACTATTGCAGCACCGTGGATTTTGCATTCTCCCAGTTGTTTTATACATTCACACTGTTCTCTTGATCTCCTGAGCACATCTATCACACGTAGGATAAATCTGCAGAGTGATACGGGCAGGGCAGCATTGATCTTGGGTGGCTGTAAAACCTATTGTGCGACCAAGTGTGTTTTCCAGACTACACAGCATGTCTGCCCTTTGTGACGGCAGTCCAACAATATGACTGAAATGTTTTTGGGCTGTGTACTCCTTGTGTTCTGCATTGGTTTTGCTGTCCAAGTCATTCATATTATCTCTATTCCTTTACGTTATTGATGTACATAAATGTAGCTTTTGAATCCAAGGCAATTCAAAACCTGCTGAATTAACAAGAAGACATATGGGGTGTAAGCAAATCGACAAGGAGGATGGAAATTGATCTGAGTGGGCAAGATGATTGTTTCACTGCATTCTTTATTACAGTGTAAAATAAGTTGTCATTCTTAATGATGCCCATTGTAAAATGGCATCAGATTTTTACAACTAGCTCTCAACTGTGGTTTTACTTTATAGATGTTGGCATTTATCAAAAACCAAAGCAGACCACATTACTTTTATTGTTGTCAGATTTCAATTAAATCTATAAGGAACTATAGATTATTTTTAACCAAGACTTATAGTTGAAATATATTTAAATTGAAGTTGAATGTCTCCCCATCATCAGATCATCTCAGTCATCTTGTTCCTGTTCTTGGTTAAGGTGTGACTGAATTAAAATGAATACTGGTTCAGTTCATGAGCTTGCCTTTCCTTCGAGTGGTTTTCTTAAACACGCTTTTGTTTGCATATCTACCAGTTTTCTGTACTTACTGATTGGGGTCATTAAGTAAAATTGCCTTTCCTTGCAGTTTCCTTGTCAAAAGACCCTGACTTATAGGGTAACTACCTATACATTTTATATTCTGTTCCATCTCCTTTTCTAGAAATCTGGTAATTCGCCCTGTAATCCTGTAAGGAATAACAGTTGTCATTAAAACATAACCACTGTTATTTCCTTCTATTGAAATGGAAAATGTACATTTTTGTAGAAGGCAATGATTTATATAGAATCATATATAAAGCAATGGTATCTAGAATTTAGGATACATTTCTGACAATGACTACTATTAAGTGTTAGTGTTTTACATACTCCATTCACTGTTATACCATATCTGAAGAATGCAAGCAGTTTCAGATAAATGCTTCAGTTTAGGCAGGAATACTAGACTTTTCAAAAGCATCTTTAAGAAACCTTCCTTTTGGTTGCGAAATGAACATAGCCAGGCACGTGCATCACAACCCCCTGGTCTACAAATCATCAGCAGTGCCCCCTGTTTTGGGGCTTTTGCCCCTGCCCTCCCAGAACTCTATGCACAGGCCTGAATGTTTCCATCACACCACTGCTCACTCCTGTTTATTGCCTTTGCAGTTCTTCACAATTCACTTGTCCTTTGTCGGCTAATTCTACTCCATGAACAGACTGTCTTTCCCCCCCCCCCCCCTTTACTTCGAAGCCGTTACTCTGTGTGTGCCCGTGCCCGTGCCCGTGTGTTTGTTTATTGAAAGGTGTGCTGTACCCCTCAGGAGCAGCAGCGGTACTGTAACTGGAGCAGACGGCTGCTCCTGCTGTCTAACTTGTCTGCCCCTCCTCAGCCATTACCGCTTCCTCCTCTGCCTCAGATTAACAAGCAATAGAGAGACGCTAGACTCCATAAAGGAGATAGTCTTTTGTTACTCGGCACTTTGCAGCTCCGGGGTGAGCAATAGTCTGCTAGTCTGTCCGAACAACTGAGGCTGCACTAATTGCCACTCAGAAATGGGAGAGCGGGGTGGTTTTGAAAGAATGGTCATGCTGGTTTTTCCTTTGAATTGGATCTCTGTTTCTCCCCCCCCCCCCCCTCCCCCCCCACACACACTCTGTCTAGACAAGTGAAGTACAAGCTGTTCTTGTTGGAGGAGGAAAAATAAAAAAGGAAAGTCTGCTGTGTCATTAGGTGCATTTGACTGCTAGGACTCAGACTGATAGTGACAGATAGTATATAGATCACCAGTATTACATTCTCTAATAGGAAGACTCCTTTCTGTATCTTAAAATACATTTACATGCAAAATAATACGAGAATAGTAGTGCAATTACCACTTCTGATAGAAAGGAATTGTTTAAATGCCTGCATGCTCATTTATTATACCACAATGTATATTAGATCGGTGCGGTCATTTTCTGCTTGCACATTTCTCCCTTATGTCAAGTGCCCTCCAACTTTGTTTAGGTGCCTGTCCTGAGGGAGGTCACTGTACTGTAATCCCCCCTCCCCCCCCACCAGCCAAATTTGCATTCCCTAGCCAAGACTGACAGGTGGATTTGGCTACGACTTGTTGGCGAGATAGCGTGGCTCTCCTGAAACCAGGCACGATGTGCTCTTAAGAAGAAAACCTTTCAAGCATTCAATACGGCTAATTTTAGCGAGACTGAAAACCGAGGGAGGCATCAATCTTGTCCACGTTTTGGCACTGCCATCGTCGGTACAAACAATTCAAACTGTATTAAGATGAAATTGGTTTCTTACTGTTCCTTTCATTTGGGTTTTCGGTTAAATCATGTAATCCATTTAAATGTATATTATTTTTGTAGCCATATTTTAAATTCATTCAGCGTAGCAGTTCCAATTTAAAATGGAGGCCTATTTCTTTGCTCTTTTCACACCACTAAACTGTGCTGTTTGTTATTTATATGGTATGGCTAAACAGAAGCCCATTCCCTATTCAGTTTTTAATTGAGTTCGACATTGGTTGATACAGCCCAGCTTTTGTGCTACAACCCTGGTGTCCCACCTGTGAAGTAAATTGCTCTTAAACATATATGCTTGTACAGTGGCCTCCCACAATAACACCCTGTGGCCAAGTCTGAACAAGACCCCCATCCGTTAAAGCTAATGAGCTGTGTGTTCTCATCTTCTGCAGCTTCCGTTAAGGTGAAGGTTAAACTTTGTCTGCAGCCAAGCTGAATGGTCTAAACTGCGGTGGTTACTTAACTGGTGTTTTAGGAGCCACTGGGGACTGAAACAGTGCAGCAGGGGGTTCTGAAGTTTTATGCCTGAACCAGGGGTGAAGACAAGCTGCCCATTCTCTGTGCGTTTTCATTTCCCTTTGAGAGTGGGCAGCTACATTGCTTTATCGCTAGTGTGTCCTTAAAGGGACACAAGCCGACAATAAAAAGAGTTGCCTAGCTTGGATACATGAAATAAAACTGTAACAATTGTTCAGCTTAAATGTATAGCTTTAATAATAAACTGCATAGTGTGCATGATCCCAAGGTTAGAACCTGGAATTTTGTTTCAATTGTCAGGCTGGTCAAGTTTTGTTTTAATCTGACCCAGGGTAGGGATTGCTGTTCACATGTCATCAAAAGATGTAGACCTAGTTGCTTGTCCCTTCAGGGAGGGACACTTGTAACTCTGTGTAATGAGTGTAATCTTTTGAAAAAAAAAAGGCATTTTAAAATAGAACTTTATAACACTTTTTTTTCCTTTCATATTCAAGAAATCTCTATAGGAACTGACATCAAAATGTGGTGTCTTTTGGAAACTACTTGAAATGTAACGTATATCATGACTTCATAAAATGCTTTAATAAGGTTGTCACAAACTGTGATCACATTGAAACAATTCAGATGTGGATGTTGTGTAATAGCTTTTGTAAAGTAAAGACCTCAACTTCTAATAATTTATTGTTGATCATAGTCCTATGTACAATTAAAATGAGTTCCATGTTGGAGAGGGGTGTGCAGTTAATAAAGTTAAAAAAGGAAATCTGGTGATTTGGAAAATGAATCCCTATTAATATAGACATCCTGGAAGACAAAGGATACGTTTACAAGGTTTCAGTTGAGTTTCTGTGGTCTGCTCTTATACAGGCACTGTTCAAACATAATTTGAAATATTAGATCTGTTCTATTGGACAGGAAGCACAATGGGCACATAAGGAGTTATTCTAGGTCTGCCAGTGGTGGCATGTGTGGTTAAGATATATTAATTCAAATGATTTTTCAGCCCTATTCAAATAAATCATGATGTGCATTATGCTTCTTGAAAATGACTATTATGGAATAACTGTTCTCATTGATAAAGATTTTTGGTATGTTTTTTCTTTTCCAGAGTGCAAATTCCACTGCACCAATGGCAAGTGCTTGCATCTAGGCTCATTAATCTGCAATCAGCTGAATGACTGTGGGGATAACAGCGATGAGGAAAACTGCTCAATGGTAACGCAGCACCCGCCTCCTGGCATCTTCAACTGTAAGTACACACGGCAAGTCTCATGCTCTGCCCTGTCAGCTGCTTTGTTCAGTTTGCATCTGTTCCTTTAATTTGCAGTTGGGAGTCTCACTGTATTGGTCTCTAGCATTTCCCCTCACATTTGTGAACATGTTTTAAGGTGCTTGGCGTAGAATATTCCAAGATCTGATCGCCAGACATGTCCGTTTCATTGTATGCTGTCGGAAAGACGTTGACATCTCTTTCGGAATGGTTTTGGGGTTAGACTTGGAGAAAATATTGTAAAAGTTTCTTTGTCTTTCCTCGATTGTTGGGGAAGACCAATGGATGTAAATGGCACAAACTTGTTACTTCAGTTTGTGGTCAAGCTTGGGGTTGTATATTAAATGCATGCAATCTCCTTGCTACCGTCTTGTCCAAGTGTGGTTCCATTTTAAGCATTGAGAGAAGGGTGGGAGGGAAGTTCTGTTTAACTGGTCCATGGGACTCTACGAGTCTGGATTTTACAGCTCGATATCCCTCTCTTGAAGTGTATATTTATCCTTTTGTATTATCGACAAGCCATTGATTGAAAACCAAACCCCTGTCATGTAAAATCAAAGTCTGAGACCCTGTCTGCAGTGTAAAACCCAGTCTGGCTTCGCTGTATTGAAGTACCAATCACAGGGAGTAACTCTGTCCCAAACGTTTAGGATGCTAAGTCAGTGCTCCCCCAATATCTGTTTTCTTGGATGTAGAGGTGCAGTTTTTTAAACTATCACTTGTCATTGTCCTTATGGAAGCTTATTTGCTGTGCTCTATCCTTTTTTCCAGTCATGTTTTAAAATGGTGTATTGGTTGCTTGTTTTAAGAATTGAAAACCAGTGTCCATTTATTATTTGTCTGTCTTGGCAGATGCCCTTTCCCAGAAACCTTTTCAAGACATTAAAAAGTGCATTTCATTTGCTATCAGTATCCAGTGATGTTCTGACGCATTGGCCAAAGGCAAATGCCAACTTAATGTTTTGTGTTTTTTGTACGATTAGGCCTATATAAGATTAATTAACCGGGTTCTTGTTCTTTGATACTCCACAATCTAACTGCAGCACTGCAAGGTTCTGTATTCAATAGATACCAAAACTATTTGTAGAGAAAATATAAAAATACATACAAATTCCAAACTACCTTGAGTTACTTCCTAACACTCTTAGATTGTATTTTTCTGGTTTCTGTAAACGTTACAAATATTATAGAAACTACTTTCATGCTTCCATTTAAACATATACTTAGCTCCTTCAAGGGCTTACTTACACAAAGTGTACACCACAAATCTCAGATGTATATTGGGGGCACAAAAGCACATTTCTGTGTTTTTCCAGCTAAACAGGATCAATGGGAATCTGAAGGACGGTAGAAAGATGTAGAGTCTGAATGGCAGAAAGCTTTGATGTGCAGAGGCTTTTGTTTCAAGAAGTTTGAGGACTTCTGAGAGGAACTTTACAGTGGCAAATTAATTTCCATCTCTTTCAGCTAGACGCTTCCCTCTTAATTCTTTATTGACAATTAGATTTTTTTTTTTTCTTCATTTTTTTCCTATTCTTTTTGTATTATTATTATTTGCCACTGCAAATGTGCTGTGGGACACTTGTTTCAGATGGAATATATCCAACACAGTACTTAAAATATTTAGCAGTCTAGTGCGAATGTTAATGAAAGTCTGGCACTGCTATTTTGAGAAACCTGTACAATGATTATAATTTTCAGAGTCGCAATACTGATTCGCTGGTGGAGGGAGACTGAGAGAGCGAGAGAGAGAGGGAGAGAAAATGTTTCAATTCTAATCGAGTTTGCCATCTTCCCGGCTGTGCTAGACAGATGGATCATGAATACTGTCTAGACACTGTGCGCCTGAGTGAAGCCGCGGTCTCTGAGGACAAACAATGAGACGCTGGCTTAAGTAACAAGGAAGTCAGACTGCACTCTCATCTGATCAAATAGCAATCAATGGTTCAGAGCGGACCTCCAGAAAAGTCCCTTTATTACAGATAAGAGGTGAATCACAGCTGTAGCCCAACTTGTGTGCATTATTAGGCTTTTGGGAAAAGCTCTGTGAAGTGATATCTCAATCGATCGTCCCCCTGCTTTTGATGAATTTCATGTACCTCTGAATTTGATCTACATTATGTAGATGTGTTTAGAATTAATTTGGGTGCCGGCCTAGCTGGTGTCATTTCATTCCCGTCTGACACGTTTGTGTTTATGGATGCTCTGTCCCCACTTGGAACCACTACGTTATTCACGAGTGTCAAACGAGAAAAATTAAAGAGCAAAAGCTGTTTCCTGGTTTGTGTATGTAACATGTACAAAACTTTTTAGCAAAATGTGCTGAGTCATTCCTTATGGGGGATGGAGTATCTATTTTTCATATATAAAATGAGAATCTGGCTTTACTAAGCAAAAATATATGTATCTCCTTATTTATGTATTTGTTAATTTGTTTAGCTGTTCAATATGTTGAATCAATTGCCTTTAAACCCTTTACCTACAGGTCAAAGTTTAAAGCTAATAAAGTACTTTCTGGCCCCTTCACAAGTGTGGCACGTGGTTACTGTAGGTACAATTACCATCATGCAAAGTTGAAATGTCATGAAAGGGTACATACATAAGATTGATGGGCTGGGAAAGTGACACTCCATTCTCCCTCCCCCAAGAATGGGTATTAGCAATTTCATTTTTTTTCTTCTCTTTTCAGACAGTTGACAAGAGAATGTGGTCAGCTTTAGTTTGTTTGTTGGAAAGACTAGAATAGGAAGTGAGTCGATCAGGTAGCCAAGGAATTTTAATGAATGTTTGACTTCGTCTGCCTCTCTGTACAGCTGCAAAAAATCGGTAACCTCCCCAGCCTTAATTTCTCCCTGTGCCGGCCAACTTCAACCCTTGTTCCCCATTTACAATTGGAAACGGTTATCAACTGGTTTCTGTGTTTTTATGGCTTCTGAATTACATGTTTGATAGATGGTGAACCATTTCCAAAATGTGAACGATCTGCCCTCCCCATGGTGTGCAAAATAATCAGCCTCTAATACTAAGCACTTAGAGAATATGCTAATTTGTTTTTTATGAAGTTTTAACTACAAAGATTGAGTGATTCTGCTATTACTGTTTGGCTATAACTTCCATAATAAAATGTAATAAAAAAGAAAATGGAAAACATTAAGAGCAATTTGAAAAATGCCAAGAATCAAAGTTGTGTAGGACAGATTTGGAGAATTCATTTTCTTCCGCCTCGAACAAAGATGACTTCTGAAAGACGTTAACGGAGGTTTTCAAGATCCCGATTGGGATTGTCACCATAAACCACTGCATGACCATCAGTGCGCAGTGGATTCTCGTTACAGTGATACAAAGGCTCTGGACAGAAGGCATGTCTTTACACAAAGAGCTGTGGATGTTTGAAACTAATTTGCGAGGGACATCTTTGATCTTTACAACATGGGGATAAAGTTCGTTGATAAATAACCCATCAGCAAACTGGCCCAAATAGCCTGCTGTAGTTTTTTTGTCTGCAAGATTCATATGCATCAACAACACAATTTCCTTGATTTTGTCCTTTATATGTCCTGTGGCATTTTCATAGGTGATTTATAACTGTAAAAGCAAAATGGCAACAATAAGTCTGAAAGTTCACCTTATTGATGGTGCTGCAGAAAGCCCAGTACGGCGTTCATTTACAAAACACAGCAAAGCGCATTTTCTGGGTCCTTGTCTTTTTATTGAAAATCTCATTGAATAATTTTATCCACTTCAAGGCTAGATTAACTATTTTACTTTTGATTTAAATTGGTATTTGGCCATTGAGAGGGTAATTAGCTTGAAATCTCGAAGCATGCTAAGATCAAACATAGCTGCTTGCAGCTGTTAAAAGCATTTTGCAATGTGACTTTGGGGTCCATTAAGCAGAAAATGAGTTCACTGGACACTGCCTCTCTGTATGGCAGCCCTGTATAATTGAATAGTGCTATTGCAGTGAGACATCAGCTCTGTTGGCTAAATCCCCAGTGTCTTTAGAAGCTGCTGACCCCTACACCCGAGGTCTCCCCTTCAAATGGTGGACTGTTTTACACGTCCTGTGCCCGAGCTAGTTAGAGGGGCTCCCCTGGCCTGGCCCAGCATCGACCGCACTCTCTATGGCAGTCCTGGAGCTCGCATTGATATGCAGATCTTGGTGTCTGCCGTCCGGTTTCACACTGCATTTAGGAGCGTCTCATTTCCATGTGTTTAAGGGATTATAATAAGTAGAAATTCTGAAAGAGATTGAATAAACATGATTTTTTTTTTTTCTCCTCCTTCAAGCTTTTAGATCCCGTTATGAAGTAGAACTAAAGGCGGCGGCACACTTTAAAGCACTTTTAATAGTTTTCTATTAGCGACCAGGTCAAAGCCGGCACATTTCGTCCTAATAAAACGCACAAGGCAATTAAAGCTCGAGGCAGCTGGGCCTATTTTGCATTTGGCATCTCAATTTGTAGCACAGGTTTGTCATTTAACAATTATCCTTTTGTGGCGTCCTTTTCTGAAGTTCAAAACTGCATTGTCGTTTAACACCTGTAGCTCTGATCATGTTTTTGCACGCTGACCTGCTGAAGGGAACTGAAGGGCATGCCGGTCATGTGTTGTAAAGCCCAGAGGTAAAAAAAAATAATCATGCAGCCCATTGAAAACCCTCCTAATCAGTGGTGATGGATCTTGGACATATGCTAATATGTCCAAGATCCATATATATGTTTGATTGTATGATTTGTAAATTTATTTAAGTACTAAATGATTACAGTGATGATTGATGATGACGGACAGTTTGTCTTTACCAGTACTGAACAGTAGGCTTTATTTTGTTCCAATTCAAGTAATCTGTGGGCCAATATGAGTATTTCCACAATTATGGCTTTATTTCGAAGTTATAAATAAAGAGTGCTTATAACATTTCTAATTGCGTCTCTTAAGTGTCATGTAGAAAATAAGTTTATTGCAGAGTTTCCCTGTTGCTAAAAGTATTAAGTTCTACCAGATCCTTTTTGAGGATGGCAAAATATGACGTGCTTGAGTATTGTCTTAGCCAAAGCCATAAAAAGATAAAATATTTAGTCGAGGGGGGAAGATAAAATCACATTGAGCAAAAACCTTCAGCATGAATAAAAATCATATGCAGTTTGTACGAGATACCGATTTGTAAATCAAAGGATCAGGTAACCATTTAACTTTTACATTTTGTTCTGTGCATAAATATGTATTTTCTTGCATTGACAATCCAAAATATCATAAGGGAACATCCATTTAACAAAAACAAACTGCATATTTACGCCAATTCACAACATAACAGGAAACCAGACATCTCCAGGAAGAGTTATGGAGGAAATTGTTAGTTTAAAAAAGAAGGGGGAAAAAATAACTTAATTCTCCACACCCTCAGTTTGTTCTGTAATCTGTCTCCCACACACATTGTCCTATCTGGCATCTCAGGCAGGGAACAGATAATTGAAAGAATCTTGCATTATAGAAAATTGGCTTTCTGTCAGTAAAACATTACTAATGTGTCCATGGGGTGGTACCCTGACAGAGGTAAAGAGAAGCAAAGAGTTCTATGAAGATTGTTGATTTTGGAAGCTGTGCTCAGCTTGAAGGGAGAAAACAGCCTGCAGATCTCATCTTTTTTGCTTTGAGACACCCTGTCTGCTTAGATTCCCTCCTTTTTCTTTTTCACTCAAATCAATTCACTCCTGTGTGCTGACGGTAATGATGCTGCAGAGTCCATTAAAAGCCAGGAATTGACAGCTTTCTCCTTTCTTGCTTTCATTTAGCACCTGACAGGATACCCCCCCCCTCTGTCCCCACCGCCCCCCAAAAAGCTATGAGAATAAAGGAAGTCTTTTAGACCCCAGTTCCAGAAGACAGGCACACAAAAAAACGTCCTAACACAAGAAAGAACAAAACTAAACATGCAAACAAACAAAAGAGAACAACCTGGCCTATTATCCAATCTTGGATTAGTTGTCATAATAAATCGAGGGTGACGTCTGTTTGAGCCATGGTCTGTCTGACGGCATTTTCAAGATTTTCAAAAGCTGCTTGCCTGTAGAAAACTAAACGACAAAAATCTGTAAATGTTTAATGGGTTGAACTTACACCTGAGTGTAACAAACTGGGGTATTTATCACATTTCTTTTAGTTTTGTGACTAGCCCATATCTGTTCAATAAATGCTTTATTGGTATTGGTATGTCAATATATTTTCAGGTTGTTGGGATTAATACCGAAGGGTCTTGGGTGAACTGTGCTCAGAAATGCTAAATTTATTAAGTAAAATTTATCAAAAAATAAAGGGGGATGTATATTTATGAAAGCTATGTTCTCTTGGCTTCCATTAGGTTTACATGAGAAATGCAAAGATGGAAATAAGTATCTATTATTTAGCCCCTATGTCCGATGTCTCAGCTTCTTTTAAATGGGGACATGACATCAAAAGCTGTGTTTATCTGTGTTCGGAAGGAGTGTGAAGGGTGTGATGTAGCACACAGGAATTTATGTTGATCAAGCTATGAATGAATGTGTTCCAGATGAAGCCCCTTGAATGACCCATGCAGCCTTTTCAATATTTATGGGTGGTGGCGAATTGTGGCAGTCAATTGCACACAGTCGTTCGTGTGTGCAGTACTGTGCCACCCATTGCCGCATACGGGAAGCAATTTCTGTGGAAAGACTGATAATTATAAAAGACTGACACATCGCCATTTCCCAAACACTCGGGAGAGGAAGCTGCTTGGGTATTTTGTGATCTGCGTTGCCTCTGGTCACATTTATCATAGAGCCGGCTTCAGCAGAGGGATCCGGTGTCAGAGTACAGGGCGAGAAAAGTTAACACTTGTGTTTCTTGAAATGTGTATGATCCATGCGAATGAAAGTCTACCCTTCTTACCTATATGGATCCTGAATGGCTGCTTTCCTGGACTTTGGACTGTTGATTTTATCACCTTTTTAAATGCGTCTCTAAATGTACATACTTAGTGCTGTGGCCTAGTGGTGGTTTTCTGCTTCTCATAACAATAGTATTATTATTATCATCATAGCACTGATTTGGAGACTATCAGGGGCTTCAAGCTTAAATTGTGAAGTTTATACATCTGCCTTTTAAAATTTAAAAGAGGATTGCTCAATCAGTTCTTATTATTTTAAACTCTAGCCGATTTTTGTTTTAGTTGCCTTAAAGCAAGACATTTCTTTCATTGACATGTTGGCTTTAACAAATTAATTTACACTGACATCTTTTAAGCCACTCAGTTTTGCTTTTATTAGAGCAATATATTGAATCCACTCTATGCAATGCTACATTAAAATTACAGACAGAGGTTAAAATGTTGCAGGGGTATTTTCTTTCTTGTCCTGTTCTTCACTGTCTGTGTGAAGTTGAAGTCTTGTTAGAATGGTTACACAAAGGTGTTGTGGGTGAGGTTAGTGTCCTACTGATCTGAGGTCCAGTTAAAAAGTACTGTTTGTAAGCATATGACTAGACCAGTCCTTCCCCTGCTTTCAAGAATATTCTCAAAAGTGGAATTTTTGAGCTAGTAATTTCTCTAAAAGGGCTATAATTCTAGCACAAAATTTAAACCCACATTGATTCATTCTGCATACAAACTAGAATAAAGTACTTAAAAAAATAGAATAAGATTTATATTGTACTTTGCCCTTTTCAGCTAAAAACTGCTCCATTCTGAAAGTATTTGATAAATATGGGAAGCCAGATGCAAGTGAGTGCTGATGCAAGTATTGTACACTTGTCCTGTGATGAACAGAAAAATAACTGTACGTTTCTCAATGGGTTTATAGTGCTGTTAAGGAAAAATGTGCCTCCTTTTTTGATGCAAATTTGAGGTGAGGCAGGTTTTTTTTATTTTTATTTTATTTTATAAGGAACACTGTGATTATGCTCCCTGCTGTCTTTTCTTTTGGACTGCTTTCTCTTCCCCTCTCAAAAAAGTACAAGTTTAGCCTTGGCTGGCTCTTTTGTCAATTGACATGTCCAAAATTTGCTTTCAGCCCTAAGCTGGAATCTGTAATTTGATTTTGATCAGGCTGGCGATTGACTTGTTTGCAGTTGCGCCGCTGTTGGGCATTTCTATCTGTTTTGCATTAGAATGTGGTGGCGCTGGGGTTTATTGTTCCCAGAAAACATTTGCCAGTGGAAATCCTGCGATTGAGGTGCAGAGGTGCGGGTGGGAGAATTCTGTTGTACAGAATTCATACCTGTCCCTGGGAATGTGCTACCATGCATCTTAATAAGCACAAGACCGCACCAAACTGCAGCCGACTCTAGACGGTGAAATTGTTGTTCATCTTATTTTTTTGGTTGTTTTTCATGTTCAAATGAAGAAAGGAAACCAGGCAAGGCAACAGAACAAATTCACCATCTCTAAACATGTGCAAGCAGGTCATTTGAAAACTATACAATTTGCTTGGAAACTCCTACAGTGCATCAGAAATTTATCTAAGTTCTATCTGTAATCTATACCAAACACTCCCCTACATGTACAAAAACTTTATTGCTTCTAACATCAGAAAATTGGTCCTTAAAGTTTTTCTAATAATTGACAAAGATTACATGCACCAAATCCAAATTAAATTGTTAAAAAGATTCAGGGTAATCTTTAATAGAGTGATTTTCTTTTTCCATGATACTGTAAATGAAGGTAGGACAGAAGAATGACCCCAGACTGAACTTCTAAACTTCACTTGTATTATGAATTGCATCTAAACATATTGTAGAAATGGGTGATGCAGCCACATTCCTGTTCTTTTCTACACCTCTCGTACATTTGGGACTCCTGTATCAGGTGTGCTTTTGTAAAGTCTGACCAGTTAATTGAATCCTTGGTGAGGAAGAAAGATCCTGTTGACCTTTTTTTGAGTGATAACTGTGCCAGTTCGGTGGCAACAAGACACCAGCATCCAAACACACTGGCTTGCACAGTGTAAGATTTCCTTTTTAGTAACATTAAATTAAGCCTTTCGAGGAAATGCCAAATGAGCATGATGAGTCGAATGGCCTCCTTTTAGTTTGTAAACTTATGTTTCTTATTAAACATATTTTGAGGAACGGAAAATATTACGAAAATAATACTATGGCTACACAGTCATTTTTGTAGATGCGGAGGTGCCTATAGTCATCATTTATTCATTTTCATCATTTGTGACTATGAAGTTACTAATCAATTTGGGATTGATTTCATAAACCGTAGTAATAAACCCCTTTTAGCCATGTGATCTTTCTGAATGACTTTTGAAACTTTTTGAAACTTGACTTTTTGACTTTTGCTTTTATGCATCTGCCTGAACTAACTAGATGTTCTATGTTTTCCTAGCACAAACAAGACCTACAAATAACTCCACAGTCAATTAGATTTGTCATTCCTTTTTATTTATTTATTCAATGAAAAATGTACAACATACAAGACGATCAGAAAAGTGGCAACCCCATTACCCCAACCCACCCCATATTTTTTAATTCCTAATCTACCTACAGGCTATATACCGATAGCTTCGTCTTACGGTTGGTTGTCTGTTGTGCATTGTTCTCCGGAATGGTTTATAAGGGGACTTAAGGTTTCTTCTCAGCTTGTCAAGGTGTCTCCTTGCTGACAGGAGGACATCCCTCCTGTAAAGCAGTTTTTTCTTCCAGATATTAATTTGTTTTCTCTTCATTGTCCAGATGCTGGATTGAAGAGGAATATGACTACAATAGCAGCTGTAGGGGGAGACTGCCAAGCAGAGATAAATTCTTTAAAATCTGCTGAGACCGAGGTTTGGAGAATTGTGTACAACAGCTGTAGGGCAAAGAAAGTCTACTGGCATGCCAAGGAGATTGGTGAGGGCATGAGAGGGAGAGGGAGAGGGAGAGGGAGAGAGACTGACTACAGGAGAAAAAAAAAAAGCTGTCAGCCTTACACTGATCTCACAATCCCTAATTATCTAGACAGTTAAATTAAGACAATCTGAGGATGGCGTTTTAAGATGTTCATTAAATTATCGGTTTTAAATCATTGATATAATTTCAGTTTGTCGAATATTGGTTCTGTCTAGAGGAAACTGTTGAGATTCAAGTTGATTGAATAGAGTACAGGGATGTGTATATAAAATGAACTAAATAATCTAAATAGAGTTGATGAACTGACGCATGGACCGGTTGACCGGTAGATAAGAATAATACATTCTCAGCAGAGGCTCATATCAGACATTTTGAAAACCATTAAAATAGTCAACAACTTATTTTGTTCTGTTGCTTGTTTCTGTGCCGAACAAATTACAGTGGCAGTGCAAGAGGAGGTGTTCAAAGAACGTTTTTTGTTGCTGTAGCCAAAATACAAAAGGATGAGCTGACAGTCTCTATGGGAACATTGCAAAGGGCTGGGAGGTTATACAAGGTCTTGTACCCGGACGTATTGTAGCTTTCCAATATGTAAAAGATGGAGGTTTGGAGAATTTCCAAGTCTGTGCTGAAACAGAAGTTAGAAAAGTGCATAAATTGTAAGGCAGCATGTTTGGCCAGACTGAAGGTGCTTTGGCCCATACCAGAATGGAAGTTTTTGTCTTCATAATTATATCAGCAGCTGTAAATTGCCAACTTTGGTCACTTGTTAGAGGTTGAATTTCACTCATAAATACCCAAGCTGAGACAGGATTTAGGCCTATTCTAAATAAGTTGCACTCACACACAAATGTCATCCTAACTGTTCAGTTATGTATTAATGTACAAGTATACCTCAGCTATAGTCACCTTGACTTATCTATGGAAAGAACTGGAATGTTGTAATCCTTTCAGTTTCCCTTATTGCCTTCACAATGTAGCCTTTGATTACCAGACATCTGACGGCTTGTTCCAATAGTTCTTCTGCATAGAAATATTAAGCGTGTATAACACCAGAGCATCAGAAGTGTGCTTCATAAGTGTACTGCTGCCTTTGAAACCGCAGCCCCGAGAGCGGGCGGCCCCCGAGTCCAGCTGTGCCTGTAACTGAACAAAGTTCTGTAAGTCCCAGTGGTCATGCCAGGAGCAGTGAATCAACAATGCCTTCTAGGAGCTAATATAGAAAAAAAAAAACAGCACAACACACAATGCGTCTTCAGAGTTCTCTTTTTTTTGGTTGTGGTTTTGTTTGTGTAATACTGATAAAGATGAACAACTGCAATAATGAACATTAATCCAAATATGCTTTTCCAGATTGGCCCTGAAGTTGCATGGGTAATGTTGAAATATTGTTATGAATATTTCTCCGTAATGTAGCCATCTGTTTTGAAGGTCTCTCTGATTTAAATGTTTGTTTTGTTGCCTTGTTTCTGGAATTCCAGCTGATGGTTTTCGGTGGAATGCAGTTTGAGGAGAACGTTTTGAAATGTTCAGCTTTGCAATCGAACTTTTCTGCATCAGTTAGTTCCCTGGCTAGTTATTGTATTTGATAAAATTGTAGGTCTGTAATGTATGAGCTCATGATAGCTCCAGTTTGGGGTAAAATGCATAACCCCCAACCCACCCCCTCTGCATATAGAGCTCATTGTGTTGCTTTGAGGATGCTTTAAAGGCACATTTCTTTTCATAGCCAAAAAAGACAGCAATATACCTGAATGTTTTATATTTCTACATGCTGGTGATAAATTTTAAAGCAAAACAAGACAAATCAATCGAATTGCTTATAGTGTGGGTGGGTTGTCGATGTCTTGTCTGGTTTATAAAAGCAGAACAAGTCATTGACCTCTTGACATTTACTGACTGTGGTCTTGTTAAGCTCACTGGTGTTTTCAGTGACTGGCAGAAAAAGAGGAGGCCTAAGTTTTTTTTTTTTTGTTATTGTTTTATATGCACTAATCATGACTAATCACAGCCAGACACAGTGTTGAAGGGGGGGGGGGGGGAGCATGACTCAGTAATTCTGGCAGTGAATCAACTGGGCTGTGTCATCGGCTGAGCTATTGACAGCCACTAAGGTCATCGCCAGGGAATAGCCCAGCGTCAAGCCAGTATGATATTCTCCTCCTGGTGATGAACCACTTACATGATACAATCTTCCTAAGGGGCAGTATTAATTAGCCCAGGATCCAGACTGCAGCTATTGACTTCCTTCTCTCCCTAGTGTTGGTTGCAGTGGAGAGGAAGAAAAAAGAAAAAAAAAAAGTCCATTGCCTCCACAGGGGATTGCAAAGATAAATCACAGACGCTGTTAATCTGTCTGTACAGCACAAGGGGTAAGCCCTAGTATTTGCATGACAAACTGGCAGAGCTGAAGGTGATTGAAGAGAAAACTATTTAAAGAGACATTATCGCTGCTTTAAAGCAGGTTTCTCTTGCCTTCTTGAGTTCAGGGCTTCTTTTTATGAATCTCGACATACAGCTGGATGGAACTGCTGATTTACAATATTTGTATTTAATGTATTTATTTATTATAACCAAGTACAGTGAAGATAACCTAATCCCTGTCATAGTCCGATAGAAAGACTTCTATTCATTTTGAAATGGCTAGGAAACAGTTTACTCATTCCATTGTAGGTATTTCATAAAACCACAAAAAAATTAACACACAACAAAAAAAAGCTTTGTTATCCATTTTGATTTGTTAATTTCATAATCCACTGAACATTTAATATGCTACCCTGCATTTGCTATTCTCAATGCAAATGACAGAGCTTGTAACTTTGACCTCTGTTTGGGTTGATGTGTGTATATTCCTGATATATACACATTTTCATTTGTTATTAAATGCATGTCAGCCCCAACCTTTTTAAACAGAGTAGCAGTGTTTGGCAAACTAAAACAATTTCTCTGATGCAGCTCCTGAAATATGTACTTCATGTTTGCTGTGATAATGTTCGAAAGCGATGTGTATTTACTAAGGCACAGCCTTGGGTTTTGTAGACAAACGGGGAAATAAACCAGTATTACAAATCGCAGCAGCTCGCACCTGCAAACACCGTCGTGTATCGGAAGAATATTAAGATGTCTGACTTGCACACAGCAGTGCTATGTCAGTTTGATCTAATAGCATGTTTTATATCTGCAAAAGCAGCAAGCACGCAAAGGAAAAATCCTGGCAGGAGCACTTTGTGGCTTTTGAAGGCTTGGATTTTGAAAACCCTGCAAACGGAACATTACGAACAGCCTCGCTGGTAAGATAAAATAGAAGCGAATGAAGTCTTTCTGTATCAAGGTCTAGAAGATGAGGAGGCCAGCGACCAGACTTGTATTCTGCAAATGCTGTTAATTCGGTTGACAGTACTACCGGTTAAACCTCGAGTGCTTCTCAATATCATGTTCTTGTGCAATCTGTTTTTTTTTCTTTTTTAGTTTTGTTATATATACATATATATAAATCATTTTTTGTATTAAACCGAGGAAGGGCTGTCTGCTGTCCTGAATGTTCTCTGCATTTTCTCCTGGTGGTGTGCTGGGGTGCTACTGACAGGTTTATTAAATATTGCGGAGTCGGTGCTGCATATCACAGGAGTTGGCTATACTGTTGGCCCCCGTTGCCTTTCTAATTAGTGTAGAGAGAACATTCACAATGCACTTTATTTATTTTTAAATAGCTAAATAAGGACATTATGTACAATTTGTATCCCCCACCCTCTTATTTAGAAATTTAACGAAACTGTGCCTGGTAGAATGAGCTTTACAACTGAAGTTATCCCTATAGTGAAACACAATATTTCACTAATCGTATTTATTTAGTTAAGTTAGTTATTTCAGTCCTTTATCCGAGAAGACCCATGGTGGAATATGGCCATCATGGTTCACAATTGATATCATAGGCAGACCTGTGCGTCACAGTTTGTAATATGAAGAGGTGATTGTTCATTGGAAGCTGTGAGCAAAATTGAAAATACTACATATGTATTATCGTCTGAGATTTTTATATTTTAAATGTATTGGAAACAGGTGCCTGGCTCCATCCTCTCAAGGCAAAAGGGTTGAGTCTAATTAGTTTAATATTAAGCGATACATCAGATGCTGGCCAACTTGCTAGGAGTAACAACCTTCCTGGTCCCCATTAACTCATAATCAGCTGTCCGTCTCCTACCACACTGAGTCTCGGGCCCCCTCATTCATGGGAACACTCCTCTCGCAGACGAACAAACCTCTGTTGACGATGCGTTTTTCTCTGAGGTGCGGTATCGAGATTGGTTAGAGAATCAAGTCTCCTACCATCATAGAAACAGGAATCCCACATAATATATTTATCTATTTGCTGTCAACATAACGGAACATAGCTGCTTTGACAGGTTCCGTATTGGAAGAATTGCAGTATTCTGTATCTTGGCATTGTATATAAAGTAAACTGGGGTGTTTAGATTGGCCCAGGTCCTTAAATGACATTTTAGTCAACGTGTCAATTACCTGCAAAGCAGATTCCCTATCCATATACCAGAGCGAAGTGTGTGTGTGTGTGTGTGTGTGTGTGTGTGTGTGTGTGTGTGTGTGTGTGTGTGTGTGTGTGTGTGTGTGTCAGGCCCGAAATGAACTTCTTGTTGAATTATTTCTCGTACTTTTCTAATTACTGGTTTTTTGCTCTTAAGCTAATCTGTCCAGTGCCGCTACATGAAAACTTCTACTCGGTATTGATTTACATCAAATCTATGAAGCACGTCTCTTATGCAGTAAAAGGGTTAGTAAAATAGAATTCAGTCAATATTTAATTTACATTTTTTTGTGTGGTAATTATTATAATTATCATTCTTATTACTATTATTATGATGATGATGATTATCTGGCTTCCTTATTCACGCAGTTATTTGACTGTGAGGTTTTTGTATGGTGGGTAGCAATAGGATCTTGTAACTTTTTTTACCATTAAGGCCACTATGGAGATCAACACGCAGATATTGCCATAAACTAACCCTTGATGCTTCCGTCTTTCTGTTCAGTAGCTTATTAGCAAAGGACACAGTAGCAACAAGTGTGTTTAGCTACATTATTGCACGTTGTCCTAGGCCATGCAGCCGTTTCAAGCAGTAGCCGGTTTGGTTGGTCAGGCCTGTGACTGATTGGGCTCTCAGCCTTGGCAGTCGGCTCCTCGCTGCGCAGTGAGAATCGTTCGTCTGACTATCTCCCAGGAATGATTGCAGGGCTCCTGCCCTCCCTTGCTCTGCCAGATAACTTATAATCATTAATGTGTTAGCTAAAAGGACAGCTCGGCGTGGACATAAAGAAGAAAGAGAAAATAGCACGAGGCAGGGGAAACCGACAGTCATAGCTCATTCTGCCGTCTCGCATTTCACACTAGTGGTACTGGGGAAAATCGGCATCCGTAAGGCCAACCGGGAGCCCGTATGCAACTGCGTTCTGCTGTGCTGCATTATTCAGTCTGTGCATGCCTTTTCACCACCTGCCTCTTAATTTCCCACGTCTGATAAATGCCTATTTGTTTATTGAAACAGATTCCCCAGGAGAAGTGATGAATGAGAACGATCCTTTGATTGCAACTAGCCCCAGCTCCTTTTCACTTGTACAGTGCAATTTACTAATCTGCTGAACACTGGAGAGTTAGGATTGGGTTTGAGGGGCTTCCTCTTTGCCTGATCGGGGCGGTCAAACAACATCTTCATCTTAATCTTAATCATCTTCATCTTAAGGCAAATTTAATTCCAGGATCCATCTACCCCTAGCCTTACGAGACCACCACAGCCAATGGTATCTCCGTATGTCCAAGACCAGCAAATTACAATGGCTACCAGTGATATGACAATTGTATAGTATAATAGTATATTATAAATGTATATAATTATATAAGCAGCAAGAATACAATATACAAAATAATGCTACTGATTATAATTAAAAAAAATAAAATAAATCATAATAATGATGCTAATGATTGTGAACATAAACAATTTGTCCTTTAGCTGGAGCACTTCCTGTCTTCCTGAGAGCGTGTTTACCCGTAGCGTCTTGCCAGTTCAGGAGATTGGCATTAAACCTAGACATTACCTCATCATCCTGGGCAGACAGCCCATTTCAATGCTAAACAAGACTGCAGGAGTGAAGAACCCAATACCTGGTGATTAGCTGCTCAGCCGCAGAGCCTGGCTAGATGTGCTCTCCCCCCCGGCGCTCTCCGTCTCTGCCTCTCTGCAAGGTGTGTCGCTCTGCAGCAGCAGCAGCGTGTCGGAGCCTTCAAGGGCACAGTAGTGCAGGGGGAGAGAGGAGCACACTCGCACACAGGTGGACTGCAAGTGAACACCTGTTTGATGGGGGAAAAACTCGGGACAAAAGGACACCAACATCCAGATAGGTGAAACCTGAGGGCAATATTTTGGGGGGTTGGAGGCAGTCACTCCCTTTTGAGAGGGGGGACCTCTAGGTGAAGCCCTCACACCATTTGTTGCAGAGAGTGGTTTGCTTTAAAATACTCAAACAGCAGCAAAATATGCACAGCCACTAATTTCAGTCCATTTCCCAATCTCCAGTGATTTTTCTTTCTGGATGGATGGAGTGAATTCACGTGTGGAAACCCTAAATGTAAATGTGGAATATGCTTTTGAAACTGAAAATGCCCTTTCTCTTTGTTATGATGGAAAAAGAGCTGAGAAACGTTTCTGGTAAGAATTGGTAATTAAGTGCTGCTGCCGAGAACCCCAGACAGCACCTCAAAATCCCCATCATGTCAGTCGGTTAAATGAATGTGATGAGCAAAGTAACTGACAAGTGGCAAGTTATTACTGTTTGCACAAACAAAAATGGAGAAGTAAACTAGAGATTCAGCGTCTAAACAATAAAAATGATCGCAGAATGTTTTGAAGCAGAAATACCCATGGCTGAAGCTGCATTAAGTGATAATTTGATTATATGGATTGTGTTTTCTCAGAGTAGGTTAGAATGACACTGCCTGGAGTGCTTAACACTTAAAATTGAAGAACAGCTGCAATTTGTATCGATTAATCAGCACTGTGGGAAGAAAGGCAACCAACGAATAACACCTGGCAAGAGAATGAATTCTTTGAAGAATCATGTTTTCAGGTTTTATTGATTGGTACCAATCAAATGTGGAACCGCTTTAATGAAAATAGTAATTTGAACTTGATTGTGTAAGTGGAATAACTTGACAACTAATGCACACAACTATCTATTCCTAAACTTAAAAAACTTTCTGTATAGATTGTATTTGTTCTATATATGATCATGAAAGTTAGAGAGGTTTTTATAGTGTATTAATAAATAAAGCTCTAATGCTCTAAGTCAATTAGTTAAACTGCATATATTAAAGAAGACTGCAATATGTTAATCATCATTATCAATAAGTAAATCAAGTCTGGAAAAAGGTAAGTTATTTGTATGTAGTTCCCATCATCTTCCTATATTCTCATATTATATCCGTTCTTTTCCTTTTTTTTTTTTTTTAAATAAACCATTAAAGCATATCCGAGATTCATTTCTGTCACTGTCACGGAGAGTCCCAGTGCACACAAGCTTCACCATACCCAATTTAGTTGCTTCTGTCATTGCTTTGTTGATGATTTAACAGATTTTATTGAACTGCTAAGATTATCAGATTGTGGGATATATGAACAGAGATGGCAGCAGACGTTTCTAGAAAAGCGCTTCCAGTGCTGTCTGTGCAAAGTGTCACAGGAGCGCCCTAGCCGGATTCCTCTTTAAAATGTACATCTATCTAAGAAGAACCGATTAGCAGTGTGCTTAATGCATAATGCAGGCTTAGGAAATAAGTAAATCTGACTGCCTCACATATTCATATCTACTAAACCTCAGTGATTTGTAGATTTTGGTGACTTGAAATTATCACTTCTAATTCAGTCTAAACAGAATGGTGTACTGCATGAGATCACAATAATCATTTTCATGATCTGAGGGTTTCTTCAGCACTTATCTCAGCCAGATGTGGGTTTAATATTGAACCAAGACAGCTGAAGGTCCATCATTTTTGTTGGTAGGAAATGGGAAGGAGAAGGCGTGTACAATGCAAACCGGGGAAAAGCTGGCATTTTCTCTGAGGAGTTGTTTGGATTTGCGCGCTGAATTCTTCTATATTCAAAAGGACTACTTTTAAACCCAGTGTTTCTTGTGCCAGGGCTGCGATGCCCTTAAATTATACTTTATCAACATTGTACCTCAGTGCGGCACAGAAACCAAATGTGTTTTTTTTTCTCTCTTTTTAAGCTCTTGCATGAGCGAGGCAACCTTTAACCAAGAGACAACTCAAACACAAACCAGGCAACGCATCTTTATGTAATTACTTGGGGCCTCTTGGGACTTCTGAAATCAGTCGCACTATACAGAGGAGAGTGAAGTCAGTGCCTAAAAGAAAATTAAATCAAATTGTTTCCCCTGTGAGCAGAATAAAATGAGGCATGATTATGCACTTGTTAATTGTTTAATTAATAATGCCCGATGACAGAGATTCTTGGGTAATAAGCTTGCTGTTATAGGGCCTTACTGCAACATGAACAAATAAACCAGTGGTGTACATTGAATAAGATGTTCTATACAAGATATATGGTCTTAGCACCAGTAGTAATCTTGGAAGAGCACCTAGTGGGCAGCATCCCACATTGCTGAGCTGCCACAGAGGTTAAGGAAGGGCAGCTACGGGCTGATGGGAATGGAAATGGAAATGAATCCGTCTCACTTCCTACATGGCTGGTTCTCTCCAGTTCAGGTTGTGCCAGGATGACTGGGAGGTGCTGGGATGACTGCTTGGACACGGTTTGCACGACACCAGCTATGTGTCATTTACACAAACAGACCAGAAATAAACAATGCATTTTCATCTACAAAACCATAGAAGTGCCTGCAGATCAGATGAGGCTTTTGCTAAGTTCACATTCTTACTATTGTAGGGTCTTTTTATTATAGAAGGTGTGCTTTGTGATGTCATGGAATAGCAATATTAAGCTTGAATTTATTTTTTTAGGTATATTTATTTGTTACTGATTTGTACGCATACAGATTGTTATAAGCCATACATTTTGTGTTCATGGTACACTACAGTTTGCTTTGTGGCTATAATAGGCAGTTGGGATGCTTCCAATTAAATGTTTCGGACCTGCCACTGCCAATTTGCCCACTAAACAATTTAATCACTAAAACAAATTATGTATTATTAAAATATTTTAATTGTCATTTTAAATAGGACATTTTACCTAAATAATTTAAAAAAAATGGGAATGTTAGTGTAGTAATGGTAGTGGCACCGGTATTTTCCATTGTGTTAACTGCAGACCAAAATGCTGGCCTTTTCCTGGTACATGCACTAATGTATGGTCAAAGGTAGGTGGCACTAATGGACAGGAAGGCATCGCGATATTCTCACGGATTCAGGCATACAGACTGCTAGGAAATCATGGGAAGGATTTCACCCAGAATTTAAGATTTATTAGGAAATAAATGCTGACGTGCGAAATCGGAGTCTGCCACTATGTAATAATGTACAGATTTCTTTAATCGGGAAGTCTAGGTTGTGATGCATGACGAGCAGCAAAAATACAAGATTTAAAATGCTTCTGAATTTAATCAAAAAGGAAATACTTTCATGGTTTAGCGGGTAGTACTATTATACCATTTAATGCTGAATTTGTGAATAAACTATAAAACCATTAAATAGTGGAAATCAATTGGGTAGCTGAATAACTTGGCTTTTGTGCGACGTGAGATTTATAATACAGATATCAGACGAATATGACAAGGTAATTATATAAAAGGTAAATTATAGTAATTTGGATTGACCACAATGTGCGTTTACACATTGGTTTGATGTCGTTTTATACCAATATAAATTGTACATGTAGATGTATCGGAGTGTGTCAAATAGCCAAATAAGAAATACAAATGTCCAATCATTCAGTTGACATGTTTTAAAAACGTATTAAAAAGTCATCGTAGATTATGTATTTTTATATCCGAAATCTAGAAAAGCCGAGGATAACAGTGCTTCGCATAGAGAAAACTTGAAGATCCAAGTTGATTGAATCCATTTTTGACTCTCCATGCAATTAATTGGGAGTGCAATGTTACAATTAGGCAATTAAACAACCCCACGATCCAGGTAGATGGGAAACATTGTACATTTAGCGTCCGCATAATTACTACCATAATCGATAATAAGCAGAAGCAAAATCCAAATTTAAACCCCGATTGCCGAATTGAGACGTGGTTCATTAGCAGGGCCCCTAGTAGTAGTAACTTTCTTGTGAGTGCTAGTGTAGGTTTTTAATTTTTTATTGTGCTGCCTCAGTTATTTATAGACTGTAGACGGCTTGGGTAGGAGGGGGTCCGACACATCTGCTGAAGATCAGCTAGACTGCGGGGTCACCCCAAGGTTAGCCTCTTCAATGGCTGCCTTGATTGGTCGTGGCTGGCACTAATGCGAATGTAATTCTAGCCGCCCCCCCCCCCCCACCCACTGGCTAGACCATCCCCTCTATCACCGCCATTGTCACCAGCAGGCTCTCCTTCGAGTCTGCCTCCGACACCCCCCGGCCCCCCTCATGTCTGGCTGGCTGTTTTTTTTTTTTTTTTTATTGGGGGGGGGGGTAGTAGGGGTGTAAGCCTGCCCACATGATCACGTAACAGCCGGGCAGGATTCTTTTGAATGAAGGGGAGACGGAAAGTGAAAGAGAAGCGAGACGACAAGATGTGGGGAGCTGCTGCATCACCATAGCTACACCCGGAGGGAGCGGGCATGGCGTGAAGTATGCGGGGCCGCCGCGGCAGACTCTGACAGCGGGCTGCGATTACTGCTCTTCCCCCTCCCCCCCGGGCCGCTCCCGGCTGCTCTTCCCCCCGGTCTCCCCTCTCTCTCTCCCCCGATCCTCATGCAAAACCTAACGGTCCTGGGCAGCCCCGTAAACTCCAACTCCAATGTCATTTGCTCCTGCAATTGCACCGGTTCCCAACACCAGGGGATGGAGATATGTAAGTAGAGACGGGGGTGGGCGGAAATGCGAACGTGTTTTATGTACGGCTGTACTAGTTGTAGTGCTGAGATGTATTTAAAGGAAACTCGCAACATTATATGTGCAGTTGCTACTCGTCCTTGCTGGCCCGGTAATTTGAATACGGTAATGTGTTTGGCAAATGGGGGTTGACTTATTTGTAGGCTGTGTTGGGGGACAACCCCTGCGTAATTGTAGTTCTAAATCGATAAAGGTGTTGCAAAGTTAGATAACCATTTACGGGTTTAAATTGTGTCACGTGTGGGGCGTCTTAATTGCAATCGATCCCGTTAATTGTGCTCGGTGTGAGCTTGAAGTTGGTTGGAAAGAAAAGTAGCAGGACTGGGTTGTGTGCGCTTTGCGTTGCCGTCTCAGCTGTTGTTACCGGATAGAAACTGCGAATGCTTCGGCTCTTCCTGGTCAAAGCTCAATTTCGAATGTTAATTGAACTAATTAAGTTCCAGAATGTCTTCGTTAGTCGCGCGATGCTTTGCTTGCCCGATGTGTTCCATTTCTGCTCTAGTAAAGTTGGTAATTTAAAACCCATTTATAGCCTCAAGATATGCCATGTACACCTACACCTACACCCTGCTGCTTAACAGAAACGTTCACAACCAGTCCTGCAGAGGCATACCGTGTTATTATAGATATTTGCTCACTTTTTATGTAACTATGCTCCTATTTAACACACTGAGTTGAGTACAGTGGAGGATACTTTGCAAACTCAATAGTGAACACTTTAACAAAAAAAAAAAAGGTCCATAAGTTATGGACTGGCAAGGATGATATTGGGGAACCGACTTTATTAGCTAGGATGGGCGACTTGCACCCTCCCCCACTCTCACCCTGACTGTGGCTTGGTGAAGCATTGAGACTGAGAGCTAGGCTGTCTGAGCCAGAAAGGACAAAGGGCCAGTAAGAATGAGTTAGTGGGAGGTAAAGAGACTCTGACAGGGACTGTGCTGTCTGTAGCCAGTAGTTATGATAAATGGCCAAAGATGTTTGCTAATAGGAATTGAAATTAAAAAAGAGAGACTTTTGTTCTAGCGCACAAAGAAGTGCCTGAAGGATTCAGACACTGGTCTAGTTATGAGAGCATTGGGGTTTGCACATTTTTGAAATGGCTTATGTATTTGTTAAAGGGAACTGTTTTAGAATTGGAAATTATTATTGGATTTTAAACTAGGTAATGTAATGTGTTCTTAAAAAAACAAACACATTCTACATCTACACTGTTAAGAGAAATGCCGGATGTGATTAACCATTAATTTATTTTATTTGTAAACCATTTACAATTGTTAAGTTGTCCACACCAATATGTAGTGTTCCATATCATTGTCATGTAATATAATGTACGGTTTAAATGAAGACATCTGAAAACTGACTTTCTGAAGACTAGGGCATTAAAATACATTCGACAGCTACAACCAAAAATTAAAGCCTCAAGAAGGACATTTAATTTCCCACTTCCTCTTGTTGTTCTTGTGTATAAGTTCCCAAAGCTTGTAGTGGAGCCCTGGTTGTGCAAGTGTATAGGTCTATGGATGTGATGAGAATAAATTATTGTATTGGTAAGAACATTTGTTTTTGATGTCTTTACAATTTTCTTCAGTGTACAAAGTTAATCAACAACAACTTTGTATACAGTACAGCATTGCTACTGTCCAACCCCATAAAAGTCGGCCGAAAACAAAACCCAACCACCATTTTAACATTTAAATAATAAGGCATTTAAAAATCTACACTGCTTTACAACTCTGAGAAAGTGTGAATATTTTGCACAGTTAAGTTAAAATGCCTCAATAGGAACATGGAGAAGAGGAACCATTGCAAAACTGTAGGAAGTTAGTGATGCCTCTGAGGATTTGATTGTCCTTGGGAGTGGTTGCCACCCAAATACAGATTCCAGTGATTTAAAAAAATAAAAAAATAATAATAAAAGGCATGACTTGTGGATTGTCACAAAGGTTTAAGATGGCCAATGACTTTAGGGTCTTAACAAGCAAATAGACAATTAGAAATACTCCCTAATTCTGTTTTGTTCAGATTTTCAGCTCTGCAGGTGTCCGTGTGTCTGGCAAATTGAGAGTTCTGCTTCAGTCCAATTTAGCACGCAAACAGTGGTGCAAACGTTGCCAGTTAACTGCGCCACTAACCACCTGGAGTCGGTCCAATATAGGGTCTAACCTGCACTTCCAAAGCTTCCCATGTAATCTACGAGTAGAGAGGCTTATTCTTTTGTTAACTATGACAAATTTGAGACTGCAGTCATTCTCTGGTCTTGGATGAGGCAATAAATAATAAAAAAAAGTAATTCCATGTGAGCACATAAATATGAATGAACAAAATTATGGGATGAAACTATAAAAACAACCAAACCGCTTATATAATGAAAAGGCCTAAATGACTATCGGAAAGCCTTTAGGTAAGCAAGTAATTTCACTGTGAAAGTTAGAAAAAACAATGTTTGATTTACAGATATCCAATATGTGTATATTTCATAATGGGTGTATGGTGATGTGCTTGCACATTGTGAAAAATATGCCTCATGGAATATGTGATTTACATTGTAAAAATTATCAAATGAAATCTATTAACCAATTTTAATATGAACACAGGAATTATACTGAAATCATACTGCATATTTACCATCATGTCTTTTTCACTATTGGACTGATGAAAATGAAATCCTGTTTTTTTTACTTCTCCAAATTGTTTGATTTCTGTGTTTTGTGGGCATGAAAACTGAATTGTCTTCCCCTGAAGGGGCACTGCACTCAAACATTCATGAGGGGTGTTTGAGGAATGTCTGCTGTTTGCAATTCTCGAGAGAGACAGGTTATTTGAGGCTATTCCAACACCAGTTTTTTTTCTTCAATGAAACCTACTGCACATTCAGTATTTCCAGTGCAGAACAAACCTCAGTACTGTGGTGGCAGGCAAGATATTCAGAGCTCGCATTGTCAAGGTGTACATTTGGATGAAAAAATGAACTTGCCTATGAGGTGTTGTGCCATTTTCTTTACAAAAAAATGGAAAAAAGGGCAAAGGGTTTGTTTTTAAATTCTAGTCGGTGCTCATCACAGAAGGATTTGGACTTGTGCCAGTATGTGTATAGATTGCCCTAATTTTCTTTTTGGTATTTAATTGTACCAATACACATGTGGTCCCTATGTGTGTGCTACATACAGATTTTGTTTTCATAGACGAAATAATAAATAGGTTATGTTTATTTTTGTTCCCTTTTACATAATCTTTCACATTGTAACATGAAAGTTATGACATCAATACCCTACGCTACTCTATTTTGTCTTAAATAATAACAATTAGGTAATAATAACAGCCAAAGGACCCTTGTTAGGACCAAGTGGAAGTGTCTAGAAAAGTAAAACTAATGACTCGTAGGCATTTAGGTAATGCACCGATTTTCAGTTGTTTAGAAATCAGAGGCCAATATAAAATAATGAAGGTAGGATCTGCCAAAGATACTTAAAACCCTAAAAGCTCAAATCCAGTTAGGGTTGGGTTTCAGCTGACTAACTTTGACTGTGTTGTGGGAGATCCAGTTTTTCGGAGGGCTATACAGTTTAATTCAGTCTTCTGTTTTTGCACTGTGTATGTAGGTGTGTTTGTATACATTTTTTTATATATATATTTAAATAATACCAGTGTGAGACATGTTTTTTTACTGTTGTGTAGATTGGTTTATAGTGATATGTAGATTGTACCTTGTATGTCAGTGATTGTTAAACAGTGTAAATGATCTTGGATAAAGGTATCTGCTAAATAACAATAATAGTAATTTTTAAAAATTGCAATTTCCATCCTGGAAATCTTTCATTCTAAACTGTATACCAGGGGGTATCCAATCCTAGAGCCTAGGGCAGTTTTATTGGTCATCCTAAATTTAAGACTGAACACGTTAGTTTTTGATTTAACCAAGTTCATTCAAAATTTTCCTTCAGAGCTAAGGGATATTTGGGTGTTTGTTCCAACAAAGCCCTTCCTTAACCCATCTGAATGAAACGTTATTTGTATAACTTGAGTATAACGTGTGACCTATAAAAGACCCTAGCTTGGGGCTCTCCAGGACCAGGGCTGGACACCCCTGTGTTTTGTAATATGTGATTGGAAAGGCATTTGCTATCAAACAACCCTTGTTAAGGTACCGTCTTATGAGTTCCTCAAATGTTTAGTGCAGCGTTGAGAAAAGTGCATGGAAAGATAGTCCCCCCCCTTCTCAATGAGTCGTAGTGCCTGAAGAGAGGTCAGCGCTCCTGTGTGTCAGCGTGGCCTCTATCAGCCCAGCTGAGCTCAGTGGCAGTGCTGTAAATCAAGGGAGTCGCAGGCAGCCTTGACATTGACCATGGGACTCTTTGTGTCTGACTCTCAGAATGTAATCCTAGCCAGTGATCAACAAGGAATTTCATTCAAAAAGTACAGGTTTACACCCCACCTCCCCCATTAATCCCAGTCCATGCAAAAACCTTTCCTGTATTAATTAACATGCACACAAGCTCAAGAACCTTGGAAATGGAATCTATTTATCTAATGTATATTTCAATTGGTCTTTTTAAGGGGGTTTATCTTAATGAACCCCAATGATGAAGAAAATATTTAAGAGTGGGGTAAAGGGTTTGAAAAATCAAATGCACTGTTTCAGTTTAAGCATTTGTCTGAGAGCAGCAGTCACCTATAGCAACCTGGGTTGTTGGTAAGATTGTTGCTTGGAGAAATTAATAAATCCACAAATCAAAAAAGGCAGATTTTTGAGAATATTTTCTAAGCTTACTGAGCAATGTCTGGTTAGTTGTACTTCTCGGTTTTCTCTCAGATCGACACAGGCATAATGTTGATCATGTTTTGCCTGCATTCAGTTGGCTTCAAGCTGGTTTCAAATGTAATTACCTAAAATTGTGTGAGCTTAGAAGCTGCCTTTTTCATCCCTTCCCTGAAGAAGCTCCTGAGGTTTGGTTTCTTATCCCAGGAACTTGAATTTCATTTAGTGTCACCTCCTAACCTTATTTGTTTCCATTTGTTTAGATTTTGTAGTGCACACATTATCAGGGGACTGTTTACTTGCTTTGTGTCATCAATAAAAAAAAAGAAAACCTTAATAAGATGGATAAGAAACTCTGAAAATGCAGCTTTTTTTTTTAAATCATTTTGTGACCAATATTGAAGCGCAAGGTCCTATAAAACACACACTCAGACACCACAAGCACAATAGAGTCAGGTCTGCATATCATTAGATGTCATATGCCCTCTCCTTTACTTAGAAATGTACTCATGCATGCAGCATCCGTCATCATTAGCAGTGGCAGAGCAGGGCCAGGCAGACAGATAAAGTTGGTAGACGAGGGGTTTGTGAATTAGATATTGGCTTCCCCTTTGTCTTGCTTAGGCTCGTGGTGACTCTGAATGTTTATGGAACTGTAAATTATTAAATGAGGAAAAACAAGACAAGAACACGGATGCATAGCAGGGCAATTTGTTATTGTGTTCAGTAATCAAGCATTACTGGAGCTACATCGGGGGAATTGTTTTTGCTGCTTTTTATTTTTGATACCCGAACAAAACCAGTATTTCTCTCCTCACCTTTTTTCCCATAATACTATATTCCCAAATATAGGTTTTTAATTCCATTATTATCAGTGGGATTTTAAGGCATACTTAAAATAATCATTACAAGTAGACATATAGTCTTCTGGGCTGGCTGTATTTTAGCGTTCAGTAATCTTCTAGACTTGTCTTCATACCTCAAGTGATTTTATTTGGCCCCAGTTTTTTCAAATTCAGACGTTCAGATAGATCCCCAGTTAGCATAATCTGAGTTGTGAGTACCCTCTGTTCTCTCTGGTGGTGGTTGTGCCTCAAGTATTGCCAGACAGGGTTAGGCTACTCTGATCTTTGCCTGGCCTTGCCGTAGTCCTGAAAGGTAGACTTAGTGTTATAGGGCAAGACAAAAACAAACATACTCCCCTGCACCCCATATAGCAGCAACACTGACCTCTGACCACAAATGTTATTCTTATTCCTTCCATAAAATACTTCGAGTTACTAGATTGTAAATATTGCCCAAGTAAGCTTTCTGACTTTGGAAAGCTATTATTAAATGAGGAAACGTTTTAATTTACGTTATGATTCATCACAGATTCAGCTCTGTCTGGTAGGACTTTTGTTGTGCTTCATGAGTACCTTGCCAGAGCTTTCTATCTTTGGGCCTACTCCCTGGTTGTGAGAACTTTTGGTGGGGGTGTTGACAGAGTCATAATGAAACAAAGGTGGGTTTCACAGGATGGATAACATCTCTTCTGGAAGGAGTCCATGGTTTGATGAGAATGCAAATCCCACTTGGAAAGTGATTTACGTTCTGCTGTGATGGTGAGGATTAAGCGCAACACGTGTTCGGCGAGATGAATGCTGTTAAACTGCTTCAAGATCTTCCGCTGTGAATAATTAATATAGGTCAGTGTTACAGTACAAGTTAGGTTTCAGACGTTAACCCCTGCATTTCCCAGCTCTGTAAAGGAAAGTGAATCGTATAAAAACCGCCACAGCAATGATGCCTGGTACAGAGCAGTGTAATCTGAATGTGGCTGTAATGTTTAATGGAGAATAGATTTTAGTTTTAAATCATTGCTCAGCTATCAATGTGATTTTAAAGTCACAGCATTTTGAAAACACAAAGGGACAATTTAGCTAAAGAGTTAGTTCTTTTCAGCATTATACAATATGATTTTAAGACATTTTCTCAATATTCATGTGCAAAGAAGCTCACTCACTCAGAGCCAAACTTTTTGATGCAGTCATGTGAAATAAAAAACCTGTACATTACGTGTTGATGCAAACGTATTGGTTTGATTTTAAATTTTTGAGGGTTTGATTGACTTAAAATGGCAGAACTCAATTTTTTGTTCTGCTGCTGCTCACTGCATCATAAATTGTGTTGTAGCAAAAGCAGCATTTCCGTTTTGTGAATCACCTACCAGAAATTGAACAGGTTCAGCAAAACCTTCCCTTTATATTTCCCCCTGGATTAGCACAGAGCTATGAGAGTAAAGCTCTTCAGTGTGCAGTTTGTATTTCGATTGTTTGCTCATTTTGAAAATTACAGGCAGTATAAAGTGAGGGTAGGCCCGTCTCCTTCACACTGTAGTCCCCAGAGTCTGAAACCTTATAGCTGGCTCACAGGTTTGAGTCAGAGCACATAAGGGCCAAGAGGGATTTGTCAGTGGCAATGTGGACTAAGATAACATTTGAGGGCAGCATTTCTTGCATATACCATTTCTTATGTAATAGTTTTTTTTACATAATAAGTCCCGTTTGAAGAAGGGTGGTAGGAGTTGTACTGAATGTTATCAGGAAAATAAATCTGTCTGAAATGAATTTCCCCACCCATTTCCTCCACCCAACCTGAACTTTTGAGCTTTCGGGAGCTTCGTTGTGGGTTTATTTTTTAATTTATTTTTTCTCCTCCATAGTTTTAGACTACGTTTCTCAAAAGTCACTATTATTTATTTATTAGCAGACGCCCTTGTCCAGGGCAACTTACAAAATATAAGAGCAATACAAGGTGCTATAATACAGTTCAAGGCATAATACATTTTAAAAATTCCAATTTACACGAGTATGAGATGTACAGTAAACAATATATAAAGTCTTGCATCCTAGATTGTAAAAGCTGGTAAGTGCAGACAAGATGTTATGTCACAGTTAAGAGTAAGGGAAAGGGGCCATAGGGGAAATCAAAATAAATACAAGTACTAGTTAAGCAAAGCAAGAATTATTACAAAACATTGTATTCGTGCTATCTTACAGGAGAGAAAATGACTAAATTACAAATACTGTATGAAAAGATGTGTTTTGAGTAAGCGCTGAAAGGAGGTCAGAGACTGCTGTTTTGACTTCAGTGGGAAGGTCGTTCCATCACTTAGGGGCCAGGGATTGACCCAAACTGAAGCCAATGCCAAAAAGTATTGGTTAGCAGTGTTTTGAGCAAACTTCGGTGAAGACATTCTCTCTAGATCAGTCCATAGGGGAAACCCCATACTGTGAATTTCCAGTAGGTTAAAAGCCAGGAGTAATTTATTTCCCAGGTAGATTTGAGGGTCTGTATCTCATTCCATATTCTGCTTCAAGAAATGAACTAGTGTATCGTTATGTCGTCACTAAAAGTCACTAAAAAGAGAACAGTCATCTTTTTTTACAAGGGTAAACCTTATTTTCCTGTCGGAGTCAGATGTAGTAAGATATAGGGGGGAGGGGAATGTCTAAATGTCCAGCTAGCTTTACATAAAAAGCCATGTGCTGTTTATCTGGGTTTAAATGGGCTAACTTTCTAATTAGTGACATCTTTTGGTCTCTAATTTTCTTTTCTGATGTTCTGGCCTTGCATTTATCCTGTATGTGCTGCTTTTCAACGTAGATGTATTAGTCCGTTTTCATACCAGCCTGTGACTGTCAGTTCTACCATTCCAATTGTGTGTTTCATGCTGACACCTCGTCTCAGCGGGAAACATTTTTTGTTACCATGTAAAGCTGCATTTTTCTTTTGATTCCACAAAATTATTATGTAAGGAACCTGCTCCACAGTCAACTGTATGTGAATTATTTGATGTACAAAACAAAATTAAATGACAAACATTTAACTTATCTGAATTTGATTTGGTTTTTAAAGTATTTATTGAATGAGATCTTGGTTATTACATTTGCATATTGTAATGTATAGTTTGTATTGTCATGAATGAGGACAGACCAAACAAACATGTTTTTAGTTGTTTGATATTTAAGTAAAATGCACTTGGAAAAAAAATACTTTTGAATAATGTATGCATCCAAATAAGATGTTCTTTTTACTTTCGTCTGAGATTATGAAGTGAGCTCATAGGAGTTGCTGAATAGTTTTGTCCTTGGTCATTTTAAATGTGAACACTGGAGGTCCTTAATATTTGACTGCCTAGTGTCTCATACTGCAGGAAAATGCAGCTGCCACCATGTAGAAATGAGACTCGGGAGGTAATTTCTCTGGGTGCAGCAGTTCCATGTGTGATGTCTGCCGCTTAATGAATAGTTCTGGTGTGAAAAGGGTTTCTCTGATTTACTGTTTACTCCAAATGTGCATGAGGCAATGTCTCCCGTAATGAGATTTCGTCCCGTCTCTGTTGCAAGGTGTTGGGAGGCTTTAGCAGGTGGTGGTTTGGCTCAAGCAGTCTGAGCGGTCTCTCAGTCTCGCTGTGAGGTTAAATAATTTAAGGAAAGACTGTGTTATGACACAAGACGTCTAGACATGTCTGGAGCTGGTATCTTGAGGTCTTTAATACTGGTGCTTTATCTGAGATTAGAAACAGAGGTCAGGAGTAAGGGCTCTGCTAAGGTGACAGAGCTGCATTCAGAACAAAACAAGAATGAATTGCCTCCAAAGCAAACGTGATTAACCATGGGATGTTTCCTTTTTTTTTTTCCTTCCTTTTTTCTCCCCACCTTTCCTCTTGTGCTGACACAATCTGACCAGACATGTCTAAATGTTTATTGAATTATTCTACCTAACGTCTATCGGGAGAGACAGTATTTTATCAGTTAGTCCTGTTGTGTAGCTTCTCTTATCTGAGGAGTGTGTGTGTGTGTGTCTGAGCTTTTGTACAGGGTGCCGTTTTCTCATTACATGGTGTGTACAGCTGTCACGTTAAGGTTAAGAAAGGCAGAAGAACAGAGAATGCTTTTTAAAAGTTTATCCCAGGCAAAATGGATATGCTTATATATGGATAAATACCATGCTTTAAAAAGCCATTGTCTACAATACATGGCAAACTGACCTCCCTCAGATTGGGGACTGGTCACCATTTTGGTCTTCCACAGATCTGGTCTGGAGGGGACCATTTCTCTTTCTAGACTTCAATATGTGCTCAGTAAATTCATGTGTGGAAAATGAAATCTTCCTGGACTATGTTATGACCTGAAAGGGTTCTTTTAGACCTCAAAAAAATACACAATTCAGATGATGCAATGAGAGGAAATTGGAATGGGAAAAACTGGACGGGCACCATAGCTTACCCTGTAATTGCCAGGTCAAGGGTAGAAGAGTGATTCTTGCATTCTACATTTGAGACTTTTGTTGAAAAGCAAACCCCTGTACTGGAAAGATATGATTTAAAAATATAATTTTGCCATATGGATAAATTTAATCTTACGGTAGCAAAGCTGCTCTTTTGGGTTAGTGAGCTAAGGACAGTGCAAGAGGTGTTTGACTTCCTTTGTATTCTTATTTTACCCTGCTACACACCGGAGAATATGATCACTTCTGTTGGGACCATTAGTCATGCTTGTTGGGGGTGTTTCAGAACAGCCGGATTAGTGTTTCTCTGAGCTGTGACTCGCTCTTGTCTGGCACATTCTCCTCGATGAGAAACCTGGCAGAGCTGTGGGTTTCCTGCCCACATAGCCTATTAGGTTGTGCCCATCCTATTGTTTGCCTGCCTTATGAAATGGTGGAGATAACAGGAGGATAGGAAATGTGTGGCTGCCTTTCTTGCAGCTTCCCCCCCCCCCACACACCCACAATGGCTTTGTTCTAAGATCAGCAAGCCAGAGCAATGTCTTTGCCCAGAGTTGATAACATGATTTAAGTTTCTCATAACCATAACTTCAGGAAATTCCCTGCCTGGTACTATTGCCCATCAACCTGGTGCAACTGAAAGAGGGAAAGCAAGAGAGAGGACAAACCAACAAAGCTTCAGTCTGTCTGTGTGGTTCAAGTTCATTGTGCCTGTGGAGAGCCTAAGTATGTCATACTTGCTCACTTAGCCTTCAGTGCTAAGAAAAGTCTGCTTAACTCCTTCTGGTCTGTTTAGTCTGCAGGACTTCCTGAGCTGTGGTGAGACTTGACTTTGTGAGTGATGGATGCACTTCCTTTCCCCTTTTTATTTGGACAGCTGAGCTAGGCAAGGACATTGAGCCTTTATTCATACCATTTGGTAAATGCGACTGCAACGACATGTATATGTGAAGCAGTTTGGTCTTTCTACTCGTGATGGTATAAGTGTCCTAGACTTTTGAATATTGCTTCATCATGAGTATAAAAAAAGCATACATTTGAATAGTTTTTTTCGAACGGAAATACTTTGTATGGCTATTTGGAAAGTTATAAGAGCAGAACTTGATTTAAACGGAACCAAAATATGCCCCTTTTTGCTTTTTTAATCGGTATACTTGTTTCCCCTTATAACTGTTCTCTTGCTTGAGGAAAAAAAAGGGCTCCAAAATAAAGAACACTTTCTGCCAGCACTAGTTCCTAGATTGTAAAGTAGTCAGCTGGGTTTTGCACAGGGAACAGGCCTTAGGACTTGTTGCGTTTCCGCCACTCGTCTTGTTTCCTGGCTTCGAGCCTCTTCGCTGTCTGCCTTTGGCCCTATGGTGAGGTCACAACACTGGAGTCTTGCACCCTGGGCCTGTTGATAGAGCCGCAGAGCCGGCAGTTGCTATAGCGACAGCAGCAGCTCTGCCTCTCCGCTGTGAGCTCAGCAGGCCGGGGAGGGGCCTGCCTGTAAGTGGGACAGCGCCGGGGCCCCGTGCAGCTGTTCAGAGCTGTGCTGGGCTGAGTATGTCGGTGAGAGACCAAGGGAATGTTACTGCCAGGAAGGTTGCCCAGCTCAGTCCCCCACTGCTGGAGAAAGGTACCAGTTTTAACTGCTCATTACCGCTCACTGTTGTAGCTCTGACTTGGGCTTTTGCTAGGCCTTACTGTCGTTTTATGGTTTGTTTAGTTTTCTTTTTGTTAGTTTTTTCTCTCCTGGGGAGAAGGTGTCTCAAAGGTGTTTTTTTTTTTTTTTTTTTTTCCAATGCTGAATTGAAGGTTGATTTTTTTTTTTTTTTTTTTCTTATTACTACAAGGTCTCTCTGAGTTGTTTTATTAATTTTAGTGGTATAATTGGCGGTTTTGTATATTTATTTTGTGTAGTGGTACTTGGATTGGATTTGTATTACTCCAGAATGAAGGTTACCATTGTTTGGTTTTGTATAGCAGTTCTTTTGTCAGGAAATTCAATTGGATGAGGTTGTTATAAAACGTTATCCTTCATGTCTCCAGATTATGACTAAAGTGCTATTTATGTGTCTGTGTGCTACAGTGCTGTGGAGATGAGAGGAAAGAAGTAGTAGCAACTAGATTTTTGCAGTAGCTGGCTTCAGCTGGTGTTCTGTTGTAAGTGCATAGTGGGTTGCCATTATTAAAGTTGAACTTCTGTAATTGAACTTCAATTACCCATTTTATTTTTCCCCATTTGTGCTGCTTTTTCTGTAGTTACCGTCATTTCAAAGCAAACATTGTACAATAAGACCGTAGTTTAAGTGAAAAGCAGCTCCCAAGTGGTCTTTCAGTTTAGACAACAGTCTGTTCCTTATCCAGGTCAACAAGTTTACATTATAGAATAAACTATACTGGCTGATCTAGCCATTCAATCAAGTGCATTGACCTGAGTGATCCTTATGGGACTGAGGTGGAAGGCTGCTTGAATTAGTGCTGATTGGGGAGAAGGTCCTTTAATCGTCACCTTTCATCGGCTTTGTTTGCCGCTAAACAAGAACAAAAACAACCCTTAGCCATACACTGGTTCCATCTGTAGGGAGAAGTTGGGAATATAAGAAAACAAACACACTGGCATTTGTGAGAGGTTAACCTTAACAAGAACACCTTTGACGAGGAAAAGGTGAAAGACTACATTTTAGCAACTATTGAAAAATGTAACCTGAGAATCAGAAAAGTTTACAGGGTTATTTGGTTATGCTATCCTTTTGGCTTTCTCCTGTATCACATGCCTTGTAGGAAATCAGAAATGCTTCCATTATTGTTGGTGTAAATATTGGAAAAGACAGTTGAGTGTTAATTACCCTCTTTTATGATTATTGACTGAAACAAAAAGGCAACCAAATCCTTCAAATAAAAAATAAAATCTGTATGCAAATATTGAGGAGAAAAGTCAGAAAATAAATAGGTCTGCACAAATCTCTAAAAAAGCAACTAAGACCAGGAAAAAGAAAAAACCTAGTAAGTAAACTGGTTCCACATTAGTGATATGTTGGCCTATATACTCCAAACATGTGCCAGGAGAATGAGATGAAAAGAAAAATTAAGCTGCTTCAGCTTTGTTAAAGTGCCTTCAGTCTTTGTTCTAAAAATGAACAGGTGCCGTTGCCAAATCTACAATATTCAAACATAATTTGAGTTTACTTAGTTTAGCATATCGGCTACTATCAAAAGTAAATGCATTTTATTTTGTTAAATTGGCTTAATGATTGGTCACTTTTAAGGGGACTGAAATAAGAGTGTAAATGACATGGAATCAAAGATCTGGAGTATGGCTGTTATTTTAACATTACATGTGGAAAGTGTTCCTCAGCTATCTGCTTCCACATTTTCACATCCCTCTTGTCTCAATTACTTCAGGTTGTGAAAGCTGCCTGCAGTCTTCGGTGTGAAATGTACCAGGCTTAACAGTGTAAGGAGAGTAAAGGATTTAAAATACCAGTAAAATGGTTGTTACATTTCCTTCTGAATAATCTTCATTAGTGAATAGTTTTATTTTCCTCATTCAGAGAACTTTTCCTTTATCCTAGGTGTCCTCAGGACATTGACCATCACTGCACATGTAGCTTCTACACGTGACAAAGGTTCATGTGAAAGACTTTTTGTACAAAATCACAGGGCCATCCAAACTTGGCCGTGCCAAACGCAATTTCTGGGATCTCAAAGTCTGAGCCTTATACCTCAAGAATGCTCTTAATCGGTACACGAGCACAAATGTCCTTTAGGTTGAAAAACAATGTTTAAAAAAAAAACTAAATATTGGCTTCCATGTTTGTGAAAAAAATTAAATAAACATGCATTACAAAATGACATTACCGGTGCTATGCTCAGCAACAGTAGCTAGTATTAAATAGTGCTATACCCATTCTGGTATTAAAGTTTGAATGTATTTTCTGCCATCAGCCTTTCCACAGTCTGAAAATGTGAACTTTATGCAGTCAACTTTTAATTAAGGTGAATTCAATTGGTGTAATAAAGATCTAATGCTTTTATTTATTCTTCACAAGACAGAAGCTGAATGGCCGTGCTGTGTTTAGAGCTGAAGTGAATTAGTGAGTGGTGTTTGTTGGCGTTCTCAGGGGAGGAATGATGTAATGTTACTCCTCTCCACCATGTTTTGAGTTTGTGGGCCGTATTCAAAATCATTTTTTAACTGCCCCTTTGCGAAATGAAAGATTTTGAATAATTTATAAATATGTATTTTTAAAATGCACATTTACCTAAGCTGGCATCATTCTATTAATTTAGGATCAGTTTTATTTAGAAGGCCTTTCTCTGGTTTTATGGATGGTGAAGTCTGGACAATACAAGCTAGAGGACAGTGTCTTCGGCCCTGTCATTCCACGTTTTGTATTTGGTTTCCAAATATGCATGGGCATGGCAGTGTCCTTGGCAAAAACTTACACAGGAGACATTGAAGCTCAGTAGAAACGTACTAGGATGGAGGTTTCAAGGCACTTGTGTAATTTAGACTTTTATTAAAATAAAATGTAAATGAGATCAGTGGGATCTTAATATTGAGTGTGCTATTTACATAAGTGGAAGGTTTTGAGATATGACTCCATTTTAATTTTGTATGGGCCTGGTTAAAACGACTTTGACAAAGCGCCCATTCACTCAGTGTAATTATTACATGGATTTGGATGAGAATATCTACATTCCTTCAATAATTTTCATCATTGCCAAATTCATCATTCAAAAATATATGTAAGTTATATCCATCTTAGAATTAAATGGTGGAAAATTCTGTTTTTACCAATACACAATTTAGTTATAAATGTATTTCATTAGGCAGTGCTATAAAAACTGTTTTTGAGGATCTCTCTTTGTATTGCAGACACATTATCAAGTGAAAAATAATGTTTATTGCAGAACTGAAGTTACAGTCCCAATGAATGTGGGCCACCTTCCACTTTTCAATATGTGCCAGACAGTCTAGATTCAAATCTCTGCAGGGAAAACCCCATTTCATATCTTGTTCAAACAACTGGCCCATCATTACAATATCTTATCTCAGGCTTTTCTAACCAGAGGTGATAAGGTCCTTTTCACACCCAATGTTAATTCAAATGAAATGCTCCAACACATGAATTTACCTCAACAAACATGAGTGCTAGGTCCAAGAATTGGTTTTCCATTTCAGATATTGGTTATTACCCAGATTATTTAATCCCAAACACTCATCTCCTCCTGTTAGTCTGCATGAGTTTTTTTCCATGGCCAAAGAACTTGGGTCAAATGTCCCCATCTCCTCCCCTCTCTCTGATTGGCACCTGATTGAGCTAAATGAACATTTTGTACAAATTAGGCATATAACTGGTTTTCTGTTTTGCCAGCCAGGATCTAGGCCTATCCCAACACTTGTTAATCTGTATAAGACCTGCAGCCAGAAGGCTTGCTCTTTGGTGGGCTAAGTCCTGTAATATGTCTGGCCACTTCACCGCAGATGGTCGTCCCTGTCCCTGTTACTAGCTACCGTGCTATTTATTATTTTTTAATCTCAACAGAAGTTCCTTGAAATGGTAAGTGTTGTAACAGAGGTTTTTACTTTGGTGATGGTTTTTACTTTCGGTATTGTTGCTACACATCGTATTTTTCTTTTTTTGATTAAGTGCAAATAAGTTCCAATTTAGTATTGTTTAATATAAACCTAGCTTTGCTTCTGCATTCACAGGCCATCACTCATTTTCAAGGTGACATTTTTTCGGGAAACTTTGCAGGGGGAGTTATTAAAGATACGTACATGTTTTATTTTGGTTTTTGGCTTTTTGTTCGTTCCTGTGTTCATTGGGATATTATGCTCGTAATAGAAGCCAATGACAAATGTTTTGACATCCGTCTACAGTGATTCAACACATTTTCTGCAGTGGAAGACAAGGGCTCTTCTTACTGTTACCGTACCATTACAGGGGTTTGTGTCATTGGTGCAGTTGGCAGCAGGCAGAAACAAGGCCTCTCTGTATGAACTGTAATGGCAAGACATTTTTCATTTATGTGCCAAGCAGTACCAACACGAACGCAGTTTCTCGGCAAGTCAGCATGCTTCCGAGTGGCATGAAGAGGGTTGACCGATGGCAAGATCCAGCTCGGCCGTGGTGCACATTCTTGTCATTCGTAATGCAGGCTGAACGGTGGGATAACAACCACTTGTTATGGGAAAGAGAAGTAAATGAAAAGCAAGTAAATCTAATGCATGTGATCCCACATTAGCCTTGTCCTTCAATAGGCAGGTCAAGTTAGTACCGCTGACGATTCCCCATGTGCTGAGCCAGCAGGTACAAAAGGAAATATTTGAACTGTCTGGGATTCGAGTCGGGTTCAGCTGCAAATGTAGATGAGGTGTAATATTAACCAGTGTTGTTCAGCCTTCATGGTGGTAATTGGAAGGGTATAGTCTATACAGTATAGAGCAGGAATGAAACTGCACTCTGTTGACCAACTGCCTCCATGTCTGTGTGGTTGTTCAAGAATATGTGAGTGTTTTACAGTAATAAGTGATTGGCCCCTAAAGACCAAGGGATGGGCCACAGTTTGTCTGCAGTAGAGTTTGCAGTGATTTCGTCTGAACTTCAAAAGTACGTCAAATTCTTTAAAGGGGTGAAGAACCTCCATCGTTAGGAATAACTTTTTCTGCTTGGTTACAAAACGTTTATCCTGACTAAATGATATGACATATGACATAAGCTGTCCTCTGGTGCCCCCTTGTGATGAGGAAAGGTTCAGCACTGTAGCAGTTCTTCCATGTTTTTGTTTTTTTTTCCAAATAAACAAATGTGAATGAGATGAATAGATTACCTATTTCTTTATCTTGCTCTCCCTTTTTCTTTTTTTCCCCCAGCTGAACTGGAGTTTGTTCAGATAATCATTATAATTGTGGTTATGACCGTGATGGTGGTTGTGATCATCTGCTTACTAAACCACTATAAACTCTCCACGTGGTCCTTCATCAACCGACAGAGTCAAGGCAGAAGACCGGAGGAAGCACTGCAGCCGGTAAGTGCCGTTAACCCTCTGCAGGTGTGCTCTGGCTTCCCCCAGCAAAGGTTTCAAACATGCAGTCTGCTGTACATGTAAAGTCTGAAATCCTAGATTATTCCCAGAGTCATGGATTGAATGTGTTTGGACAGCATGGATGGCTGGAAAAGCCCCAACACTTCCACATCCATGTACAGTGCAGTAAGTAGCGCCAGAAAAATAACCTTATTCAATACCAAGCAGTACAGTACAGTCTCTTAATCTTCTCGGGAACATTACTCTCCAAAACTGTCTGAAATTGCAAGTAATGTAGTCTCTGCAGGGTATTGGTACCTACGTGCCTAAAATGATGCATTTTCTTTGTTGGTGTTTTTTGGTATTTGATGTATTCGCTGTTGCTATAGTGTAGCGATGCGGACATGTTGAGTTTTGTACGCCAAACACCACATTTCCTTCTGTTAAAGTTTAATCGCAACTCCTTGAGCATGCTTTTTTTTTTTTTTTTTTTTAACTGGTCCTGCATGGCTCCCACGTTTTTTAAATCTGTTAAGTTTTCTTTTATTTATTCTAGAAGGATTTGCTGACATTTCCTGTTCAAATAAATTCCAGTAGCCAAGTTTTGAGGTTTTGTAAGTTGACCTTAAGCTGGGCCTACCTGTGTGTCCTGGAACTAAGTTCCACAGGCTACTAAAACAACTGTCAAGTTTATTATTTTACTAACCATATGCACAGATGTGACAAGAGTACTGTTTTGAGTGCCTTTATCTGACATGCTTCATAGGCTTGAAGTCCAGGGGTTATAAATTACTTGGGCTCTGCTTAGTTTAAGAGCTGGCTTTCAGAAAACTAATCCAAATCCGGGAGCATACTAGTCTTCTACTAAATAAATCCATTTGGACTGGGATACATTGGTGTATTCCAATGGTTAGAACGAAAGCAGTAGTATAGTCTGGTATAGTCTGCAATGCCTCCTCTCTACACACTTCTCCTACCCAGAACACTGAGTAACAGGTGCTGCACCAAGTCTTTCATACCGAAAGCAGGCTTCAGAGGCTGGTACTGAACAGTTCTCGTTTGAAGATGGTATAGATAATGGGAGTTTGAAGACCTCCTCATTTGCTTTATATTCTGGAGGAAATGGATGGACTGTGTGCAGCCTTTTAAGGCTTGAACAACTGCAGAAGAACACCCAACCCATTATGTTGTTTGTAGATTCTTAGAGCCTATAAGAGTGATTCTCTGGGCCTGATTATGAGTTTTGTTTGAACCATTTTATGTCAGGAGCCTGTCCTTGTGATGGAGACGCATCGTTCGTGGAGGAAGTCTGTTGCTTTCTTTGTTCAAATCGGACATTTTTCACAGTACCTCAAAAGTCATCATTATTGGGCTAAAAACATTGAGCATTTATACTGACACTGCTGACATAACCCTGAATGTTTTAGGGTTTGAGCATAACCCTAGTCCTGATATCTAGGCCAGAACAGTTTGTGCATTCCCAATGCAAGGTAATTCATCCCATCAGTAAAGCAACTGCATCCTCAAACCTGGGGATCCAGCCGCTGTGCCCTCACCAGTCATTCTGATTTCTCTCTCCCAGGAGGGGTGCCTGTGGCCAACTGACAATTCAGTATCACGACAAGGAGCTTCAGAGGTAAGACTGGAATTGCATGGATCGCCTGAGTTTAAACGACTGCTCCGTGACAGCCAGCACTCTGACACCAAGCTGCTGTTCTTTACAGCATCAATAAACCCATTTTGCAATATTGTTCAACATGCATGGCTAATATAGAAAGCAGTAAAGACTTGTGTGTGGTGCTTTTGATGTGCTGGTAGTCCTTAAGACCTCTTTGTCTCCATTTACACTGAGAACAGATCATTTTAGAAAGTAACGAGGCAAAACCCATTCCAGTTTTAACTTAAATATATATATAATGACATTTGAAAATGCCTTGTGATAGGACTAATTATGGAATGGACTTTAATCTATGCAGTTGCCAGAATCAATTATTTGCATTGGATAATTTGAACCATCTCTGACTCCAACTGAGACAAAAATCTGATGACCCAGTTTGTGTTTTCTTTGATGACATAAAAGTTTACCTTACAGTTAATATTGGGAAAGAAGCATAAAATCTAAAGCATCTGTTATTCCACCTCAGTGAAGAAGGATCCCAATCCATAATGATGACTTTTGGGGAACAAGAAAGCAAATGGTCGTTTTTGTGACTGCTGCAGATGTTCATTTTTTTTTTATTTTGAGAAAAAACAATAGGGTGTGTGTCTGTTGGGGTAGGGGCGGCAGGTTGCCTGTGTGTGTGTGTGTGTATCGCAAACAATTTCATTTACAATTAAATGTACCTACAGACAGGTACTGTTTGGCTGTTTTGAGTTCCAAGCCAGAACTAAATGAATGGTTTCAGCTGGAGATAATGAAATTGCTTTCAAAATATATTGTCTGAATGGTTTAAGTACTAAATATGTTGTCCTAAATTTAAAAATAAATTAATATAATGAGTCTTGAAAGCTTTAAACTGAAGGAAGTAGCTTTGTAAACTGGATATACGATTTTATAAAATCAAACTAAAAGCCTAAGCCTCACATTATGGCACTTTCAAGTATGATATATTTCAATCATGCATTTTAAGTGTTCCCTATTGCTTAACATACAGTGAGGGGAAAAAAGTATTTGATCCCCTGCTGATTTTGTATGTTTGCCCACTGACAAAGAAATGATCAGTCTATAATTTTAATGGTAGGTGTATTTTAACAGTGAGAGACAGAATAACAACCAAAAAATCCAGAAAAACGCATTTCAAAAAACGTATACATTGATTTGCATGTTAATGAGGGAAATAAGTATTTGATCCCCTATCAATCAGGAAGATTTCTGGCTCCCAGGTGTCTTTTATACAGGTAACGAGCTGAGATTAGGAGCACTGCCTTTAAGAGAGTGCCCCTAATCTCAGCTTGTTGCCTGTATAAAAGACACCTGTCCACAGAAGCAATCAATCAATCAGATTCCAAACCTCTCCACCATGGCCAAGACCAAAGAGCTGTCCAAGGAAGTCAGGGACAAGATTGTAGACCTACACAAGGCTGGAATGGGCTACAAGACCATTGCCAAGCAGCTTGGTGAGAAGGTGACAACATCTGGTGCGATTATTCGCAAATGGAAGAAACACAAAATAACTGTCAGTCTCCCTCGGTCTGGGGCTCCATGCAAGATCTCACCTCGTGGAGTTTCAATGATCATGAGAACGGTGAGGAATCAGCCCAGAACTACATGGGAGGATCTTGTTAATGTTCTCAAGGCAGCTGGGACCATAGTCACCAAGAAAACAATTGGTAACACACTACGCCGTGAAGGACTGAAATCCTGCAGCGCCCGCAAGGTCCCCCTGCTCAAGAAAGCACATGTACAGGCCCGTCTGAAGTTTGCCAATGAACATCTGAATGATTCAGAGGAGAACTGGGTGAAAGTGTTGTGGTCAGATGAGACCAAAATCGAGCTCTTTGGCATCAACTCAACTCGCCGTGTTTGGAGGAGGAGGAGGAATGACCCCAAAAACACCATCCCCACCATCAAACATGGAGGTGGAAACATTATGCTTTGGGGGTGTTTTTCTGCTAAGGGGACAGGACAACTGCACCGCATCAAAGGGACGATGGACGGGGCCATGTACCGTCAAATCTTGGGTGAGAACCTCCTTCCCTCAGCCAGGGCATTGAAAATGGGTCGTGGATGGGTATTCCAGCATGACAATGACCCAAAACACACAGCCAAGGCAACAAAGGAGTGGCTCAAGAAGAAGCACATTAAGGTCCTGGAGTGGCCTAGCCAGTCTCCAGACCTTAATCCCATAGAAAATCTGTGGAGGGAGCTGAAGGTTAGAGTTGCCAAACGTCAGCCTCGAAACCTGACTTGGAGAGGATCTGCAAAGAGGAGAGGGACAAAATCCCTCCTGAGATGTGTGCAAACCTGGTGGCCAACTACAAGAAACGTCTGACCTCTGTGATTGCTAACAAGGGTTTTGCCACCAAGTACTAAGTCGAAGAGGTCAAATACTTATTTCCCTCATTAACATGCAAATCAATTTATAACTTTTTTGAAATGCGTTTTTCTGGATTTTTTTTGTTGTTGTTCTGTCTCTCACTGTTAAAATACACCTACCATTAAAATATAGACTGATCATTTCTTTGTCAGTGGGCAAACGTACAAAATCAGCAGGGGATCAAATACTTTTTTCCCCTCACTGTAACCTGTGTTTATATACATTTGTTTCTCTTTAAAGTGTTCCTGTCTACAGTGCTCTGACATCCGGCTTTAAAAAATTCCTGTGGAGAACCCTCAAATCATGGTCACAAGCCAAATTTTGATTACATAAGATCCATCTGCCTGGGGATTGTAAAAGACTGTACTTTAAGCCAGAAAGCTTTTGTTTCAGTCGAACACTGTGTATCATTCACAACTTCAGAGACCTGGCCATGAGATTGTACTAAACGAGCACTGAAGTAGTCTCCTTCAGCATTGTTTCTGAAAATGTACAACTGTGTAGTATTTATTTTAACTTTCTTTGTGACTGGAGAAAAGCCATTTAAAAAAAAAAAAAAAGACACTGGCTGCCTTAGCTTTCAGGAAGGTCCAATTAGTTTCATAATCTGGAAGAAAGTGTGCACAATATAGTCAGAGAAAGGATTGAGACAAAAAAAAAAAAAATCCTGTTACTTTGGTGTAATTGGTATTTGAAAGGCAATTTTGATTTGTAGTAGTATATTGAACATTGAATATATCTAGAGTTAAAACCAAAATCCTCTTCTTCCCTCGACAGATCATGTACGCCCCGCGGTCCAGAGAGAGATTCCCAGCCCCGGCGTTTATGCAAAGGGATCGATTCAGCCGCTTCCAGCCCACCTACCCTTACCTGCAGCACGAGATCGACCTGCCGCCAACCATCTCGCTGTCGGATGGGGAGGAGCCGCCGCCCTACCAGGGCCCCTGCACGCTCCAGCTGAGGGACCCCGAGCAGCAGATGGAGTTGAACAGGGAGTCGGTCCGGGCGCCCCCCAACCGAACCATCTTCGACAGTGACTTGATCAACGTGGGCGTGCACAGCGGGGGGCCCCGGCCGCCCAGCAGCAACTCGGGCATCAGTGCCACTAACTCCAGCAGCCACGGCCGCATGGAGGGCCCCCCGCCCACCTACAGTGAAGTCATGGGCCACTACCCAGGCTACTCGTTCTTTCTTCACCAGCACAGCAATAGCCCTCCTCCGACGCAGAGGGCAGGAAGCAGAACAGTCCAGCAGAGCAATCCCGAGAGCACAACAATCGTTCCCGTCAAGGCCAACAAGGAAAGCCAGGGGGAGAACCTGGTGTGAAACTGGCAGGGGGGGGTGGTGGGCATCAGTCCTTCTCTCCTCCCTCAGGGGAGTGTGGCCTCTTCACTCGACACTCCCGCGCACAATTTAATATCAGCCTTTCAGTACAAAAACGAGAACGACAATGTTTCAAAAAAGAAAGGAACCAAGCTTACAAACGATCATGTTGCTTTATTCTTTCTTTGGTGGATTACGGGGGGTGCGTGCACTGTGTGGATTTTTGTTTTCTGCTTCATAGCTGTTTTATTGTTCTGTTTTGTGTTTTTCTCCCCCCCCCCCCCCCCCCATAAACTTTTCCCTTCAAATAACACAAAAATGATAATTAGCACAGATTCTTACTCCACCCCACCCCCCTCCTACCTGAGCATAAAAGGACTGTATTGGCCCTGGGAGAGAGGGGAGGGCAGTTTAGGAGAATTTTAAAGACCGAGACCTGTACACAATCAAGATTTGAAAACAATTGATACAAATCTGAGTGCCAAGATATATGTGGAAATAATTGTGAGGATTGGACTTAACATTCAAAATAAAAAGTCCTCTGAAGTTGCACTATCTTATTGTTAAAAAAAGAAGAAGAAGAGGGAACTGCTATATGTGATTACTGTGTGTGTTCTTTCATCTGTGGAACGTATAACCGCTCCAAAGGTATTTTTCAGTGGGAGCAATAGGGGTTGCCCCTTTTTTTCGCAAACACACAAAAAAAAAAAAAAGGGATACTTGGATCCAGCCTAAATCCTCAGCTCAGATTTGAGAAGCACGAGGACACACTCAATGCTGATACACATTTTTCATTTGAAAATGTCTGTATAGAGTCTGTTGGATGGAAACATTCTATAATAATTCACAAACGCAATGCCTCATCTCTGAAACTCTTGAGGTGCGTACGAGAGTTCACTTTCAAACAATCTGTAGTTAATTTTGTTCAAGCTATCTGGCTATGTGGAATTGAGCAGTCTAAAAGTGAATGCCACATTAGTGGTCAATGGACAACATTAGATGGCCTTGTATAATCAATTAAATATAAGCACTTTTGTTCGATTTATGATCTTAGATGGCACTACTGCTAATGCTTTTCTGAAAATTGCCAACAGTTTGGCACCTGGTTAAAATCATTTCTCTGAGCATTTTAGGCTGTAAAATGTTAAGTTTAAGTTCAGAACGTTATCTGATTATAGAATAAGAGCAAGTAAAAACCTGCATCTTCCGATTTGAGATCCTCTTTATCATGGAGTTACTTGACTGAAGGCATTTTGATTATTCTGAAAACAAATGCCACCACCTTCATGATATGTAGTGGTTTCTGAAATTGAAGAGTTTTAAAACATGCAGGATTGAAACTCCCACAGTCCCCTGCTAATGATACTGTAGTTTAAATGTCCAAATATGAGCAGGAAGCTGTGTAACTTCCGGTCTCATCTATTGATGAATATTTCTGACTTGATGCTGCCAATGGTCTCTGGTTCATGCATCTAGAGCAGGATTCTCATTTCCAAAATAATGCTTTCTCATTTAAATAGTTTCCACCTCTTGCAAAACCTTGTCGCTCATCTTGGATAAAGGCATCTGCCAAAGGAATAAATAGTGGTCTAGCTCAGAGAAGGACTGCTGCATTAAATCAAAGTGGACTCATTGATCAGGGGGGACCAGTTTTCAGACATCTGTCCAGTGCTGAATCTCACACTGAGCGCAAAATATATAGGCTATACTGGAGAATGAAATCTCTAGTGACAGTGGAGAAATTCTTACATGAGTTTAAATGGCTTGGCTTTAACTGGATATTTGACCAGATTCCAGCACCTTGTGTTAAACAAATTATGGTTTCCCCTCTCCATGAAGTTGGTCTTCTGTTTTTTTTTGGCTAACCATGTTGCCCTCAGATAAACGAGGGATGTAAGAATCTGATTTAGGTTTAAAACTTATGTTTTGCAAATTTCAATATTAGTTTATTCAGTACTTTTGGTCTTGTTTTACTAAGCAGGAGACCATAACTACCGATCAAAACTTATTTATCCATCTGTGGTGGTGGTGGTGGTGGTGATGATGAATATTATGTAATTTAGTAGATGCCTTCATCCAAAGTGACCTGAAACACTAACATCAATGTTATATAGGCAACAATGTATAGTATTACTATCAAAATCTATTTAGCTGCACATGAAGCGATTTATCATAGCCTGTTAATTTGGAGATGTGATAACTTCTTCTTTCAAACAGGGACATTATTGCCAACAATAGGGCATATCATTGCACATCAATTACCTTTACAATATAAATTGTGTGCAGCTTCCATGCTTCATCGTATCGATTATCTTTAGGAATATTTTGAATACAGGTCTTAAAGTAATAGGGAAAGTAATTGTCACACTTACAGGGGTTGGGAAAACCAAGGAAATGTACGATTTGATTTGATTCGCACCAGACCTACAATTTCTTTAACTTCTGTTTCTTGAACTTCGTATACATCTGGAAACAAAAATGAAATGATTTCCACCCATTAGACTCCATCCAACAGCACTCCACCAAGCAGACTGTCCCAGAGTTTCTTCCACGCTCTTTTGCCGGGTTTTCTCTGCGCAGAAGACCGCAACTAAGACAATAATGGAAGAAAAGCAAAATCCTACTTCAGTCATTTCTTAATCTGTATATGAAGATTCAAGTGGGTGTCAGTGTAATCAGGTTTGGGACTGTCAATAAGTTTAAGGGCTATGCGAGGGGTCCTTCTAATAACCTTCTTACTTAGCCTTTTCTCTGCGCTTGTTGCCTTGTTTCTTTGTTCTTGCTATCACACAGCAGTATCAGTCAGACCCTGGCTTCTTATGTAATGTACTACCTGCGTGACCGAGAGCAAACCTCATGTATCGCCATTCCCACACAAATGCTTTACAGATCCCTTTCAATGTATCAAAATAGCCCTTGATTTTCTACTGCCCCAGCTAGCTTTGTGGATTTGTGGGTTTGGGAGCCTAGCCAGATTATTTAAGTTACTTCCTGGCTGTTGCATTAGTTTACGTTGTGAGGAGGGTCTTGGAACAATCTCCAAGTACACACCCAGGTACCCTCAGTATAGTCCTTTACCAGTCAAAAAAAAATCTGCTGAGGAGCATTTTTATACAGTGTGATTTAAACACTTCTGTGGTTAAGAGTGAGTTGTTTGGGGAGATGAGATTGTACATCAGGTCATGTTGACAATTTCAGAGCTTTGGTTAAAGATATTTGATCTCCACTCTCCAATTATATTAGTCATTATCGTTTTTCGGTGATTTTTGAAATCACCGAAAGCATTTTGATAATCGAACTGTAAAACGAGATCTCGAAACGTGTGCTTGTTTACAGGGTACCAACCCTGAGCAGACTTCGACTTCTGAGGGTGACTTTAACTGATCTGATGACTTGATGGTTCATGTGTATGCTTTGGAGAACCATTTTGCAACTCCTCTGAGACCTGAAAGGATAAAAAAAAAAAAAAAAATGATCAGGGTATCTGTGTTTTGAAAAGGATCTGATTTTTTTAATTTGGTATTTTAGCAAATTCTGAAAAGGGCAGTCACATTTTGTGTTCAAGCTGGGACAAAACAGGAAAATAAAATCCCCTGCCTAAACCCTTTTATTACTTCAGTGTTTTAGGAACAATGAAGAAATGCTTATCCCCCCCTCCACATTTTTTAGAACTACTTGGATTTCAGATTATACTAAGAAGAAAACCTTCAGTTGCTTTTATACTGATGTATACCCTGTCATATGTTATGAACTCTGCAGTTCTGAGCTAGAGACCAGAGTTTGTTTGTTGTTTCTATATTGCTGCTGCTATCGCTACTGCTGCTATTGCTGCTGCTACTGCTGTTGTCAATTGTTTTGTATGTCAGCTTCCTATAGAACTCAGTACGTGATAGGACCTTTTTTGGTGTGAGAAGCGGCTGTTTTGTTTGTGCTTTTTCTTGTTTTGCTTGTTTTGTCTGCTGTTGTAGTTAAAAAGGATGAAAAAGAAAAGTTTTGTTTTGTTTTCTATGAGGAGGTTTGCATGTTACTATTATGTGAGCAAATAAGGTGCCTAATGTTCAGGTTTGAGCAGATATAGGAACCCACTTGCACTCAAAAGCTCCCACCTTCGTTGTGCCTCACTTTCCAATGGTGCTTTTTTCAGTTGTCTGTCTCTTTATGTTTATTTGTAAGGTGCTGTATATAACTTGAATATATATTATGCACATATCCTACCCAATGGGTAGAAACAACAGAAAAAGACATTGTTAATAATGTAAGATAATGTATAGATATAAAAATTTTAACACAACGGCATCAAATTTGTGAATGCCTACAATGTGCTTTGTCTTTTTGTAAACCGGAAAAAGTTTGCAAAGTAATGCATAAAAATGATAAAAAAAAAAAAAAAAAAAAGAGATACTACTTATATTATTTTCCTATAAATAATCTATGTTATGGTGAGGAAGAAAAAATGTTTTGAATTTAGGCAGTTGTTGAACAAGATAATTAGTTGTTTGGTATCTTTTTAAAAAGTACAGAATACCCTGCACCAGAGCGCTTGCCATTTGTGTGACACTGTTATTTGGTTGGACCAGTATTAGTTTAATAAACACATTTGACCAGAGCAGTGTCAAAAAGTAGTTTTCGAATGTTTCCTCTTTGTTTTGTTTCCCAAAATGAAACTAGGAATTCTATAACGCAAAGCTTTTTAACAAACTGGTAAGAAATGGCCCGCTTTCGAAACTCCCTGATGTTCTTTTCCAATTATGTGAAAGGCCTCTTATGATGTACTTCTCTGCTGAAACAGACTGTATCTTTGCTAGCTATTGAACGATTTTGTGGTCAAAGTTATGAAACAAGCTATGAAAACAAATAAAAATGTAGCTTTTAACAGTGTTTGCAATACAAAAACATTGTGTATAACAATATTTACAACAAACTTCCATTAACTGCAAACATGTTAAACAATGAGTGTTTAGCTTCTTTACTTAAGTGTGACCGTATTGTATTACACTTTTTAATTGCCATTTCTTGTCTTAATTCTCTTCGAATGTGACTTCATTGAAAGATAAATGGTTATTTTTCTTTCTCTGTGAAAAGCTACACACTTAGCACTCAACAGTGGGCAAAAAAGTTTAAGGGGCAAAAACAACTCCCACTGTTTCTAGGATTGAGGATGAACATACAAACCTAACATTTTCATAAAGTGCAGCTTCAACTACTTTTCTCACACAATGTTTCTGCTTGCACAGTTTCATTTAGTGTAAATAAGTACTTCATATTTTAATTCCATTTGAATAACTGAGTATACAGTTGTGGGCAAAAGTATTTACACACTTCATTTGAAACGGTTCTATTCTGGGATTAGTTTAATGAATGTTGCTTAAGTACCGATTCAGTCTGGAGAAAACTGTAAATGTATATATGACTGAACCGAGTTAAACTTCATACCGTACACCTAGTTTCTGAACTTGGTTCAGTTTTTTCCATTATAAATTGGTTTGACAACTTTGAAAAGGTAATAGACTTAATGAAACTATACTTATTAAATCAATTATATTTAAATTAACCACCGAACATTATTTCAAATGAAGGATGTGCATACTTTACACTACAGGTGTGTGTTTTGTGTGCTTTTTTTGTTTGTTACATTTGTATAATAGAATGTCTTAATATCAACTAACAATTAAAGAAATTCAAGCTTCGGTAACTTATGAAAATGTACTAAATTTGGAAACATAATTTTGCACTCTTTTGGAACGAAATGGATTTAAATGTATTAGTAAGTGGATTGAATACAATCAAATCGGCTGTGCCCTGTTCAGAAAGGGATCTTTGACATCATTCATTGTTTTCATTAAATAAACAAGAAAAGCAGTAATTTTCTTTCAGTGAGAAGTACATCTGAGCCGTTTTACCTCTTGACTGAATTTGTTTTATTTTTATATATTCCAACATGTCTGTGATGCTCTGAACTACAGTAGGAAATGTATTAATCTACCAGGAAAGTTAAAGGAGGAGAATGCAGTTTTAGAAGTTTTCATATTTTCTTTCTCTCTATCTACATTTTATAATCAGTGTATGTGGTATATAGAACACACTTTAATTGCAGTCTCATTTATTTATATACTAAGAATCTACTGTACAATAACAGTTGAGCATGTTCATTGTTATCTCAAGGTAATCTACATAGCAATGCCATTTTTAAAGCACCAAACAAGTGGCAATTGTGTAGTTTTGAGAGATCTGTTGTAATCCTTGTTAAAGCCACAGGCTGTAGATTTTTGTTTTGTTTTTTTGTTTTGTTTTTTTTCCTCCGCACTAGCTTAAAGAACTAACTTGGGCTTCTGCTGAATTCTTCAGTGCGTTCCTGTCCAGTGATCAGGAGTATGTACACAACTATCGACAGTAGCTGTTTTAACGTTCGGTTTTTAAAAATGTCACAACAGTTATGTATCTTTGGTCTTGATAATTATTCATGTGAGTTATTGCAGGACTTCCTTCATTTGTTTGCTTTATTTTCAATCCCAGTTATATATATGTGTGTGTATGTATATATGTGGTTATACAAGATGTATATACATACACACACACCCCTACAAATTACAACTGTTGTGTATTTTTGCCTTTTTTTATTTAAGCAATTGTGATGTCATAGGTTTTAGGCCTAAGGTCTGTTATTGCAATACTTTTACAGAAAAGAAAGAAAAAGAAAAAACAAAAAAAATGTTGCTCTAAGTGCTGTTGTAGTCATAAATAAAAATTTTATGCTTGTACTTATGATGCTGTGGTCAAACCATGGCAGAATTATTAAAACTTTAAAAAGAAAGAAATAATGCTTGGTGTGTTTTTGTTGTCCACATTTCTGGCCTTGTGTCCAAGTAGGCAGGTGACTTCTGAGCCTAGCAGCCATGACCTTTTGTTTCCCCCCCCATTGCAAATGCAAATTGATCATTCTACAGGAGAGATGAGTATTTTTCTGAGAAATCGTTATATAAGGTATTACCTGTTTCAACATCAATGTAAAACCAGCTATTCAGTTGTAAAGTTTTTTCCTTCAAGTCCCCTACATACATATATATACACTCACCTAAAGGATTATTAGGAACACCATACTAATACTGTGTTTGACCCCCTTTCGCCTTCAGAACTGCCTTAATTCTACGTGGCATTGATTCAACAAGGTGCTGAAAGCATTCTTTAGAAATGTTGGCCCATATTGATAGGATAGCATCTTGCAGTTGATGGAGATTGGTGGGATGCACATCCAGGGCACGAAGCTCCCGTTCCACCACATCCCAAAGATGCTCTATTGGGTTGAGATCTGGTGACTGTGGGGGCCAGTTTAGTACAGTGAACTCATTGTCATGTTCAAGAAACCAATTTGAAATGATTTGACCTTTGTGACATGGTGCATTATCCTGCTGGAAGTAGCCATCAGAGGATGGGTACATGGTGGTCATAAAGGGATGGACAGGGTCAGAAACAATGCTCAGGTAGGCCGTGGCATTTAAACGATGCCCAATTGGCACTAAGGGGCCTAAAGTGTGCCAAGAAAACATCCCCCACACCATTACACCACCACCACCAGCCTGCACAGTGGTAACAAGGCATGATGGATCCATGTTCTCATTCTGTTTACGCCAAATTCTGACTCTACCATCTGAATGTCTCAACAGAAATTGAGACTCATCAGACCAGGCAACATTTTTCCAGTCTTCAACTGTCCAATTTTGGTGAGCTTGTGCAAATTGTAGCCTCTTTTTCCTATTTGTAGTGGAGATGAGTGGTACCCGGTGGGGTCTTCTGCTGTTGTAGCCCATCCGCCTCAAGGTTGTACGTGTTGTGGCTTCACAAATGCTTTGCTGCATACCTCGGTTGTAACGAGTGGTTATTTCAGTCAAAGTTGCTCTTCTATCAGCTTGAATCAGTCGGCCCATTCTCCTCTGACCTCTAGCATCAACAAGGCATTTTCGCCCACAGGACTGCCGCATACTGGATGTTTTTCCCTTTTCACACCATTCTTTGTAAACCCTAGAAATGGTTGTGCGTGAAAATCCTAGTAACTGAGCAGAGTGTGAAATACTCAGACCGGCCCGTCTGGCATCAACAACCATGCCACGCTCAAAATTGCTTAAATCACCTTTCTTTCCCATTCAGACATTCAGTTTGGAGTTCAGGAGATTGTCTTGACCAGGACCACACCCCTAAATGCATTGAAGCAACTGCCATGTGATTGGTTGGTTAGATAATTGCATTAATGAGAAATTGAACAGGTGTTCCTAATAATCCTTTAGGTGAGTGTATATATATATAAAGAAAAAGTTGTTGTCCCATAAAACACACCCCAATGCCCCCGTATGCTACAAACAACCTCAGGGCTGGATTTAATCATGTATTTTAAAACGCACTTTACTGGTTCACAGTTCATTAGAAAGCAGGGACCCAGAGCGTTCAGCTGTTGCATCACAGTCTCCCTTTCATGTTTCACCTCAATATTCTAATCATGCATCCTGTCACTACTATAGCATTATTTTAAAACAAACATGTCACATGGTGATGGTGGCTAACTGGGTAATTGACAGTTTTATTATTAGGTTTTGTATTTTTTGTAATATACTTAATGTTCATTGTATTGGATATCTTTTCTATTCTGTGTGAACATGAAGGGTAATAAAGATACTAGATCATTAATGAGAAATTGAACAGGTGTTCCTAATAATCCTTTAGGTGAGTGTATATAGAACACTGCTTTGAAGAATGAAATATCAGAATATTAAATGTTTAACCGCACCACCAGTATTACTTTCAAAATTATAAATTACTATTGCTTCATATAAACGGTTTCTCCTTGGAGCTGAAAATTCATACATTTTCCATGTATTCATAACACCCTTATGCAAAGCGTTTTACCAATCCTCATGATTTAGTGCCAATTCAATGCATCTCTTATCGTTAGGAAAGGAAAACCTTGAACCTTTAAGAAAATGTCTATATACTCTTTCCAGAGGTTTGTATTCTTTCATCCCTAGCCACTCTGTTTTCAGTATGGAGGAGTAAGCTACAGTAAAACACTGAAATAATACAAATGCATTGTTGCTAGAGCTGATCGTTTAGCAGGATTTCTGTAAAATATAAATTTAAATATACTCAGAAGATTGGAAAGATATCTGATTGGAAAGAAACAATCAATCTAGGTTAAACTACTTGCAAAGTTGATATATTTCACAAATACTTTGTTTTGCAAATTGTTGCTAAAAATAGCATTTAATTAAAAAAATGTGATGCATAGGTAATATCTTGCCGTTTGACAGGGATACGAGGTCAAACATCCCTCTATCTGTGACTAAGGACACTGATAGACATAACCTAGACCTACTTTCACAAGACCCATCCTAGATTAATTTACACTTAAATACAAAAAATTACATGCATGGACTTTAGTGTAATGCAATCTAGAATAACAACCCACTGAGATGCAGCTGTTGAGCATACGGTCTCTTTGGTCAGCCTGCTTTGAATTTATTCTCACCTTAAAGATTAAAATATTTTCCTTTCACCCACGGACCCACATGATTTGACAGGACAGGTCAGCATTTTGTATTTATTCTACAGAAAGTACAATGATTCTCCTCCACCCATAAAGGTCCTTTTAAAATGTTTTGTTACTTTCGGTCGGTCTCTAATTTTTACTTCAGGTGTACACCTTCAATCCGACATTCAACTGTGTGGTTTAGTTCTAAATTTAGTTTCAGGGCCGTAAAACATTGGCAACCACTATATCAATGAGACCAAACTACTATTGAGTAACTGTTCAGTTTACCCTTGGGCTGTGACTTTAACCACTTTGCTATTATTTATTTCTGTTGGCTGTTTATAAAGGTCAGAGCTAATCTAACACCCAATGACTCCCTCTTGTAATAGATCTTTCCTACAAGTTTGTCCTTGTTTTTAGTTCTCAGTGAATGCAGAGCTATTCAAATCCAAAAATACCCTAAGGAAATCCAGAAAAAAAAAAAAGCATTATACTTAAATTTATTCATGATGACAATCTTATAAGCAGGCTCACTGCAGATGAAAGTACAATTGACAGTATATTAAAATAGGCCCCATTCGCAAGTGCACTACATAAGGTGACAGGTTGAAGTTTGTCGCAAATTTATTTAGTAACTTTCCTTTGCACCCCTCCCATTTATTAAATCAATTGATGTTCCCTGTCTTGCAGATTTGGAAATATCGAAGGTGAAGTACAATCATATCATTTGATAGACAGTTACAAATGCAAAAACATTCTCCAACCTTTGAAGCAATGGGAAATTATCATATATAAGCCCTATGATCACCTCGGCTCAGTCTCATTATCAATCATCATAAGTGATGCTAAAAGGATTAATCAGCCAAAATTATTCACTTGGAGACAAAGGAATCACCGAAAAGAATCCTCTGTAACTGTAGGTATAATAAAACTGTAAATATGTAAAAATATCTTTAAAACACTTACATTGTAAATAGTGTTGTTCCACATTTTATTGGATGTTTTTAAATGGATTTCATTAATCCTATTTTTAGCACATTTGTAGAAACGTTTGTAACTGCTAATTAAAGCATCCAAACGTCTTACAAAAGTAGTGACCATTCAACCTTGAGAAATACAAATATATGGCTATCATAACACAGTGGGCTACAGTTCATCACCAATCCATCATAGTAGCTCAAACGTACCATTTCAGTGCACTAAACAAAATGACCATACAAGGACAGTTTTTCAGCCTGAAATTATTTGCTAAGAACACAGACCTGTGTGCATTTACAAATCACCTCAAATACTACTCTCTCCTGCTCACAAAACCCATCAGACTTACACGAGTTTCGCAACACAGGGTGACACGGATCTATTCTTTTTTTCTGCGGAAAGCCACTTTGTCTTTGGTCTCTTGCAGTTTTCCTGACAGCTTGTCCTTGGTTTCAGTAATTCTGTCTTTTGTTTCTTCCATCCTCTCGGAGAACCTTTCTTTCGTTTCCTCCATTTTCTCGGAAAACCGTTCCCTTGTTTCATCCATTTTGTCCTGTATATAGTCCCTGACTGGGGGTGGTGTGGACATATAGCCATGTTTGCGGAGGTATTTCACTGAGACGGATGTTCCCCCCAAAGTCACAGTGTATCTGGCTGGTGTGGCGATCTGCAATGAACAGACAAGAATGAATATCTAAACTAAATCTGCTATCAGAATCAGATTTAAAATGTCTGACTAATCCAAGACAAAAATTATGAATATGAGTCTCAACATAAATTATCAGCATTTTAAAAAAGATTTTTGAGGAACATCTTTATAATATTTAAATTATCTAGGGAAAGTTAGCAGCCATGAACATTTGTACTTTTTTCCCCCTAGTCTTAATACTTTGCGTCACATTTCATACTTTAAAGCATTTAAAGTCACTAACCTTGTACATGGCGTAAGCAGTGAGTGCGTAGCCGCTCTGAGAGTTTTTCAGCATGTTCACTAGGGTCTCAGGAAATCCAATAAACTCCAGGAAAGGAACTACGTTGACACCCCTGAGGAACACATTCAACAAACTGTCATGTCTTCCACTCAATTCCACAGAAAATTGTAAAATAGTAAATCTGTCATTTCTAACCCTGCTGTATTTTGTATATACATTTTATATACATACATTTTTACCCAAGGGGATCATGATGATGTAGGCTAATCATTAGTACATTTTGACCCAATCACATCCAGAGGAAGACCCTGTCATACCATCCATTCAGTAAACCACAGTAGCCCCAAGCATTCATAAGCTTTGAGTGGAAAAGCAGCCTGGCCTCCTCATTCCAGGTACTCTAAATCAGCAGATTCCCAGCAATCCCATGCAGAAAATGAAAATTGCTTGCTTTAAAGGTAAACACATAATTTTAGAAGATGAAAACCATGCCTGGCAGAAGAGTGAAAGCCTACAAACCATGCACAGAAACACATTAGTGGGTGCCTCCAGGAAGAGTCCCTGACTGATCACATGTACAGTACTGTGCAAAAGTTTTAGGCAGGTGTAAAAAAAAAATGCTGTAAAATAAGAATGCTTTCAAAAATAGACATGTTAATAGATTATGTTTATCAATTAACAAAATGCAAAGTGAGTGAACAGAAGACAAATCTACATGAAATCCATATTTGGTGTGACCACCCTTTGCCTTCAAAACAGCATCAATTCTTCTAGGTACACTTGCACAGTTTTTGAAGGAAATCGGCAGGTAGGTTGGCCCAAACATCTTGGAGAACTAACCACAGTTCATCTGTGGATTTAGGCAGCCTCAGTTGCTTCTCTCTCTCAGACAGACTAGATGATGTTGAGATCAAGGCTCTGTGGGGGCCATACCATCACTTCCAGGACTCCTTGTTCTTCTTTCTGTTCTTGTGAGCTGATGGCACTGCTGGACATCTTCCGATTTGCGAAGGGAAGTAAGCATGATGTGTCTGTCATCTGCTGCAGTAAGTTTCTTTGGCCGACTGCATCCACGGTCTTCAACGTTGCCCGTTTCTTTGTGCTTCTTCAAAGGAGCTTGGACAGCACATCTGGCAACCCCTGTCTGCCTTGAAATGTCTGCCTGGGAGACCTTGCTGATGCAGTATAACTACCTTGTGTCTTGTTGCTGTGCTCAGTCTTGCCATGGTGTATGACTTCAGCAACCTCACCTTGTTAGCTGAGTTTGGCTGTTCCTCACCCAGTTTTATTCCTCCTACACCGCTGTTTCTGTTTCAAGCTAAATATTGAATTGATGATTAGCACCCATTTGGTATAATTGTTTAATCATACACCTGACTATATGCCTACAAAATCCCTGACTTTGTGGAAGTGTACCTAGAATAATTGATGCTGTCTTGAAGGCAAAGGGTGGTCACACCAAATATGGATTTGATGTAGATTTTTCTTCTGTTCACTCACTTTGCATTTAGTCAACTGATAACTATAATCTATTAACATGTCTATTTTTGAAAGCATTCTTACTTTACAGCATTTTTTCACACCTGCCTAAAACAAATGCACAGTACTGTATACAAACTGGGTGAACAAAACATAAAAACTATTGGCTGACATGCACCATTTACCTAAAACAGAAAACACTGCACTCACTTCATGGCAGCATAGTAAAATGAGCCGAACCACATGGTGGATGTTATGAGGTGCACTGGAATCATCACTTTCCCATACTGCTTAAAGGTCTTCTTGAATCTCATGAAGAGGCCGCTAGACTTGTCCTGGAGAGGGTCAATCTCTAGAAAGTCCTCCTGGACTGGAGCTTTGGCTGGGGTCTCGATCTGGGTTGTGCTGTGACCCGGATCGCTGACTGCTGTCCCCAGGGGCCTTTCTGGGGGGGGTGGCCTTGGGTCTTCCTCCATATTAGGCTTCCTCTGCTCAGCAGCTCTCCCAGCTGATGACATGCTCACCCATCGCGGGGGTAGAAACGACCACCTTGTGCATGGGACTACAGCTGGAGCTCTATTCACCTGCTGTAGTGCTGGTCTCAGGAGCACTGAGCGTGTAGCACCTATGTGCTGAAGCGCCCCCCTGAACAGAAACTGCTGCATCTCCAAAGCCCACTGATTTCAGTCACTGAAAACACAATATACAGATAGAGAGATTTGATTGGAAACCACTGATTCATATATAGGTAAACCATGTGTTCAGCCCAACTAATTAGCGAGTTGTTTGGTATTATGAGCTATGTGGTTTGCTTCTTATCTTTAATGAGACTAAAAAAAAATTTTTTTAACCACAATCAATGGTATCCACGTTATCCTTCAAAATAACAATCTTTCATCCTGGAGGTAGATTTACGACATGGAAAATTGTGGGATGTGAAATACTTTATTGTGAAACTCCATGATGTAGCCTACTTGAAGGTGTTATTTCCCAGGCAAACATGATTCTGCCCAGACAAATCCTGGTTAAATTATAAAGTTTATCAAATTTAATATGAAACAAATATCCACCATAATCGAGTTGTAAATGTGCTGGTCTTGTTCCAGTTGCTAATGCATTAAAATGCAGATGCTAATGTATTACAGTAAAGTAAAATATATTTGAAGATTGCATGTCTGTAGCACAACTATAGCACAAATATCCAACGTTGAGACTATATCAGTGGCTGCAAATGGGCAGGTGTACAATGCCCTATAAATTTGCATTCAAATAAGAATAATCATTATTCAACAGTTTGATGATTCCCCTTAACTTTTGAAAAGCTGTTGATGTTAAACATTTGGGAAACAATATAGCAATAACATACACACTAATCACGACTTAATCCATACAGTTCAAATTAATAAATGTTGAGCTATATTACCTTGACTGAAATGGTGACTCAATATAGTTAATCCCAGAGCTGAAAAACAAAGTATTTCGATTATTTTGAAAACTAAACGGAAATGAGCATTAAATATTGCAGCAAAAAATAAAGGGATGTAGTTAGTGTTGAAGAAAACAAATTAGACGAGACCCAATTATGCTCCTAACCCTGCATGACCAATTTATCAAAATTTTCAGGCGCAAAATGTAGACATATTTCCCACAAGGTATATGCTTAGCTTGGTTTATATAAAAACAAAGAAGAAAAACCTGATCTGGAGAGAAGGCACACTGATGCTTGCTTGCTTTCTTTCTTCAGCTTGGTATAGTCCTTACACCAGTTAATGCACTGGTCGAAAGCAATGTCCAGTTTTAGAAATACTTAAGGCCTAGTTCTGAACACCAGCCAAACAACTTTAGCAAGACATGGACACTCCCGCTAATTCTCAAATGTAATATAGCGCACCTTAAATCAAACAAAATAAAAAAGCATTGCATGATACTCAGATTACTCACATTTTGAGCTGGCTGTAGCATACTGTAGTGAATTCCCAGCTAAAGTTTTAGAAGAAATACAGACATGCCCCTTCTGTCATTCAGAACACACACGCTATATGGCGATCCGCATGTTGACTGAAAGCGCAAAGGAATATGGGAAATGTTGTGAATAGCGTAACCTTCCCTCTGCGGGGTTCGTTATTTAAACTACATGTCCCAGCGACCATGGTGACACAGTGACGGTTTCCCAATCGAGGAAGAGGGAATGAAATCCTTTACTGATCCTGCGTAAATGAAGTGCAGACGATGCGCAGAAAGCATTCAGATTTGGATTACGTGATCTGCAGTTGCAATCACGTAGACTGTGTTATCTTTCCCCGAATGACATCAGGGCAGAAATTTGGTACAGACAGGTATGAGCAGACAGCGCCAATCGATTAAACAGAAATTGTGCTTATACGATATTATTCAATCCCCTTTTATTACAAAAACAAGAAGTATATTCAATATGTAGACTTTTTTTTTTTTTTTTTTTTTTACAAATGAAAATTACATTTAAAATAAGGCATAACTTTGTATCTTTGCAATGTTAAGTGGTAATTATACAACCGACCCATTATTATCGCAAACATCAGCTTTATTACACACCCCTTTCATCAATGCGAAACTTGGATAACCAAATTATTAATTTATCGAATATATATACACTTTGTTTCATGGTGGCTTTTCAGATGTCATTCGCTTCCATTTACGAGGAGGCAGCAGGATTGTTTTACTGGTCATTTCCACTATGGTTAGTAAGTTGCATCTGCATTGTCATTCCTCCGCAGCCGCAGCAACCTTCCAGAGCTGATCAGAATCTGCATAGAGTGACGTCACGAACGAAAAAACGCTTATCTGTAATTCTGTAGACCTTGGAAAATCTGCGCTAAAACGTGACCAAAATATTGGTACGAACCATAGATATTGTATACTTATTTCTATATCTATGGTGCGAAGTTTCATTGTTTTCCCAGCATGCTTAGGGCTCATGTATTATTTCCTGTACCGGAAGTTGCGTCTTTGTGGCATGGCGGAACTCTTCTGTAAGTATTGTTCGCTGTGAATGTTTAGTGCATGTATAATTGTTTAAATTGTCACAGTTGGCCTGTCCGTTTCGATTATTAAGTATGGGTTTATAAAATGTGTATTTGAATGCATTGTATTTATGACTGGATTTAGACAGACGATGTGTTGTTTAGTCGTAGAAGACTCTTGATGTAATGCACTTAAATCCCTAGGAAGTTGGATTTCAATTGTGCTGCGATGCTGCAGCACTGCATAAGGTTTGCTAACGAGTATCCACGGTGCAAATATATGCACTTGTTTTAAAAACATCGGTGCCAAATATACATATTTATGATGCAAACGAAATCGAATCGCGATGTGCAATTGCATATAATGTTTTATCTTCTTTTGCAGAAGCAATAGCAAAGGTTTGGATTGAGCCATCTAGACAACCGTGTAAGAAACATTTACTTTAAAAGGAAAGGCTACACCTTTCTTTCACCCAAGATTGAGAATGGAAAGATTGGCTAAGAACGAAGAATGCTGTCTCGATGCAGACTTGTCCAAGTCGGTACACGACACAGAGGATGGCGTGGAAGGAGATGGTAATGGACTTCCCTCCTTTAAAGACTCGATCAGCACTGAGAAACAGGAGAAGGCCATGGTGAGCCTGACGTCCCCAGTTAAGAGGAAACTGGAGACAGAAGATGATCATCCAGCCAAGAGAGCGGTAAGAAACCCTGAACCCAATGGTTTATAGACTGTGGTTCCAACATGGCCAAAATATATAGTGGTCGAAATATTTGCTTGCATTTTTATTAGAGAAGGATGGGAAAATTTGCTTTTGACAATCATCCCTTGCATTCTCTGCTAGTCAAATCTTAAATATGTGTTGCATGATTGGTAAACCTATGCTAATTGTTTATGCCCTTTTGCACACTTATATAAATTGCATTTACATTTTTGTGATGTTTAATATAATTGATCAAGTAAAGTTCACTTGTGCTTTTGGCATTGTTTTTTTATTATGTCAAGTACCATAATTTTATTAATTATGTCTGAATGTAACTATTGTGCTGTGACTGCAGAAGTCAGTTATACTGGTCTCAAAGGAACAGTCAAGTTAAAGTGCATGCTGCCATCACAGTTTTTTCCAAGCTCAATGGAAACCGAAGATACGTAATGGACAATTAATTTCCCAAATAGGGAACGGGATTAAGTTATTTTACATATAATTGCAGACCTGACACCTTATTCTTTCTTTCTGCTGTTTTTCAGCACTCTGAGCAGGGCCATGGTCAGATGGTAGCTGTGCATTATAATACACTGCAGGAAGTTGGCTTAGCAGCTCGCAGCCAGAGCAGGATCTTTTACCTCCGCAACTTCAACAACTGGCTCAAGAGCGTTCTTATTGGTGAGTTTCATTATCCTCCTTTGATTGTTCTTCGCTGTCCTGCTTTTTTGAAAACACAGAATGGAAAGTTGTCAATTGCAGATACACGGTCCAGTAATTAAAATGTACCAACATACAGAAAATTCAAATAGTCTGGTAAAATACATCCCTAACCTATTTAAGGATTACTTTTCCTCTGAGCATCAGAATGTTCAGACTGTAAGCATTACAAACCCCTTTAATGGTCATCATGATTTCATTACAATAAAATTAAAAACTGCTACCTGAAGTTCTTCATTCAAAAATATTGGATCAGTATTACCAATAATGTCAGCATTTGACCAAAACACCCAAACTGTAAACTGAACTCAAACTGTAATTCCACATATGTTGGAGAATTTAAAGACCACTCAAGTGAATTTGGAGTTCTTCCACATATTAATTTTTCACTTAAGTCATAGGAAGCTGTGGTAGTTGATGCAAGGAAATCAGTTCATACAGAATTGTAAAATAATTAATTGACTCAGAAAACACTATTTAAAAATCAATTTTAAAATCACTTCATAACATTTGCAATACCAAATACAATATTACTGAAATGATTACATAGCCTCTTACTGGAATATATACCTTGGCTTTCACATTCAATACAACCAGTCTAGCTGTAAACATTATGAGAAACGCAGCAGAAACTCTCTTTGTGAGGCCTAGTGCAGAGTGCAGGAGTTAAAAGGAAACTAGTCTTGTGAAGCCTACTTAAAAAAAAATATATATATATATATATATATATATATATATAAAAAAATTGTCCACATCTCTCCTTCCATTTCTGTGCCTTTTGCATGAAACTGATCTACAATTGCTGGAGCATCACTGGATCACTGCAAGTTCTGGTTTCACAATAAGAGTGTGGTTTTATATATCATATTTGACTGTTTACCACAGGCTCACATCAGCAGTAAGGATTGACTGCAGTTTGAATTGAAATGATTTTAAGTTTAAAATAATATTTACTGCAGATCACCTTGATTGATTACAGCTTCTTAGTGACTCTAAACTTTAGCTGACTTTTAGATATTTTGTAAACTTTGAAAATGTGATAGTTTCCTCAAAACTGATACGGCAATTGAATAAAGTACTACATCAGTGTATTCTGAATGTTTCGCTGTACCATGCAGTCAAATCAAATGCAAGCACAGGTGAAGCTCAGTTATGACAACCTTCTGAATGTAATTGTTTTCATGGTTTGTATTTTCACATGTTTGGAACTAAATATTGATGGAATACTTTATTAGGTTTGAAAATCTTTTATACATTTGACCTCAATTCTTTTTGTGACATCTACATGTATTACAAATTTCTACAGTTTCTCCTCTGCTTCTCTTTCTTAGATGGAAACCAGTCTTTACTCCTGAGATCTTAAAAATACCCACCTATTTAAAAGTCCAAACAAAACCCATAACTGTTAAAACTTGTATAGATGTATAGTAAAACATATAGCTAGTGTGGAAACACAGGTTGATGCTTTGTTTACTTAAAAATTGTTAATTAAACAAAGTCTGAAACTGGTCACTGATTTAGCCTAGAGAAAATGGTTAAAATTCCATTTGAGTTAAGACAGGATGGTGTGTGTGTACGTTTGACTGTCACACCATTGAATTCTAGGTCTGTTCTGCATGATTGCATACTTCAGCTCCTGTGAGGGGTACAGTCGCTGAGGTTCTATACTTAGTGTGGCATCCTGGAATTGGCTAAAATATTTTTTGTTTTTTATATTCCTCAAACAGGTGAAATGCTGAACAAAGTAAGGCAAAGCCAAAGGGAGGTGTGTGTGCTCGATTTGGGCTGTGGGAAAGGAGGTGATTTGCTGAAGTGGAAAAAAGGCAGAATCAGTAAAATTGTGTGTGCAGGTAAGTGGACGGCCTGTTAGCATACAGTACAGTTACTCCAGAGATTAATTTCTGATTTGATTGGTATGGTAACCAGTGTCACATTGACCAGTGTGTAAAGTTGTACATCTCACAGCCAATGGAGGCTTCTACTCTAATGTAATCTAATCTACTCTAGTTACTGACTCTGTATATTACTGGCAAATGTGGCTCTGCAATATTAAGGGGGGTATTATAAGAAGCTTTCCAGACTTGTATTGAATGTTATTAAACAAGTTGCTGAGTCCCATTGTCACAATAGATAGCATAATTGCAAAACCTGGAACAATTTGTATCACCATGACTGTGTATATAATCTTTTTTTTAAATTTTTTATTGTGTATGCATTGTACAATTTGTATTGTTGGGTTCTATAAAATAAGCCAATAAGCAATGAGATTTGAAGTAGAGGAATGATTTTGTTTTATGTGCAAAGTTTTATTGGTTAATAATGATTCACTGTCTAAAGTCTCCCAATATTATGGTGTAAAGTCTCTTAATTATCATAAGCAAAGAACCATACCAATTTCAAAATACTCGTGTTATGGAGTATTAATGCCATAGCTTCTGTTAACGTGTTCACCTTCAGAGTCATGACTCCTCTGGCCTTGTATATTGAACCTGTTTCTCAAACCTTTGTTCTGTTGTCTCCACACAGATATAGCGTCAGTGTCAGTAGAGCAGTGTAAACAGCGCTATAGTGACATAAGGAAAAGAGGTCGCCCCAACGACCGCATCTTCTCTGCAGAGTTTGTCACAGCTGATTGCACAAAGGTGTTGATTTACTATATACATTAGTTTACCTTGTTTTTGTGTTCTGACATTCTGGTAAAATATTTTAAAATCCCTGCTGAGAGTCCCGTGTTTTCCCTCCAGAGGCTTGTGAGTTTTTGTGGTGAGAATGATGTTCCTCCACATTCATTTTGCTAAAAAACATAATGAAAAGCAACTACAGTCTTAATGTGGAATTCTGGGTCTTTGGAAGTCGGGTTCTCTGGCTTCACTCTTGTTTTTGAAACGCCAGCATTTAAATTGAGTTTATCCTGTGCCTTATACAATCCACATTATTGCTTTAAATGACCTTTGTGAATGTGAATGTAGAACTTAATAGTAGGGTTATTTTAAAATGTACTGCATACATCTTGTTTAGTAACAGAACAGGTGATCATTAACTTGATTTTATACCTTCATCACTCGTTCAATTTCCAGGAGGTCCTGGCGGAAAAACTGAAAGACCCTAAGATGACCTTTGACATCTGTAGCTGTCAGTTTGTCTATCACTATTCCTTTGAGACACGAGAGCAGGCAGATATGATGCTTAGAAATGCCTGTGAGAGACTGAGACCCGGGGGTTACTTCATTGGTACCACGCCCAATGCCTATGAACTGATGTGAGTACAGCTGAATGTCTCTCTATTACCATTTCGCACCTTTTCAGATTTTGATTTACCAACATTTTATTTCTTAACATTAAACATGCTGCTATCTATTCCACCTGTATTTTAGTGGGGCTGAGCTTTTTCTTTTTTTCCCTCAGTTTAATGAAACGTTGTAACACTTTCGTATTTTCCAAAGTCCTCATTCAAATACCTTGGAGACGAGAGCTCCCAAGTACGAAATGACAATGTATGCTACTGCATCTGCTGCTTGAACCAAGGTTCTTGGCAAGGAAACAGAATCTCAATCTTCTTTTCTAACGGCTGTTTCAGAAAGCGACTTGAAGCATCCGAGACGAATTGCTTTGGAAACGACATCTACAAAGTCACGTTTCAGAAGAAAGGAGACTACCCCCTCTTCGGCTGTCAGTACGATTTCAACCTGGAGGGAGTTGTCAACATTCCTGAGTTCCTTGTATACTTCCCGTTGTTTGAGGAGTACGTTTTTGTAAATTATATGTAGTTATTTATTAATCTATATATTCAGATTGAAAGCGCTCTTCTGTTGGATTTAAGGCACTCTTTCCTCAGAAATTAAAATGTTTCCATTCTTAAATCAAACTACATTACTTGCATATAGTCGTGTGCTTTCTATTCAAAATGAATTGCACGCTTTTTTCTGCATGATTGTACCTCTTGTACTGTATCACATGAAACTTTTAAATCACATCAGATTAGATTAGGTACAAGGCAGAACAATTTGTATGTCTTTATACGTAATAAGACACTATTCCAAATAATGTGTTAATAATGTGTATCTGCACTGGATCGCTCAAGAACGGAACTTGTTGACAGATAAAAGCAGATTTTTTTTTGCAAGCAATCAGACAAGTGCTCTTGTCACCAGCAGGTGTCACAATGTGTCTTGTATTAGATTGAATGTGCAGTGTTATAAAGCCATTAACCTACGTTGCCCACTAGGTAGCACTGTGCATGTAATTTCTGTGAGAGGGAATGCTGAATTATGCAGGCTTCCTTTTTATTTTTCCTTAATATTTTCCATTAAATTGCCCCCTACCCTTTAGACATAATGTAAATAATTATGAATTATCTCACCTACTGTTACATTCTACATCCTTTTTAAAAAATTAAAAAATAAAGATCCTGATTGACTTTTCTTTTAAATTCCCTATTTTCAGGATGGCAAAGAAGTACAACATGCGACTGGTTTTTAAAAAGACTTTCTACGAGTTCTTTCAAGAGAAGATTCAGGATGAGGAGCATAAAATGTTAATGAAGAGGATGCAGGCATTAGAAGTGAGTTTTGATTTGAAAGTCCTGTAATTCGTTGCTCCAGTAGAGGTTCTCTTGTCAGCTGAAATATTGGATTTTTGTTTTGACCACCCACAGTGTATTGTCCCCTGCCAATTCAACTTCCAATATGTCGGCTGTCTTCTGTGTTTTTAATCTTCGTTTCCTGACTATGTTTTATGCATCGCTTACTTCCATTAGTTTGACCTCTTTCCTTTTGATATGTGAAGTTTTCAAACCAATTTTGCGATCTGATTTCCTTTATTAGCTTTTTTCTCCCCCCTCATGAAATCCACATCAATAATCTTGACATGCATTAAAGGTCTTTCTCATGCAAACAGGGTATAGCAAGGGGAGATGGGGGAAGAATGAGAGAATCTTAGATCTCTGCTTTACTGCAACCGCCTCTGAAATGTCATTTTAAAACCTCTGAAAGAAGAACTCTTATGCACTTTTTGTAAGAAATAATTAAGCTGCCTTTGTGGAAGGGAAAATTTATGAACCAAGGTACAAATATAGTTCCATTATGTTTATTATCCTTTTGTCCTGCATTACAAAGTCATAGCTTTTAGATTTTAAGTACTTTTTATATATATATACTTTTCTTTGTTTCTAATTTGATATCACTGTTGTTGAATGGTTACTCACCATCTATACTAATGCATTTTATACAATAATTTATCATTGCTAATGAAACGATGAATTCAGATGCATATTTTACGTTTCATTCTATACTGCCGGTAATATCCAGATTGTTAAATTAAACATAATTAGCTCATTCCCTTGAAGTAGATTGGTCTCTTGCAGTTCTAATCTGTCTTGTTTTTGAAAAGTTTTTAATCTAAGCTCTGCCTTTTTAAAACTTTTGTAATTTTAAAATATACATTTACTTGACTTTGGAAACCGTAAAATTAATCCTAATAATAAAATACAAACATTAGTATAATGTTTTCTTGTTAGGCATTCTTGATAAGCTGTGTGTGATAGAAGTTAAACCTGTTACATAATGTGGATTATCGATCATTTGCATAATCCGGTAAAGAGATCTTGTATAAATGTTATCTAAGAGATGTTATAGAGGCATTCTGAAAATAACAAGTTTTATTTGTGTATATGTTTGAAAACATTACTGCTGTGGAATCCAATTTTGTAAGAGTTAAAGGGTTAATGTGATTTCAATTTTAAGTAACTTGTAAAAAAAATAAAAATAGAATGCAAATAAGCAAGGAAAGAAGTGAAAACCATGTACTAGAATTTGACTGGGGCTTTCAGTGAGGCTTTTTCTTGTGATTTTCTGCTGGTCCCTTGCTGTGTAATCTAGAAAAGAATTGTAGCATTCATATAAAAGATGACACTGTTGATAATGTGCATAAATATACTTTTTCTTACAGCCATACCCAGCAGATGACAGAAATAAATTGGTGTCGGACAGTCCAGAAGAATATGAACATGCTGAAAAGTTCAGAAAATCTCATGATGTAAAACTACCTTTGGTAAGTGTGACTGATTAAAAAAAAATAATCAAAACTTCACACATACATACATTTTTACTTTCAGCCTTTGGACCATAATGCAATGGCTCTGTAATTTTTTTTTTTTTTTTTTTTTTACTTAATAGATTTATACCTGAACTTTAATTTTATCCAATATAAATGAAACTTGCTCGCTAACAAGTTGTCAGTGTCTACCATTATCATTAATCATGTCTGTATATTTAATACCATTATGTCAGTGTTGCAAATGAAAGGTTCTTTATTCACATTCAGTATATGTTCTGGACAAAAAAGTGCTATAACACTTATCTTTTGCCAAAGCCAATTTAAAGAATAGGTTTTTAAGGTGTCAACACCCACAGGAAGAATAAATTAAGGGAGCTGGGATTCAATGGTCTGATTACTAAAAAGAGAACTTTCATTGCATCCCGTAAGTATAAAACATTAGGTTTATGGAAAAAACTGGCATATATTTATTAGACAATTTGTAGGGATGGTCTGAATCTACATTTTATTTTGCTTAGATGAGAGAATAATGGTGTGGATAAAGCCATCAAATGAGTCCTGTCTAGCTCACTAATTCATGGAAAGTGTTTGTTTGCAGCACCACACATCTATTACTCGTTTTATAGATTTCCTATGCGGAGTAACTGGTGTTTGTCCAGGGTTCTCACTTTACCATTGTTTCAAAATGACAATCCTTTACAATATATATTTTTTATTATCTCTTAAACAGGGAACATTAAGCAAATCGGAGTGGGATGCGACAAGTGAGTAAGAGATGTTACTTGCATGTGTAGAAAAATATATGAATGGGTTTCATCTACTTACACATTGTTGAAAGAACCTGTCTGCTAGTCTTTAACAGCCATCTTCTGTTCAGGAGGAAGTGAGATATAATAGATTGATGCGACACATGCTTGTGTGTGTGTCACTTCAAAACTTGTGAATAGCTGATTTGCCTCCATCTGCACACCATACAGCAGTCTGTTTGAATAGCCATCAGATAGCTAACAATTCTAATCCATAGCTAGGCCCTTAATGGCCTGTTTAAATTACTAAACCTTACTATTACATATGCATATCAACTTTCCTCCCATCTCCTTCAGCCAACGGAGTAGAATTCCAAGTTCCCATGTCATCTAGCAACATTCTGTTTTCTTGTATAAATATAATTTGCAGGTTCTGCCCTGCTGTTGAGCCATGTTTTTTGACTATTTAATTAATATATATTAACTGAAGGACAGTTGCAGACACTTCCATTTTATCACAAGTGAGGTCCTTTTTCACTCTAGATATACAAATGAATTTTGATGAACTGTGGGGTTTAGCATGGGTCCCATCCAGGGAGACTTGTTCTCCCTATTAAATTACTGCTACCAAAGCTGGGATAAGCTCTAGTCTTATGAGTCGCTTAGTCTTGTGAGAAACCTTAACCTTAATTGGCAGTTTGGTACGAAAGGCCCCAAATTAATCTAAGAAACTGACTGATTTGTTTGGACGGCTTATAAAACGAAACAAAACAAAAAAGAGAAGGATTTTTTAGAGTTCCCTCTCTAAACTATGCTGTTCAGCATCAGTCTGCCTTCTGTCAAAATGTCTGAGTTTACTTGTGTAATCCTGGTCTTGCTCATCCTGGAAAGTGTGTTCGTGGCAGTATCAGTACCCTGTAATGTGGGATATTGCAGGAGTGAAGAGCTTACTTGAATGTTTTTTTTCCCCTCCACCTGCTACATCCCAGTGGGGTTCAAACTAGAATGGCCAGTTTAAGCTGCTGAAATCCTCACTAAGATGCTAATTGCTGCATTGTGCAAGAGATGTAATGAAGTGTGGGTTATTCAGTGTGATTTTTGTAAACACGAGCCTGCAGTGCCTTAATTGTTTTCTTTTTTCTTACAGGCATATACCTGGTATTTGCATTTGAGAAAATGTCTTGAACTTCCTGAGGGAAAACTCTCACCTATCACAGAAACCTGCATGTGGTTAAGAAACGGATTACAGGATAATTGCCTACTTACTTTGTGCTTTCTGTTCAGTTTTTTGTTTTTGTTTACCTAGTCCAAGAGACTCATGAATTGACATTTGTGTCTGGAGAGCAGGACAATTTATTCAATCTAGATGGACAATGTCTCGAAGCATTTTACTGTAACTGATGATTTTTTTTTTTTTTTAATTAAATTTCTTTTCCAAGAAGTGTGTTTTGTTTCATCCACATCTTTTCTGATGGAATCCTATAGTTACCAGGTTACTTTCATTTTCTTGGTCTCTAGCAAGATCTTGTGTCTTGAGATCTAGTATCTTTATTACCCTTCATGTTCACACAGAATAGAAAAGATATCCAATACAATGAACATTAAGTATATTACAAAAAATACAAAACCTAATAATAAAACTGTCAATTACCCAGTTAGCCACCATCACCATGTGACATGTTTGTTTTAAAATAATGCTATAGTAGTGACAGGATGCATGATTAGAATATTGAGGGGAAACATGAAAGGGAGACTGTGATGCAACAGCTGAACGCTCTGGGTCCCTGCTTTCTAATAAACTGTGAACCAGTAAAGTGCGTTTTAAAATACATGATTAAATCCAGCCCTGAGGTTGTTTGTAGCATACGGGGGCATTGGGGTGTGTTTTATGGGACAACAACTTTTTCTTTATATATATATACACTCACCTAAAGGATTATTAGGAACACCTGTTCAATTTCTCATTAATGCAATTATCTAACCAACCAATCACATGGCAGTTGCTTCAATGCATTTAGGGGTGTGGTCCTGGTCAAGACAATCTCCTGAACTCCAAACTGAATGTCTGAATGGGAAAGAAAGGTGATTTAAGCAATTTTTAACGTGGCATGGTTGTTGGTGTCAGACGGGCCGGTCTGAGTATTTCACAATCTGCTCAGTTACTGGGATTTTCACGCACAACCATTTCTAGGGTTTACAAAGAATGGTGTGAAAAGGGAAAAACATCCAGTATGCGGCAGTCCTGTGGGCGAAAATGCCTTGTTGATGCTAGAGGTCAGAGGAGAATGGGCCGACTGATTCAAGCTGATAGAAGAGCAACTTTGACTGAAATAACCACTCGTTACAACCGAGGTATGCAGCAAAGCATTTGTGAAGCCACAACACGTACAACCTTGAGGCGGATGGGCTACAACAGCAGAAGACCCCACCGGGTACCACTCATCTCCACTACAAATAGGAAAAAGAGGCTACAATTTGCACAAGCTCACCAAAATTGGACAGTTGAAGACTGGAAAAATGTTGCCTGGTCTGATGAGTCTCGATTTCTGTTGAGACATTCAGATGGTAGAGTCAGAATTTGGCGTAAACAGAATGAGAACATGGATCCATCATGCCTTGTTACCACTGTGCAGGCTGGTGGTGGTGGTGTAATGGTGTGGGGGATGTTTTCTTGGCACACTTTAGGCCCCTTAGTGCCAATTGGGCATCGTTTAAATGCCACGGCCTACCTGAGCATTGTTTCTGACCATGTCCATCCCTTTATGACCACCATGTACCCATCCTCTGATGGCTACTTCCAGCAGGATAATGCACCATGTCACAAAGGTCGAATCATTTCAAATTGGTTTCTTGAACATGACAATGAGTTCACTGTACTAAACTGGCCCCCACAGTCACCAGATCTCAACCCAATAGAGCATCTTTGGGATGTGGTGGAACGGGAGCTTCGTGCCCTGGATGTGCATCCCACCAATCTCCATCAACTGCAAGATGCTATCCTATCAATATGGGCCAACATTTCTAAAGAATGCTTTCAGCACCTTGTTGAATCAATGCCACGTAGAATTAAGGCAGTTCTGAAGGCGAAAGGGGGTCAAACACAGTATTAGTATGGTGTTCCTAATAATCCTTTAGGTGAGTGTGTATATATATATATATATATATATATATATATATTATCAGTCTTGTCAAATTCATTTCAGGAATCTAAATACTCTATATTTTTTTTCAAAATCTGGGATATGTATTTCAACATGCATAATATTAGAATAGGTAGGTAATATATTAAGTTAAGCATCCATCACATTTTAGTGATATAACTAATAGCTATCATATTTATGTCAGCATATCATAGCCTACTTATTGCAAAATGTGTCATGTTCAGAAAGCTGTAGCTTTGATTTGAGCAAACCTCTTATATGTACCCATCTTACACTACATCTTACACCATCTGAATGTCTCAACAGAAATCGAGACTCATCAGACCAGGCAACATTTTTCCAGTCTTCAACTGTCCAATTTTGGTGAGCTTGTGCAAATTGTAGCCTCTTTTTCCTATTTGTAGTGGAGATGAGTGGTACCCGGTGGGGTCTTCTGCTGTTGTAGCCCATCCGCCTCAAGGTTGTACGTGTTGTGGCTTCACAAATGCTTTGCTGCATACCTCGGTTGTAACGAGTGGTTATTTCAGTCAAAGTTGCTCTTCTATCAGTTTGAATCAGTCGGCCCATTCTCCTCTGACCTCTAGCATCAACAAGGCATTTTCGCCCACAGGACTGCCGCATACTGGATGTTTTTCCCTTTTCACACCATTCTTTGTAAACCCTAGAAATGGTTGTGCGTGAAAATCCTAGTAACTGAGCAGAGTGTGAAATACTCAGACCGGCCCGTCTGGCACCAACAACCATGCCACGCTCAAAATTGCTTAAATCACCTTTCTTTCCCATTCAGACATTCAGTTTGGAGTTCAGGAGATTGTCTTGACCAGGACCACACCCCTAAATGCATTGAAGCAACTGCCATGTGATTGGTTGGTTAGATAATTGCATTAATGAGAAATTGAACAGGTGTTCCTAATAATCCTTTAGGTGAGTGTATATTGCAAGAAGTTTGTTGCTTATCAGAAATTGGGTATTCTTGCTCTATGCCATGTTTTAAATCAAGCCAAAATCAGATCTGATTTGAACTGAAGTTGTTTCCATTCATATAAAGTGATAACAGCCTTACCCCCCCAAAAAAATTCTAGAAATCTCCAAAACCAAATTTTCTCAGAGAGTGGAAAAAAAACAATACAAATTCTTTGTGATCTATTCAATCCAGGACTAATTTTGTGTTATTGGAGATATGTCTAATTTGACATAAATCTGGATCTCATCTATAATGGCATCTAGAACAGTCTTAATCATATTTGCCAAGATAAAGGCCAGCACTTTAACATCATTAAGTAAGCAAACTGGGCACCTGTTATAAATATGATGCAAGTCTTTTGGGGGCATTATGAGATGACCATACCCTCACCCTTTCTTTCTGCAGATACCTTAATTAATGCCAAGGCATTATGTATTTGATGCAATATGTAATTTATCGGTCCTGAAACCTCAAAGGAGATATTTTAATTTACATGTCATTATTAAATTCGCCATTTAAATACTTTAATTACCTAACAGTGTGGTTTTCTTGGAGAATTCACTGTGAGTTTACTAATTCATTCACAAAGTTTGGGATTATGTTTTTTTAGAGGGATATTAGCACAGGGCTTCTTTGTTTGTCAATGTTATGTAATTGAAAATAATCATGTGACACAGTTTCGACTATCAGACTTTGTTTCCATTGGATTTATAATATTAAAAGTTAAGCTTTATTGTTAAATATCTAATATGAAATAGCCAGAACTGTGCCTTCTACTAAACCATTAGTAGATTACTTTTGATCAGATTCATTGGAGTGACTAGGTGGATTTCTTTATATTTTTGGATGAAATAGCAAATTTGAAAGACTGTTGTAATTTACACACAAATCCAACCTCGTTACATGTGAATTTATTTTTATGTAAATTGTAGGGGCGATAATAGTCAACCAAGAAACTACATTGCACTAATATAAAGTCCCCTTTAAAGGTAATAAAACAGATCATAAGCAAATTCTACCTCTATCTACTTCATTCATTGGATTAACTGGCATTGTCGGAAGAACTGCCATGTCCACTAGGCCACCTAAAGATCCATACACCAGAAATGCATTTAGTTTATCAACAGCAAAGCAGGCTTTGTTGTTATTTTTAGCAGCTACTGCAGATGTAGTCTGTTTAAAACACCATACAGTTCAATTTCAAAAAGGGAATTATTTTCAATCCCTGATATGAATGGAGACAAGAATATCATCTCTAGTGGGGGCTTGTACCAAATTCGGAGAATTGTTTTACGTTATTTAAGTTATTAATTACACCGTGTCACGATTGTTTTGTTTTGTTTTTGTTCCTGGGTTGTAAGTGTTATTTCCTAATTGCTTATGCTTCAAAAGTATAGAAAATTGCTATTTATTCCCCACAAATTTTGCTTTTGTGACCAGGAGAGTGAAATTTTGAAATGTATCTAATTCCAATATAGAAAACGGGCAAACTTGTGCCTTTTCATTCACATAAAGTCAGAAAAAACAACATGAATCCAGATTAACATGTACTGTATTTACAGTATAATCATAAATCTTGAAAAACTACTCACTTCTAAATCATTTCTAGTCATTTTTGTATTACTTTAGTATAAATACATGTTAATTTGGATTCATGTTATCAGTTATTAATTTGTTACTGTCCACAATGCTGCACCTTTCATCATAAAGTAAATTATAGTGTCACAAAGATTTTACCATGCAAAGAGTTTATTCACAGTAAAGCATTTCCTTCTCTTTTATGTCCTTTTACATTATCAGCACTGCATTCCTAAGTGTCAGTTAACTCTTCTTCAGCATAAGACTTTAGATGTCAAGACAAATAAATCTATATAAGTATTGGTAAATATTGTTGTAGTCACTGGGGCTTTATGTTTTGGGGGAAATTAAAGTAAAAAATTCCCAGTTGGGTTGTTGAATGTAGGGATGTCAATTATTGATAGATACAGCCGAGGGGGGTGATTGTAATGTATACATCTCTCCCTTATGTCCTGTTTTGCTTCATCCATATCTATCTATCTATCTATCTATCTATATATATATATATATATATATATATATATATATATGACATTGTCAGGGGTAGTGCCCACACTGCCGGGGCTCTGAAGGTGGGGCACAGGTAAACAACAAGATGTATTTTGGTGCAAAAGTGTAGATTTATTGATAGATAGTGTACAGTGCTCTAAAGAGACCGACAGACAAAAAAGTAAACAAAAACTTATCTCCTCACGAGCCTAACTACAAGTATCAGGGTCCCTCTCTAAGAAGTAATATGACGACAAACACTCACAAACAACAACCAAGTCCAATCACAGTCCAATTAGTTGTTATGATGAATCCTGCACCCCCTGGATATTGTGCATCATCTATCTCTCAATCTATCTAAGTTTGCCATTTTAAAAAGCAGAAAGAACAAGGTCAACATTTTTTTAAATGTTTAATTGTTAGAATCTCTTCTTTAGTTGCTGGTTTATATGGTTTGGTGTATACATTTATAATGTATTAATTGTTTTTTGGATCTCTAAAATAAAGTTAATTTTCAAACCCAATCTATCTACCCATCTGTCCATCCATTATCTATCCATCCATCTATCATCTATCCCCCCTAAAGGCTCGTCTCAATCACTGTTTTAATGAGGAGGGGAAGGACAGTGAGTCAACTGTTTACCTGGTAATTTTCCATTGCTGAAATTCAATTAGAATTTGGGTAAAACAAATAACAAATACACTATGGCATCCAATCCCTTCAGCTAAAATAAATATAAATGGTCTTGTAAAATGTTGTAAATGTTTTTAATTTAGTTTTTAATTATATTGTACTTCTGTAAACCTGTAAGATGCTTTGGATAATGGGGTATACCAAATACACAGTTTTATGTTAAGATTAATATATATATAAATTGTATATTAAACAGTTAGATTTATTGAATGAGTAATGAGAGTATTTATAAGACTGCATTGTCTCTGCACACTTGGAGGCAGTACTTGATTTGAAAGTTGCTCGTAAATGTAAAGAAACGAATGTCTAAATTAAGAATCGCATCATTGCAGAGGTGAATTAATTACTGTGCAAGACAAACCGGTAATACTGATCATCTGTTTATTAATCCTGCCAATGATCAGACCACTGCAAACAGCTGTGTTGATCAGAAGGGAAATTGCATAAATAGCTTTAATATGCCATTTCCTATTCATTAACACAAGGCAGCTTTCTTTAACGTATTAATAAATACAAGCAATAACAAACAAATGAATACAAATTAATGCTTAAGAATACTAATATAGGCTTTAGAGTTTTTTGTTGCATGTGAAGTAATAAAGCAACAGTAAAGTACTTGATTTAAATATTCATTGTCTTCTGTTTTTCCAAGGCAATTTTTAACATTCAGTCTCACCTCCAAGTGTCTCTATGACTTTGGAACCACATGGTCATGCAATCAGTAGGAAAACATTGTCTTTCTTTCTTTCTTTCTTTTTAATGTCATTTTTATACACCGGAGAGGAATCTTTAAATGCTGAAAACATGATAGTGATCAGTATTTGCAGATTTTTCTAATGGGCTAAGCTGCAGTAAGCCAGCATAAAAATAGAATTGCCCTAGAAGTGCTCAATTGGTAGTAAAGCTTTAGGAAGAATTCAGGACAGAAATCAAATGGTATGCTCACAGAGTGTGTTTGTGTGTAAACATTGGACTGACACTAATCTTAAATCAGCTGCACTCTTTACACAAAACTAGAACCGAAACAAAAAAGTATGAAATGATACGTGCATGGCTTTGAGAGTTCATTAATATTGCAATTATTGGTCACTGTAGCAAAAAATAGCCAAGAACTAATTTAACAGGCAGGTGACTACAATTTGAAATTACACATGCAGAAAATTGATGTCAACAATGAAAAGACCAGCACATAGAAACCCATGCCATACATCAAATTCTATTTCAGCAGAAAACGATGTGTAATGCGTATACATGAATGATGTTGTAAAGTGCTTATAATGTTGCCACTGTTAACCTTCTATATAAATCATGATAAATAAATGTTCTTCCCCTTCTTATATAATAGAAGGGAAGAATTAGAGTAGGTCATAGTACAACATTTTTATTTATCCATTTATTTTACTGATGATGATGATTATTAAGCACTTTATTAGACATTAGGCACTGAATAACAAACTTTGAGTCAAGCTTACTAGATGCATGTTACTTAGGAAAAAAAAGCCAATTACTGGTGTGCAAGTTAACAACTTGTCTGGAGACTCTGAGTGGCGAGAAAACTAGTTCTTACTGTAAACAATACATGTAAAAGTATCAAGCAATCAGCTGGGGGGATGTTTGATTTTGGGAGGTTAGCTCCTGTACTCTTTTGCAGACCTGATGAAAGCTAAAGAACCTTATAACAGCAGAGCTCATCTGTAATTTCCCAACCCCAAAGCGAAATGCAATTTTTTAATAGAAAAAATGACAGGTGAGCTTTTGCTCTTGTTGCAATTGCTCCAGATGTAAAAAGAAGTATGTAAGAAGTAACACACTATAATAAGGATGCTAAACCTGGGAGTTTTCTCAGGCAGACAACTGAAAAGCGTGACCAGGACTTTTCCCCTAGGACCATAATTACTAAGAAGAAAGAGGAACTGACTTCTCCCTCTGTAATTTAGTTTAATGCTCACCATTCAAAAAGTGTGTTATAGAGTTAAGTGCATGAACAGGTCATTTTGAATTAAAGATCACTTTGTTCAACCTGCTGATTGTTTTGCTTTTTCTCTGTATATTTTATACTGCTAGACTGATTTTTCATCCCAGAGTCTACCTGACGTTTGTCTATGTACACTCAGTCAAGGTACCAGCCACCCTTTCCAAATTAGGATGATCTTCAGCTCTAACAGCAACAGACAGAGGGTCTCTCTTTAATTAGATCGAATAGTTTGACCACAGTTCTTGGTGGGTGTTTTTTTCTCCGTTTTCAGGGGTTCAGTTTTTGCTTTATCAGCCAAACCAAAATGTTGTCATTTAACAGGGTTATTTAGTTTCTTTCCACATAAAAACTGCAATTAAATTCATTCCCCGCTCCCTTGAGTTGTGTCTGCATGTGAATGATGAATTCATTTTCATTGTGGAAATGTCGCTTTTGTTTAACATACCTGAATGACAAGGTTGCGGCATGTCTACGTCAAATATTTTCATTTACTCCGTGGACTTGACCTTGAAGGTCAAGTACCTTGAGATACAGTTCTTTCTCGCAACCATGACAAACAGAAAAAAACACACTGGGTAGTCCACTGCAGAAACACCTCTAAATAACAGATATGTGCTTCACAGTGTGCCTTATTGACCACAGCAGATTGTGGAGCTCACATAGCCTAGTCATAGAGTGGACTAGAGCTAAGTGGACCTCTGGGACTCAGTTCTGTTTTGAGAAAAAGCCACAAACTGCTAAATGACTGGGGAAAAAATGAAACTGCATTCAAATTGGAATGGATTCTGTGCAGGAATTGCATGACCTGCTGAATATAGATTGAAATGGTAAAGCTGCTCTGACTGAACCACACTCAGATTATTTAAAATCGACAGAATCTGTGAATCTCGATTTCTTTACAAGAATCTGAACAAGTACAAGATGTTTAATTACCCACATTATTTGTTCTGTACCCATTTCACTTTTAATCAAATGTGCCTAAAAATACACAAAGTCTACAGATCAGATAATTTCTACTATTAAAATAATGTTTTGTTCCCCCTTCACACAAAAGAAGAACCCTATTCAATATCAAATTAATTTAGAAACCAGATTTATTTTAACACATATGTGCTCATGACATTATTGCTGCATAGTGTGAGATGGGTACATATAAGAGGTTTGCTCAAATCAAAGCTACAGCTTTCTGAACATGACACATTTTGCAATAAGTAGGCTATGATATGCTGACATGAATATGATAGCTATTAGTTATATCACTGAAATGTGATGGATGCTTAACTTAATATATTACCTACCTATTCTAATATTATGCATGTTGAAATACATATCCCAGATTTTGAAAAAAAATATAGAGTATTTAGATTCCTGAAATGAATTTGACAAGACTGATAATATATATATATATATATATATATATATATATATATATATATATATATATATATACACTCACCTAAAGGATTATTAGGAACACCATACTAATACTGTGTTTGACCCCCTTTGGCCTTCAGAACTGCCTTAATTCTATGTGGCATTGATTCAACAAGGTGTTGAAAGCCTTCTTTAGAAATGTTGGCCCATATTGATAGGATAGCATCTTGCAGTTGATGGAGATTTGTGGGATGCACATCCAGGGCACGAAGCTCCCGTTCCACCACATCCCAAAGATGCTCTATTGGGTTGAGATCTGGTGACTGTGGGGGCCAGTTTAGTACAATGAACTCATTGTCATGTTCAAGAAACCAATTTGAAATGACTCGACCTTTGTGACATGGTGCATTATCCTGCTGGAAGTAGCCATCAGAGGATGGGTACATGGTGGTCATAAAGGGATGGACATGGTCAGAAACAATGCTCAGGTAGGCCGTGGCATTTAAACGATGCCCAATTGGCACTAAGGGGCCTAAAGTGTGCCAAGAAAACATCCCCCACACCATTACACCACCACCACCAGCCTGCACAGTGTTAACAAGGCATGATGGATCCATGTTCTCATTCTGTTTACGCCAAATTCTGACTCTACCATCTGAATGTCTCAACAGAAATCGAGACTCATCAGACCAGGCAACATTTTTCCAGTCTTCAACTGTCCAATTTTGGTGAGCTTGTGCAAATTGTAGCCTCTTTTTCCTATTTGTAGTGGAGATGAGTGGTACCCGGTGGGGTCTTCTGCTGTTGTAGCCCATCCACCTCAAAGTTGTACGTGTTGTGGCTTCACAAATGCTTTGCTGCATACCTTGGTTGTAACAAGTGGTTATTTCAGTCAAAGTTGCTCTTCTATCAGCTTGAATCAGTCGGCCCATTCTCCTCTGACCTCTAGCATCAACAAGGCATTTTCGCCCACAGGACTGCCGCATACTGGATGTTTTTCCCTTTTCACACCATTCTTTGTAAACCCTAGAAATGGTTGTGCATGAAAATCCCAGTAACTGAACAGATTGTGAAATACTCAGACCGGCCCGTCTGGCACCAACAACCATGCCACGCTCAAAATTGCTTAAATCACCTTTCTTTCCCATTCAGACATTCAGTTTGGAGTTCAGGAGATTGTCTTGACCAGGACCACACCCCTAAATGCATTGAAGCAACTGCCATGTGATTGGTTGATTAGATAATTGCATTAATGAGAAATTGAACAGGTGTTCCTAATAATCCTTTAGGTGAGTGTATATATATATATATATATATATATATATATATATATATATATATATATTTTCATTTATGATACTAATATAATCTATATGACGATGTATGATCATTCGGTATGTTACGTAGGCTAAGGTGGTTTACAATGCATCTAGGGATACATTTTCACCCTTTAAATATTGTTGCCTTTTAAAATGTGCCTATAATTAAAATGTTGTAAAACATGTTTTTATAATACTTTTGTCATTTTGTCATGTGTTATAGTCTGTTCTTCCAATAATAAACATTTAAAAAAATATATAGTAAAATTGTTTTTTTTTTGTTTTTTTTTTACATCAGATGTAAGCAAACACTAATGACTATTTCAGTGATCGAGTATTCTGACGATTATTCTTTGATTGAGTTAATCGGATAAGACATTTTCATAAACACAGCTTTTTAAAATTGCAACATTCTTCTTGTTTTTCAATGTAAATTGTCAATGTGTGTTAAGCACACATTTTTGTGCTTTACTGTTTCTTAACAAATATCAGAGAGGTTTGTTGTGAGTGTTAACCAATCAAAAAGCTTTTAAAACAGATTTTTTTTGTATTGGTAAAAACATAAATAACCCGTCAGTCTTAGGAGATGGCATGCTAAAAGTGCTCACTAAATGAGAGTGCTTTTAATTGAGTCAAATGAGGTATGTTTTGAACATTTTACTGCTGATTAAATATTACTGGTAGTAATAATGACAACAACAACAATAATATTAAGTACATTTGAAGATGCTTTGATATTTATTTAACACAGCAACCCGATCGGCCGATTTGTTTTGTTTTGTTTTTGTTCTTTTGCCGTGTTCTGTTCTGAGGAGCTTCCAGGTGCGCTTCTTGCAAAACTGATGATATCTCTTGAACAGCTATTTGTATACATCTGTGTTTTATACTGGGTTAATTTTGGAACGCTGTTTTGAGTATACAAATGGTGTCTGTATAACATAGGTTTCTTAGCTAATGCTGTATTAATTCCAAAAATAAACAAATTATAGAAAGAACAAAAACTTAAAATGTCTGGCGTTTCTTGAGATGTATAGGTATCATATGATCATTATAATTATTTATGTAAAAGTAAGTAATTTGCTGCACTATACCAAGCACTGTGGCGTATGAGAGAGTAGTTCTGAGGTGTAGAGCATTCACTGTCAGTTTAGTACTCTGAGGGTTAATAGAACGAAGCCTCGAGGCAGTAAATTCTAATTGAGGATTTTTTGTAATCAAATTACTCTAGTTACTCGATGAATTGTGACAGCCCTAGCAATCACCTTTAAAATCACACACCAAATTAAGTGGCCTCCACCTGTGTTAAATTGTAGTGAATTACATGAGGTTTCAGAAGAACTCCAAAGTTGTTGAAAGCCATAGACCAGGGGATGGGTATAAAATAAATATTGAAGGCCCTGAACATCTCTTGGAGTACGGTCAAAATGATAATTAAGATGTGGAAGGTGTATGGCACAACAAAGACAATGCCTAGATCAGGCCATCCCTCCAAACTGGATGAACGCTGATCTGATTGTAACAAAGTGTATCCAACAAAACTCTATTCCGGAGTCATTAGACTTTGCCCAGAGAGTTGGCTACCTCAAAATACAGGTAATGATGAACTCCTCTCTCTTTTCAGTTTCATATTTCTCATGCTCTGAATTCTGTAATTTCAACCCAAGGTCAAGGAAATGTCAGTATATGATAGAATTCAATGGAACTAATTAATGTAAGAGACTAAACTGTCACAGTTACAATCATATAGTTATATAGAACACCAAAGAGATGTTAAGAAAGGGTTCAGGTATGCAAAGAGGGAAATAGAAAGAAACATAGCTATTGGAGCTAAAACTAACGCAAAGGGCTTTTTTCAATACTATAACAGAAAGAGGTCAATAAAGGTGGAAATGAAACAGACAAAGGGCAAAAATGGAAGTATATTACAACTAATAAGAAGTGGCAAATGTTCTAAATGAAAAAAAACAGATAACATGTCACAGGTTAACAACCAGTCCAGTCAAACCCTAAGAGAAATCAGGATAAATGAGGAGGGGGTACGAAAGGGACTAGCAGAAATAAAAACAAACAAATCTCCTGGGCCAGATGATATATTTCCAACAGTATTTAAAGAAATGAGGGACATTATTTATAGGCTGCTAACTCAAATATTCCAAATGACACTTAGAACATGTGATGTGCCAACTGACTGGAAGACAGCAAATGTCATACCTACCCACAAGAAAGGGGACAAACTGAGTCAGGAAATTACAGACCAATCAGTCTCACCTGCATTACTTAATAAAATAATAAAAATATTGGAAAGAAAATAGAGGAGCATCTTAGAGCATAGAGCATCTTAATGAAAACCATATTCTCGGAGATAGTCAACGTGGGTTTAGACGAGACAGATCATGTCTCTCTAATATATTAGAGTTTCTTGAACATGCAACTGCAACTGTAGATCATTTTAAAGCATATTATATGATATACTTAGATTTTCTGAAAGCTTTTGATAAGGTTCCACACCAAAGACTGATCATGAAATTAGAAGCTGTAGGCATACAGGGTAATGTAAGTAGATGATTATGAACTGGTTGATGTATAGGAAACAGAGGGTGGCAATAAGAGGAGTTGCTTCTAACTGGAGTGAGGTTGTAAGTGGAGTTCCACAGGGATCAGCACTAGGGCTTTTTCTAATATATATTAATGATCTGGACTTTGGGATAGTCAAATTTGCAGATGATACTAAAATAGGTGTCTCAGGAGATACAATCTCCGCAGCACAGGTTATTCAAAGGGACTTAGATAACATTCAGGTGTGGGCTGATGAAAATTCAGTGTAGACAAGTGCAAGGTATTACATGCAGCTAACAAAAATGTCCACTACAATTACACTATGGGAGGAATAGAACTAGATGAAGTAATGCATGAGAAAGACCTAGGAGTCCATGTGGACTCCTCACTTTCTCCATCCAAACAATGCGGGGAAGCAATAAAAAAGGCAAATAAAATGCTAGAGTATATTGTCAAAAGTTTTAATCTTTCTATTTTGTGTGCCATGACTCTGGAGTTCGTGTTAGTAACTTTAATGGCCTGCATTCTTGTCTTAACTTTTCTATCACTCCCTTCTTCTGTAATCAGCAACTTACATTCATTTCTTGCAACGTATTATCTGCAAATTACCTTCCAATGCAATTGGCAACGTAGAGGTTAATGATTATTATTCATGAGTATTGATTATAATATTGATAAGATGGGAAGGCTTAGTTTAGAACGCCAATAAAATCACTGCTAGTTATTAGAAACGACCATTCAGACACTGTTTGTAAAATGTCGAACCCCTTGGGGGTATGTCCCAGAGGGGATATAAAAGCTTTGTATTACCTCAAAACTTTTGAAGAACAGTGTTATGCTAGCCTTAAATCTTTTGAGTTGTGTGTCTACTGTTCTTCCCGTGCACATAATAAATTCTGATTAGAACTCCCGACTCCAAAACGTTCTTCCACCACAATCAGAAGTAATGTTAAGACAGTACAATGCGCTACTTAGACCTCATGGAATACTGTGTACAGTTCTGGGCTCCACACTTCAAGAAAGATATCGCTGCTCTAGAGGCAGTTCAGAGGAGAGCAACCAGACTTATTCCAGGTCTGAAGGGAATGTCCTACTGAGACACTGAGGGAACTGAACCTTTTCACCCTGGAACAGAGGAGACTACGTGGGGACTTGATTCAAGTCTTCAAAATCATCGACCACATCAAACCAGAGGAGCTTTTCCAGATCTGCAGGGACACATGAACCCAGGGACACAAATGGAAATTGGGCTTCAAGGTATTCGAGACGGAAAACATGAAACACTTCTTCACACAGAGATTGTTACAATCTGGAACAAACTCCCCAGCAATGTGGCAGAAGCTGAAAGTTTGGGAGCATTTAAAAATAGACTGGATAGGTTCCTTGGATCACTTAATTACTAATGGACACCAAACGAGCACAATGGGTCAATTGGCCTCTTCTTGTTTGTCAACTTTCTTATGTTCTTATGTGAGAAACTGCAGAAACATTTAAATCATATTTTTCATTCAGTTAATGTATCATTTCATGGAACAGAAATGTGTTGGGAATGGTGTACTGAATTCCAGCAGGACTAAATATGGTAGCCTACTGAACCCTCTGTAATCCTTATATCTGATCTTGTGAATCTTTGCGATCAAGGCAGCTGGTTTTTGTTGGTTGAAACTTCCTGTTTTTTGCTGGGTTACTGTGTATGAATACAGAACCAGCAACTTCCACGTATTAAGCCATTGTTCTTGTTTTGAACTCCACTTTGACTGAGATGCTCTCAAAATGTCAGCTGCTTTCATCTCTTTTCAACTTTCAAGTCAGAAGCATTATGTCTGTACATCTTCAGAAATCACTAAAGGTGCTTTGTGGAAAGATTCCTGCAAAAACAAAAGTCTATGTAATTGAAGCCCACAGACAGCATATAAATGGGGAATTTTCTAACCCTTTAATTATGTAATAGTGATAGGTTCTCAAACTGTATTGTGGCATTGGTCAGAAAATTGAAAAATTAAAGGCTCAGCTCAGCTGAATTACAGTTCACAGTTTCTCTGTCACATAGCAATCAAAGTTAAAAAAACTAAAAAAATGCATTATAGTGGGTGTCAATATGACCTCTTTTATTTAATATTTAAATACGAATACAATGTTAAAAGTATATCTTAATGCAAGTAGGTTTTAATATAAATGGATAAACAAAGTTGAATAAAGAAACAGAAATTGGTGACATCCTTAAACAATCAATTAAGGCATCCTGTACATTTTTGTGGCTGACCAAACAATGTGTCGATCAGCTGACATTCAGGAGCTACGCCATTCAATCACAACTATCTACAGTTCAAACACAGATGCATTTAAATTACATCTTAATAGTTATGTGGCAGAGCACAATCCATAAACTAATATTTTGATAATTGTTTCTGGATGTAATTGGATGAAATCCCAAGTGCATTGAAAAATGTAAATGTCAAACCTCTTCTTGCAATGAAATGGGGAGCTATATAATCAGTGTTTTTCCACTTTAAACACTCACTCATCAGAGTTCCCAGAAATGAACAGTTTTTGTTGAATCAAAGAACCACAGGGGGCAAGTGCCTGTTCCGATTGATGCTATTTGTGTATGTTGTGCTCCCCACAAACTAGAAGACCAATACATTAATAACATATACTACTGGTCAAACGTTTTACAACACCCCCATTTTTCCAGTTTTTATTTAAATTTAAGCAGTTCACATTTCAGAGTTATATACTGTGTTACTACACCCTCTTATGCATTATTTGGCAGTGTTACGTGCAGCTCCTGTGCATAGAAGTTAAACTGTATTCCTACAATGCGCACATCATTTGAAAGCTTATTCTCTTGGCTATCAGCATCTGATTTAGTTTCCGTGTTGCCTGCCACCATTCAGAGCGGGGGATGGTAAACGCGCAGTCTGCTCCGGGAGGGTGGGGGGTCTCATTCAGACGGTGTGTCACAGATCACTCAGTTTCTTTGCAAATAGGCTTGTTTTGTTCAGAACAACCTAATGATTAATCCAGTATATATTGTTTGATGTTCTATCAAACACAGAGAAGTTCAGATCCAATTATGTAAAATCTGTAAACAGTGTTTTCCATCTTGACATTCTGAACTCTCTACGGGTGTGTGTTGCTTCTACCAAAACGTGGATGGTCTTATTTTGATCAGTAGACTGTCTGGTTCCAGAATATGTCATAATTGTCAACATTTTCTGAGATTTTGTATTCCAACTCAGACCAAGTATCCCCCCACCCCCCTATTTCAGAATGCATAAATGCAGAGGGGTTATAAAAAACTATTATTTCACATCAGAGAATGCTTCACATCGTTAGAAAACTGAGTTAGTATCTGCTTTCATGGGATACCAAACACTTTGCAAACAACACAACAGTGGAGAGTACACATGGGATTAAAGAGAAGCACATGGATTTGGTGCCCTTTTAAGGGTACCAAGGGGTTTGTCAGCTTAAGGGGTTAAATTGTGTTAAACAAAACGATTCCATTATTTATTTTTTATCTCCAATTGTTTATTTGTTCTATGCTTAAATTTCAGAGTACATTGAGACATTAAACTGCATACATTTCAATAAAAACTGGAAAGACTGAGGTGTTCTAAAACATTTGACCGGTAGTGTAAAAATAATCCCTTATCAGGATTGATGCACATTGTAGAACAGCAGTCAACAACCCATAAATATGGTGTCCATAGGACATCCTCATTCCTCAGCATCAGTTGTCATGCATCACTTTTTTGTGATCAACCCCCTTAGCGTCCAGCCCTCCGTTTTCACTCATATTTGATATCAACCATCAGGTGAACTTAATTTCAGGTATCACTTGAGTTTTGTGTCAGGTATCAGGTGTCACTCATTTTCTTGTATCAGGGATCACTCGAATTTATTATCAGGTATCACACAGTTTTTGTATCAAGGATCACTCAAAATCGGTGTCAAGTAAGAGAGTCTGTTTTTTCTTGGACTTAATTTAATAGACAATCAAATGGCTGAACTGTCTTTACTATTACTTCATTGGTTACAGGAAATGTCAATCATTTGTATTACTTTATTCACTCTGTGCTGATTTTATGGTCAATATTTGTGTTATAATACAAATATTTTTGGTAATACCACATGTTAAAATTATCCACAGATGTCTTTTTTGTTATGTTTGCTTTTTATTATCAATTTAGACTACTGAGAAATGATTGCCTGCCTTGGTTCCACTGTCTGGTTCTTTGACCTGTCTCGACTTGATTGACATTCCCTGTAACAAATTAAATAACAGTAAAGATGGTTCAGCCATTTGATTGGCTATTAAACTAAGTCCTAGAAAATTCCTGATACAAAACCTGAGTAACTCCTGATACCTGACACCTAACACAAAAAATGAATGATAACTGATATTAAATTTGAGTGAATCCTGATACCTGAAGCAAAAAATGAATGACACCTGATACTGAATTCAAGTGATCCCTCATATTAAATTCGAGTGATGGGTGATATCAAATATGAGTGATAACTGAGGGCTGAAGGTGGTAGAAACATATCATGGCAGACTATGGCATATTTTTAGGAATGGTGCATGTTGATACTGGTCTTGCTGACTGGCATTGTAGTAATTTTATCATGACTAGAGTATACTTGCCTAAATCAAAGAAAACTTTGTAGCCAAATCTACTGATGGAAGCTTTGGTGGCCATTGTGGGATTTGTTCAAACTTGTGTAATGGTATAAGATTTTTACTTTTCAGCTGCAGTTGATTTCTAATGTGGAAGATGTGGAAGATTGTAGGTTTGAATATCAAAAAGCTGTTAAAATGGCAAGAGCTGAATATTTCTCTGATATAATTGCACAGAACATTCACAGCTCAAGTATTATTCAAGACTATAAATACTATTTTAAAACCAGAAGACAATGTTTACTCATATCTATCAACAAATACCTGTGAAATGTTTTTAAAGTTTTTTATTGAAAAGATTGAGAATATAAGAACTTCCATTATACTCGATCCATCTGGTTAATTTGATATAATCCCTTGTACTAGTAAGTTTAGTCAATTTGAGACAGTGTCACTTTCACATATTAAGGACATTGCTTCACACTTAAAATTAACTTCCTCACCCTGTGATGTTGTCCCTTCTAAATTGTTTGTTCAGCTTCTTGACACAATTGGTCCTAGCATTCTCTCAATTATAAACAGCAGTTTAACCAGTGGTTTAATTCCATCCAGCCTTAAACATGCGGTTGTCCAGCCACTTATCGAGAAAACAAATTTAGATCGATCAGATCCCAAAAAATGTCGTCCTAACTCTAAGTTGCCATTTATAGCCAAATTATTAGAAAATATTATTTTTATACAGCTTTCCTCTTACTTAATAGAATATGAGGTTTTTGATAAATATCAATCCGGTTTTAGGTCTGGACATAGCACTGAATCAGCTCTTCTTAGGGTAACAAATTATATATTATTGAAGTTGGATACTAATAGCTGTGTTGCTTTAGTGCTGTTGGATCCTAGTGCAGCATTTGTTACAATAGATCATAACATCCATATTGAACGGTTAAGGTTGCATGTTGGAATCCAGGGAAATGCTTTAAGTTGGTTCTCCTCATACTTGAATAATAGGTATTTTTCTGTGAAAATGGGCAATTTCGTGTCATCATCAGCTCTGATCACCTGTAGGGTTTCGCAAAGATCTATTTCAGGACCAGTTTTATTCTCATTATATATGCTTCCTATTGGTGCTATCTTTAAGAAATATGGTATTTCTTATCATTTTTATGCGGACGACACGCAAATTAACCTCCCTTTGAAGCCAGGTGATGATGTATCTCAGGGGTCTTCAACTAGGGTTGGCCTCGGACCAATTTTGATCTCAGGTAATAGTTGGTGGGCTGACGGTGTTTTTGTCGGTTAAGGGGGGTGGGGGGGTTGCTGACGTTGTTTTCATAGGAAAGAGCAGGTGGGTGTTGACTCTCAAAATTACAATAATAAATATTACATCCATAATAATTGGCCGGCAGGCCAAAGATTTTTGCTGTTGCCGAACCCTGATGTATCTGTTCAAACTCTCTGTGAATGTATGAAAGATGTAAAAAGCTGGATGGATAACAACTTCCTCCAATTAAGTGATAATAAGACAATAACAAGATAATAAGATAATAATATTATTTTTGGCCCTAGTAGCTGTGTAAATAATTATACAGAAGGTCTAGGCCCTTTGTCCATTTCCCATGGTCTAATCTGTGTGCCTATGTCAAATATCTGAGTTTTATCTTTGATAAGCAGATACATTTTGTTGTAAAGAACAGCTTCTTTCAATTGAGAAATATTGCCAGAAAGTGGTTCATGCTTTTATTTCATCACATCTCAATTATTGTAATGCACTATATCTGGGTATAAATCAACAATCATTATCAAGAACACTGCAGCAAGACTGCTGACAAACACAAGGAAGAGGGATCATATATTCCCTATTTTGGCATCGCTGCACTGGTTACCTGTCCAATTTAGAGTGCAATACAAGGTGGTGTTGTATATTTTTAAAGCCTTACACAATCTGGCTCCTGATTATATCTCTGAACTTACTGTTATTCGTAACTCCCATAGATTTCTTTGATCGAATAACCAGTTGCTTCTTGATGTTCCCCGATCACGGTTCAAGGGTAAAGGAGATTGTGCATTCTCTGTTGCTGCACCAAAGTTGTGGAATGGTTTACCTTTCTGTCAGAGCTTCAGCATCTGTCAATATGTTTAAAACCAGTCTCAAGACGTATTTGTTTAGTGAAGCATTTGGAACATTATAAAGGTTCTTATTAATTTTTAATCTTCAGGATGTAATTTCTTAGTCACTGGCACTAAATTGATTGCCTTATAGATGAATCAGACACCTTCTCATTTTATTTCTCCTTGCTTGTTTTTAATGTTTCTCTTCTGGTACAATTAACAGGTGTTTGTGCAAGCAGTCCATAGCAAAGTCATCCAGAATATGTTTCCGAAGTTAACAAGTAGCTGTTCAACAGATGTTCTATGTCAGTTGACCACTATACAGTGTCCTTCTGTACCAACCACTTGGACAGTATGCTATCCAGAAGATAAGTTCAATGTATTGATTCCTGTAAAGGCTTTCTGGGCTCTCAAATGTGATTTGCTGAGTTGAGGTTTACCGGTTCAAATGGCATTAGCCGATTGTGAGCAGGAGAGCTCAGCGACAGTGAACAATTGGCTCAGCACTGCCCTGATTGGGGTGAGTTAAATCAGTAGGGCTTTTCTCAGCTCGTCACTATTGAGATTCTCCTTTGGGCTTTCTGGGCATCTGCAGGCTTACATTATCGCTGGGAGGAACGTGCCTCTACTCCAAATCTAAGGAGTAGAAATAACACAAAAAGTAATTGGCGATTCCAATTTTTGCTACACCTTAATCTATTCTTCTTGAGGGTCTCCTGTGTCTTGGACAAGCAATTGCTATTATGATTTTTGCTTATTTGAAAATTGCGGTCAAAAAGGGTGAACCATTATTCCAGATAATATATTTGAGAATCAAAAAAGCACCCTAGCAGTTAATTTGGGAGTGGGCAACACCAGTATCTAGAGCAAAAGGTGTCCTGCTTTGTCTGTGGGATCCTTATAAGGCTGTTTTTACATTATTCACCCTCCTCGCCTTTGTCACAACCATTCAGGTTTAGATGCAGATGTGTTCACAGTCCTATTTTGTTCGGTTTCTTTTCATTCAAATTCATAATTTTATCCTTTCTCCTCTTACCATGAGAGTCTACAAAGTAAAAAAAAAAAAAAGTAATTAAGGAACAAGAAATGGAATAATTGCGTTTGTATAAGCTCACCAAATCCTCCAACTACTGAGACAAAACCAAAACAGAAAAACAAAAGAAACAAAGCAGGAAGCTCTATAATAGAAGAGAAAGGGGCTTCTTCGTTAATATAAACAATAGCAGCTATCAAACGTGTCTGTTAAGTAAAATCCATAGGGAACCAGCTTGTGCTTTACACTGTTAAAGACAAAACTGTTATTGGAAAGAATAAGCGATAAAGTGTGGAAGAGAATTGACACAGCTGGGAAGAAAATCACATCTTGTCAATTAAGTTAAAGTGTAGGTCAGGGTGAAATGGAAGGCTGAGCTACTTCAAGAGGACTAAAAAAAATGGTTGCCAGGTGAAATAATTTACTTCAAATGAATGCTTACGTTCTTTCATAAAGTCTGAGTGAAATATGGCACAGCTTGTTTACAGGTAAGAGGAATCGGACATCAAGGTAGCAGACTGGTCTATTCCCTATTCATATACAGTGAGGGAAAAAAGTATTTGATCCTCTGCTGATTTTGTACGTTTGCCCACTGACAAAGAAATGATCAGTCTATAATTTTAATGGTAGGTGTATTTTAACAGTGAAAGACAGAATAACAACAAAAAAATCCAGAAAAACGCATTTCAAAAAAGTTAAAAATTGATGTGCATGTTAATGAGGGAAATAAGTATTTGATCCCCTATCAATCAGCAAGATTTCTGGCTCCCAGGTGACTTTTATACAGGTAACGATGTGATAATAGGAGCACTCTCTTAAAGGGAGTGCTCCTAATCTCAGCTCGTTACCTGTATAAAAGACACCTGTCCACAGAAGCAATCAATCAATCAGATTCCGAACTCTCCACCATGGCCAAGACCAAAGAGCTGTCCAAGGATGTCAGGGACAAGATTGTAGACCTACACAAGGCTGGAATGGGCGACAAGACCATCGCCAAGCAGCTTGGTGAGAAGGTGACAACAGTTGGTGCGATTATTCGCAAATGGAAGAAACACAAAATAACAGTCAGTCTCCCTCGGTCTGGGGCTCCATGCAAGATCTCACCTCGTGGAGTTTCAATGATCATGAGAATGGTGAGGAATCAGCCTAGAACTACACGGGAGGATCTTGTTAATGATCTCAAGGCTGCTGGGACCATAGTCGCCAAGAAAACAATTGGTAACACACTACGCCGTGAAGGACTGAAATCCTGCAGCACCCGCAAGGTCCCCCTGCTCAAGAAAGCACATGTACAGGCCCGTCTTAAGTTTCCCAATGAACATCTGAATGATTCAGAGGAGAACTGGGTGAAAGTGTTGTGGTCAGATGAGACCAAAATCGAGCTCTTTGGCATCAACTCAACCGTGTTTGGAGGAGGAGGAATGACCCCAAGAACACCATCCCCACCATCAAACATGGAGGTGGAAACATTATGCTTTGGGGGTGTTTTTCTGCTAAGGGGACAGGACAACTGCACTGCATCAAAGGGACGATGGACGAGGCCATGTACCGTCAAATCTTGGGTGAGAACCTCCTTCCCTCAGCCAGGGTATTGAAAATGGGTCGTGGATGGGTATTCCAGCATGACAATGACCCAAAATACAGCCAAGGCAACAAAGGAGTGGCTCAAGAAGAAGCACATTAAGGTCCTGGAGTGGCCTAGCCAGTCTCCAGACCTTAATCCCATAGAAAATCTGTGGAGGGAGTTGAAGGTTCGAGTTGCCAAACGTCAGCCTCGAGACCTTAATGACTTGGAGAGGATCTGCAAAGAGGAGTGGGACAAAATCCCTCCTGAGATGTGTGCAAACCTGGTGGCCAACTACAAGAAACGTCTGACCTCTGTGATTGCCAACAAGGGTTTTGCCACCAAGTACTAAGTCGAAGGGGTCAAATACTTATTTCCCTCATTAACATGCAAATCAATTTATTACTTTTTTGAAATGCGTTTTTCTGGATTTTTTTGTTGTTATTCTGTCTCTCACTGTTAAAATACACCTACCATTAAAATTATAGACTGATAATTTCTTTGTCAGTGGACAAACGTACAAAATCAGCAGGGGATCAAATACTTTTTTCCCTCACTGTAGCTCTGATTTTCCTAGAAATATTGATGTGGTCAACTTTACATGTTATCAATCATAGTACATTTTCAATTTCAAACATCAACTTCTTGTCCATAGTCTTGCAAATCTCTCCTTTGTACATCTGAACCACACTAAAGTCAAATGGACTAACTGGTGTACAAAGCAGCCTTACAGCTTTCCAATGTGAGGCAGAGTGAATGTGTGCATTGTTTGGTCTAATGGGTAATTAAACCAAAATAATTTGTTGTCAGGTTAAGTAGATTAAATAATACACTTTCAAGCATGTTTTTTTTTTTTTAAGAAATAAATCCAAAGAATACCAACAAAAAATGTTTATGAATCAAGTGTCATCAAATGACCCTGAAATCTATTGCTCTCACAGCTGTCATTATTGTTATATTGTGCACACATTTGTGAATCTCAGTGCTGTCATGGTAACCATAAAAGCATACAGCAGGGTTCATGCTTTTATACACACCTGCCATGCATTGCTATGAAATGTCTTGTCAATGCCCATAAAGAGCATTATTTACCTTTTTGATTTTAAGTGTAATTGTTGAATAATTAATAGAAATTACCATACTATTTTACACAGACATACTGTATGTCTCTCTCTCAATCTCTCTCTCTCTCTCTATGTATCTATCTATATTACATCATAATAAAGCAGATATTAAAAAGTATAGAAATGGTCTTTGAAAGTATGCAACTACCAAGTCTCCTATAATCTCACTTGAAATGAATTATTCTGTGGGGGCAGATCAAGCAGCTGAAACCTGATTAATGTAAAAATACAGGGTGAACTACTGAAATTGTGACCAAAGCTGTTTCAGCAAAAATATGCATTAACTTGAATCAGATGCAGCCCAAAAGAGATGAGAAGGCAGTTTTGTCCTTAAATGAGTGTATCAATGTCCAATTGGTATCAGTCTCCATTTGAAGGAATCCTTTTACTGTGTGTAACCTCTCGGCCCCTATAATTTCTCTGTGTTTCATATGCATGCTGTATGTTCTTTACAATTTTGTATTCTGCTGAAATTGTCACTCTCTCTTAGCTTCTTTAGGCTATTTCAATTAAATTCAAATAAATACACAACACAAACAATAAATTCAACAGGCTGTGAAAGAGACAATGGGAACTACTTGAAATACAACTGGTTTCACTGAGGATGTTTACCTGACAAATAACATGCACATTGAAAACAGGCATCCGAACATGTTAACATAATTTCTCATGGTACAATCATATTGATTAAAATCTTGTTTCTATCTATAGCCCATCTGTTGGCTGTTGCTCTGAGCAACAGCACAACTTCCATTTTCTCAGTTTCCTGCATTGCTTCGTAGCCTCTTACTATTAAAGCATGTGACCCTGTCCTGTTTGCTATCTCGCATTGCTAATTAACATACACATTAATGCACATTATACTTAACGCTGCTAAATTATTAAAATGTGAATACTATCTGCAAAAAACTGATGTTCTTTTTCCAACTCATCTGAAAGCATTTGTATACAGTTGAAAGTATCCATACCCTTTCTTTGAATGAAAGTCTGCAATTAAATTAGTTTCAGACATATTGTTAACTTCACTTGTTAACTATGAGGGGCCATTTATGAAATAATTTAAACTTTTTGTGCACACACACATACATATGAAACGCTCACACACACACATATGAAGTGCATGCGAGAAATTCTCACATAGATGAGTGGGAGGTTTGTCATATGTGCTTGCGTGCATGCGAGACAATAAAGCTTGTGTCTCCGCTAGTGTAGTAGTTATGAAACATCGCTCCAATCTGTGCATTTTGGGTTCAATTCCTGATGTACAGGATGTTATTTCTTATGTAGGTATAGACTTTTTTTTAATTATATATATATATATATATATATATATATATATATATTTACACTATTATTTCCCAGATAAGAAAAGTTAATGGTATCAGAGTAGAATGAACAGTTATAAGGCTTTTACACAGCTTCATATTTGTCAACTGTGTGCGTCTTTGTGAGAGAGCATTTCATATAATTTTAATTTATATAATTATTTTATTTATGTATTTATTAGCAGACGTCCTTATCCATGGCGACTTACAAAATATAAGACCATTACAAAAGTTAAATAATACAGTATAAAATTATAGATCAAAACAATACAATTAAAAGTTCAAAATTACACAAGTGTACAGGAAAAGTATACAGTTAATACAAAATGCCAAAAGTCCTACATGTGCGAGCATTTCATGTGTGTGTGTGTTTCATGTGTGTGAGTGTTCAATTTCATGTGTGTGTGAGTTGCATATGTGTGTGCAAAAAAAGTCTGAATTATTTCCTAAACGGCCCCTCATAGTTAACCCGTGCTATCTTCCATATTAGTACGCTACTAATAGCATACTATTTTTGTACTACTTTTCATTGATCCAATCTAGAGAAATCTGCTAAACTTCCAACTGATTGAACTGACTGCCAGTCCATTGATTTCTCTCTGCAAAATGAACAAACTTTCCTTTTCTCCAGACGCCTCTGAACCATTTGTCAGCTGAAAACATCTGACCTGTCATATACACATCTATATCATCAGACAGGATGACATTCATTGAGACTGATTTGATGACAATGGTCTTCCCTTCAGAGAGCATTTCAAAAGAATAAAGCTTTTAAAGAATTAACTTTCTTCATGACTGGGACTGTTTAGTGCAAGTATGAGCAGTTCCTTCAGTTGATTGTATGGTTGACCATATCCCTTCAGTTATTTAATTTAATTTGATTTCCTTTGGTGTATTGCACTTTCATTATTTATTTTGTTGAACACATTTGTTCGTTTGACCCACGGGCTCGTGGGTGAGTGTGAGGTTGGGCAGGTGACCGAGCAAATGGACAGAACAAAGGTGGTGGGTGGGGCATAAATGGGGAAACAGACCCACCTGGGCACCCCATGCCACCAAGCTATTCCTTAAACCAGTACAAAAATACACTGCATAGCGATGTATACACTTACCTGCTATCAGCACTGAACTTGAAGTGGATTCTGGGAGGGAACAGCCCAGAGACGAATAATGATGGGACTTGTTTCTGTTCTTTTCTATTCCGTGTGTCTGTATTGCTCATTGTTGCTGCTATTTGGTATATGGGAGAAAATTAAGATAAGATATTACATTACAAGAGCTACAGTACAGTACAGCTACAGTGCACACAACCTGGAGGGTTACAAGCTGCTAATGGCAAAACTACAGTCTAGCTTTGGATTCAAACTGGATTTGGAAGGAAACATTGAAGACTAAGGAAAGGTTTACTGTTTCATTTGCAAGCAATGTTTTTTTAAAAAGGCAATCTGAATAGTATACAGCATAATTTTTGAGCAAAACATCCATTCGCTGTAGTGATTATAATTTTGTTTGCTGATTATAATTATTTTGTGTTTTTAGTAGTGTTCCACTTCTTTTTACCATTCCCATTCAGCAATGTTATACTGTAATATCAATGCCTAGTACTTATTAAAGTATTATTAATCAACTCATTTTAATTGACTGACAGCCTTAAATAAGTGAGGGAAAAAAGTATTTGATCCCCTGCTGATTTTGTACGTTTGTCCACTGACAAAGAAATGATCAGTCTATAATTTTAATGGTAGGTGTATTTTAACAGTGAGAGACAGAATAACAACAAAAAAATCCAGAAAAACGCATTTCAAAAAAGTTATAAATTGATTTGCATGTTAATGAGGGAAATAAGTATTTGACCCCTTCGACTTGGTACTTGGTGGCAAAACCCTTGTTGGCAATCACAGAGGTCAGACGTTTCTTGTAGTTGGCCACCAGGTTTGCACACATCTCAGGAGGGATTTTGTCCCACTCCTCTTTGCAGATCCTCTCCAAGTCATTATGGTTTCGAGGCTGACGTTTGGCAACTTGAACCTTCAGCTCCCTCCACAGATTTTCTATGGGATTAAGGTCTGGAGACTGGCTAGGCCACTCCAGGACCTTAATGTGCTTCTTCTTGAGCCACTCCTTTGTTGCCTTGGCTGTGTGTTTTGGGTCATTGTCATGCTGGAATACCCATCCACGACCCATTTTCAATGCCCTGGCTGAGGGAAGGAGGTTCTCACCCAAGATTTGACGGTACATGGCCCCGTCCATCTTCCTTTTGATGCGGTGCAGTTGTCCTGTCCCCTTAGCAGAAAAACACCCCCAAAGCATAATGTTTCCACCTCCATGTTTGACGGTGGGGATGGTGTTCTTGGGGTCATTCCTCCTCCTCCAAACACAGCGAGTTGAGTTGCCAAAGAGCTCGATTTTGGTCTCATCTGACCACAACACTTTCACCCAGTTCTCCTCTGAATCATTCAGATGTTCATTGGGAAACTTAAGACGGGCCTGTACATGTGCTTTCTTGAGCAGGGGGACCTTGCGGGCGCTGCAGGATTTCAGTCCTTCACGGCGTAGTGTGTTACCAATTGTTTTCTTGGCGACTATGGTCCCAGCTGCCTTGAGATCATTAACAAGATCCTCCCGTGTAGTTCTGGGCTGATTCCTCACCGTTCTCATGATCATTGAAACTCCACGAGGTGAGATCTTGCATGGAGCCCCAGACCGAGGGAGACTGACCGTTATTTTGTGTTTCTTCCATTTGTGAATAATCGCACCAACTGTTGTCACCTTCTCACCAAGCTGCTTGGCGATGGTCTTGTAGCCCATTCCAGCCTTGTGTAGGTCTACAATCTTGTCCCTGACATCCTTGGACAGCTCTTTGGTCTTGGCCATGGTGGAGAGTTCAGAATCTGATTGATTGATTGTTCTGTGGACAGGTGTCTTTTATACAGGTAACAAGCTGAGATTAGGAGCACTCCCTTTAAGAGAGTGCTCCTAATCTCAGCTCGTTACCGGTATAAAAGACTCGTGGGAGCCAGAAATCTTGCTGATTGATAGGGGATCAAATACTTATTTCCCTCATTAACATGCAAATCAATTTATAACTTTTTTGAAATGCGTTTTTCTGGATTTTTCTGTTGTTATTCTGCCTCTCACTGTTAAAATACACCTACCATTAAAATTATACACTGATCATTTCTTTGTCAGTTGGCAAACGTACAAAATCAGCAGGGGATCAAATACTTTTTCCCCTCACTGTATATATATATATATATATATATATATATATATATTGTTACATTTCACTCTGCAAGCACAGCTCCCTAGACAGGGCACAGTGGAGGTAGACACCAGAGCGAAGGCAACAGAGGCTGGGCTAATTTTTTTAATCGTCTGTTTTTAATGACAAATGCTGAGGAGGGTTTACACACAAAAAAAAGAAAAATATAATAAAATAAAACAACTGGTCCCAAGTTATATCCAGTCTCTCAAAACAAAACAAAAGGAAACAAACACTGTTCCAAAATATAAGTCTGCAGCCCTGGTTGCTTCTCCTCTCTGTCACTCTCTAAAGAGCTCTCTCTCTGATGACCCACACCTGTAGCCAATCTCCTAGTTCTGAGGATTCCAGGGTGAGTGCTTGCTCTGGTCTCGTCCAGCCCTCCCCATAAGCTCCCCCTAGTGGTTGATATGTGAGCTGGCTCACTATATATATATATATATATATATATATATATATATATATATATATATATATATATAAATAACGTATACAAATAAATGTATTATAAATAAACAATTGTGTGACTACATTGAGTAATTTTAGGTTATTGTGCCAGAGATTATGATAGTGGTATTGGAGGAGGTGGGGTTTAAAAATATTTATGTAGGTCTGTGTATTTATTTAGTGTAAAATAAGTTTAGTTTATTTTAGTTTAATAAGCTCTTCTCCCTTTCCGATGTAATGTTATGCTAATTGGTTGGCAATCAAAAGTCATGTGACGGCATTCTTATTCCTGCTCAACTCACACAGACGCATTGCCGCAAATTTGCTAGCATTTTGACTGGTTCCCGAGGTGGACATTTCCTGGTGTCGATATGCAGGCTTAGACCCTTTCATACAGACCTGAACAAAAAAGGCTGCATAAGTTTCTGTGTGAATGGGTAATCGTGGTATGTAAACTTAACATGCAGGAACCGTATCCAACAGATCCCTACTTTGTTAAAGATCAGCCTCTTACGTGTGCTATTATTGAATTTTGCCCATGCCAACCTGGCCTTAAAGACAGCTATTCAGAGTTGCTTCATGACAGTTATCATTGACGATTTAATGTTTTTTGGTACAAGCGTCAGGTGAATGGCACTTGCTACGTAGACAGGCACTGTCTCTGTGACTTGCCAAAGTCAGGCCGCCTACATTACTTCTGTTGCTGTCTTTTTGCCGACAGAAAATGTGTCCATTATTCTGATAATTGGGCAGATCCTTATATTGGATTTTCTAAATTTCAAAAGTATACAGAAAAGATTAACTATCTTCAATCTATCGCAAAGCTGAAAAAACATTTCTCAAGACCAAATATCCGATTAAAAATGACAACACAGTAATTGCAGGACTGGTGAAAGCCTAAAGAGAACATGTATCGGAGACTCCTCAGATACTAAAAAGGCTTCTTGATGCTATGCTATTCTCAGTCAAGCAGGATTTGGCATTTAAAGAGAATATGCTTGATTTGGGACCCGGGCACTAATGAGGGCAATTTTTTTGAACTTTTAAAACTGCTTTCAAAATACCACTCTGTCTTGGACCAGCATTTAAAGTTTTCCAACTGAAACCTAACTTATCTAAGCCACCACACACAAAATTAGTTAATATTGTGTCGTTGAAAGGAAGGAAACTTTAAAGTAATACTGAAGAGTTCAAACTTGCATATTTTTTCCAGTTATTGTGGATTCTACTATTGCTTTGCAAGAGTGGACCAATTCTCTTTATCTTAGAAGTTTGTTACTAACACTGTACACTGAACATCACACACTCCATTAAATGCAACAAGCTGACCATCAGCTGTGCTGAGTCTTTTCATGACTTATTTACACTCATTTACGAACTTGACCTTAATGTTAACTTCAAGCGTGGTTAAGCTTAAGATGGAGCCAACACAATGTCTGGCCACATTTCAGGCCTCAAACATGAATAAAGGTAAATAGCAGCTCAAAGGCAATGTCCAGTTGTGTGCACAGCAGTGATCGTAATTTGATTTTCATTGATGCAAGCCTCCATTTCCACCAGTGCTAAGCTTTTTTTTCTAGCATCAAGAAAACATGCTACTGAGGCAGTGCTGCAAAGTATGCACGCAATTACTGAAGCTCTTCACAGAATTGTAAATGGAGAGCTCAAAGGGACCATAGCAAAAGTAGGTGTTGAAACTCAGGGTTTATTGACAACACTGGATACATTTGAATTCAATTTTATGTTCTCTTTTTGGAACAATATCTTAAAAAAACATTTGCCCTATCAAATTATCTTCAACATGAATCAATTGATGTAAATATAGTCCTTGAGCTCATTAATACCTGTGCTACAGAGATAAAACAACATACCAAGAAAAAGCCGTAGATGAATTTGAGATATCTGCGATAGACTTAGCTACAGAGTGTACAAAACCAAAACCACACAGTACAAAGACCACATAAAAAGAGAAAACATTTTGATGAACTAGCTTCAGGAGAATCTATTATGGACAACAGACAATGCTTCAAAGTCAATACATCTTACTGTGTGCTAGACATAATTTCAAATCAGTTTGAAGAATGGTTTTCAGACTTCAGAGCAACCACAAAGGAATTCCTGGTGCTCAATCCAAAGCATGTGTTTGACATCAACTCGGTAGAAAGGGTGAATAAGGTGAGGATTTAAGAGCAAACATACTCATCTTTTGAGGTTCCCTTTGCAGGTCAAAGTGATGATATGAGCCTTTCAACTAATGAGATTCTTCCTTTCCTACATGCTAATGACATGCAACATTTTGTTTTACGATACATATACATTAATATACTTTCTGAAAAATCTCCCCAAATGAGGTGTCCCCTTCTAGTTAGGTGGGCATATGGTGTATATCTGCATATGCCCTCAACTACACCACTGAATGGGCCCCCCAGAGTAAGATTTCCACCCCATGAAAAGTTAGCACCACCCCTGTAGGGTTGGACCTGTAGAGCAAAATTATTTCTCATTTCGTTTAATGCATCATGATTCAACACTTATGAAGGATTCCAGTCTTTTGAAAAAAAAAAAAAAGTAATCTGTAAAATGTTATCAAACAGACAGACAGGGCTGCTATTCATACCTGACGGATCACTCGACATTGCTAGTATTATATTGTTTGCACCTATGTCTTTCCCCTGAGCTATTAACTATGACTTCACAATCTTGTCTGCAATTAGTAGCTCACAAATCTATATGTATATTTTCTTATGCACTTAGGTAATTTTGAACTTGTAATCTATACTATGTTTTGATCTGTATTTCTAGACTGTATTGCACTTTTATAATGCTATTATGTTTATGTTTGTAGTAATATCAGAAGCATATTTGAACAGCAATATATTCTCCTTTAGTATTTATCTGAATTCAGGGGACTAAGGCTGGGATTGAATCACACCTTTGACCCACCTTCTAATCTACAAACATTAACTCAGTAGTGGCTTGGCTCACAGGTTGATTTAACCCAGCCCTAAGTCAAGCTCTGTAGAATGATCAAGAAATAAAAACTTACATCAAAGAGAAACAAATCCATCAAAACAAGGTTTGTTAATCGCATTAGAATTGACATGCCTGGCACAGCATTTATAATCTACCCAGGAATCTCTGAGATAAACCCAACAGACTAGGAGAATTTTAAAACCAGTTAAACAAAACAAGTCAGTACAGATGCATTTCCATAAATTATAGATGCTTTTAGATAATAAATCCCTCAAGGGAACCCAGTGTCACTGAATACATCATGTGGACTGTTGTTTCCTTCTTGGTGTACATCCAATTATGTGTGTTTTTGCAAAGATTCTCTGCTGCTGTTTGGACTTCTAATGCTGTTTGCCATGCTTCAGTGCTAAAGCTGCCTGCAAGTGACACAGTTAGAAAAGCCAAGCTCTGGCCTGCTCTGAGGGAAATGATCAGAGCACGGTGTCCTGAACCCCATGCAAAACTAACATATTTACCCTACCACATTCACTCAAAGTTTGCCTTTTGAACATCTATTTTATTTTTAATTTCATAATCTCATGTAACCTGTAAATTGCCCTGGATGAATATGTCACCCTCGATCCTGCGCTCTCCTACACTCAGCACATCACCATGCTGACAAGCACCTGCAGATTCTTCCTGAGCAAAATATGCCGCATTATTATTATTATTAATTATTTCTTGGCAGACGCCCTTATCCTGGGCGACGAATCTGACCCTTCCTCACCAACTACTCGACCCAGCTGCTCGTCTCGTCCCTGGTCCTCTCCCGCCTGAACTACTGCAACTCCCTCCTGGCTGGCCAGATCCCTCCCAATCATAGCCAGAGTGTACAGATATGTAACAATAAAGTAACGGATCTATGGATTTAAAAGTCTGTATTATTATTATTATTATTATTATTATTATTATTATTATTATTATTATTATTTCTAAATGGCTGTTGCCGTCATGTAAATAAATACAAATAAAATCACAATGCCAACTTACCTAGAACACTAACAAATGTTGATATAACTTTATCGTTAGTTTATTGTGGGAGACATCACTGGTCAGGACAGGAGGCTGTATTTTACAGAAACATCTCTTTCCAAAACGGGTTTGTAATTTGTGATAGTCTGATATTTCGTCAACATTGCTGAATAATGTATTCATTGTGATCTTGTGAATATTCACTGTTTCATCGATCAGTGCTATTTTGAAAGTGATGCTGACTGGCTAAAACTGATATATTGTTTTTTGATATAAATCAGGAATGTCAAATGTCGCGTTTTGAAAAATAAAAATAAAAGCAGTTTTTAGCATTGGGATTTCAAGACATATAACACGTTTTAGATTAAACTGTGTACACTACATAAAAAGATATACATATCCTCTAGGAGTATATCCATAGCAATATCTTGAATTATGTGTGGAATTGGCTTTAATCCAATGTTTTGCCATGACGCTCTTAAAATGTTTGCTCACTAATAGGGGTGTAACAATTCCACACATTTTCGATTCGGTTCAATTTTCAATTTTATTTGTTATTTTTCTTCACACACTTGACTGCAAATTAATAAATCAATCAATTATGTTAACACTGCCAGCCAGGAAATCAACAATAAATTAACAGTAAGGGCTTATGAAACACACTTTAAAGGACTTTAAGTAGTTTTAGATTTGCATGAACAGTTGTCATGATTGAATTCCAAGGAACATTAGAAATTTGCTGAGCCTATCAGAGGACAGGCAGACAAGCTATATCACCTGTGTTTCAATTGTGTATCAAAACGTGGGCATATACATAACAAGAATAATAATAATAAAATAAATTCTACACAATAAATTGTGTAAACAGGTGTATAAATCGGTATGCACATATCTTATACAATTATAAAACAAAGCACTTTGAAAAGGCTCAGTCTTACAGCTGCGTACATCGATGCAGTAAACGTGCTTTTCAACACTGCAGTGCCCTAAAATAGAAAATACTTAGCATTCATGATCAAACAGGAGACTGATCAAGGCATTGATACAGAGACCTGGGTTTGCAACATGATCAAGATTGAATTCCACAGGATAGTTAGAAACTTGCTGAGCCAATCAGGACAGGAGAGCTATATCAGGTGCAAATCTGCTGAAAAGAAAAAAAAATGACAATAATATATGAATACATGATGCCACAATGGCACATGATCAGTTTCCCAAAGAATTTGTTGTATCTACACCCAACATTTGTAAACTGCTCTGATACTATTAGATAAAACTGTATCAAAATGTTCAACAGGTAATACTAGAGAGTTACTAGCAGCTTTGATAACAACAGAACTTTTAAAACAAGTAGAAGACCATCGTTGTGATTTAAATATCGCCACATGGTTTGAAGATATCACCTTAGCAACACTAATCAAATTCTGTCCCTAAACCAAGAATAATTCTTTGCTAGATCCCTACATCTTGACAGCACTTAGCTTTTACCATCCAGGTACTTGGCTGTGTAAATTGTACATTAGAATTTGTAAAATGTACTATTTTGAATTGCTATGTTTTAGTTTAATTTAATTTGTAATGATTGATGCCTTTTACTTATCTGTATTTTTGCACTTTGTTTTACACTTATGTTGAAGGTCGCCCTGGATAAGGCTGTCTGCCAAGACATAATAATAATAATAATAATAATAATAATAATAATAATAATAATAATAATAATAATAATAGATATGTTTCTGCCTAATTGGGCTTCTTCTTGTTTTAGCTCCTGTAAACTATGAGGGCTGTCCAACTCTCTCCTAATGTTAGATCCTCCATCCATCCCTTATCAATAACCACTTCACCAAGTACCAAGGTCACAGTGAGCAAAAGCAGGGTACATCTTGGTCAGTCCATTGCAGGGCAGCTCCCACACACATGCACACCACACTTACACAACTGCAGGGCGTATTTAGAGTAGCCAATCAACCTAAGCAGCATGTCTTTTGGATGCCTGAAGAAACTGAAGCACCTAGCACGTAACCACTAACTCACGAATCCACAGGGACAACAGGCACACTCCACAGCCCGAATCCCAGGTGCTAACTACTGTGCCCCCATTCTTAATTGGACCAACAGGAGGAAATTATAAACCAAAGCAAACGTGCAAATCCTGATGTTTTTCACATTTAGAATAATTAATTATAATGGGATGGTCTACCATCTTATTTCTTAATGAAGTGTGAAAGGGAAAACACGTGTGCATCCATTAAATAATCGGAGTAATAAGAGCCAATTTCAATTTCTCAGCTGCACACCCTTTATGTAAATGACGTTGTGTTGAAATGACAAACCACATTCCAGGCATTGAACCTCTGAGACCTGTAACCAGCCTTTGAGTTGATTTAAGCATCCTTTCCCAGGAGAAAGAGCTGTTCATATTACCTTAATGATGACATGACATAGTTAGCTCTGTCTGTCTTCCCATGTCTGAGCTGCTGAGAGGAGAACGCCTTTGTTTTGCAAGGCATCTCAAAGGCAGGTTTCTTTTAGATTTGATCACATCCGTAGCCTGATGTTTTTCCCCCCAATTAGGGTGCTTCTACTCTGACACATCTCAAATCTCTGCAGGAAGATACTAAAGGGTTGTAGAGAAAACCCTTGTTTCTTAGTTACTGTTTCCAATAATTCAGCTTTTGAATCCATGAAATGGAGAACCATATAGTGTATGTGCTGTTTGAGTACAATGGACAGATTAAATCTTTTTACATCGCATTTCCATCACACAATCTCCAAAGTTACTGGACACTATGAAATATTATGGGGGAGAAAAAAATGAATGCTTAACTGAAAAACGAATAATGTTCAAAGCTACAATGTGACAAATCCATTTGGAACAATGTGGTACTTTGTTTCAGGGATTCATATAAATAATACTATTTGAAAGGTCCACATATTACTGTGGGACTAGTGCATAGCTTGTATTCCTTCACTTCCTTCACCTAAATATTTAAGTAACGACACTTTGAAGTAGGAATTCATGTTATATACACAACCTACTCCACACATTAAAAACAAAAACAAATACATATACATAAACAGAGTAGTAAATAATAAATAGAGAATTTATATAAAATTAAAAAATGGAAAAGTCATGATTGCATAAGTATTCAAACCCTTTGGTGTGGCAAACCTAAATTAACTCAGGTCCAGAAAATGACCTTATCAAGCCACACAATTAGTTGAATGGTCTCTGTCTGTGTGCAATCATAGTGGTTCTCATAATTTCAGAAAAAAGTACCCTCCTCTGTGAGGTCAGGTAGTGAATATCAAGCAAAGACTCAACCATGAGCTTTCAAATCAAGTCAGGGATAATGTCATTGAAAAGCAAAGGTCATGGGCAGGGTACAAACAAATATCCAAATCTCTGAATATCCCTATAAGCATAGTGTACTCACAGTGTACATTAAGAAATGGGAGGTGCATTGTACCACCCAAACACTGTCTAGATCAGGCCATACCTTCAATCAACATGTGTTTAATCCAGATATAAACAAAATAATGAACTACCATGAACTATAACAAAATTTTACACATATTAAAATGAAAACCAAAAAACACTACACGTGAAACACAGATACAAATGAATAAATAAAGCAATTATTAACAATTAGCCCCCAGTCACCCCCTGTGACATATACTCTCTTGCCTAATATACCTTTTTTGATTGTTGGCAGACGTTTGTGGAATCATTTTGTTTAATGCAATAATTACTGCATTATGTGCTGCTAGTAAAATACTCCTAGTAAAATAATATTCAGCTGACTGCAATGCTTAATGATGGTTGTTTGCACTAACCAAAGCATACTAAACAAAGGACTGCAACACCTAGTACATTTTGAGGCATCAGAGAATATTAGTATAATATTTATAATCCAATTGCTCTTTGTATCTTTACCTGTGTTATACAATATATTGGTGTACACATACCATGGCTAATTGATTATACTGTATACTGTCATATGATGAAACCTTCTTGAAAGAAATAAGAAATTCTTAAGTACTTACGCAAAGATTAAGATACGGGTTTAGTGACCTCCTGAACCTACATGGATCCTAAGAAAAGGACTGTGTAAAGTGGTCACTTGTGGCACCGGCACAGCGGACCTGAATATCTGAAAGGAAAAGATGAAGAGGGGATTATCATTAGTATTAATTTGCTATTCATTTAATTTGCATTGGTTAGCGATCGCAGTCTTAACCTTTGTCTTTTATGGAATTAAAAGCACAGCCTGTGGATATATAAGCCAGGGAAATGAATACTATTTCCACGCAACAAGTATTTCAAAGTTCTTTATCTCTTGTACTCTCTTTTTCATAATCAATCTTTATACCTCAGCTTGGAATATGGAGTCTTTATGCAGGATTGCACCTGTGCTCAGATTAGTTACTTATTATTACTAAATTACTAAGAAACACTAATGGTGCATTTCAGCCATGCTTTTAAATTCAGTCTTGGGCTGGTTGCTCCATGGTGGTATGATTGTGATAGATGTGTCCCTGGGAACAAACATCCTCGTGATGATAGATTGACAGAAACGGAAAAGCTTAAACAGTCGGAGACATCACTCGAACAGTTTCAAATTTCCCAGCATGATATGTCATTAAATGAGTTAATGATAATACCCAGGGCAATTTGTTTGGCAATTAAATTGACTGAGCTTCCCATATCGAAAAATAACTATATTATTATTAGTAGTAGTATTATTATTAGTATAGCTATGCCAACAATAGCATTGCCATGCATGACTTTTTGTCTTATATAAATAAAGTTGAAATATAATAAATACAAAATAATGTAAGCATATTTTGTGAATTTATGGTAATCATATACAAATTGCAATTATCTGTGGATTTTCAGAAGTATGTTAGTACATTATATTGTACAGAGAAAGAAAGGAAATCTATAGAAATGCCTAAGAGAAGATGCAATATTGGAAGTTTGTATTTTAAGGCCATATCCAAAATGCTTCTCTTCTTGAAAGTAGAAACTTATTGTTTTTCTATTTATCAATTTAATATTAGTATAATGACATGAAATAGTTAAATGTATGCTAATATATAGTTTAGCATCTGGCCTCTAAGCAAAGCAAAAAGCAAAAAGCAAAAAAAAAAAGCACTCAAAGCAAAAATACTATCATGAATACTAAGGAGCTTTCAAAACAACTCTTGGGTAAACTTGTGGAAAGACACAGATCAGGGGAGGTGTATAAAAATATTTCAAATGCACTGAATATCCCGTGGAGCACAATCAAGTCAATCATTAAGAAGTGGAAGATAAATGGCACCACCCAGAATCCAGAGTAGGCTGTCTTCCCAAACTGAGAGGCCAGGAAAAAAGGGGCCTTGGCCAGAGAAGCCCCCCATAGTCCAATGCCAATTCTGAAAGACGTACAGCAGGGGTAGTCAATTATTTTTTGTCAGGGTCCACATGTCTTGGTCAAGGTATAGTCAAGGTCCAGACTCCAGGGGGGGATCACACCTCCAAATGCCTCTTTCCAACACACACACACACACACACACACACACACACACAATTCAATGAATTCGTAATATACCCCGTTGATTATATTTAGTACATTAATTTGACAAAGAACAAAACTAAAACGTTTTAAAAACTTGGGGGTCCTCCCCCAGAAGATATTGAAAATTGGAGACGTGAAATGCGCGATTCGGAGTCATTTCGAAAAACTTAGCTCAAAATCTCCATTAAATCCATGAAATCAGGCAGATTTGGACTCAAACATAACTTTGCTTCACAACCACACATCACCAGTGAAAAATCTCACATCAACCGAGATTATACATGCAACTAGACGCGGTTTCTGGTGCTTGTCAATCACAGATCTATTTCGGTGGAGCTCTGTAATAACGGGTGAGGATGCCCAATTTTCTATTTGTGCATCTGCTAGAAATACGCGTCTTTATTGGAAATTAGCTGTTTTCACCACTGATGTAAGGGTTTTTTGGTGAATACAAGCTGGCACCGTGAGCCCCCCCTCCCTGGTCGTGTGTATGCACTTTTATATTTTGGAGGTGAGGTTGAAATATGTCCATACATCAAACGATCTGCAGTTTAGCTGTGTATTTGTAGAAATCAGGAAAACAAACCGAATACCTGTGCTTTGACGAGTACAAAGTGACGCTCTTGCCCCAGTCCAGAGCGTGTATAGAGACACCTGAACCAGGAAACTGCGAACTAACTAACACGGGCTCTATAGCACTCCCGTATGAATACGTCACATCCTATTGGCTAATAACCAGGAAGGGTTGTTACTAGGTTCCACACAATAACAAGCACTGAGTGCAACAAACCTCCGTAACAATACATAAAATAATAATAATAATAATAATAATAATAATAATAATAATAATAATAATAATAATAATAATAATAATAATAATAATTAATCACGATTATAAGTTAATTCAATTTATTCTCGCGGTCCATTGAAAAACGACTGGCGGTTTGCATTTGGCACATCCTTGAGGAAAAACCTACTTCAGTCTGCAAAAGACCTAAGACTAGGATGTAGATTCACTTGTCAGCAGGACAATAACCCCAAGAACACAGCCAAAGCAACACTGGAGTGGCTTAAAAACAAGAAAGTGAAAGTCCTAGAGTTGCTCAGTCAAAGCCTGGACGTAAATCCGATTGAAAATATGTGTCAAGACTTGAAGATTGCTGTCCACCAATGATCCCCATCCAACTTGACAGAGCTTGAACAATTTTGTCAAGAATGGGTGAATCTTACATTCCTACCTACCATTGCCTCAACCAGACAGCACTGAGCTACCGTTCTGACCTCATCTCTCTATACACTCCCTCCAGACCTCTCCAGTCCTCCTGCACCAGAAGACTACATTTGCCTTCTCTCCGCTACCCTTCCTCTAGAGCCCACTCCTTTTCATCCCTGGCCCCTAAATGGTGGAACGACATTCCCACTTGGGTCAGGACAGCAGAGTCCCTGACCTCCTTCCAGCGATTACTGAAGACACATCTGTTCAGACTGTACCTATAATATAGCAGCTTATTCTCCTGTGCACTCCTGTAATGTTTGCACTCCATATAACTATGCTTCATTATGCTTGCTTATACATTGTTAGATATCCTGTTGTTTCCTGTAATTGCTACAATGCCCCCTCCCTTAGCTCTTATCTAGGACTTCACGGCATCATGTCTGCACTTGTCATCTCTTTGATCTAAGATGTTTGCCTTATATTTTTTAATACCTGTATTTCTGCATTTTTGTAATTGTTAAATTGTACTTTGTATTTATGCTTAATTAGAATTTAGTATTGAATTTTATTGCTGCACTTTTGTTATGCTTGTATAACCTGTAAGTCTCCCTGGATAATGGTGTCTGCCAATAAATAAATAAATAAATAAATAAATAATTAGACATCATACATAACCCCCCTTATATGAGGCACCATGCAGACCCCAAGATTGCTCGTGCTTGACCACATATGGGTATTCCTCCGGAGTTGTCAGACAGAAAGAAGCAGACTAACACTGATCACAGGGCAGTATGTGATTCTTATTATCTCTTGTTCTGCCAGCATAAAAATGCTTGTACATCTTATGTTAAGATTGTTCTGTTGAGACTGGCTCTTCACTTATCTAACCAATACATTTTTTGTTCGAAGTGTTGAGTATATTGTGTAAATCAAATGCAGAGAAAAACAACATTTAAACACATCAGAATTTCATGTTCTAACACAACAACATCTGTACAGGAGATTATTTTTATGGACTTTTTTTATGGACTATATGTTGTTGTGTTTTTTATCGTGTGAGATCAAAAGCAAATTTCCACCTTGTGTGGACAATAAAGTAGTATTGTATTGTATTGTATTGTATTCTTTAAGAGTGAATAAAAAGCATGATTTTCATAAAGACATTTAACACCGTCATTGTTTGAAAACAATTATTATAATACTAGCAATACATATATTTAACATGCTAGTTTTGAATTAAGCAATATTCAAACCCCTTGTCACACACTAAATTCAACAAATGTGTCAGTCATGAAATTGGCAGAAATGCAGCTTAGCAAAATTTACCTGACTGCAAGTATGATGCATGTATACATGTATTTATAATATTTGGATTCGCCTATTCATTAACTGCTTCAGAATTAATGAGACAAAGCCTGAGACATGTCCTGAGCTATACTGTCAAAGCCATGTGCTATGTTTCGCACTGGAACGCCTACAGTCCATCTGTCACACCAATGAGAGAATCTGATGCAAATGGAAAAGCGAAGACACTGAACTTGTGTCACACATCAATAAAAAGTAAAGCTGCTCGTTATTTTGTTTCCATGGTGAATGTTTGTATTCTAAGGAAATGCCCACATTTAACTTAATGGAATTTAAGGGAAAGGTGTGGCTTCATATTTTAAATTAGCGATGCTAATACTAATACCAGTTATCATCATTCATTTTGAAGAACATGTGTTTTTTATGCAGAGAACACATCTGCAATTGAAAATATCAACAGGAATTCCACCATGGCAAAGCATACAGCTGTGCTGTGACCATTAACTTGGCATGCACTCAAGGGATCATCACATTGCCACTCTTTAAAACTTTTATATAGATGTGACTGATATCTCACAAAAAACATTATATTTAATAGTTTTGCACTTGGTTTACTTCAAGATGTTGTGTTTTCCATACCTGGTGAATTTAAAATAGTGACTATTTGTCATGAGTAGAAAAAACAAATAGTGAAGTGGATTTAAAGTTTAATGTTACTTGATCCAAAGCCAAAAATGAAGTCTTAATAAGCAGAAATGTAATACCTAAGAAGTCAATACCTAAGATTGAAGGAAAATATATTTCACAATATCATTATTAGCCTGAAGTCAGAGTGTGCATTAAAATAATGGGATGCTATTCATTTTGCTGGTCAATAAACACATCAGTCTTATCTCTTTTTAAGTGATATCTGTAGGTTTACTTTTTAAAAGAGATTAGAGAAAATGACCTCCTGAATGCATGCTTTTTTAACCATCATGGCACCCCATTGATATACAATGAAGTGTTTTAGTGCTGTTGAACATATTCTTTGGTCATGTGGGCAGGAAGTCGAATATTTTTTTTGGTAATGCTTGTGATCAACAAGATAAAAAACTTTTTTGCCAGACACACGTTTGCTCACCAAAGCTGTCTGGATTGAGAGCAAGGCTATGATGCTTTTGCTTTGGGAATCTGATTGTCTAAATATCCTCTATCTTGCCTCCAGAAGACTTTGCAGACTTCATTCAGCCTAGGCACTCACTGTTGGCAAGATGGCCTTTCAACACTTCATCCTTTAGCGCTATTGTGGCTTTTTAAAATCTCATTTCAGCTGACTGGAACGCGCTCCAGTGCACCTAAGGCAGAGCCACTGTTGGCCCTTTGTACCCCCACTCAAGCTCCAGTAGCTCCTCCTTCTCGAGCTCTGAGGATGTCAGCAGCTCCTCCTCTTCCCTCTGCCTCTTGATAGGGCAGGTCCCTCCTCTTTACGTGTTGCAGCCCTTTCCTTGCAGTTGACACTGCCCAGGAAAAATGAGAACATGTAATTGGGGAAAATATCAATTTGGGGCTTTACCTAAATTCAGGTGTTTGACCTGTGTAGATGCCTCTCATGACCAATATTATTATTATTATTATTTATTTATTAGCAGACACCCTTGTCCAGGCCGACTTACAAAATATAAGAGCAATACAAAGTGCAATAATACAGTGCAGTTCAAGGCAAAAATACATTTTACAAATTTAGAATTTACAGAAGTGTATATGAGATATACAGTAAACAATATATAAGGTCTTACATCCTAGATTTTCAGACAGTACTTGTAATATTAGTCCTTTTAATCCCCTGTAAGACAGCACTCACAACATTTTATCATTCTTCTTGCATTACTAATACTCGTATTATTGATTTTCCCCCTTGCTCCCTTTCCCATAGTTCTTGACTGTGACCTAACATCTTGACAGCACTTAGCTTTTACTTTCCAGGATGTATGACCTCACTTATTGTACTTACCTGTGTAAATTGGAAGTTGTAAAATGTATTATACTTTGAATTGCTTTGTATAATGTAAATTTGAATTTGTAATGTTTGATACCTTGTACTTAACTGTATTCATGCACTTTGTATTGCACTTATGTTGCAAGTTGCCCTAGATAAGGGCGTCTGCCAAGAAATAAAAATAATAAAAATAATAATAATAGATTGTAAAAGCTGATAGGTGCAGAGAAGATGTTAAGTCAATGTTAAGAGCTAAGGTAGAGGGAGCATAGTGGACATCAAAATAAACAATACAAGTGCTAGTAATGCAAAGGCAAGAGTATGACTAAACATTGTATAAGTGTAATCTTAGAGGAGAATGAATGACTAAATTAAAAGTAGAGTCTGAAAAGATGCATCTTGAGTAATCGCCGGAAGGAGGTCAGGGACTGCTGTTTTGACTTCAGTGGGCAGGTCGTTCCACCACTTAGGGGCCAGGGATTAGAAGGACTGGCTCTGGAGGAAGGGGAGTGGAGAGGAGGCAGGGTCAGTCTTCTGGCACTGGAGGACCGCAGCGGTCTGGAGGGGATGTATGGAGAGACGAGAGTCTGCAGGTAACTCGGTGCAGTCTGGTTGAGACAGCAATAGGTGAGGGTCAGTGTCTTGAACTGAATGCGTGCCGGTATCGGGAGCCAGTAGAGGGAGTGGAGTAGTGGAGTAGCGTGTGCGCATCGGGGCAGAGAGAATACCAGACGAGCCGCAGAGTTCTGAATGAGCTGGAGCTTGTGGGTAGTAGTTGCAGGCAGACCAGGCGGGAGAGGACCAAGGACTGGATGAGCAGCTGGGTCAAGTAGTTGGTGAGGAAGGGTCGGATTCGGCGTATATGGCTCAGGAAGAATCTGCAGGTGCGTGTCAGTATGGTGATGTGCTGAGTTTAGGAGAGCGTAGGATCGAGGGTGACTCCTAGGTTCTTAGCAGAAGAAGAGGGAGAGAGTGTCAATGTTTCCAAGGGGATTGTGATTGAGAGGTCACTAGAAGGTGAGGAAGAGTGGGGGAAAAATAGGAGGTCAAATTTGGAGAGGTTGAGCTTGAGGTGGTGTGGGTGCATCCAGGCGGAGATAGCAGACAAGCAGGAAGAGATGCAAGAGGGGATGAGAGGGTCAGAGGAGGGAAAAGACAGGAAGATCTGAGCATCATCTGTGTAAAAATGGTAAGAGAAACCATGGGATGCGATAAGGGGGACCAGGGACCAAGTGTTGAGAAAGAACAGGAGGGGGCCCAGGATGGAGCCTTGGGGTACACCTGTGAAGAGAGGTTGAGGAGTGGAATTGGCAATGAAAACCAGATAAGCAGTTAAATGCAAAATAAAAAGTCTTATTTATGTAGTCATTCAATAATAAATTATATATATATTGTATATTAGATTAATACAGTATTATACTAATCAAGGCATTTGAAAAAGGGGACATAAAATGCTTTTATTTGAATATCCAAAATGGTGTGTGCAACACAATGCAGAAATAAGACCTAAGGTTTATCAGCTATCATTTAAATTTTTGTCTTGGTAAAAGTTTGTTAACTTTAAATTATATGCTGGCACACACCACTTGCACTTTCATGATTATCAATGGTTTTCCATTGAAATGAGGAATGAAATTGGAGAAAATGTTTTTTTTTTTTTAATGTTAATAAGCTCTCCCTAACATTTGCTGTCCGGGAGGAAGAAATTATAACTGTAATCACATTCATAATCACCTGACAATCACATAATCACAAGTGCATGCTTTCCCCCACTGATAGAGACATTTCATATGTGGGTGGAGATCATTTTTTCAGAATCTATTATACATATTTCTTACTTTTAATTATGTTTTATGAAGAATGAAAGTTGAAGGCCTTGCAATATGCCTAAAGGCAGAAATAATTCAATCAAACAAATAATTAAAAGTATTAATCATTACTTTTGTAAAGCGGAACATTTTTAATTGTGCATGTGTCACTGAGATCATTTTAATGAATGGAGACAGTGTGGGTATATTTGTTATATTGTCTGTGTTAATTAAAGATCTGTATTATTATATGTGTATATTATTTCAATCTTTGTTGTATAATGTAAAGCCTAGTTTTCAAATCAATGGCAGGTTGAATACTGAATCTATTATTTTTAATCAGTTGCTATAATGCAGTATAGCTAATCCTCCCAGTATATTTTTATGTGTCTCATTATAAAAGCAAAGCAATAGCATGAGAATACACTCTCCGTGCTCTCATTTAGCACTGCTGTTTGGTAATTTTTGAATGCATCATGTCATAATACATACATGTTTATAAATACCACGCAGAGAACATTTATTGCAGAACAGAAGGTTGGTGAATTAACTGGTTTATTTCCATGCATGCATGTCTTGCTGCCATTTAATAATATATACTCTATTGGACAAAAAAAACAGGATTGCAACATCAAAGTGATGACGTGCAAGAGATACGAAACCTGGTCTCATCTCCGAGCTGTCTTCATTTGGTCTGCTGAGACCTATGCTATTGACCTGTATATGATGTGAATATTAGGCTTTGCGGATTAACAATATATATTTTTCTTGTTCAATATTAGCTCTTCCAGTCAGCCCTCTTCCCCTACCCAAGGTTTTAAGACCAATATGCCAACAGGATCTAAGTACAATTGTTAATATATCAGCTATCTTAGAAGATTTAAGCTCCATGGTTGTTGTTTACTTCATCATGGGATAAAGCTCAGTGTAATTTGATTAATCAATGAGCAAACATTTGTCTCTACTTTGTTACACCAGGTTGATTATACCACTATCACTGACTTCCAGCATTATGATTTAATGATATAGTTCTTAGTTACTGGATGTGGCCCAAAAGATGGTCCTCTATAGAGTGGCCTCCAGATTTATTTATACCCTTGAATTTATATATATATATATGTTTAACAGATGAAATGCAAGTGTGCAATCCATTTACTCAAATAAATGAAATATCTTTTTTATATATAATAAAAGCACTGTACTGACAAGATAATATGTTTAACAGATGGTCCATGCAAGAAGCTCACTTAAATACACAGCAAGACCGAGCCTATTGGCTACCACAGAAAGAGAAAATTCAATGAACATCTCCTGTTTATTTGAATTAATCTCCCCCTCCCCAGCCTCCACCTGCATCCTGGCTCTCTTGTCAAATGCAGAGTGGCAGTTGTGCTTCCCCCTCCTTGTGTCTTGCTGCTGGTCAGACACGTGAATGAGTAATCATTAGTTTTTCACATCCTTCTTTGATGACACTCAAAGACAATTGAAAAGACTGTAGTCTTCAATAAGGCTCTGTCACTTCTCAGAATTTCTCCAGCTCCCTCATGTAGTGACCACCATACTGTGTTGGTTTAATTAATAAGAATTTATATAAAGTGGTGGTTCTTTAAATCTTCTTCCTCTTTAGATTGTGGGCCTTCAGAGATTGGTCACTGCTAGCAGGCCATAACAATGCATATAGATGTTCTGTGTCTCGACTGTGACCAGGAATGCCCAGCAGTAGCTCACAATTGGCCTAGTGCCGCCCAGGTTAGGGAGGGCTAAATTGGCTGGATCTCTCTCGGCTCGTCACTAATGAGCATCCCCTTCTCGCTGCCTGGGCGCCTGCAGGTTTGCAGTTCCGCCATTACAATCAGAACTGAATCTCTCGTGTAAATGATGGGTGGCTCGAGGGAGGCTGGGATTGGAGGATACCAGTCATACTTCCTCACCCTAACCACGTGTGGTGGCAGGGGATGCGGTGATGAGCCGAGATGCATTAGCATAATTGGCAATTAAACTGTAATAAAACTGTATAGAAAGTAAAATACATCATTAAAGATTAAGCATCGTGATGGAATTTGACAGGTCAATAATAAAGACTGGCGGCTTGTCTGAATACAAAGTTTCTGCTGTCATTGTATCTTGTTCGCTTTCTAAATGTTCCAGGATTAAATCCATCATCCATAATAATGGGAATGCCATAGATGGTGGGGCTATTGAGAATGCAGAAACTGGTCTGTGTGATAATGTATTGTAATAAGACAATGTTGATATCATAATGACTACCTCAAATAAAAAACAAAAAAATTGCATCCTATATACTTTAAACATGACGGTGTACTGGATGCTTTATTTTGTTATCATTGGCTGTGGTTTGAATACATTTTTGGAATACATAAATTGTTAGGCTACATCATGAATACATCACTTTGCATCCCTGGTCATATTTTAATCAAACACTGGTGCATGCTGTGTAATTGTTCTTTCCCATCTCAGGAACGCCTTTTGGTTTGGCTATAAGGGCATGTGAAACTATTCTGTGTAGTATTAAGTAAGCTTTAAAATACCCAATAGATGTAAAAGACTAATGTGTGTAGACAAGAAAACATTAATTCAATATTCGAGATGGCACTGAATGCCAGTGCTGGTCAAATATAAAATAAAGTAAAATCTGTAATACATTAAGAAGCATGCCGCATTTTGTAGGTGATGCATCAGTAACATTAAAATGCTTTTCTGTTATTTCTTCTTGAGTGAAAGCAGTGGAAATCTGACGTCAATCCAAGGTAAAATTATTCATAATGTGTAATTATCCTTCCAGTTTGTCTCTGCCGGCTCTGTTGTTTGGTAAAGCTTCAAGTCTCTTAAGGTGATCTGAATTATAGCTGTTTTGGCACATGCTGTTACTCTAAGTGCAGCTGCCTTCCCCAGTCCAGAGCTTTAGAATGCTAGGAATACAAACTATACCTGCAAATCAAATGACTTGTTGCCTGGAAATAAAATAAATCTGCAGTATCTAGTTAATAGTTCCAGAGAACTGAATTCATAAGTGTGATAACAGACTCCATCAAATTGTTTGTATGTATGTGTGTATGTGGAGAGAGAGAAATTGTGAGAAGTATGTTTAGTGTCACCAATTACAACTGCTGCCCCTGTAGGGAACCAAATTTGAGCTGAACTAAATCCAACTTCATTTCTCAAGTGGATGGAGTACATCAAATTAATTTTTTCTCATGATAACTTTTTTAAATGGGTCACATGCAAGCAACATATCTTTCTGTAATTTACAGCATATGTCCATCCTGTGAACACCTATGATATTCATATAATATTGTTAAAATACAATTGCTTATTGATGATATGGTATTCTTGTAAATCTTCTGGGTTATCTTGCATAAAGGGAATAAATGAATGAAAGAATGCATGAATGAGTAAAGGGATTAATAATGAATAGCAATGCAATAACATCATTAGTCACACTCATAATAAGGTGCTGTGATTCCTCATGAACTCTACAGGATACACACATGAAATTTTGTGCACTTAATCTGAGTTCTGATGTTAATCACATGTATAACAGTGTTAGGGTTAGGTTTTAGGGTTAGGGTTAGGAATCAACATCAGAACTCAGATGATGTTCATGAGGTATTGATATTTAAATCCAGTGGTATTAATATATTAATTCATGAGGAATCACAGCACCTTTTTATAAAGTGTTACCACATAATTCATAATCATGGGTTTCGGAGGTGCTGGTGAACAAGTCTTTAAGTTCAGGGTCTGTAATATTTCTTTAGGAACAAACATAATCCAGAATGGCAATAGTCAGTTTCATGTGATTTGCTTTGGTCTCTTTTAATAATTAATTATAGGTATTTGTGCAGAAGGTCAGTGTTGATAAATCTTTCCATCATGAAATAGGGAAACAAAAATAAAAATAATGTAAAGCAAAATCTTATCAAATATTTTAAAATGCACCAAATTATTAAAATGTGAAACTGGCCCCTGCTCATACTTGACTGCATGCTTTTATTTTAATGTATTGTAATTTCGAAGAATAAGGTACTTCAGCAGTTCACAGAAGAGGAGTTTATAAAAGTCTATCGAACTTAGTAGATACAATAAATGGATTTGAATATTGTCTTGCCTGGCTGATGCTTGTACCAGGGAATGCTGAGACATGAGCAGTTGTACCATTGTGAATATCTCATTACAGGTGGTCAAGCATGGCGCTCGGTAATGCACCAGAGGCAATAGTGAGAGAATAACAGGCTTCTGGATCAAAGACACAAATATTAATTCAGGAGGTGGAGTTCTTTTTTTCAGCATCAAGTCAATCTCTTCAGAGGGTATAAATGCTGAGAAGCACTCTCTCTGGCTGTGCGCTGCAGGATTACTAACCTTCCCCAGCTGTAATACTGGATATGAAAGACACCAGCAAGCAATAGGAGTTACTAACACAAAGGAGGGAAGACAGAACTGAATTCTAAAGGATTTTAAAAATCAAACAAACAAAAAACGTCCCAAATAAGGCAAAAGGGCAAAGAAAGACAGGTAAGATTTTATTGATACATATTTTCATTTGGAATTCTGTAATTTCAATTGGCATTATTCTAATTATTTTCTTACAGGCATCAAATTAAAAGACTAGAGAAACCAAAGCTTTATATGCAGATGTTGACTGACCTATCTCTGTTCAGATTTCTAAGTTATGCTAAGGACCAGGTTGTTATTGAGTATTTAATGAAATCAATGATGTACTCATTTTAAAAGCCAGTACTAATCAGAGATTTACAAAGCCTTGGTTATATTGACATCTGCACTTTATCTTTAGTGGCATTCTGGTTTGACATTCTGAGATACCTCATTTCATTGTTCAATGTTGATGTTATGTCCATAAAAACCAACCAGTTTGGAGCAGTTTTAATTTCGTCAAAGAAAACTATGACGAAAAATAATCGTCAACAACCTATTTTCAGTGACGATAATTATGACGATAACGAGACGAAATACTGTCAAAAAAACGATAACTAAAAATAAATGTCTTCTAATTTTAGTGGACTAAAATGTGACGAAACGAAAATTCAACACAAGTTTAATGGACATAAATGACAGTATTTTGCGAGGCGGCCGGTCAGGGAGCTGTTTCTTGGTCCAATCATAATCATGCATGCCTTGACTCGGTCATCACGTTCGTGTAGCGCAGCTAATTGCAGTTCTGCGCAGATCTGCGCGGCTGCACCAATGGGATCGGTGGAATTCTGCAGATCTGCGCAGAATCGCGGAAATCTGCGCAACAGAAAGTGACCCGATTGTACCCAAGTGTGTGTTTCGCTAAACGTTGAAGGCGCTTGGTGTGGTTTACTGCATTGTAATGTGAGGTTGATACTGATTGTGTGAATCTATAAGTCTGTTCTTTGTATACAGGACTGGTAAGTGCGGGTCTTGTAGTTAGTAAAGTTAGGATCTAATGATTAACTCATAAGTACAGGAAGCCACGTTGTGTGCTTAGAATGAAGCGCAATTGACGCTTGGCTACAGTACTATTAACAGTAATATTAACTAAAACTAATGAAAGATGGAATGACTAAAATGTGACTAAAACTCATAAGAATTTTAGTCCAAAGCGTAAGACGAAAACTAAATGTAAAATAGCTGCCAAAAATTACACTGGTTTGGAAAAGACAAAACAGCAAGAACTCTTCTTCTTAAATCCTGGACACAATTTGACAGCAAGTGTTTTTACAATGACATACCGGTGGATAATCTGTATCAAAGCATACCATATAAATTAAAAGGGCATTGCAGAAATGTGATCATTTTCTGTCTCTTTAAAACTTCAAGAATGAAAGAGAACATTCTAACTATATACTGTACACTCTTCAACTGATTTGTCCAGCCCAAGCTATGATAAATAATCCAGGTCTGTGTTTTACAGATTAGGATGTCAGTTTTTTCAATAATTCAAATATCTAATAAGATGGTATAGTTAGGGCTTTAAGTGCCATTGCCCCACAAAGGTTTTTTGAAAGGTGCTTTAAAATTCCATATAAATAAATAAATTAATACTCATTAATGTAAATGTATTTTAAAATCTTTGCCTTCAGATGTCTTCAAATCATTTTTATGCATACACACATTTCAGATATATTTAATATTACTTTATGATGCTGAATATTATTTCAAGATAGCTTAAAATATTTGAAGACATCTTTAATTGATCAGATTACTTTATTCTCTCCTTAAATTAAAATTCACCTTGTCATGGTATTCTTTTGAAAAGATTGCTTTTGCTGTTTTCCCTTTGAGTCTTTTGAAATGCACAATCACATAAGGCAAACAAAGTGTTAAACATAATCAAGCAAATTTAATGTATATTTCAAAATACATAATAATAATAATGAGCATAAAGTCCTAAACCTGAAGCAACGTTTTTATTTAACATGAAAGATTAATCTTTCCCAGAGATATGTATGCAGGTAATTAACTGACAAATCTAGTTAGTGGTTACATTATGGGTTTTAATATATATGGGCTTCTTGAAGAGTTTATGAAGGAAAATAACCTCTCATAACTGGTAGAACTGAGAGGGGACTGGAAAGCAAAGAAGAACAAAATTGAAACAGCAGGGAACAAAGTACTGTAAATGCACTGAACCTGAAAAGAATAAATCCATCACAGAGATTAGATATTGTACACTAACTGATATAATTCAAAGGAAGATGAAGGGACTAATCCAAATAAGACACTACAGAACAGAGATGGAGGCAAGGTGCAGTTATTTTTAGTGAAAGGCACAGTATGGAATACATTTGTGAATGTCATCTTCATTGTTTGCTTTTTTGTAATTGCAACTCGTGTGTAGAGCTGCAGAAGACAGACATATGTAGCTAATGCTTCCCAAGTTCTACCTAAAAGCATTTCTTTATTACTCAGCTGACACTCAGAACATTCACAAATGCAACATTGCAGAACGAATTAATAATACAGGGCATTACAATTGTGCTTGGTGTACTCATAAAGGACACAGCATTCTTCCATCTCTTCCTACACTTAGTAGGAATAAGTAATTGACACTGGAAGTTCCATTAGGTCATTTGTTTCTGAAAATACACACACACATAAATACATAGATACAAATGAAATAATAAGCTGTATTTCAGCTTTTTATTTCCCCCAATAAACCTTCCTCATTAAGTCACACTATTTCAGTAATCTTTAATATTCATCCCGTTATGTTAGCAATGATTCCTGAATAGCCATGTGGGCGAAGGGGGCAGTGAGTTTGGGGGGGGTAGGGAACATCGTCCACAAATATTGAAATGTGTGAGAAATTCAGAGAGTGCTGTGGAAGTGTAACACAATGTCTGAATGGGAGAGGGAGAGTCTATGGGTTGGTTTCACAGACCTAGATTAGCACAAATCATGGACTATCCAAAGTAATTTTAGGTACAGTAGTCCAAGACTAGTGCTAATCAAATTCTATGTCATATGGGTTTTTATGTACTGGCTTCTTGACGGCTTCTTTTACAGTAAGATTTCAGTATTTTATATATATTTTATATATATTGTGAAACTGTGCGGGGCATGGTACAGGATATCATTATTACCCAATGGCTCCCCCTGTTTGAGCTGCCAAGTGCAACCTTCTTGAAATACACACACAACACTGACAACCCACTCATTGGCCACAAAACTGCACGTGCAACCCTGTGGGCCAGCAGGGCAGAAGACATGGTCACTTGCCAGTACTGATGAACAGAGGCCTATAAAACAATCCTTGATCAGTACTTTGCACTGAGGAGAAAAGGGAGAAGGGTGTTTGGAGAGTTTGAGAGTGAGAAGGAGAAAGAGAAAGAGAGAGAAGTGCGAATCATACATTGTCCACCTGGATATCTACCATTGCCAGACTGAGACTTCAATATGGAAACCCAACCCCTGGACTGGATTACGAACCTGATTACAGCTTTGGACCTATGCTTCCCCACAACGGCTATGAGACTGCCTAATCCTCTACACCTGCGACAGAGCTTTGTGATCAGGAAACTGAGTAGTGACACGAGATTAGTTAGGGCAGCACTGTAGCAGATGTCATTTCCTTTCCACCACCTTTTGTCAAGGCTTTCCTTCACAATTGAAACCCACTGCTGCAACTTACCCAGATCCCCAGACACCAGCATCCCACACCCCACATTTACAGCTGTGAGTCTGTTGGGATAGGTCTCTACCAAATTTGCACACCTAGATTTGGCAATATTTGACCATGTTTCTTTACAAAACTGTTCAAGCTCTGTCAAGTTCCTTGGAGAGCGTTGATGGACAGCATTCTTCAAGTCATGTGAACATGTTTTGGATTAGATTTAGGCCAGGGCTCTGACTAGGACACTCCTTAGCCACTCCAGTGTATCTTTAGCTGTATGTTTTGGGTCATTGTCATGCTGAAATGTATTGGCTTTCTTGCAAGGGGAGATCATTTTCTATATTTTGCTCTATTCTTTTTCCCTTCTATCCTGACAAGTGCTCCAATCTCTGCATAACACGTGTTCTTTGGGTGATTTACTGTGTTGGGTTTGTGCCAAACATACCTCTTTGCATTTAGGCCAATTACTTCAAAATTATTGATGTCAGATCAACAAAACTTCTTGCCACAGGGTGTGAGTGTTTGAGTGTTCCAGGTGGGCTTTCTTGAGTATTTGCTTCCGTCTTGCCACTCTAACATACAGGGCAGATTTGTGAAGTGCTGGGATATTATTGTCACATGCACACTTTTGACCAGTCTTCACCTTAAAACCCTGTAGCTCTTGCAAAGCTCCTGCTCTCTGATCAGCATCCTTCTTGCTCTATCATCCAGTTTGGAGGAACAGTCTGATCTAAGCAGGGTCTTGTTGGTGTCATACACCTTTCATTTCTTAATAATCATCTTGAAAGTGCTCCAAAGGATATTCAAGACCATTGATATTTTCTGATTGTCATTTTCTGATTTGTGCCATTCAACAACTTTGTCCCGGAGTTCTTTTGAAAGCTCCTTGGTGCTCATTGTTGAGTCTTTGCTTTAAAATGCACTCACCCAGCAGAGGGAACCTATAGGGATTGCTAAATTTATCCTGAGATCGTGAGTCACTACAAATGAACACAGATGGAGGCCACTTAACTAACCAAGCAATTTCAGTTATTAATTTTAATGACTATTTAAAAAAAATCTATCATATTGTTTTCACTTTGAAGTTGTGGGGTAGGATGTGTCATATACCAAACTCAGTTAAGGATTTACTAATGAGTAAGTATGTGTGTTTATTATGGTTATTGTACTTCAAGGAGGAAAAGGAAGACTGTACACTCAAAATGCATTTTTTTTACTTATTTATTAGAAATCCACCGTTTTGATTGTGGATTTTGAATTTGAGTGCTTTCTATGATATTATTATTATTATTAAAATTATGTATGTTAGGGTATAGTTAGTATTTTTTCATGTAGGCCTACCAATGTTTGTATTATGAGACTCTATATTGGTAGCTGATTGTTAATTAATAATTTTATGTAATCAGATAGATTGTCTGAGTAATATACAGTGATCAGCCATAACATTATGACCACCTGCCTAATATTGTGTCGGTCCCAAAACTGCCCTGACCCGTCGAGGCATGGATTCCACTAGACCTCTGAAGGTGTGCTGTGGTAACTGGCACCAAGACGTTAGCAGCAGATCCTTTAAGTCCTGTAAGTTGCGAGGTGGGGCCTCCATGAATCAGACTTGTTTGTCCAGCACATCCCACAGATGCTTGATTGGATTGAGATCTGGGGAATTTGGAGGCCAAGTCAACACCTTGAACTCGTAATTCATCAGACCAGGCCACCTTCTTCCATTGCTCCTTGGTCCAGTTCTGATGCTCACGTGCCCATTGTAGGTGCTTTCGGCAGTGGACAGGGGTCAGCATGGGCACCCTGACTGGTCTGTGGCTAAGCAGCCCCATAAGCAACAAACTGCAATGCACTGTGTGTTCTGACACCTTTCTATCAGAACCAGCATTAACTTTTTCAGCAATCTGAGCTACAGTAGCTCATCTGTTGGATCGGACCACATGGGTCAGCCTTCGCTCCCCACGTGCATCAATGAGCCTTGGCCGCCCATGAACCGATTCACCGCTTTTCCTTCCTTGGACCACTTTTGATAGGTACTGACCACTGTAGCTGTAGTTTTGGAGATGCTCTGACCCAGTCTTCTATCATCACAATTTGGCCCTTGTCAAAGTCACTCAGATCCTTATGCTTGCCCATTTTAACTGCTTCTAACACATCAACTTGAGGACAAATTGTTCACTTGCTGCCTAATATATCCCACCCACTGACAGGTGCCATGATAACAAGATTATCAGTGTTATTCACTTCACCTGTCAGTGGTCAAAATGTTATGGCTGATCGGTGTACCTTTCTGTATAACAATCTTGCAATTTATTTAATGTTAATAATTGAAATTAATAATTGAGAAATTAATTACTCTTCTTTTTGTGATTGATAATTTGAATACCTTTGAATGTATGCTATATTGCAATGATCTATATTAGGTATTACTATCAAACATTCACATGAATGAAGCCTTTTTTCTGATTAACTATGAAAACAACCTTAATGTTGTATTGCAATTATCTAATATGTTGTGCTTATGATACATTCTCATATGAGTAATTTGCTAACATTTGCACCTTGATGAAGGTGCCGAAAAGTCAGATTTCTAATAAAAAAGTAAAGCATTTGGGTGTGCTTTTCCTACATTGTTCCCACTGACCTGCACCTCGTCTACACTACTGTTACACTATTGTATTATTTTATATTGTATTACGGTTATTGTAACACACTTACAGCTTATATTTTCACTCAGGATGGTTGCCAAGAGACCCCATGAATTATCTTAATTTGGAAAACTGAAACATGTACTAAACTGAATTCAAACTGCTGGTAATTTATCATCTTTGGGAAATCTTGAATAAGCAGTTTATTTTAGATGTTTTCTTTCACTTGTTTTTAATGATACTTGACAGATACATCTTCATCATGTATTAATGATATTATTATTATTATTATTATTATTATTATTATTATTATTATTATTATTATTATTATTATTAGTAGTAGTAGTAGTAGTAGTAGTAGTAGTAGTTACTTCTTAGCAGATGCCCTTATCCAGGGCAATTTACAAAATCATCTACCTTATTTTTATGCTTAATCCAATTTAAGTTATTCAAAATACAACTCTGTACCAGATTACTGCTAATTAATTATTTATGCTAATAATGTCTCTTAATTCTTAATCATGTATCTGTATGCTACAGGATAATGTAATATCCTCCTAATTAATATTTTGTAATACCAATGACTGTTAAATTGATTAAGGTGTGATTGAGGATGGCTGTCTCGTTTTTAAAACTATGTCAAGCATGCTGTTCTAATTAATTTTAGGAATGCTTCCAACTTTCAGGTCATCAATTTTGAGTTTGACACAGTTTGTCAAGTCCCAAGGTGGCCCTGAGATTACATCAATGAGGCCATGAACTTTGAATGTAATTGTTGAAGGAGACTGTTTGGCAAATACAACCAGCAAACAGCCAGGAATGCATTTTACATTCAGAGAGATTCACATTTTATTTGTGATTCAGACAAAAATACTTTCTGATTCTTGCCTCACTGAGGGGCAATAAAGATTCTGTTATCCATATTTCTTTTATTCAGCAGTATATACCTAGAGACTGGATGGTCAGTTATACAGTTTTCAGAAGCTATAGATCATTATTCACTAGCTAGCTAGCAGTGATTTTTGAACTTGAGGGAAAATAAACATTAAAATGCGTTAATTGTTACATACGTGCAATAAAATACAATTAGGCATTTTAAACGCTTCAACTGAACTTGTAGCCTCACCATAACATTCACCTGAATACAACATCTAGAGGATTTGGAAGGATTTGGACCACTTACCAAAGGCATATACAGACGTGCTCAAATTTGTTGGTACCCCTCCACAAGAAATGAAGAGTGCACAATTTCCTCTGAAATAACTTGAAACTGACAGAAGTAATTGGCATCCACCATTGTTTATTCCATATTTAATAGAAATCAGACTTTGCTTTTGATTTTGTTTTTCAACATAATATTGTAAATAATACAATAAATGAGAATGGCATGGACAAAAATGATGGGACCCTCAACCTAATATTTTGTTGCACAACCTTTAGAGGCAGTCTAAACGTTTTCTAAACGTCTAAACATTTCCTGTAGCTCTCAATGAGACTTCTGCACCTGTTAACACAGGTAGTTTGGCCCACTCTTCCTGAGCAAACTGCTCCAGCTGTCTCAGGTTTGGATGGGTGCCTTCTCCAGACTGCAAGTTTCAGCTCTTTCCATAGATGTTTGATAGGATTCAGATCAGGACTCATAGAAGGCCACTTCAGAACAGTCCAATGCATTGTTCTTATCCATTCTTGGGTGCTTTTAGCTGTGTGTTTTGGGTCATTATCATGTTGGAGGACCCATGACCTGCGACTGAGACAGAGCTTTCTGACACTGGGCAGTATGTTTCGATCCAGAATGCCTTGATAGTCTTGAGATTTCATTGTGCCATGCATAGATTCAAGGCACCCTGTGCCAGGTGCAGCAAAGCAGACCCAAAACATAACCAAGCCTCTTCCATGTTTCAGTGTAGGTATGGTGTTCTTTTCTTTGAAAGCTTAAGTTTTTCATCTGCGAACATAGAGCTGATGTGAGTTGCCAAAAAGCTCCAGTTTTGACTCATCCTTCCAAAGGACATTTTCCCAGAAGGATTGTGGCTTGTCAATATGCATTTTAGCATTTTTTAAAATGTTTTTCTTTCAAAAGTGGAGTCCTTCTGGGTCTTCTTCCATGGAGGCCACTTTCGTTCAAAAAGCGATGGATGGTGCAATCAGAAACTGACTTCACCTTGGAGTTCAGCTTGTTTCTCCTTGGCAGTTATCTTTGGTTCTTTTTCTGCCATTTGCACTATCCTTCTGTTCAATCTGGGGTCGATTTTCCTCTTGCGGCCGTGCCCAGGGAGGTTGGCTACAGTTCCATGAAGCTTGAACTTCTTCATAGTATTTGCAACTGTTGTCACAGGAACATCAAGTTGCTTGGAGATGGTCTTGTAGCCTTTACCATGCATGTCTACTATTTTCTTTCTGATCTCCTCAGACAACTCTCTCCTTTGCTTTCTCTGGTCCAGTGTTCAGTGTGGTGCACACAATGATACCAAATGGCACACTGACTACTTTCCTCCATTTAAATAGGCTGAATGACTGATTACAAGATTGGAGATTTGTGTGATACTAATTAAAGAAACTTATTTGTTTGGAATATCACTATAATCCAATTATTTATTATCTTTTCTAAGGGGTACCAACAAATGTGTCCAGGCCATTTTAGAATATCTTTGTAGAATGAGCAATAATTAATTTATTTTCACAGCTTCTTTGCTTTATTCTATGACATACCATATGCATATGTATGCAAGTATACATGATGCAATCATTTTTAATTTCATCACTTTTCAGGAGGAATGAAGCATTATTTCAATGAGCTGTAAGGGTACCAACAAATTTGAGCACATCTGTATTACTTTTTGATTTAGTTTTCCTACATTTCTGTAGTCAAATACCACATAATCAGTTAATAATAATATATTGCATTTATATAATACCTTTCATTTCAAAGTTTCCAAAATTCTTTGCAAAAAGGAGAGGACTCATCCAGGTGTGCAGGACCTCCCTGAGCCATACATGGCAGCCATTTTAAGCCAGGGGCTCACTTCACTGCAGAAAGGGTGGAGATCTGAGGAGTTACCTGGCCAGTTAAACTGCAGTGGAACTTTTAGGTAGGTGAGATTGAGAAATCCCACCTTGGAATTTAGCCAGGACCCCAGAGGTAACACCCATACACTTTCACAGAAGGTAGTCAGGTTTAACATCTCACCCAAGAGACAGTACAGTGTTCCCTTTACTGTACATTTGATCTGGTCCAGAGGAACCCGTACTGGTACACCAACACCACTTCCAACTTGATTTAGTGGTTATTTTCTTTAGTGGTCTCCCTTTCATGTGTTGATTAAGTCCAGCCCTGCTCAGCTGAAAAGATAATTCTTGAAGGGTGGTATGGTGATGTCAAGATAATTTTGTAATGAAAGCTAGTGATGCATCATGTTTTCCAATCCATATGTTGGCTTGAATGAAGCTTGGTTTTTCTGTGTTCTTCTGGACTTTATGTCACACTCTGAATAGCCATCCTGGAGGAAGAGCAGAATTCTTTGTCTTCTCAGAAAATGACAGAACATTGCACTTGTGGCCTGACGCTTGGTCTTTGGTTTGCCAAAGTCATTATTGAGTGTAAATCAGTTGGGACCTATTAGAGTACCAGATCTTTTGGATTGCAGAATTCATCAGTAGGGCCTAGTGAAATGGTGTTCAAACTCAATTTATTGGAATCAGAGAATAATAATATAATCAACCAATCAGTTACTGGCTAATTATAATTTCTCCAAGTAATCTTGTTACTTCTAAGTTACTTTTATCCAAGTAATCAACAGACAGATAAACAGAGGTTACAGGCAAAAAATTCATATATAAAATAGATTCAATAATTAAACATACATAAATTGATAGGCATTTTACTACCAAAGTTATTATTCAGATTGAGCTCATTAACATAAATGTTGCAAAGCATAGGTGCTGAAAGACTATTTCTTTATTATTTATTATTTCAAATTCAGGGAAATATTAGCAAAGAAAATGCTTTTACCAAGTCAGCTAGTTCAGGTTCCTTTTTTCTGCATTCTCCAATTGTTTGTATTTTTATTAATGCAGTCATTTTTAAAAATAGAGAACATATTTTCTTTTTAAATTTTTGGTTATATGAAATAATGGTGCAATGGTTAAACTTTAGCTTTAAATATCATTAATGGCTTTGATGCTACTTCAGGTGCCAATGCTGCGTTGAACTCAGGCAACTCTCTACTACAAAGTCTGCCTGACAGCTATTAATTCTTTAAGCCTCTTTCTTCTTCACTTTTTATGTCTATTGTTCTCTCACTCAGATCCTCTCTTCTCTCAAAACATACTTGCATTACATTACAAAAGTAAACCTATATATTTAGAATGTTTTTCTTTATTTTATATAGTGTAACGGGTTGGGGGGCCCATCCCAAGAAAGGGCTGTATGTAGGCGGGGTCTGGTCTTGGAACACACAGTAGAGAAGCAGGCAGAGGGTACAAAACAGGCTTGCCGTTTTATTGCTTCCCTTAATGGCAGACACAGTGCCAAAAAGCAAAACAAAACCTAGCTCTGTCCGAGCACTAACTAAACGTAAACAATCCCCAACTACAAAACAAACAATAATAACAGTAAATGCCCGGGTCGGTGGAGCCGAACACCGGGCAGACAGAAGTATAACAGGGGCAAGGCAGGTTCGTAGTCACAGTCCGTAATCAAAGTTTGTTAACAGTGGGAGGTTGTCAGACAGTTCGGGGTTCAAGAGGGAGAATGGTCCAGGTCCAGAAAAAGGGTCATAAGCCAGTGAATCCGTCAACTGTGAGCTTTACCCTTCTTTCTCCTGCTCTTCCACTCTCTCGCTCTCAATCTCGCCTCTCTCCATTGTCTTCTCGCCCTCCTGTGCACCTTGCTACCCCAGCCAAGCATTCACACACTGGTTCGCTTCCTTCTCCCTTTTATAGGGAAGTGGTGGGCGGGGCTATGGCCATCAGGAGCCCTGCTGGCTTCTGGGGTTTGGAGTCTTGGAGGAGGGGTTTTGTAGTCTCCTCCACTGAAAGACCCGCCCTGACCCCAGCCTTGCCTCTCACACTGCCACATAGCCTCCCCCTCAAGAGTGAAGCCATGGGCGCACACGATGACGGCCATACCACGGCCAAGCCCCCCTCCAAAAGACACAAGGGGCGGGCGGGAGGGCTGAAGAGCCAGATGGGGTCTCCATCTGCTGGGTCATCCTCGCGGTGGATGTGCCATTCCCCCATGTCCTGTCTTTCTCCATATCGCACCCATCTGGTCCTTGAGGTGGACTGGCATGTCCCCGATTTCATTGAAGGTGGCTCCACCCCAGCGTCAAGTCCAGGGTAAGGACCTGTTGCTCCCTGGTCCCTCCAGGAACCAGGCTGGTCTGGCAGAGACCTCTCCACTGCCACAGCATCACTTGGCTCCCCTCCAGTCTCTGCTCCAGCCTGGAGACACAGAAGGTCCTGGGCACGCTGAGGTATCTCCATCTCCTTTTCTACAGCCAGGAACTCAGGTCGAGGACAGGAACTCTGGATGTCCCGGAGACCTGTTGGAGGAAGCACAAGAGTCTCACCCTCTGGTTGCTGCGACTCCTCTGTCTTCCGGGATCCCGACTGAGTTATCTGCAGCGTCTGCGGGTGCTGTTCCTTTTGCGGTTGCTCCGGCTGCTCCCCAGATTCAGGGCCTGGTATAATCTTCCCCTCCGATTCAGTGCAGGGGACAACAGGTGATGCCTTCTCCTGGATTGTAGGCACCTCCTGTTCTGGTGTGGCCTCTGAGGAGACAGATGGTGACTCCCTCCTGAAGTCATCTTCTGCTGGTAGCTCCTCAGTGCTCAGGGGCAGACTCTTCTGCCAGACACGGTGACGGATACTCTTCCACCAGGTATGGTGGCGGACACTCACCCTTGGAGTGGGACGAGGAAGGCAGCACCTCTTCCTCAGGATACTCGGGTTCCTCCCGCCGGGCCTCTGGACACTCCGGCTCCTCCCTCTCGGACACGGGACACTCCGGTCTCTCCCTCCGGTGTTCTGAACACTCGGGCACCAGTTCCTCCCATTGCAGGTCCTCCTGCTCTGTCTCCAGCTCAGGGACAGACAGAGGTTTCTCCTCTTCCTCCTCAGGCTCCAGACAGTACTCTTCCTCCCACTGCAGCTCTGTGAGGGAGGGAAACTCCACCTCATCCTCAGGCTCAGGGAAGGCATTTAACTCCACCCCTCTCTCTGGGGTGGAGAGGGAGAGAAGCTCGACCTCCTCCTCCATGCAGGATGTCAGCGACCTCTCCTGCTCTGTCTCCAGCTCGGGGACAGACAGAGGCTTCTCCTCTTCCTCCTCAGGCTCCAGGCAGTGTTCTACTGGTAAGGCTCTTCCCCCTTCCCAGTATTCCTCTCCGTCAGGCAAAACATGCCCATGTTGTCCAACCTGGAAACACCACTCTTCCCCTGCAAGGCACACTGGACAGACCTTGCAATCAGTGGTTGGGGAAGACTGCAGTTGAGACCAACTTGCTTTCCTGTTGATGTTATTCAGGACTGAAGTTTTTCTTGCACTGTGGTTAGTGCTGCATTTTTTTTTTCCTGGCAAGTCAATAGCATTTTGTTATTAGTTGCATTGTTCAGTCACTGTCGTGTACATGGTTTGGTACAATAACTGGCTTGTAGTGTAATGAAAAATTGTTGTATTGCTTGGTGGTATGATTTTATTTTTTTATTAGGTGTATTTGTTCATATGGTATCTCTTACCTGGAAACCATATCATTTTCAAAGCAAGTGTCTTATATAAGCACAAGACACATATATTTGTGGTTTAAATTTATACTGAAACTACACACTCACATAGGCTATACAAATATAAATACAAATTTTTCTTTTCTTTACCCAACATACCAGTAGCCTGAGTAGTCACCTACCCTAGCAAAGACACAATCACAATCCACTTGACCTAAGAAATCAAACAATTAAGACTTTATTGCATCCCAGTTGTTACAGCTTCAAATGAAATCAATTGTGCAGATCCACTTAGGAGCGCAATTACAAACACATGCCCGGATTCAAGGAATATAAATGGTTTTGAATATTGTGCACCACCAGGGTAATTATTTGCTCAAGTGGGTATAATTCCTCATCTTTGCTATTGTATCCAATCGATTAATTATCTCTCCTATTATCTTCTTATTTTGTCTATTGCAACAAATCTTTAAAGTGTTTCTTTTTAAGAAGGTTCTGATGAATAAAGAAACTCTATTGACTGCTGTCACTCAAAAAAACCAAAAAGTATAAAAAAGCTCTCACTATTTCAGTCTTTTGCTTCTGCTGAGATATTTGGGGGGAACCAAGACCAAATTAAACCATCACAAAGTCCCACAAATAGGGATCATTCAGAGATATTGATAGTGGGTTGCTAAATGATACATTTAAATATATTTCCTGTTCCAACAGCTCCTGGAATCGCCCTTATTTTTAGGATGACCATATAACTCATTAATCACTAGGACATTTGAGAAAGTTGCCCTTAAACTGAAAGGCATTATTGAGTAAATGAAGCATTAACCTTTCAGTGAGATCTTTGTGTTTAATTACCCTTAATTAATAGCTGTTCACTATTCATGCCACAGTTCAGACCAAGTGAACAGATGATCAACCTTACTGATTTCATCTGGAGGGAACATGCACATTAGCTAGTATGTGTATAATTGTCATGTATATATATATATATATATATATATATATATATATATATATATATATATATATATATACACTCACCTAAAGGATTATTAGGAACACCTGTTCAATTTCTCATTAATGCAATTATCTAACCAACCAATCACATGGCAGTTGCTTCAATGCATTTAGGGGTGTGGTCCTGGTCAAGACAATCTCCTGAACTCCAAACTGAATGTCTGAATGGGAAAGAAAGGTGATTTAAGCAATTTTGAGCGTGGCATGGTTGTTGGTGCCAGACGGGCAGGTCTGAGTATTTCACAATCTGCTCAGTTACTGGGATTTTCACGCACAACCATTTCTAGGGTTTACAAAGAATGGTGTGAAAAGGGAAAAACATCCAGTATGCGGAAGTCCTGTGGGGGCAAAAATGCCTTGTTGATGCTAGAGGTCAGAGGAGAATGGGCCGACTGATTCAAGCTGATAGAAGAGCAACTTTGACTGAAATAACCACTCGTTACAACCGAGGTATGCAGCAAAGCATTTGTGAAGCCACAACACGTACAACCTTGAGGCGGATGGGCTACAACAGCAGAAGACCCCACCGGGTCATCTCATCTCCACTACAAATAGGAAAAAGAGGCTACAATTTGCACAAGCTCACCAAAATTGGACAGTTGAAGACTGGAAAAATGTTGCCTGGTCTGATGAGTCTCAATTTCTGTTGAGACATTCAGATGGTAGAGTCAGAATTTGGTGTAAACAGAATGAGAACATGGATCCATCATGCCTTGTTACCACTGTGCAGGCTGGTGGTGGTGGTGTAATGGTGTGGGGGATGTTTTCTTGGCACACTTTAGGCCCCTTAGTGCCAATTGGGCATCGTTTAAATGCCACGGCCTACCTGAGCATTGTTTCTGACCATGTCCATCCCTTTATGACCACCATGTACCCATCCTCTGATGGCTACTTCCAGCAGGATAATGCACCATGTCACAAAGGTCGAATCATTTCAAATTGGTTTCTTGAACATGACAATGAGTTCACTGTACTAAACTGGCCCCCACAGTCACCAGATCTCAACCCAATAGAGCATCTTTGGGATGTGGTGGAACGGGAGCTTCGTGCCCTGGATGTGCATCCCACAAATCTCCATCAACTGCAAGATGGGCCAACATTTCTAAAGAATGCTTTCAGCACCTTGTTGAATCAATGCCACGTAGAATTAAGGCAGTTCTGAAGGCGAAAGGGGGTCAAACACAGTATTAGTATGGTGTTCCTAATAATCCTTTAGGTGAGTGTATATATAATATATGTTTCGATTTGAATTGTTTTCTCCTGTCTACTTCCTAAATGTCATTCAAAATAAACATAACATAGAAAAGGTTTCCTTTATTACATACATTTTAGAATGTGGCATTAAATGAATTAAATGAGTTTCAAACTAATTTAGCAGAACTCCCACACCTGTTCTATTTATTACTGCAGTTAAAGACTCACTGGTCAACAAATCACTAATTATTCACGCCTACAAAAATCAGGGCTGCTATCCACGTGTGGGAGGCCGACAGCCATTTGACTGACTAACTCCTCCAGCCATTTATGGGTTGTTGAGTGTTGTTTACGATAGCACCTGGTGGTTGTTTGCATGCATTTTTCTGTTGCTGCTCTCTCCCTAGCTAGCACCTGTGTTAATGTTGTAGGGTGGGAAAACTGAGGTGTATGGTAAATGACAATTATTTAGTGTCATGTAGTATGCCCCTTGGATGCAGGACATTTGGTATACCCGCATTTACTGGGATAGTGAACGTTTCCATCGAAATGAAATGTTCTAATTTTCTACTTTCTCTCTTTGTGTATCTGTGTGTAGGAAGAGCAATTTATGATGCACTAGCCAAAAAGGCCCTGAACAGAACAGAATCCTAAGGAACCATTACTTACTGGAATAACAAAGAAACAAACAAATAACTAATTAAAATGAATGCCTCCGAAAAGACACCTTTCCAGGGATCTCTTTTCACCAACTCGACTTCCACCCATAGCAATTTCACAGAGATCCCCAGTAAAAACAAGCCCACAGCATGTGAGCAGGTCAACATTGCCACTGAAGTGTTCTTGACGTTGGGCATCGTCAGCCTGCTGGAGAACATCCTGGTCATCTGTGCCATCGTGAAGAACAAGAACCTCCACTCCCCTATGTACTTTTTTGTGTGCAGCCTCGCCGTTGCAGACATGCTAGTCAGCGTGTCGAATGCTTGGGAGACCATCGTCATCTATCTGCTGAACAACCGGCAGCTGATCATGAAGGATGACTTCATCCGGCAGATGGACAACATGTTTGACAGCATGATCTGTATCTCAGTGGTGGCCTCCATGTGCAGCCTGTTGGCCATTGCTGTGGATCGCTACGTTACCATCTTTTATGCCCTGCGCTACCACAACATCATGACCGTCAGGCGCGCCGGCTTCATTATAGCGGGCATCTGGACCTTCTGCACAGGCTGTGGCATCGTGTTCATCATTTACTCCGACACCACCCCCGTGATCATCTGTCTCATCTCCATGTTCTTTGGAATGCTGGTGCTCATGGCGTCGCTCTATAGCCATATGTTCTTGTTGGCCCGGTCTCACGTGAAACGGATCGCCGCCCTCCCAGGATACAACTCCATCCACCAGAGGGCCAGCATGAAAGGGGCCATCACACTCACCATATTGCTGGGCATTTTCATAGTCTGCTGGGCTCCCTTCTTCCTCCACCTCATCCTCATGATCTCCTGCCCCCGCAACCTCTACTGTGTCTGCTTCATGTCCCACTTCAACATGTACCTCATCCTAATCATGTGCAATTCCGTCATTGACCCCCTGATATATGCTTTCCGCAGCCAGGAAATGAGAAAGACCTTCAAAGAAATAATTTGCTGTTACAGCATAAGGAATGCTTGTGGACTGCCTGGCAAATATTAGGAAGCACCAGGTTGGCAGTTGAGACAGTCAGGACCAAGTTTTGGTTCTTTGGATGTCTTTTGCATTTGTTTACAAACAAGGAGAGCCAAACATTTCGAAGATTTCGTTGATGAATAAATTATGTTACCTGCAATCACAATGCTGGCAGCCCCAGAAGAGATTAAATGTCAGTTTGTTGTTTTTTGGTTGCCTCAAAAATATTTGCACAACTAGAAAGAAGACAATATTATCTTTCATTCTGGATCATGAAAAGCCATTGATTTCAAACCAATTGGTCTGGATTTCTGTGGCAACTGTCCAGCATCTCTTCCTGTGGTGTATATATCTTAGAAACAGGGTATGTTTCACTTTGTACTTGAGGAGGTCGAAGCTCCTTGCAAAATGAAAGGACATGATTTGCCTGAATGAGTCGTATGTTTTTGAATAATATTTTCAATCTAAAAATCTAAATTTGTATGTGATTGAATATCTTGTAACTGAGAGAATGTGTGAAATAAATTCAGGACAATGATTTGGTGTTAATAAGAACTATTACAACAAGTTTTGAAGTGTCTAAAAAGACCAGGCAAGAAGGATAAACTACAACTATCAGGGATAGGGATTCACCAGAATAAAGTGAAATTTTTAAAGTAATTAAATAAGCTGCCAGTATCTGCTACACAAGGCTATTTTTTAAATTAGGTTTCTGGCCTCGTTTGGGGATTAGCTTGTTTATTGTTCCCAAGTCTTCTCCTTCAAGCCTGAAAATTTAGACCTGGAACCGAAGCTCAGTTGCATTTACAGGCATGTCTAAAAAAGGCTGTTGGACTATCAACTTGTTTTTTGGTTTTATATTTGTCTGTGACTAAACTGTTGGGTTTGTTAAAATTCTAATTGTCTTTGTGCTAAAAACAAAGAAACAAAAAACAGAACAAGTTGCTCTCTTCAGTACTTCCAGTAATCAATGAATTCATACACAACATGTATAGAAAATTATTTAAACCACAAGGACAATCTGGTTGAAATGCAATTAAGAGAAGAATAAACTCTACAGGTTTGACTATCAAATTAAACTCTATTGCACACATTTCACCAGAGCTATATGCAAAATATTTGGTCACACATTAAGATACATAAATTACATTTAATTCAACCTGGAATGTTCACAGATTAATGACAGTAACTGGCCTACCAGTTACTGTCTACCAGCGAAGGTCTGAATTCTCGAAGTTGACAAAGGCAACATTTTCCAAAATCCATGTATTTGCACTTTACAACTCTTTTTGATTAAACATCTACTGTCATACCTGAATGGTTTCTATGAGTTCAGAGTTCAGAGTACATGTTCATTTTAGACATTTTTCAACGTGACACTTGTTAAGGCTGAGTAGTGTGCTTTCAGTCAGTACACTGCAGTTGTCAGTGTAAATGACTACTCTACCAACACAGATTGGAAACCATTTTCAGCTGAATGTAAGATGGCATGTACAACAACGCTGGTAGCACTCAGTGTCAGGAAGGTGTTTAATGTATTTATTTATATGTATGTATTTATAGCAACACTACAGGAACATGTCATAGTAAGAACATACCCTGGTAACTGAACAACTATAAAATTAGGACCAGATCTCCGGCTGTACCGATATGTATCCTTTGCAAGGTAATAATTTTGTTTTAAATACATGGTTATTATACAAATATATAAACTGCCACTTGTGTATCTTAGCATTGTCTATGAACCTGATAACAGAAACCTTCCATTGCTTCTTATCTGACTTACAAGCAGGAGGTTGTGAGATATATTTCAATGTGAATCAGTATTTAGGTCAGTGGTAAGCGCACAGGAGTGTCTTAGTACAAATAACAAAACAAAGCTAAGTAGTACCTCCTATGTAAAATGTTATATTTTCAACTAGGCATTTACTGTATTCTGTCTAAAAAAATATGTCTTCTACGTTTCCTTTCTATATCCTGTATAGGACTTTTTTTTTTTTTTTTTACATAGGACTAGTTATTACCTTCTTCACAGGAATCTGTAATAAATACAAACAAAGGCATTGGAATTAACTGTGGGGATTACAGAAAAAAATTAGCAAAGCAATGGTTCAGGCCGGAAACTCCCTTAATCACACAGAATGAATAAGCCCATTGGCTACCACGAAAACAGAAAAAACCTCAAATGAATGGCAAGGCTTGCATTTTTAAACTGTCTGAATTCACCTCCACCTGCATCCTGGCTCTCATGTCAAGGCAGGCATGCAAATGTTACCAAATTACCAAATTTAAAATAATTAAAACACATTTGCCAATAAATGTCACTTTGAAACTATCAAATCAACTTTAACATTGCTTGTGAATTCAATGTCTTTCTTTCTAGTACAAAATGACATAGTGAACATGTCAATATTTAACAAGACTAATTACTAATTACTTTTAATTTAAAAAAAACATGTTCTTATGCTACTAACAATAGTAAGAGTAATCTAAATCATAACTGGGTCTTAGGCAGAAGATAGAAATCCTGCATACTATAGTCTGGCATTGTAGTTATAAAGTCTGATTTGTGAGATACTAGATGCTGCCATTTGATAGTAATTCTTACTTTCTCTGTGGCCCTATTGTTTGGTTGCAAGTGTACTATTTGTTTGTGTTATTTTGTACAATAATAACATGCAAATAGAGGAGTTCAACTTCTGCAATCTAACAAAGGCATGGGACACATGGAGTGGAGGCTATTACCAAACAGCACCCTACACACCTGCAATCAACTGGGGGATCAATTAAGAACACAAACACTTAGTGCATATTTTTCATTTGTCACCTTCCCTGACAATTATGCAACATCTATATATCTGTCTTTTTGTCTATGTCTGTCTATCTCTATCTATCTGTCTTTCCTCTATGAGGAAAATTCTCTTTCTCAACCACTTCCTATCTCTTCTTATTTGTCACTTAATAGTTTCTAAAAGGAAATTGTTGTGGATGGTATGAAGGAAAAACTGAATAACTACTAAGACATTTTCAGCAGCTACTATCTAATATGAACACAAAGTATAATTTTTACATTATTTTTGATGTAACACTCCATCACTCTATACCACGGTGTCTTTGGCTAATGCCCTAAGTATGTAATATTGACAAATAAAGTGTCCGTATGCACCCAATATACAGAGGTCTTTGGAAGATTAGTGTTCTAGAGCTAAAGAACTAGAAAAATACACAATATAATATAGAGGCAATATAATACAGCATGACTTGTTAATGGTTCATGTATATTTATAGGGTGTTTAATAAGATGGTTTGAGTGTATTGCTGCAGCATTTTAGATGGTTAATCTGCCATATTAATAACATTTATAAATTATAAGAAAGTGTTGAATGCTACAGATTCATTCAGACAGTGTTCCACAAGCAGCCTTTAGGTCATATTCTGAAATGTTGAACTGATAAAATAATGAGTAAGTGTGGATAATGGATTTTACTCACTGATATCTATCTATCACTGATATGATACTGAAATGTATTACACTTTAAAGGTTTATAAACCCTTATTATTTTTGTATTAGTTTAAAACCTGAACTTAATTTTATTTAATTTGTTTGTACTCTTTATACCCTATGCTTCGTGGTAACTTTGAGTTTGCTGCTCCCAATGGAAAGACACAATGTGAAACCACCACTGAACCAAATTAATCTTCCAGACAACACTGTGATGTAGGGTTTTATCAGTGCATACAAATCTCCAATTATCCAAGCTAGCAATGGTTATCAAAGTGGTTGCCAGTTGATGTCAGTCCTTGATCTAAGTTGTAACTAAAAAAACAACAAAGCATAACAATCTGCAAAAACAAAAGACAAAAAAGCAAAGCACATGAATACATCTCAAGGGTATGTCATGTATTCCTACGATTGAGATATTCAAAAGTATTCTTAGAAAAGATTAAATTAGCCCGTTGTACTACATATGCCTTTATTAGTATTATGTTTATTCATTTATTTGAACACCCTTCCGATTGGACTAATACAACATTTCAGAGAATTATGTTAACAAGTTAAAGTGTTAAAATGCTTATCATGTCATGCTGAAAATAATTGTGATTACTGATCTTTCTGCTCTATTTATTAAGCTTTAAACTCAGACAGGTCATTACTTACCCCAGAGTTCATACCTAGCCAATTCCATTAATTTACATACACTTCTCATCATCTAATGTGTCACCATCCCACCTATTAAAACATTCAGCGTAACAAGCCAGTCAATGTTGAACTGAAAACTGAAATTGTGTGTTTTGTAATGCTTCAATGTTATATGCGTTACTGCAGTGGTGATTCAGTCCATGTATGAGAAGCAAGTCATTCTGAATTGTGCCACTAAGATGCAAATTTGAAATAAAATATTGAAATACTCTTGTTATTGTCTTTTGTGAGTTAGTTCAATGTAAGGCAAAGATTCTGTTGCTGTATATAATTTTCCAGTCAAGTAAAAAATATAAAGCAACACATTGTATAAGTGAGTCCTCTGGTTTGTTTATGTTGTGCTAACAGCTTTCACTAAGTGTTCCGGTTGCTGATTAGAGAGGTCTTGGCAACTCTGCAGATCACAAGAGTTTGCCAGGGCCCTGATCCTTTTGTGTATCTATTATCTAACCTAATATGAGCTCAGTTTGTCAGTAAAAACGTTCTGCTAATTCAAAGGTGCGTAGAACACAAGAAAACATTGACCCCATTTCTAGACGTCAAATCATGTGCATGCTGTTTTCCCTCTTATGTTTTTGTTTTCTGGAGGTGATAATAAACTGCTGAAACTAAAACATTGACCTTGTATTCATTATTGTTTTTATTTTCATTCACTCTCTAATCACTGTGGGGACATGTATATGGATATTTGACATATGTTATCCATTTGATTTATTTTCTGTACCTTGTGTGTTGTGTAGAAATTAGGCATTAATTGTTATTTTATGAATTTGTACTCACCATTTACTATTTAGAGTTACCTTTGACATGTTGTACTGCATTCTGTACCTTTTCCTAACCCACCCCAAGCTTATTAATAAAATATTAATTTGTTTATAGTGAAAATGTTTACATAAACTCTATTGTGAGTTTACTTTATTAGCTATGATCTGTGTTAAATGCTACACTTCAAAGGGTGAGTAACCTATTCAGAGAAATATTTTACAAAACAAAGGAAGTAAATCATATTATAGGAACAATCTATTAATACTTCCTGCTGTGGACTTTTGTACGTGCTCACAAGTGTTACGTTAATACAAATCCGATTTCAATTCAACAATGCATCCTCATAAAGCCAACAAAAAAGGAAGTAAGCAACCTTCTCATTTGTATGGGTTGCCAATGGTATTTCTGTGCAGACATGAATATGCTTTCAAACAGTGAGCTCTTTATATAAGCCTTTTTATATTGCAAGGTAAAGGGTTACAAGCACTAAAGGTATTACAAATTATGCATACACTATTTTCATTAACTTTGACTTTCACATGCTGCAGATACACAATGTATTACTACACACAATTAAGTGAAAGGGACTTTACATTACATTATTTGTCATTTAGCAGACACTCTTATCCAGGGTGACTTACATTTGTACCCATTTATACAGCTGGGCATTTTACTGGATCAGTCTAAGTGAAGTACCCCAGGTGGTATTTTAACCCACAACATTGTAGTCATGAGTGCAGAGCCCTAACCACTACTCTACAGTGTTGTTTGGTGACATTTATCTCCAGAAAATAAGTGGAATCTCAGATTGCATATATTCCACAGTATGTTGAACTATTTTGCTGCTTCATATTTAATATGGCTTCTCTATTCTTATCCTCGGGCACCACTGTCATCTGTGCTCTCTTGATTTTTTAAAATTTATTTTATTTAACAGTATTCAGCTTTTAAGTGGAAATAGGATAGAAATTCAACTTAACCCTACTGAATTTAGTACGCCTATGATTTTTATGTATATTCTCAATGCCCTGGAATGTAAGCAATTAGACCCAGGCAGCACTGGCAATGGTAATTGTGCAAGTGTTTAATACAATCTAAATCCAAGCTGTGTCTGTGTATCATGAACCTGTGACTAATTAAGTGGCATGTATACAGCTATTGTGGAGCAAAGCATTTCTAAGGAAGGCTACACTGAACAGAGTTCTGTTTGTTACATTTATTGGCAACAATACACGTGCAAAAAAGTTGAAACCAGAAAACAGTTAGGGTACAATCTCATTAAGGAGGCAGGGCTAATTAAGGCTTCTGTAAAACAAGTGTCATGTCGTGATAGATAAGAAGGTGCTCACAGTTGTTGATAGGTGAGATACGGTTATTGCCAGGTGCTATAAGGTTGTTGATAGGTGCTATATATTTCTTTAGGATGTCAGAAAGGAGAAAAAAGGCAGTGCATTCTGAAAACAAAATGGTTTCTTCACTATCACATATAAATCACACTGTAAATTCTACCCATATAGCATGATTGCAGAAATTGAGCATTCAAACCTTTATTACCTTTACAATCTGTATATCTGCATCGTTTCATATTTACAGGTGGGATTTGTTGCTGAAAAAATTGGAAAGGCACCATAGTGCAGGAAGCTGCTATTGGAGTGACAGACAGCCAGGCTGAAGTGTCTGGGTGGACATGTTCTGTGGGGGCTTGAAGTAAAGGGAGTCCAGTGAGAGTGGGAGTAAGCGATTGATGCTCCCAGAGTGTCTTGAAGCCCCCCACCCCACAGGGTAAGACTGGACAACTGGAGGGGGAGAGCAACGTTTCAAGTCTGCCTGTGACAGAGAATAATACATACGAACAGCCTTTATGTTTTATATTTAAACATTTTTGGGAATATACCTGTGTCCACAAAGATTTGTGTATTGTGAATAGAATAGAATTAAAATTAAAATCCTTGTTTTATAAACCCTTTGTCTGAGTTGGGTGTCCCGAGATTTCTCTGAACCTGCTGCGGGGATTAGGTGGAGTGAGGTGTCCCCTTTCCTTGTTAAACTAATAGGGGTGGCACAGTTGTGTACATGGGAGACAGTGTTATGTGACACCAGCTTATCACATTTCTCTGTAAATGTCTGCTTATTAAGACATTTGTAAGACATGTGCAGTTATATGGATTAAGAAACTTATTTGTAACAAAGTTTAAATCCACTGGGTTTTTCTTCACAAAATAGGTTGCAACCATGACAAACGGAGTCACCTGTTTTAAAATTTCCAAGGCACAGGAAATGTAACAATGAAATAAACAAACCAAAATCAATTCAATTTTGTGCTTTTTGTGAGGAATTGCCACCACCAAGTATCTGTTGGTTTATACATTTTAAATGGTTGATGTGATAAGCCCTTGAGTGTGTCTTCTTTATGGTCATGGCCAGATGCGATTCTAGGGTATGTGGGGGCCCCAGGCAAAATAATTCCTGATGGTGATGCCGCCAGTTTTCTTCCGTGAGAGCGGGGGGTGGCGGACCGAGGGGGGTTTTCCCATTTGGGGGCCCCCCTGAGCCTGGGGCCCCAGGCAATTGCATAGGATGCCTACCCTCTTGCAACGCCCCTGGTCATGGCATGAAGCAGAGAAAAATGTATCTATTGAGTTGGAATGAAAAACAGAAAACATTGTGGGACAAGACTGCAGATTTTTATATCCAAAGAAGATATTGATAGGAAAAATATTTGCAAAAGTGAATTACTTTTTCAAATGGTATATTAATATTTCTTGTGGGTTCTAAAGTTCAAATTTAAGACAAACCTTGAGATATTTTGATTAATTTGCTGTACATGCTAAGAAAAATGTTGGATTGCACTCACAGCTAATTTTAAATCAAGGGCTACACTGTCCTTGTCACCACTGCATACACATTGGTAATTGTATGAAATCCACAGAATTTGCAAAGATGAAATCTAGTAATGACATGGCCTGGAGTGAGAACAAAACAACATCTTTCGAAATGTGCTCCTCAGTTCTGCACTCCTGAATGCATAAATGACTGGGTCAATCACTGCATTACACATAAGAAGAAAAACGTGAACTTCGAAGAGGGACCGATAACACTCACAGTAAGGGTTAGATTGGCAGACCATTTTTAGGAGGATATGAAAGAAAAATGGCGACCAACAGGCGATAAAAACGCCAAAGAGGATCGTAAGTGTTATGACGCCTTTCATGTTAATTTTCTGGTGGACAGTATTCCCTGCCAGAGAGGCTATCTTTCGAGTATGGGTGCGAGCCAAAAGGAACATGTGTACATAGAGGAACAGGATTAGAATCAACGATACCAGGAAGAGCACAATGAGTAAAGTCATGATGACTGGGGCATGGAAGAAGAGGATCATGACGACACTGCTACCAGCACAAAAACTCCATATGCCTCCCAGGATGATTGCCACCCGTTTCATGGTCATGATGTTATGATACCTCAGAGCATGGAAAATGGTAATGTAGCGGTCAATGGCAATGGCCAACAGGCTGCAAATGGAGCCGATAAATGACATGCAAATCAGAGAGTCCATGATATCGTCCAGCTTTAGTTCAAATTCTCCTGTGGAGTTCAGGTGGCCAGTGCTGGCAAACACCAGCATGACACACTCCCAGGTTTTGAAGATGCTGCAGATCATGTTAAACAGAGCCAGGTTGCAGATGAAGCAGTACATGGGGGAATGGAGGTTCTTGTTCTGTATTATGGCCACCACCACCAGTAGATTCTCAGCCAGGCTCACCACTGCAATGGCAAAGAAGATCTCAATGGGTATTTGAACATCCCTGCAGTCGGTCTTATTGACAGCGGCCAAGGTCAAGTTGTCCATGCTGTAACCAACAAAGTAAGGAGGCATCAGTGCAAAATATGAGAAACCAGACAATCACAGAGCAGCATTTCCAAAAAATCCCTTCACCTGACATATTAACTGATAATAATATTGTTTATTCTCTTGTCCATTCCCTGGTACTTTTATTTTTTCTCTGATTAGCTAAATGAATAGTGTCAAATATACAAAAGGTTGTTTTTTTGTTCTTAAATAAGCAACTACTAGGTTGTTTTATTCTATCATGCACATCAATCTGGAGTTTGATTTGGAGTTTGATTTGATTGATTTGAGAGATTAATTACAACACTAAACAATACACCCCATTTAAACCTGAGGGAGAACTCTCTTCCCTCATCAGGCTTCACCCAACTTTTGAGGCCTGAGAAAATTATCACAATTTACAAATCCTAATGCACTCTAATGGTAAAGGCATGATCAATTTGCCTCTTGAAAGAAACAAGTGACTCACCCCGAGCATACTGTGCACATAAATAAACAAAATACTGTTTGTTATTCCAGACACTAATCAAGTAAAATGCACATTAATCATACAAAAGACACAGTGTTCAAAAAACAATTTATATTTTAAAAAATCACTTCAGATTGTATACTATTACAAGGAATATAAATGGACTGCAAGTGTAAAGATGGTCAGAATACAAACAAATTAAACCAGAAATTGAGCCAAATCAACCACTCTTTTCTGCAAATCCCCTGTTGGATATGTAGCTTTTGGTTTTCATGAACATACTGTACTGAGGATGTTTAATCCCCGGTAAATAGAATGATGATTAGGAAAGAATTAACCTTGGTCTATATATTTTTTTGTCTGTAATTGTTTTTAATGTGATTTGTATTCTGTTAAGCAAAACATTAGCTTGGCACTTTCTTGTGAAGGGAAACTATGGATACCCAATCGCTAGATTTGAGCTTCCTTCTTGGAGCTATAATACCATGCAATTTAAATAATCACAGAGATCACAGACCTATTAGTAAAGACAAAATATTTTGAATTTACCATCTCCTCAAATCAGATATTGGTGAAAAACAGAAAAGCTGTATGAATCAACAACTTTTAAATTTGTGAACAATCAAACTCTACTTTGCAAGGCTCAGGCAGGAAATGAGCCCAGCTACTAATCTCATTCTAAGAGACATGGCCTGATTTGCTTTCAGTACTAGTGCAGCTGGAATTGAAAGACACAAAGAACATCTTTTCCCAAAGACCTGCCAGCTACATTTTGGCTTACTGCTCTGTGGTGTTTATTGTAATAGAATAATCATAAAAGCTGTACTACCTGTGTTTCCAGAAACAAGAAAGTGATGTTTCTCTTTGTCTTAGTGGATATACCTTGTCCAAATTAAAGACTGTATAAACATGATCACACAGTTCTATAATGGACTTCATGGGATTAACCAAACCAAATGTTATGTAGAAATGAAATGTTGGTAACACTTTATATTACGGTGCCATTAATAAATGATTGGTAAATAGTTTATAAAACAGTTAGGAAGCATTCATAATTCAATTTATAAATTATGTAGACTGATAGAAGCACAGCAGTACAAATCTTTGTCAATGTGTTAATACTACTACTACTACTACTATAATAATAATAATAATAATAATAATAATAATAATAATAATAATAATAATAATAATAATAATAATAATACAGACTGGTTGTAGACTGTTGTTTAAAAAAGTAGAGTGGCAAGCATGCATCAATTTATTGGTAAAAACTAAATTACAAGAAAGTCATTTGTAATTCCATGAGAATTGATGCCTTAGAGGAGGCAGGATTAATTATGTAAGATTTTACATGGGATCCTGTGGTAATTAGTATGATAAAAGCTGGAAGGACAGCATTGTATAAAGTGTGTTTTTATAATGGATGGATTCCACAAAGAAAGGAGGATTTAAAAGCTTTAAATATGCAAAGGGAAAGAATGGAAGAGGTCAGTTTTCAAAACTGAAAGTTTAAGATATTATATCCTTTATATATCAATACATACATACATATATTTTCTATTGATGCAGTTTCACTGTTCCTACAGATAAAAAGCTTATCTTGTCATCTGCAAGACTTATAAGTGCTGTGTCTTTCTGTCCTTCACTGCTTCACTACATAGTTCAGTTTCTTGTGTTGTTGTAGAAGCTTAATCCTCATAAATAACATGGAGATATGACCTCTGTTTTTCTTGTCTGGTTATGGTACTGCTTGCAAAGGGAGGATGACTAAATATATTTAGTACTGAGCAATCACTGTTACAAAGAAGGCCATTGCTAAAAAGGGAAAAAGCTCTACACGTGTCTTTCTGCAGTGAACTAAATCAAGCATATGCAGGCTTCACTTCCCATTTCTACACTGTAACAACTGCTGTTCCTTTGCCTGTTTATTACTGTATTCTTTACATTAGAATACTGTGTGACATAATTTACAATATATTACTGTTAATTGCCTGCATTTCTAGAACACTGGTTCTCTGGAAAAGAAGAAAGCAATAAGAAGTCTTGCTGTGTTGAAATCCTATGATTTTCCACGTATGTATAGCTGGTGGGTAGTGCATACCCCTCCTGAAATAATTACTGGGCTGAATTTTTGCTGAATGTCATTGTATGAATTTCACAAAGATTGGAGTATATTTGCAAAGTTTGCCCAGTTTGGAGCCAGATCTATTGTTGAAAGCTTGGTACACATTGTGGGAATTGCTCAGACTTATGTACTGCTCTCTAAATCACAAATTAGGTGATCCCTTCACAAAAGGGGAGAAAGAGTCAGATATTATTCAGAAACTGTCCAAACTAGTCAGTGTACTGGAATAATTACAGTAATTCAATCTGTGCTGTACAAAATACAGTGTGACACAGTGTAGTTTGGTAGTTGTTGATATAAGAATGTTCTAGAAAGTTCCAGCTGTAGACAGTGTAATAATTACTGTATGTTATACATCTATTAATGTTTTAAAAAAGGAACGCTGGAAAGACTCCTGCACAATATATAGTCTGTTTGTGCTCTCTCATGTACCATACTAATTCTGAATCAAAACAATCAGATAATTAAACCACCACATCACTTGCATTTAAGAATCTCTCTGTGCTTGAATACATTAGATGAGAAAAATATTAGTCTGAAATATATATGAAGGTATGATATGTAAGGAATGGCTCCCCCTCCTGGTTAGCCTCACCATAGCAAGTCCACAGCTGTACCAGAATTTCACACACACGTTAGCTCTGCCAGGAGATGCACACCTGCTGTCATCGAGAAAGGAGAATGACTCCAATTACAGCTTGTGACTCCTGCTATCCCACATCAACCACAAGACCAGCTGTGCCTGATTGTTTTGAATGAGAAACTGAATAGTGGCCTGAGCATAGCTAGGGACTAGATTTATGCAATGGTCACACTTCAAAATAAGGTGGTGTGATTCCTCATGAATTAATATATGAATACCACAGGATTATAACATGAATATGTAATGCACTTCTTCTGAGTTCTGATGTTAATCATATGTATAACAGGGGCTCAACATCAGAACTCAGAAGATGTTCATGAGGTATTAATGTTTTAATGCTGTGGTATTCATATATTAATTAATGTGGAATCACACAACCTTATTATAAAGTGTAATATATACAATATTTATATTGTCATTTTGTTTATTTCATTCTTAAATACAATTTCCCCTTGCATAACTTTACTGGCACTAACTGTATTCATGTCATCCGTCTGTCTGACCCCAAACGATATCGAGCCTGAGATGACCATGTAACACTAAAGGTCAAATCAGTTAATCTTACAGAGGCCTATTAATGTCCCTTCTAAAACCTCTCTGTGTCTCAAACTTTTCCCCAATTTTCTACTGTCTTTAAAATTGTCATTATATTTAATGTAAACACTGATTCCTTTGTTTTTTTCATTTTAACCTTAATTAGTCCTTCTCAGTTTGTACAATTTCAAGTTTCTTGTAAATGCTCAAACTCCAATTTTTCTCCATGGTTTTGTGGCTTCCTATCATGTATTTTAAAATGTGCTGATTACTGTGCATTATAACATGTCATTTTTGTATCATCACTCATGGTAAACTTAGGAGGATAATGTTAATTATGAAAAGATGCTCCAAAACTTATACATTGATTAATTACATGAAAGGAGAAACTATCCTATACTAAAATGAACAGGGAGAGTTAAAACAAAGGACAATATTGAAGTATCATTCACTCACTCTTGGGTTTACATTTGAAAGACCACAGCCAGTGCAGATTACATGATTGGGAAAGTAATTAAGTTTTGCGAGATTTGCATGAGAACTGTTACAGAATATAATTAATACTCCTGATGAGATCATTTGTACGATGCAGGGCCCTGTTAATTAAAAAACAAACAACAACAACAATAAGAACAACAACATATACATGTGTGCAAAAATCTGCTTTTAATTTAAATTGAATTTCAAAAGTGAAAAACAGAATAGACAGAAAGACAGAGTAGAGATGTAGACAGAACTAATCTGAGACAGATCTCTGAAAGCTTGTGCCAGCAACCTACAACCACCTTCTTCTCTGGCTCAAAGTGTTACTGGGTAAACCAGTACCCTTGAGAAGCTATTTGAAGCTATATATATATATATATATATATATATATATATATATATATATACACTCACCTAAAGGATTATTAGGAACACCTGTTCAATTTCTCATTAATGCAATTATCTAACCAACCAATCACATGGCAGTTGCTTCAATGCATTTAGGGGTGTGGTCCTGGTCAAGACAATCTCCTGAACTCCAAACTGAATGTCTGAATGGGAAAGAAAGGTGATTTAAGCAATTTTGAGCGTGGCATGGTTGTTGGTGCCAGACGGGCCGGTCTGAGTATTTCACAATCTGCTCAGTTACTGGGATTTTCACGCGCAACCATTTCTAGGGTTTACAAAGAATGGTGTGAAAAGGGAAAAACATCCAGTATGCGGCAGTCCTGTGGGGGCGAAAATGCCTTGTTGATGCTAGAGGTCAGAGGAGAATGGGCCGACTGATTCAAGCTGATAGAAGAGCAACTTTGACTGAAATAACCACTCGTTACAACCGAGGTATGCAGCAAAGCATTTGTGAAGCCACAACACGTACAACCTTGAGGCGGATGGGCTACAACAGCAGAAGACCCCATCGGGTACCACTCATCTCCACTACAAATAGGAAAAAGAGGCTACAATTTGCACAAGCTCACCAAAATTGGACAGTTGAAGACTGGAAAAATGTTGCCTGGTCTGATTGAGTCTCAATTTCTGTTGAGACATTCAGATGGTAGAGTCAGAATTTGGCATAAATAGAATGAGAACATGGATCCATCATGCCTTGTTACCACTGTGCAGGCTGGTGGTGGTGGTGTAATGGTGTGGGGGATGTTTTCTTGGCACACTTTAGGCCCCTTAGTGCCAATTGGGCATCATTTAAATGCCACGGCCTACCTGAGCATTGTTTCTGACCATGTCCATCCCTTTATGACCACCATGTACCCATCCTCTGATGGCTACTTCCAGCAGGATAATGCACCATGTCACAAAGCTAAACTGGCCCCCACAGTCACCAGATCTCAACCCAATAGAGCATCTTTGGGATGTGGTGGAACGGGAGCTTCATGCCCTGGATGTGCATCCCACAAATCTCCATCAACTGCAAGATGCTATCCTATCAATATGGGCCAACATTTCTAAAGAATGCTTTCAGCACCTTGTTGAATCAATGCCATGTAGAATTAAAGCAGTTCTGAAGGCGAAAGGGGGTCAAACACAGTATTAGTATGGTGTTCCTAATAATCCTTTAGGTGAGTGTATATATATATATATATATATATATAACATTAAATTACATTTGATTTAAAGTAATTTTTTTTTTTTGTCATTTAGCTGACACTCTTATCCAGGGCGACTTACATTTGTACCCATTTATACAGCTGGGCATTTTACTGGAGCAATCTAAGTGAAGCACCTTGCTCAAGGGTACAGCAGCACTGCCCCAACTGGGATTTGAACCCACAACCCTGTAATATGAGAAATATTATTCAGCATATTATTATTCACACTTTGAACAGGAATAAGTAAAAACCAGGAATACATTTTGGCAGTAGTTCTCAATGCTGGTTCTGGAGTACCCCTGTCTTGTGGGATTGATTCCAGCTGAGCTTTCCGTTACTTTCCGTCAATCATTAACTTAGTTAGTGGAGATCCACAGGGATCAGTACTAGGGCCTTTGCTTTTTCTAATCTATATTAATGATCTGGACTCTGGTATAGTTAGCAAACTTGTCACATTTGCAGATGATACTAAAATAGGTGGCTCAGCAGAGACAATCTCACCAGCATAGGTTATTCAAAGGGACTTAGATAATATTCAGTTGTGGGTCGACACCTGGCAGATGAAATTCAATGTGGACAACTGAAAGGTATTACACGCAGGTAACAAAAATGTCCACTATAATTATGTCACGGGTGGCAGTGACCACTGAACCCAAACCCAGTTTCACTAATGTGAAGTTTATTAATGTGAGATGAGGACTTGCCACCACCCAGAATTCCCCGTACAGGCTCAGTGAGATCAAGAAGTCAATAGGAAATGTATTTATTGGACACAGCAAAATCACTATCAGTTTACTGGGGGGGGGGAAGGGGCAACTAGCAGTGCACGAAGTCTGCAACACCCCAGGGCTCAGTCCTAGTGTAAAACAGTTAAAATCGCCTTTAATTACCTGGGCGATAAAATAGTAAAACAACACAAAAGCTAAAAACTACACAAATAACTATACTAAAATCTTATACTAAAATCCTAAAACTATGCCCTAAAACCATACAACAGCAAAGAATATAAGACCAGCGATAATAAAACACGAAAAATACATAGTCCCAATTCAATCCAATCTGGGGTGTCTGGGGTGCCGTCCACTGTCGAGAAACCTCGTTCCCAACCCTAGAAGGTAGATCCGATTACGGACTCATAAGAACATAAGAACATATGAAAATAAGAAAGTTTACAAATGAGAGGAGGCCATTTGACCCATCGTGCTCGTTTGGTGTCCATTAATAACTAAGTGATACAAGGATCCTATCCAGTCTATTTTTAAATGTTCCCAAACTTTCAGCTTCTACCAAATCGCTGGGGAGTTTGTTCCAGATTGTGACTACTCTCTGTGTGAAGAAGTGTCTCCTGTTTTCCGTTTTGAATGCCTTGAAGCCCAATTTCCATTTGTGTCCCCAGGTGCGTGTGTCCCTGCTGATCTGGAAAAGATCCTCTGGTTTGATGTGGTCGATCACTTAGTTATTAATGGACACCAAATGAGCACGATGGGTTGAATGGCCTCCTCACATTTGGACACTTTCTTATGTTCTTAACTGAGCTATCTTAATTTTTTAACAGCTGACAATAATTAAAAAGCCAGAGGAGACAGAGGTAAGGACCCAGACTGAGAACCACCAATTGACATGTGAATCTACAGCTCCGATTCTGGAACAATGTCTTAAAATGACTGAATTTAACGTAAGATTAAAGAAAAAAAGAAAAAGTAAAAGCTTTGCACGATTTTATGAGTTGCTTTTGCACCCTGATTTCATAGGCAGTTACTGACTCACTGCTCTCCTGGCAGTCACTGACTCCCTCAGCTGTGCTCGGGTGGCCTCCATCTCCTCAGTCCTCATCCTCCTTGATATCTCCGCAGCATTTGACACTGTCGATCACTCCATCCTCCTCTCCTGCCTTCGCTGACCTTGGAATCTCTGGAACTGCTCTCACCTGGTTCTCCTCCTACCTCAACGACCGGACCAAGTGACATGGCGAGGTTCCTCATCCACCCCCCAACGTCTCCTTACAGGTATACCCCCAAGGCTCCGTCCTGGGCCTACTCCTGTTCTCTCTCTACACTCGCTCCCTGGGCCCCCTCATCGCATTCTATGGTTTCTCCTACCACTTCTACGCAGATGATGCCCAGATCTTCCTGTCCTTTCCCTCTTCTGACCCTCTCATCCCCTCTCGCATCTCTTCCTGTTTGTCTGCTATCTCCACCTGGATGAACTTGCACCACCTCAAGCTCAACCTCTCCAAATCGGATCTCCTCTTCCTCCCCTACTCTTCCTCACCTTCTGCTGATCTCTCCATCTCGATCCCCTTGGAATCCACCACACTCTCTCCCTCTTCCTCCGCTAAGAACCTAGGAGTCACCCTCGATCCTGCGCTCTCCTACACCCAGCACATCACCACGCTGACACGCATCTGCAGATTCTTCCTGAGCAACATACACCGACCCTTCCTCACCGACTACTCGACTCAGCTGCTCGTCCAGTGACTGGTCTTCTCCCGCCTGGACTACTGCAACTCCCTCCTGGCCGGCCTGCCTGCATCCACATCCACAGCTCATCCAGAACTCTGCGGCTTGTCTGGTATTCTCTCTGCCCTGATTCGCACAAGCTACTCCACTGCTCCACTCCCTCCACTGGCTCACAATCCCGGCACGCATTCAGTTCAAGACATTGACCCTCACCTACCGCTGTCTCAACCACACTGCACCTTCAGACCCTTGTCTCTCCATACATCCCCTCCAGACCACTGCGGTCTTCCAGTGTCAAAAGACTAACTCTACCTCCTCTGCACTCTCCTTCCTCCAGAGCCGCTCCTTCTCATCCCTGGCCCCTAAATGGTGGAACGACCTTCCCACTGAAGTCAAGACAGCAGGGTCCTTGACCTCCTTCCAGCGATTACTCAAAACACATCTTTTCACACAGTACTTGTAATTTAGTATTTTACTCTCCTGTAAGATAGCACTTATACAATGTTTATCATACTACTTGCCTTGCATTACTAGTACTTGTATTGTTTTTTTTTTAATCTCCCTTTCCCTGGCCCTTGACTGTGACCTAACATCTTGTCTGCACTTTAACAGTTTTTACAGTCCAGGATGTAAGACCTCATATATTGTGTAAATTGGAATTTGTAAAATATATTATGCTTTGAACTGCACTGTATTATGTGGATTGGAATTTGTAATATGTTAGGCCTTGTACTGCACTGTATTTTTACATATATATAATAATAGGGTGATTAAGCGCAAAGAGATGATGGATGTAGCTTTCAACGCTCTTAGGTTCAGCGCTAAATTTATTCCACTATCTCTTACTATTAAGTAAGATTTATGATTTCCATGCCTGTTTTGTTTTCTAGATTAACACTTTTAAATGTTTACTATTTACCTCCAGAAAATGGGGAGCACATTTTGCACTAGAGGAAAAATGCATGGAAAAACATAGTAATTACATTAAGAACTACTCAATTTTCAAGACAGTTTCTTTTCTCAATAAAGTTTGTGCTATACAAGTAAAATTATGTAAATGTTTTTCTATTTGTGATTTCAAATAGGTTTTGGCAAATGTTGAGGTTAGGTAGAGTTACTAATAAGTTTAATGATGCCTTAAGCCTCTAGTGCATTTGTTCAGCCTTTTTCGCCACATAAAAATGTTTTGTGATTGTTGAATGACAGAACTAATTTAAATCTCCTTGTTGTTATTACATCAGTGCTTTTGGAAATGTTATTAACTTATATAAATGTGTGTTAGAGAAATCTATCATGTGGCATAAGTCATTCCTATAAAGCTGTGCTTCATCTTGGTTGCCCATGGTGACATCTTCACACCACTTAAAATAAACAGCTTTTATATTAAGCCTGTAGATATTATTTCTGATCCACTGTGAAGAAACTGAAAAACACTGATATTTTAAGCCTCACCTGTTTTTTCTATTGGTATCCTTTGACTTTTCAGTAATATTGCTTGTTAGGTTTGAACAAACACAGAAAAATAAGTTATCGTATGAGATTGAAAGAGGCAAAAGCAATCTGATGCAGATTTGCCATTGCCTCTTTCAATCTCATACGATAACTCCTTGGTTTCTTATAAGCTTTTTAATGGCACTCCCTTTGAATTCTCTGGTGGTGATGACTAAGGCTTTGAATATTTTTAAGGTTTCCCTCCATAATTATGTACACGATCAATAAGGAATACTTACTTATTGTTCACCTCCTTATAGATTTTGTATGTAGCTTTTCTATCTCTTAAAATGTAAGCCTGGAGTGGAATACAGGGAAAAATGTAAAAACAAAAAAATACATTCAAAATAGGGAATCTGTAACAAATCAAAAATATATAGGACATACAGTGAGGTAGTGAGGATGATACACCAGAAACAGTATTTAATTTATCTGCCTCATTGTTTGGCTCGGTGTTAATTTTGGCAGCTATTTTACATTTAGTTTTAGTCTTACTCTTTGGACTAAAATTCTTATGAGTTTTAGTCACATTTTAGTCATTCCATCTTTCATTAGTTTTAGTTAATATTAGTAGACAAATCATGTAATTCAATTTTTTGGAAGTTTTGAAGTCTTGAGATTTGTTGTAATAAGTAGAGGAAAAGAACAGCATGGAAGCATATAGTGCACTTCATTCAAATGCAAATGTAATCCCACAGCTGCATTTTCATTTTCCATTTATGCACGCGTTAGTCAGGTAAAAATTCAAACATAAGCATGCCATTTATATTTTTATATTCCAGTACACACATTCGCTGACAATATTAACATTTTCAAATGGCTTTTGCATTATCATTTCGTCTTCAATGAATTCCCCAGGTGATACACAAAATATTAGATGTTTAAAGTGATATTAAAAGCATAAGCATATTGTTAAGCCCTACTGTAGCCAAGCGTCAATTGCGCTTCATTCTAAGCACATAACGTGGCTTCCTGTACTTATGAGTTAATCATTAGATCCTAACTTTACTAACTACAAGACCCGCACTTACCAGTCCTGTATACAATGAACAGACTTATACACTCACCTAAAGGATTATTAGGAACACCATACTAATACTGTGTTTGACCCCCTTTCGCCTTCAGAACTGCCTTCATTCTACGTGGCATTGATTCAACAAGGTGCTGAAAGCATTCTTTAGAAATGTTGGCCCATATTGATAGGATAGCATCTTGCAGTTGATGGAGATTTGTGGGATGCACATCCAGGGCACGAAGCTCCCGTTCCACCACATCCCAAAGATGCTCTATTGGCTTGAGATCTGGTGACTGTGGGGGCCAATTTAGTACAGTGAACTCATTGTCATGTTCAAGAAACCAATTTGAAATGATTCGACCTTTGTGACATGGTGCATTATCCTGCTGGAAGTGGCCATCAGAGGATGGGTACATGGTGGTCATAAAGGGATGGACATGGTCAGAAACAATGCTCAGGTAGGCCGTGGCATTTAAACGATGCCCAATTGGCACTAAGGGGCCTAAAGTGTGCCAAGAAAACATCCCCCACACCATTACACCACCACCACCAGCCTGCACAGTGGTAACAAGGCATGATGGATCCATGTTCTCATTCTGTTTACGCCAAATTCTGACTCTACCATCTGAATGTCTCAACAGAAATTGAGACTCATCAGACCAGGCAACATTTTTCCAGTCTTCAACTGTCCAATTTTGGTGAGCTTGTGCAAATTGTAGCCTCTTTTTCCTATTTGTAGTGGAGATGAGTGGTACCCGGTGAGGTCTTCTGCTGTTGTAGCCCATCCGCCTCAAGATTGTACGTGTTGTGGCTTCACAAATGCTTTGCTGCATACCTCGGTTGTAACGAGTGGTTATTTCAGTCAAAGTTGCTCTTCTATCAGCTTGAATCAGTCGGCCCATTCTCCTCTGACCTCTAGCATCAACAAGGCATTTTCGCCCACAGGACTGCCACATACTGGATGTTTTTCCCTTTTCACACCATTCTTTGTAAACCCTAGAAATGGTTGTGCGTGAAAATCCCAGTAACTGAGCAGATTGTGAAATACTCAGACCGGCCCGTCTGGCACCAACAACCATGCCACGCTCGAAATTGCTTAAATCACCTTTCTTTCCCATTCAGACATTCAGTTTGGAGTTCAGGAGATTGTCTTGACCAGGACCACACCCTTAAATGCATTGAAGCAACTGCCATGTGATTGGTTGGTTAGATAATTGCATTCATGAGAAATTGAACAGGTGTTCCTAATAATCCTTTAGGTGAGTGTATATGTATATACAGTTAGGTCCAAAAATATTTGGACAGTGACACAATTGTCATCATTCTGGCTCTGTACGTCACCACAATGGATCTGAAAGGAAACATATTTAATCTATAATGTGAGGGTAGTTACATCCAAATTGGGTGAACGGTGTAGGAATTACACCCATTTCTATATGTGGTCCCCCCAATTTTAGGGGCTCAAAAGTAATTGGACGAACTAACATAATCATTAATTAAACTGTGAGTTTCAATACTTGGTTGCAAATCCTTTGCAGTCAATGACTGCCTGAAGTCTGGAACCCATAGACATCACCAGCTACTAGGTTTCTTCCCTGGTGATGCTCTGCTAGACCTGCACTGCAGCAGTCATTAGTTCCTGCTTGTTCGTGGGGCGTTTTGCCTTCAGTTTTGCCTTAGAAATCAAAACAAACCAATCAGAGAGATAGCAAAAACATTAGGTGTGGCCATATCAACTATTTGGTACATTCTTAAAAAAGAAAAAATACACTGGTGAGCTCAGGAACACCAAAAGGCCCAGAAGACCACGGAAAACAACTGTGGTGGATGACAGAATTCTTTCCCTGGTGAAGAAAAACCCCTTCACAAACAGTTGGCCAGATCAAGAACATCCTCCAGGAGGTAGGCGTATAAGTCAACAATCAAGAGAAGACTTCACCAGAGCAAATACAGAGGGTTTACCACAAGATGTAAACCATTGGTAAACCCCCAAAACAGGAAGACCAGATAATTTATTGGGAAAGTTGGGACTAAGCACTAAAAGGTGTTGACTCGTTAGAATTATTGAAGAACAAAAACCTGGGAGGAAGCAATACAGGAAACTGGAGACATTATGCAGGAAGATTGGCTGTAAGAGCTACATGGTGAAATATCAGTAAAATATACTGTTTAATATATTTACATTTTGCATAGAATTAATACTGGCACTGTTGGTAGGTGTACAGAAAATATATCCTATTTAATGTTTCTAGATATCTCGATAAATATATGCACAAACATTTTTTTTTAATCCCTGTATTACTACTGGGTATTTTATCATGCCGACAGCTACATGGCGGACTTGAAAAACGTCTCCACCAGTTCTGAAATGAAACCTACTGGTATCAACCATCTTATTAACAGTTATATTTTTCGTTGTTTTCTTGTTTTAATCCTCATGTTCCCAGCTTACACTCCTCTTGGGTAGCTCTCTCTTTGATAAATGTTAACATGTCTAATCTAAAAGCAGCTAATGGGCATAAAACTGTCAGTCCCCTGTTTCATTGGCATTTCTTTTCACAAATCTAAAGACTAAAGAAGAATGGAAAATGCAATGAGAAGCCACCGAATAACAATAACATTAGTCATCCTTGTGGGAAATGCTGACTTTTGTGTAAAGGTTGGCGATTATGCTAAAAACAATGATATTGAACTTTGTAGTCTTTGGGAAGGACTGTGTGTTTCTGAGGCTAGTTATTGAATTAATGAAAAACAAAAACATAAGAGAAGGTCCCTATTCATACGTATAGTAATGGCATTGGGATAACTGAATAATTCAGGTATTTCAATGTTAATAAGATTGAACTTTGATGTTCAAACACACTGAACTGCTCCATATCCCAACAGGGCTGCTTGATCTTTCCCAACCCTGGGGTTTTTGGATGGCATGTCTTCTCTTTAACTTAACATTGACAGTCACATCCTGACTAAGTAGGTAAATTGTTCACTCACTCTTTTTATTGTTATCTGTTTATTTCAGTTGATTTAACATAAGAAAATCAGAAAGTTTACAAACGAGAGGAGGCCATCCGACTCATCATGCTCGTTTGGTGTCCATTAATAACTAAGTGATACTTAGATACTATCCAGTCTATTTTTAAATGTTCCCAAATTTTCACCTTCAACCACATTGCTGGGGAGTTTGTTTCAGATTGTGATGCCTCTCTGTGTGAAGCAGTGTCTCCTGTTTTCTGTATTGAATGCCTTGAAGCCCAATTTCCATTTGTGTCCCTGGGTCTGTGTGTCGCTCCTGATCTGGAAAAGCTTCTCTGGTTTGATGTGGTCAATGCCTTTCATGATAATGAAGACTTTAATCAAGTCCTCACGTAGTCTCCTCATAAAAGGTTCAGTTCCCTCAGTCTCTCAGTAGGACATTCCCTTCAAACCTGGAATAAGTCTGGTTGCTCTCCTCTGAACTGCCTCTAGAGCAGCGATATCTTTCTTGAAGTGTGGAGCCCAGAACTGTACACAGTATCCAGATGAGGTCTAACTAGTGCATTGTACAGTCTGAAAATTACTGCCCTTGTTCTAAATTCTACACTTTTGACAATATACCCTAACATTCGGTTTGCCTTTTTTATTGCTTCCCCACATTGTTTGGCTGGAGAAAATGAGAAGGTCTTTCTCATACGTTACTTCTTCTGGTTCTATTCCTCCCATAGTGTAATTATAGTAGACATTTTTGTTACCTGGATGTATTACCTTGCAATTGTCCACATTGAATTTCATCTGCCAGGTGTCAGACCACAACTGAATATTATCTAAGTCCCTTTGAATAGCCTGTGCTGCAGAGATTGTATTGGCTGAGCCACCTATTTTGGTATCATCTGCAAATTTGACAAGTTTGCTAACTATCCCAGAGTCCAGATCATTAATATAGATTAGAAAAAGCACAGGCCCTAGTACTGATCCCTGTGGAACTCCACTAACCTCACTCCAGTTAGAAGCAACTCCTCTAGTCGACACCCTCTGTTTCCTATACATCAACCAGTTCATAATCCATCTACTTACATTACCCTGAATGCCTACAGCTTCCAATTTGAGGATCAGTCTTTGGTGTGGAACCTAATCAAAAATCCGGCCCCAAGTGCCAGGAAGACTATCAAATATTTCACCATACAAAAATTTAAAAGAGAGATTTTGGATACTGAATTTAACATTTAAACAGACATCTAAGTCTCTCTGTTCCATACAACCCTAAAATAACTATCTATAATTGATGTGCATAACTACTTAAGAGCAGGCTTTTGATTAGACTCGGGGCCAGATTAAATCAAAACTTTGACCCACCTGCTAATAGAAAGCTAAACCTGTACATCATAGTGGTTATATTTATGATTAGATGAAAGTGGCATCTTACTAAAAATTAAATTGCAACTGAGATTTCGATTAGCGGGTGGGTCAAAGTTTTGATTTAATCCCAGCCTTGATCTCAGATTTAATCTCATATCTAATTATACCAAGACTTTAAATAATAAAACTTGTACTTTATGCTTTTCAAGTGCATTGAATGATTTTAAATAGGAATTTGTACATGACTGTAGATGTCTCATAATCTTGTTTTGAAGGGTTTTACACTAAGAGTTTTACACTAATGCCCTACTTTCAAAACAGTCAATTTAAATCCATTGCAGTCAAAAATACTATATCATCTAGATATTAAAATAATATTTAAAATTATCCCACTATAACTCTCTGCTCATCCACTTTCTTTATTGCTCTGTGTTCTCAATTCTTTGGAATTGGTTTATTTTCATGTCTGCTCACCTTGGATGATCCATTAAGACATTAACAAATATGCTAGGTTAGTAAAGACTCTTAAATTCATCTTGTTTTGTTTCAAAGAGGTTTGATTCAGTCATTTAAATGGCTTGCCCAAATGAAACACATGTAATAGAAAAGTTAATAATAAGGCAATTTCAAGTTTTTTGAATTTCTAAGTTTTTTTCAAGTCAATCACGACAGGGCTCATTTTGTTGGTGTAATTGCTGATCGATTTTATGAATACAGTACTCATGGCAACGGTTAAAATTTCCACATACGTTCTGAACTTGTTCAAAAGGGTTTAATCAACAAAGCACCAGATTTCTCTAAATTACTACATCAAAGTTTGAAAGAAAAAAATGTATTTTTTAAAATTGACTACATAACCAACTTTTGCCCAGACACTCATTTAGTTTCAAAATGAAATCTGCAAGATGTTCTGTTTAAGTTGGTTTCTTTCTATAAAAGAAACATTGATGTGAACCACACATCAAAAGAGCACAAGTCGTGGTTTCAACTGAAACATATAATAATGTTAAACAGGTATTTTAGGCCAGCTTACTGCTCTTCAGTTTAAAGAAAATACATTACATTACATTACATACATTACATTAATACATTTGAATCTTACATTTCCTTTTTGATTTCCTTCAAAATATTCAACATTCTATTTTCAAATATGCTGGTTAAAAGAGCATGTACATTGCTTTATCAATTGTACCATTCGAAACAAATTGCTTTAAATCATACTGAATGTAAAGCAAAGCTTCAATGAAAGTGTGTAGTGAAAGCTACAATTTTTATTTTTTATTTTTTATATAAATGGAATTGAATAATTAGATAGAAATATCTTACCTTTATGGTGGCTTTTTTGTATAGAGCTTAGTATTGACCTTGTAATTACAGTTTTAAGAAGTCCTTCCCAGTGAATTAAAACGCACAAAAGCAGCACAGTTTTTTTATTAAAAGAACAGGGCAGCATAAATGACTAGAACTGCTATTATTGTAGCCTTGAAAAGCCTTATGGGTCCATGCAAGCTGTCCCTGTCTACCATTTGTCATTAATGTTGTGCAATGCCTTTAAGACAACCAGATCATCTTATTTATGTCTGTTTGATGAACTGTGGATACACATGTGAGAATGTTGTTTTATAATTATCAATGTATAGAAACTTGATTTGAAAATAACACTTCACTTCCCTCTGCTTTATATTTTTTATTTGATTTTCTTTAAGATGCTGATCATAACAAAAAAACACCAGAGGTGGGTAATTGTGTGGAAATCAAATTATTAGTATTAGTTCCCCTCACATTCAGTCACAATGAATACAGGGCATCCTGTTATGGCATTACTGGTGAAGTTATTGCTGGGTTTGAGATATCTAAAGCAAAGGCATATTTCAGAAATGGAAAATAATACAACATATAACAAAGACAGAGAACAAATACATGACAAGAATAAAGGAAATGAGATCTGAAAAAAAAATGGAATGTACAATATTCATAGCAGAATCCATTGCAGTCTTGTGTGATTCACTCTTTTGATTTTTTGCTTTGATTTTTGTTTTCATTTTCTCATTGATGTACCCTGATGAAGCAATGACAATCCCAGCTCTGTATCAGTACGTGGTCGGAATGTGTCTATGTGTCTATAGTTGCTTATTCAATGGTTAATTCCTAAAGGTAATCTTTTTCTTAGCCAAAGTGCTTCTCACTTAATTTGTTTATGAGTTGCCCTGGTTTTGTAAGCAGAAAAACATCCATATACCACATCATCCAATCCAGACAAGCCACAACAGTGAGACTGAACTGTGTTGACTACACTGCATTGCTGTTTCTATATTTGGGGTGGGATTGACACTGGTTCTACACAATATGAATGCACATTTTTTCCTCATGTTTCCAACATGCAGTTTAAGATCAATCAAAGGACCTCATAAATGTTGTCCTAGGCAACACACATCCATCTTTATTGGTATAAATCACCTTTAAGGAAAACTGCTTCAATGATTACAGATATTGGGTGTCTCGACTCTTTAAGAGCTTTAGAATCATGAAGCAAAATAATGAAGTCCATCAGATGAAGTCTGAGTTTCTAATACAAAATGTGGATCAAAAAACAATATAAATTCTCCAGGAAGCAAATCAGATGGATTTGCTAATCAATGTGCTTTAATTATATTGTGTTTGACCATATTATATAGGCTACTCTTTACTGAATATTGAAAATTATGCTGGCACAATAATGTGCAACACAAGTAAGTTTAAGTCAATTGTAAACATTGTGTTCTCAGGTGCTGTTCTGTGGTTTAAATAATGCAAAATGCAACTTAACATTTTAGAAAGTATTGAATAAGAAAAGGAAGCATTTTAGATGATGGCTGAAATACCATTAACATAAAAATCTGCCTTTTGCAGCTTTTATGCCTGGTCTGTTTCTCTGGCTGCCTCTGTCAGCAGGTACTGTTCTCTGAAGTAAAATAACTAGTGGCATCGTTAGACCTGGGCTTCCGAGGCTTAAGCCCCGGGTTTTTTAGTTCAGCACCCCCCCCGCCCCCCCCGCTCCCCCGCTCTTACCAGAGAAGACACTGTCAGCCAGACCCCCAACCTCCCCCCAACTCTCAGATCAGGGGGTACTCATAAAACATTCGGGGCTGTAGCCCCCCTAAAACCTGAAGTCTAGTGACGCCCCTGAATATAACCTCTATGTATGTGTTTACAGTTTCCTGAGGATGGAAACCTCATGTAATATGAACAAAGTATAAGAAATAAAAAGGTGTAATGTGCACTTTTAAAAGCAAATACCTCTACAGTACCAGCCCCAGCAACCCTAATAGATTATTATTAGATTAGATTCTTCCTACCTTTTTAGAGTGTAGGATGGCTGAAAGATGTTGTGCACAAGAAACCTATTGGAATTTCCTGTCCACAGCTGGGTGACGTAAAGAACGTAAAGGGTGGCTAGTTTTCATCAGTCCTGGCTCCAGCTTTTCATAACTGTTGGGGGGTAGGACTTTTAAGGGGGCCACAACATTTTGATTACAAATCTCAAATAATGAAATACATACATATATACATAATGTAAGCAATAGTAAAATATGTCTCATTTAATTACACTTGTAGACCTTTTTAATGTTTTCATAGGTGCAATGTACTTTATGCACTAATTTATAAATAAATTAACTATATTAACATCTTAAATTGATCTTCTTATCTTCTTTACCTCTGACCAAAAAAACACTCTGATGTGTGCTGTTGATACATCAGCCCCACAATAACTGTCTATTATGAGTGCCTGATGGGTTGCAAGCAGCTCAGTGTTTTGGCTGAAGTGATCATTTTAAAGCAACATGGATTTGATGTTTATGCTCTCGTTTCCCCAGCCAATTGGGACCCTTCTTCAGTGAGAAGAAGCCCTGTCTGGTGCTGCTGTGTGTCGGGGCAGTCCTGAGACTCCCAAGCGAGGCCGTCGACAAGGCTTACTTTGAGGTAGGATCTGTGGAGCCTGTGGCCTACTGTCTTGACACGATGACTGGGGACCTGCAGGACAATCCTCATGCACACTTCATTATGTTCCACTCACTCTATTCATCGTGTAGCGTTAAGCGTGGGGGTGTATTTTGATAAGAGCATTCATAGCTCTGAGCTGAAGCACTGATCTAAAGAAGACCTCTCCCCCCAAAGTTATCAGATTTCCTTGGCTCATCAACATGTGAACTGTTCTACATCAAAGTGGCAGTCTTGGGAGGATGGCACCGAGAATGGGCCAAATAGCTTGGAATCCCTGCTGTGAGATGTCTGGGGAAGAGGGCCTGTAGGTAATAAAAACTCTTTGAAATGGACGAGAGCCGAAATCCCGACACAGAGCTACGAACCTGGGCCAACCGGCATATAAAGGGTAGCGCATGACATCTCTCTCTCTCTCTCTCTCACCTGAACCAGTAACTCGCTGCCACAGCTCAACCTGTAGCTCTGTTGCCAGAACCTGAACCAGAAACCAACCAAGTATTTGCCGGCAACAGAAGAGTTGAACTGGCAGAAGGAGATTGAGCCAAATAATTATTTTAAAGGACTTTATTAAATAAGGAACTTTACAAACTGCACATACCCACCTGTACCCATCTGATCAGTGGAGTTTTACAGCTGGACAATTGACTAAGTCAACTGAATACGACAGTGTCAGTCATTTAAATAGCTATGGAGTCTTATGAAACTCGACCCTTGCAACCGAACAGGGCCCTGCTTTCCTCAAAGACTTTGTCTTCAAGTAACTACGGTGGAAACCCTGCTTACAAAGAAGATTTTGTGCACAACCTTGGAGCCTTCAAACCAGTGGAAAATCTGTTTGGAAAAGACTCTGTTTCGCGAAACCAGGTGCACCGAACCGGACTGCCTTTGTTCCAAACCACACGGACCTCGTGCCGTGTACTGTTATCTGAGCCCGAAGCCAGAGAGGCCTCTCTGCGACGAAGTTCAGATAAGTTTAACAGTTTGGAGTTTATCATTCATGACATTTGAGAAATGTTAATCTGTGATTCATGTGTAATGTGTAATATCTTTTAGTTTTGCTTAAATATAAATGTGTGCTGCATTAAACTGTGTTGTTGACAATTTTAGAAATAAAACCTGTCAACGCCGAGAAATATCTTCTCATTCCTGTTTAACTGTTTAGTCTGAAATTGACACACGTGAATAGACATTAGATTATTGGTGGCCCTGCCTAACCTTAATCATTGAATAATAATCAGTTAAGGGAAATTGTGGTAACAAATAATGATAGGATCTTTCTCGGCACCTAAACATAAATGAGACTGATATATATATAACGAGAAGTTACCTGACATAAATACTAACCTGCGTAGTTATTTGATGTCCGACTAACAATACTATTGAGAGACTCACCTTTGTCTTACTAACCGGTATTGTAGTCAATGTGTTTATAACCTTTTTTGTTTAACAATTTGTGTGTTATCATATGCGATCCCATGGTCTTTGATTTGGTCATGGAAGTGATTTGTCTTTGATTTGTTGATCTAGAATTGAATTTTAATTAGTTTTCCCCTTTTGTATAATTAGTTTAATGCTACATTTAGTCTTTGTTTTTAATAAATTTGACAATTTATATCTTTGGAATTGGTGTCTGTGTCCAATTATTACGGAAATTGAGTTCTACAAGATTCCAGGATTCGTGATAAGGTGATACTATAAATTCACTTTAATTGAAATGTATAAGTGTACCTTATGCTACAATCACTTAATACTGATACACATGCAGAGCTGAAAATGACTTTTGTCAATAATAAGTGTAATGTTGGTGAATGGACAATGCTAATCAATCATCTGTCCTAAACCACAGAGTTGTAACAGAAACAATTAGATCAATATTACGGCACTAAATATGATGACATGTTCAATTTAAAAGACTTCCTTGAACGTCTGTCACACGATGTGATGACTAGCCTAGCACAGGAGAGGTGAACCCAGACGCAGAGCTGTATAGAGAGGTCAGGCAAACAAGGGGTCAAGAGCCAGCGACAGGAACAATGGAGAGTAGGCAGGAGAGTAGTCAAAAAGGTCAGGTGATCAGGCAAGTAGTTCCAAGAGGGTAATCCAAGAATCAACGGTAAAAAAAAATTCGCATCGCATCGCATCGCATCGCATCGCATCGCATCGCATCGCATCGCATCGCATCGCATCGCATCGCATCGCATCGCATCGCATCGCATCGCATCGCATCGCACCACTGGGCTTATGGGACTCAGCAATAATACTGGTAGTAAATCAAGACTTCACAAATGTGGAGAGAAACAAAGGGGTATATATCTGTGGAGCAGAGGGAGGCAGGAGATGGATAGGGGAGTATTAACCAATGAGAGGAGAGAGCAGATGGAAGAAGTGCACCTGGTGGCTAGGAATGTTGATTGGATAATTAGCTAGTTGTTTCGGGATGTCAGAAGCTGGGTTAGTATTCGGGGGATGATGACCTCTGTTGGCTAACTGGGGAAGTGTGGGGGGAAGACATCAAACACAAATACTGTGCTGTTGTTGTATCTAACAGCTTGTGTCACCTCACGGGTTTAAGAGTGTCTGCCGTGTCGATGGCCGAGGGCTGTCTGTGTCTCTGTGTGTCAGATCATCAGCAACTGTCTCCGTCCTCATCAGAAGCAGACTCTTGTTCAGGGGCTGCTTATTGGACACTAGGACCCCCAGCCCAGCTCTGCCCAGGGCTGCTGCGCTCTCCTCTGCCAGCTCTTGTGGTCTCACCCCAATGAGCTCACTGATGAGTTAGAGCGTCTGTTGCTACTCTGAGCGCCTCTATAGCAAGTGTTTGGGCTTCTGGACAGGAAGCTCAGCTCCGGCCTCCCTATTAGGGAAGAAGAGATCTGTACGATTCATGATGTAAACCAATCAATGTCCAGTGTTTTTGACCCAAGTACATGTCAGTGTGTGAAATATAAAGTGTCCTCTGCTGTGTGTGTGTGCAGCAGAGCGCGAAGGAGGGTGTCCTCCAGCTGGTGTTCCAGCACAAAGCCTTGGCCATCGAGTCCCTTGTCCCCGCTGACCTGTGAGAATTTAAAACATCATCCTAACTGTCCTATGAAGAGGAGGGACATGATTCTCTAAGGGAGCAGACATGTTTGAAGTCCCACAGCTTGTCAAATGTTTTAAAATGCTTGTGTTCAATATCCTCACTGATGTCCATGTGCTGTTTCGATCATGAGCTCAATTCTATCGAGTGTCAGCTTCTCTGTGCTATTGAGAGTGAGAGGCGGTTGGTCACGGTGCAGGTCGGCACACACTGAGTGTCTGCTTGTGTTTTCCAGTACCAGTACTCAGTACCAGCAGTGGCGCCGGGAGCTGTGGGGGGCCATCGGGGCCAGCAGGCTGGACCCCTGGATGTTCAGGGAGCTGGTAGAGATGCTCCAGTCAGCGACCAGAAGTCTGGCCTTGGTGGTACGTGTCACCTTATTCTTACATTTTCTCTGCTCAGATGCACAGATACGCCACGGACCAGCTGAAGCTGATGAGCAGCGCCCTGTCCCAGTGGGTCGTGAAAGGGAAGCCGGTCATCCTGAGGGCCGTCTCCAGTCTGGGCATCATCCTGTGGTTCTGTGAAGATGGCACGGCCGAGAGGATCATCCCCAAGCGATACCACACAACCAAGGTGTGCCTGGAAAATGTAAGTGTTGGAATGATTCGCTGTTCTTCGATTCCTTGGTTCCATTAGTGAAGAAGATGGTCTTTGTTCTTGCATCCGGTCACACTCAAACTCAGCCCTTTATGTGATGATTGATCCACATTCTTCTGTGGGTTTCAGTGGAGGAGATGGTTTTATTTCTGACTGACCATTCACTTTTCAGTCTCTGAAACATATCTGTAATCTGCCTTCGTTGAATCTGCAGTTGCTCACATGTGCTGGTTCAGCAGTATAGCTACATGTGTCAGCTGCTTTCTTGAGGACCAGAATGGAAATATATGATTTGACTTTGTTTTAATCCTGGACAATTGTTTGTATATATGTACAATATCATTTTATCTTTGAATATATGTGTTTTATTGTGTTTTAAAAAAAACATATGTGAAATAAATTCATTCACTCATTCAGTTGTGTTTATCTAACAAATATATTTGAAAATAGCTCAAGCTTTGTAAAAGAGAATGGAATATTTCCAGGATTGAATAATGCAGTCCTGTCCCATGCGGAAGACATGCCTATTTATAATTATAAACTCCTGTGGCATCCTCAATTAAAGAAGATGATGTTATATAGTGTTTCCATCTCTGGAGCGCATCGAGTCCTGAGTTTTCTGCTGTCGTCAGCTTGACAGATTTACAAACGTAACTGTGTGGAATGAAAGGAAGCGTAAGGAAAGGGTCTTCATCTCTGATGCATAAACTATGAAAAAGGGGGTGACTTGATCTCAGGAAGGGGACGAGTGGTTTCTCTGTGGACGGCACCGTGTGCAGATTGAATATAAAGATGGAACTCAGAGTGAAGGAAACCCAACGGCGGCTCAAAGTGTTAACCCTTTCCCTGTGGTCTGGCCAGTGCCATCAAGCTGATTGAGGGGCACCTGAGCCAGGAGACCTTGGATTTCCCCTCCTTCATGAGGGGCGTGGCCACTGCGCTGGTGAGTCACTGTGGGTTCCTGGTGGGGTCTCGCTCTTTGTGTGTGGGGAAGCATTCCCAGCCTCGCTGTCTGTACACTGCCTCTGCTGAACCCGGTTATTGTCCCTGCAGCAAGCACGGCTCCCCGGCGCGACAGCCGTGTATCGACGTTGTGCTCTGCGCCTCTCAGGGAGCAGCATCCCTTACCTCCGCACAGGTGCCGCTGGGTTCATCGGTAAGAGAGCCAGACAGAGCTCAGTCCACAATGCTGCTGTTTTTATTGGTGAGATTAAGCGTGCCCTGTGCTGCTGTCCTGCTGCGTTTCGCACGGCTTCACACGTGTTGTTTTTCCATGTCAGGGGCCCTTCTCGAGAACATGGACAAGACCATCTGCAGCTTCTGTGCTTCGAGGAAACTCAAAACAGGAACCAGAACCGCCATGGCTTCGAGGGCCGCATTCTCACTTGCTCTGATGCCAGAAGTTTCCACGCTTACTTAACGTGAAAAAATAAATGACGAAGAGGAACTTTATTTACAACAGAAACAATAATCTCCAGCTGTCGGCCCCGTTTCAGTGGGCCAATTAAATAATAAAATAGTACCCAATGAAACCAAATACGCCCTGGTGACCCTGTTATGAGAAGCTTCTGATTTGAGATCCTCCAATTTATCCGTGTTTCTCTCCTCCCAGCTCTCTCTGCCATTCTGGAGGACTCTGATTCAAGGGGCCAGAGGCCCAGACTGGTGTATGAATGGCCAAGACTAAGCTGATGTGTTATCTGCTGTTGAAGTAACTAATTACATGTAAAATATTGTTCAAGCACATTTTGAAGAAGGTGGTATAAAATGATACGTGGTCTGTAACCTGTGGTGATTTGTTTCTGTCTTGCAGGCATCCTACTCTGCTCCTGCTGGTGTCAGAACTATCCAACCTGCTCACACCAGGTGATCTGTCCAGCTCTGTCTAAGATGGGGTTTAGCTTGTCACCATAGGAACCTCACTGAAACATCTTTCTGTCCAAGCTGCTTATAGGCCCCTGTGTGTGTCACTCAAACAGTCCCTTCCTGTTTCCTGTTTGTATATAGATACACACAGGGACTTCCTGTTTGCCAGGAGATCTGACCCCTGTGTGACCTTGTGACCCCTGGGCAGAGCTTCCTCTCTCAGGTGACCGGGGCTGCGTCCCCAACCCATCACTATGTTTCCAGTGGGAAGTACTGCTGTGGGGAGGGGTTACTGTGGGACCAGACAATCGCTCGGGAGGGGGCAGCGAGCTTATGAGGGAGTCTGCCCTGAGGTGTACCCGCTAGGGCAGCTCTGGATAGAGGCCCCTTGGGGATGCATCTGGGCTGCCCAGGAGCGAAGACCACAGTCATGCTCTACTGGGAACAGTGATTCAACAACAGCACAGCGAGGGCCGGGGCCACAGGTCTGCTGGTATAGAAACAAACAGTGGGGCAGTTACTGTGTAACTCAGTGACTGAGGCGTCCTGCCACACTAGCACAGCTAAGAGCGGGGCCACACACGTGTCTCGCATGATATCTACACACAGTGGTGGAAATGGAGGTTTAAAAGTGCTAGTGTTAACCTTATTGCTGGAGTCCTGCTGCCCAGGTTAATTGTTTCACCTCTGACAATGAAGAGCCCTTGTCATTTCCCGTTTTAACTTTGTTTTAATTGTAAAACAACACACTTGGAAATCCATATTATATAGAAGTCAATATTGTGTTCTTGTGCTCTTAGCTTAAATCATTCCAGCAGGTCCTGATGGGTTTCTGGCTGGCCTTGACAGTCGATTTGTTTCTCAGTCTCATGGCACCGATCCTTTCCAGCTGAGATCAAGATCGCTTTCCCATGTGAAATGCTGAAAGGGGGGACTGTAGAACCGTCTCAGAAATAAGTGGAGAAGTCGCAGAGACAAAGCAAATAGAACTTTAATCGAGCCGGCTCGGAAGCTCCACGTCAGAAATAATTCCTTCAGTGAGGCTTAATGTTTACAAACATGAGTACAACTTTATAGGAAAATGACGTAACATCTTATGGCCGTTCATCCAATCGGAAGATCGTTTACGATCTGTCCTCCCGTGAAGAGGTGATGGATACAAAAAGCAGATGTCCGTCTTTGATGTGCACTAGGAAGATGCGATCCCACGGTGGTCATTTACCTAGTGTCAATCGCTCAGTAACAGAAACATTCCTGCCTATCTTGAGAAACGATTAAGTCATAAACAAATTCACAGCAGACATCTGTAGGCTATTTCAGCACTGTGTAATCTTTCATTACTGACAGGAGATTCTAACAAACCAACCTTGTTGACCCTTTACTTGTCCTGCTAAATCTAATCTGCTCAGTCTGTATACAAACTACTTCTAATGCTAGTATTAATATAAAACATTATATAATTATCACAAAACACTTTCTTGAACATCCTATACAGAGTCTTCAGGGACCAACAATTTCTAAAAGCTTGGATGTGTTTTCCAGTGAGAACGAGTTTCTGATATCTGTCAGAATGTCGATCATTGCGCTGAGTGGCTGCTCACTTAATGCAGTGGGTATTATCAACGTCTTTAACACTCCAGTGACTGTTCGAGTCTCTGTGCCTTCCTCACTGACATCCTCTCGAAATCCTACTGCTCCCTGGATGTGAGAAATCCTAAAGAATGCTAAGCTTGGCACTAAGCGCACTCAGGACACTCAGTGCTCGGACCAGTTGTTCGTGTCCAACAGAGCGCATTTTGCATTATTATTATTATTATTATTATTATTATTATTATTATTATTATGTTTTTATTAGCAGATGTCCTTATCCAGGGTGACTTATAAAATATAAGCACAATACAATGTGCACAAATACAGTGCAGGATAAGGCATAGCATATTACAAATTACAAATTTACATTGGATTGTGGACACCATTGCCACGGCATTTGTACGGCTTGACCCGGCCCTCGCTGTGCTGTTGTTGAATCACTGTTCCCAGTAGAGCATGACTGCGGTCTTTGCTCCTGGGCAGCCCAGGTCCTTACCCAAGGGGCCCCTGTGGCCTCTATCCAGAGCTGGTTCAGCGAGGGCTCCCTAGCGGGTCCACCTTGGGGCAGACTCCCTCACCAGCTCACTGCCCCCTCCCATGTGATGGTCTGGTCACACAATAACCCCTCTCCGGGGCAGCGCTTCCCACTCAAAACTCATAAGGACAGGTTGCAGATGCAGCCCCAGTAACCTGAGAGAGCAAGCTCTGCCCAGGGGTCACAAGGTCACATGGGGGTCCGGTCTCTGGGCAAACAGTCCCTGTGTGTGTCACATTATATACAAACAGGAAACAGGTAGGGACTGTTTAAGTGACACACACAGGGGCCTATAGGCAGCTTAGGTTATAGGTTTCAATGAGGTTCCTATGGTAGTGAGCTAAACCCCCTCTTAGACAGAGCTTCTCCCTCTCAGACCCATCGTTTCAAGCCAATGAAGATCATACTTCATAAGTACAGCTGATTTATTTTGTTTTGTTACATTTGTTGGTACAGATTTATCTGCATATATCCAAGTTAAGGGTGTGAATTGTTAACATTTTTATTGTTCCATAATTGGTTCAGCTTTGTCATAAAAAGTTAGTGGTGGTCGGTGGGTCAGATATAGGTGGGGTGCGGGCTGGGGGCTGGTATTCATGTTTCAAAGTCACTTGTCCGCTTCATACTGATTGGTCAGAGTGAGTTCCTGTATTTATTAATGAAACGCAGTACAGTATTACCGTATTTTTTCAACTCCAGGGAGAAAAAACACATTGGCCAGTATTCTATCAGGTCAAAGGGAAATATTACAATACAAGAGTTATTCACAAATGTATATACTGTGCTTTTACACAGCAACATTGTGTGTTTAACAGAATCAACAATCTTCTCAGCAATTCCTCGGAAGTGGAAACAGGAAATGTCATTACAGAATGGCTTCGGCGTCCGAGGACAAAAAGAGGTGGAGAAAAATCAAGCCGGCCAAGCAGAGTGAAATTAATAATAAACAAAAATCAGTCAAATGGTTCATTGATGGTGTTTTGTATTATTACGCAATTAGTTACGAAAATGATAAGGTTCTCCCCAAAACAGTAGATCTCTCTATCCATGGGGTACAACAGAAAGCAATAAGGGGTGGAAATATATAAAAACAAGGGCATCCACGATCCTTAGCCAGTGTGCTAGAAGAAAGATCTGGAGTCGGCACATTGCACCACATCAACTACGTTGAACTTATAATGTGGTTTCTCTGCATTATTAAAGGGGCTGTGTAAATTTTTAAAGACCTTAAAATAATTACTCTTGTCATCTTCTGTTGGCTTACTTTTAATACTTGTATGATACCCTCAGTTGTAAGCCTCGATAAAATCCTGAACTTTATCAACATACTTGAACGTGTTGACAGATATAAAGTATCTCCACATTTTTGTCTTTATAGAGCACTTAAACTCTTTGCCTTTATTCGTTTGCAGTTTTTTAGGACACATGCCCTGCCCCAATATATCCTCAAAAGCCTTTGTCACCACACTACCAGTTCTATTATGCAGAACGCAAATAATACATCAGCATAAATTGGTTACCATCATTATGGTTGGACAAATTTGACATATCGACTAGATCCACTGGTGTGGGCAAACCACGCAATTGTGTGGGTCCCCGATGAGGTTGGGGCCCCCCTGATGCCTGGTAGCAGACAGTCATGTTGGTATTTTTCGCACAGAACCTCCACACACAATATCACTGAAATCACACATTTGTAAAACTTAAAAACAACAATAACAAAATTAAAATGGATTAATTTATCTACAGTTCTTTAAAATATGTATTTGAATCTAATATGTATTTCCCTTTTAAAGTTGGGATTTTAAGTCGGAAACTTAAAACAATGAAACAATTTGCAATGTAATTTGCACATCCAGCTTTTAAATCTTTATTTTATTCAGTTTGTGTTAACCTTTATTTTGTATTTGTGTAGTAACTAGTTCTAGTATTTAGTTGAACAATAAAACTGAAGACTCCTACTTTTTTAGAACAGCGGAACAAAGCCCCCTGAATATTCTCCGCAACGTGGATTTCATAGTGACCTACACACCCCATCTGTATGTCTATCTATTTACAAATGGTAATTTAATTTTGCCTCATGATACATTTGAGCCACCATAATTCTGCCAGCTTCAGTCAATGATAGACTGCAAAGTGAAGACGTTCTAGAAAGTAAGAAAATCCCATCTCCCATTTTAACTTTAGTTCGAGTGCACTGACGATACTCTAGCCCTCCCTTATAATGACACAGGATTGTGGCAGAAACTGGTGTGTGGTGATGCTAAAATTGGCATGACAGGCAGAGTTGTAGGAGCCTCTAAACTGAACTTTGATTGGAGCCCCAAAATTGACAAACCCGACCCTAACTAGATCCATTTGCCATTGTGAGTCTATGTCGGTAACATAGACACGGTTTCTTTTAAAGTTAATTCTGAGAGGTTTATTAGGGTATAGGTGAATTGTGCCATTAGCCACTCGGAAACAGCCTCATTATTAGCCTTTACCCCGACCTCTGTGAGTCCTCTTTGAAAACCCATCTAACCAAATTGGCTTTGGCTGGGTTGTACTACAGCTCCTTCATCTGAGTAGCTTGCTGAGCCATTCTGTCAGATCACGAGAAATAATTACCAGTTTTTATAAAATATATTTTTGTATTCAATTTCAGTACACACCCCTTTTTAGACAATTGAGAAAAGTATAACACACATGTGATGCTGGGACATGGGAGCAATGGCCATATTCCTGACCTATATACAGACTTTGACAGAACCTGGCAACATTATAGACAATCAAATAAACACTGACTTACCTGTTCCAAAGGACTCCACCACGACATGCAAACATGGAAAAGAACATAAATTAACATGAGCTCACATAACATGCACACAATCTTAACAAACATTTAACATTCAACCAACAAGAACAATAACGGTGCACTTAATATAAAAGAGATCTCTGTAAATACTTACCTGTATACATGTATTTTGATTTAACCCTTTGAATGTGTTGTGGGTGGTGGATGTGTGTAGATTGTGTGGAGTCAGGTGGTAGAGGGTGTTTGCTGTGGGATTGGGGTTACAGAAACCTGTTATACTGGTTATTTAAGTGAAGCCCAGGAATAATTACGGGGTGGGGCTTAAGGTATAAAGAAAGCAGTAAGTGCACAGGAATAGTGTGTTTGTAGTCTGACATGATTAAGAGCAGAAGTCAGCTTTTCCAATGCTGGCCCAAGCTACATGATTTGTATTGCGCTTGTGTGCTCTTTGTATTGCGCTTATGGATAAGTGTGTCTGCCAAGAAATAATAATAATAATAATAATAATAATAATAATAATAATAATAATAATAATAATAATAATAATAATGATTGTTCTGTTTTATTTTTAATAAACCCTTTTTTGCTCTGCTCTTGGAGTTTTAAGGCCAAGGCTTTTGTGATGTGGACCTGAGGAATATTTCTCAATTTCCCCACACTCTGGAATAAATACATTTACTTGTACAGTGAAATAGAACTGGAAACTATGTTTTCAGTCTCCTGTTTTTTAACACTAAATCCCAGAATGCCCAGTGTCTTTGGTGTCTCACATTCACTTCCCAGCCATGTTTAGGTGTATGGGTGGACGGTGGAAATAAAATGGCTTGTCACTTTAAATCAAGAAAGTAGGTTTGAGAAGGGGAGTGGTTATTTTAACTCACCCACTGCATAAATAAGCCACATAGGAGGGGACATTTTAGAGTGTGGGATGGGAAGACATGTTACCCTGTGTTTCCGTAGCGGCAGTTTTTCTTTTGTATGTTTTTTATTTTTCTTTCTTAAAACAAACTAATACAAATACTGAAAGAGTGCTTATGGACACTGCCTTAATGAAGGCTTGAGAATGGTCATTATTTTTTCAGTATTGAGGGAAGGACTATTTTTACTTTCCTATACAAATTACAAACTGGAATACTAATCAAGACACACTGACGTCCAGGACTGTAATCAATGAAAAGGAATTCCACGGACTGCAGTGGATAATTTGGAGAAATGGATGATCAAACATAGCTGTGTTGATAATTTCTCCTATGTACTTTTGCTACTTGTGCCTGATTTGAGAAATCCTAAATCTAAATAATTGTACAGTAGTTTAATCAAATCATGACTTTCATAATTGATTATGCTTTCTTTAACACTGACCAGTTGTACTGAGATTTGGGGAATTTGGAGGCCAAGTCAACACCTTGAACTCATGATTCATCACACCAGGCCACCTTCTTCCATTGCTCCGTGGTCCAGTTCTGATGCTCACATGCCCATTGTAGGTGCTTTCGGCAGTGAACAGGGGTCAGCATAGGCACACTGACTGGTCTGCAGCTACGCAGCCCCATACGCAACACACTGCGATGCACTGTGTGTTCTGACACCTTTCTATCAGAACCAGCATTCACTTTTTCAGCAATTTGAGCTACAGTAGCTCATCTGTTGGATCGGACCACACGGGCCAGCCTTTGCTCCCCACGTGCATCAGTGAGCCTTGGCCGCCCATGATCCTTTCGCCGGTTCACTGCTTTTATTTCCTTGGACCATTTTTGATAGATACTGACCACTGCAGACCGGGAACACCCCACAAGAGCTGCAGTTGTGGAGATGCACTCACCCAGTCGTCTAGCCATCACAATTTGGCCCTTGTCAAAGTCGTTCAGATCCTTATGCTTGCTCATTTTTCCTGCTTCAAACACATTAACTTTGAGGACAAAATGTTCACTTGCTGTCTAATATATCCCACCCACTTACATAATGTTATGGCTGATCGGTGTAAATAATTTGACTATTTTGAGATATTGCATGTCAGAAATGGCAGATACGATAATATCCCCCAAAATTGTCTGATCATATTAATTACTGAAATACTTAGTTGTGTTTGGTTAATCTTAATTCAAATCAAAGTTATCAGTACACCTGTTCCCAGTTTCCCTCGTCCATCACTGCAGTATATAAATGTCATGGCACTTCTCCAACTCGCCACCAGAGGTCATCATCACCAGAGTTCTAAACCCCTTATACCTGTTATTCCACATTCCTCAAAACCCAGTGCACTCTCTCACCTCCTGATTGCCTCATCATTGACCTTTGCTTGCCTTATCAGCCTCGCCTTCGGATTCTCCAGGATATTGCTTTTGCTGGTATTGACCCTTGCCTGTCTCTGGACTCCCTTATCTCTGCACCTGGGTTCCTCATACCAGAGTCATCATGTTACAATAAATCTCCTCATCCCTCAATTTAGTGCAAAGTCTTGCTTACTCTCTAGTAACATGTTTGCCTTCCCTTGGTTTTGACCTGTGCAAATTTTCTCATTCTTTGATTGCTGCCTTCCCTGCTCTATCCTGTTCACCTGATCCCATGACCCACGATTACTGCCTTACCTTCATTGTCCTGTTCATCGGCTCCTGACCTCTAGCTTGTTTGACTATTGCTTTGAGCTCTGCATTTGGATTCTCTCCTTCCACTACAGAACCCTGTGACACCAGGTTACACTATTGTACAATTTGCAGATACTGAATAAAAGATTATATAATACATCAAACAATTATAATCTATAATTGTGTGAAATGCAAATAGTTTAGATTAAATAAACCACATGAGAATTGTAGCGTAAGGTACACTTATAAATTTCAATTAAAGAAGTGAATTTATAGTATCACCTTATCACGAATCCTGGAATCTTGTAAAACTCAATTTCTGTAATAATTGGATGCAGACATCAATTCCAAAGATATAAATTGTCAAATTTATTCAAAAACAAAGACTAAATGTAGCACTACACTAATTATACAAAAGGGAAAAACTAATAAAAAATCAACTCTAGATCAACAAATCAAAGACAAATCACTTCCGTGACCAAATCAAAGACCATGGGATCGCATATGTTAACACACAAATCGTTAAACAAAAAAGGTTATAAACACAATGACTACAATACCGGTTAGTAAAACAAAGTGAGTCTCTCATTAGTATTGTTAGTCAGACATTAAATAACTACGTAGGTTAGTATTTATGTCAGGTAACTTCTCGTTATATATATATATATCAGTCTCATTTATGTTTAGGTGCCGAGAAAAATCCTATCATTACTTGTTAACACAATTTCCCTTAACTGATTATTATTCAATGATTAAGGATAGGCAGGGCCACCTATAATCTGGTGTCTATTAACTTGTGTCAATTTCAGACTAAACAGTTAAACAGGAATGAGAAGATATTTCTCGGCGTTGACAGATTTTATTTCTAAAATTATCAACAAAACAGTTTAATGCAACACACATTTATATTTAAGAAAACTAAATGATATTACACATTCTAAAGTTATGAATCACAGATTAACATTTCTAATTGATTTCTCAAATTTCATGAATCACAAACTCCAAACTGTTAAACTTATCTGAACTTCGTCGCAGAGAGGCCTCTCTGGCTTCGGGCTCAGATAACAGCACACGGCACGAGGTCCGTGTGGTTTGGAACAAAAGCAGTCCGGTTCGGCTTTGTCCAAGAACTTCCACTCAGTCGATGCACCTGGAAGTTGGGGTTTCGCGAATGTAGAGTCTTTTCCAAACAGATTTTCCACTGGTTTGAAGGCTCCAAGGTTGTGCACAAAATCTTCTTTTTAAGCAGGGTTCCACCGTAGTTACTTGAAGACAAAGTCTTTGAGGAAAGCAAGGCCCTGTTCGTTCCAAGGGTCAAGTTTCTTAAGACTCAAATAGCTATTTAAATGACTGACACTTTCGTATTCAGTCGACTTGTCCAGCTGTAAAACTCCACTGATCAGGTGGGCACTGGCGGGCATGCGCAGTCTGTAAAGTTCTTTATTTAATAAAGTCCTTTAAAAGAAATCTCCTTCTCCCAGTTTAACTCTTCTGTTGCCGGCAAAGACTTGGTTGGTTTCTGGTTCTGGTTCGAGCAACAGAGCTACTGGTTGAGCTGTGGCAGCGAGTTTCTGGTTCAGGTGAGAGAGAGAGAGAAAGAGAGACTTTCAGATCAATAGGTGATTGGTTCTTGAGTTTTTGAGATTGGATTTCGGTTTCAGCCCCCAGTGTCCTATTGGAGGGGGGCTTGATTTATGACTGATGTCAATCCATGCCATCTTTTGGAAATGCCGGTTGGCCCGGGTTCGTAGCTCTATGTCGGGATTTCGGCTCTCGTCCACTTCAAAGAGTTTTTTATTACCTACAGGCCCCTTTCTCCAGACATCTCATAGCAGGATTCCAAACTATTTGGCCTATTCTCGGTGCCATCCTCCCCAAAACTGTCACTTTGATGTAAACCAGTTCCAAGCTGATGATAGTGCTTCAGCTCAGAGCTAAAATGCTCTTATCAAAATACACCCAACATAACGCTACAGAATGAACTTCAATTCCATAGTTTTTATTTTGGTGCAATATATATATATAGTTATCTTTCGAGGGGGAGGGGTTTAGCATGTTACCATAGGAACCTCATCGGATTTTTTTTTATATCAAAGCTGCTTATAGGCCCCTGTGTGTGTCTCTCAAACAGTCCCCTTCCTGTTTCCTGTTTGTATATAACGGGACGGGCACACAGGAACGTCCTCGTTGCTGTTTTCGCCTTGGACCTCTCATAAGACATAAGAGCTTCTGTGTTTGTGTTGTCTTTTAATCTTAAAAGTCAAAAACTGTGTGTTCGGCCGTCTGGCTTAACATGTAGTATTGCCACCCACCAAGTTGCTACATTTACTTTGTGTATTTAGTTATTTAACTGTGCTGTCTGCACCCTAGTGCTCCAGTGCCTCAGCTCAGTTTTGGTTCCTACACATAAAAGACACTAGACTAGTCTCTTTTAATATATTTGTTCATACACATGTATTATTAGTAGTCTAGTTACTGTGTTGGTTTGCCTTTCAGGTCTTTTCCCTTCACAGCGTGAGAGCAAGCAGCGGCAGTAAATCCGAGGCCCGGCTGCCCGGCCTAAGCCTCGGTCTGTCGTCATAGATCTTGTGAGTAGCTCCTCCACCAGCTTGCATCCACACTACAGCCTGCAGCTGTGGCTGTAGGAGATCTTGTTCTCTCAGGTTGCTGGGATCAAGCTCTGCTTCACTCTCTGTCCAGGTAGCGCCACCTGCATGTTTCAGACCCTGCCTTTGGCTGGTGGCCTTTTTACCCATCTGTAAGACCCATGCAGCATTTGTCCTCCAGGACTCTGATGCTCAGTGCACAGTGCCTCTGATGCACCTCGGCGGTTCTTGGCATTGCTCCTCTGGACCCCGACGTTGCTGCTATGGCACAACCCGGTGATGTGTCCCTTGGTTCGACCCAGTGCCCCGGTGCAATAGCAGTGAATTTTTTTCTGAATGGTGTTGCCGAGTGGAGATGCTCTTACAGTGGCCAGTCTCGCTAGGCGCTCCACTAGCAAAAGCATTGCAGTTGCTGGTGTGCCTTGCTGTACCAGTGCTGATTGACGCCACTGCTTGCACACTCTGCTTGATTCAGTTTGTGTGTGTGGCACTCGGTGAGGATGGAGAAGTCTCACAAATCCTCCTTCCGTTTCTGCCACTGCACCACTTGTGGCCACCACATGCTACCTCCGGACACATGCAAGGTTCCAGCCACATCCTGGACACCACCAAGATGTCTCTGGGCTATCCATTTCTCCTAGTGATGGAACAGGACTTCCACTACTCCCTGAGCACCTCTGCCTACTCCACCAAGCTGTCTACTTCCACCAGACCTGCTGCCCCCTGCTCCAACTGCAGAGCACAGAGGAAGGCCTATGGAGAGGCTCCCGTGGGCCCCCTCCTCCTCTTCCTTGCCACCGCCAGCCGCAGCACCAGCACATGGTCCCCAGCTCTGCAGACAGAGCACGCGATGCTGCCCTTCTAGCCCTCAACACCAGAATGGACCAGATCTGCGCAAGTGCTCAGGCAGCCCTGGGGCAGTCAGCAGGTGTTGTGGGAGGACGGGCTCTCACTCACTTCACGCGGACTGTCTCCTACTCCAGCAAGTGACGGGGGGGCCTCGGGGGCACTGGATCTCCGCCTCTCCCCGAGCCCCTCCTTCTCCTCCTCTGGGGTTGCATTGATGGAGACAGTGACGCCTACAGTACAAGTACGTCTCCTTCTGCTTCTGCTGCCGCTACCGCACCTGCCGCAGCAGCCGCGCCCCTCCTGCCTGCAGTGCCCGTGCTGCGGCTTTGGCTGTCCCAGGCACAGCAAGTCCCTGAGGACTCACTTTTGGAGAGGGAGCAGTTCCTGCAGCTGGCCCGGGTTTATCCCATTCCACCTCAGGCCCTGCAGCACAGGCAGTCTGCGGCCCCCCAACCGCGGTTCCCAGGCCACAGACCAGGCCACAGGCCGGACCACAGCCCAGGTCACAGCCCCACCCACCTGCTGATCTCCGCCAGCGTCTCACTGACAGGCAGGCGCCCCCACAGGCCCCCTAGGCTGAGCATTCGAGTTTGCTGTTCTCCCTTTTGGCCTGTCACTAGCCCCACACACTGTTTCCAAGTGCATGGATGTCGTGTTAGCCCCCTTGCGTTGTCAGGGGGTCTGCGTCTTACATTTTCTAGACAACTGGCTGGTTTGTTCTCACTCAAGGGAGCAGGTTTTAGGTCGCCTCTTTGAATTGGGCCTTCGCGTCAATCGAGAGAAGAGCCGCCTGATGCCAACTCAGCCGGCACAGTTCCTTGGACTGCACCTCAATTCCGTTGCCATGCTTGCCACACTGGCGTCAGAGAGAGTTGCCTCCATATGCACATGTCTCTCCCTCTTCCGACTGAGAGCTTGTGTCAGGGTGTCCCTTTGCCAGAGACTGCTGGGCCTCCTAGGGGCTGTATCACAGACCCTCCTCCTCGGCCACTGCAATGGTGGTTCAGGTCATCTCCTCATGTTATGTCCGGACTGATGGTGAGCCCCCTTGGGTCTCATTTCCTGGCTGTGCAGTTTTTAAAGGGAGCTCAACGTCTGCGGCCTCCTCGCACCTCTTCACTGCCCACATGGCGTCTTGATGTAGTGCTGGACGCACTTTCCCAAGCCACATCTGAGCCACTGAACTCTTCGCTTCGTTGTTTGTGTGTTATGGAGCGTGGACACAGGGCCAGGCGCTTTCAAAGCAGTCCCTCTCACGTTGGATTGTGGACACCATTACCATGTCCTATGAGTCGACTGGGACAATGGTGCCTCAACACCTATTGGCCCACTCGACTCGAGGCGTTGCCACATCTTGGGCCCTTTTTCAAGGTGCCCCCTTGGCAGACATTTGGGCAGCTTGGGCCACGCCACTTACATTTGCCCGGTTCTACAGGTTGGATGTGACAGACCAGTTCCTTCCATTGGGAACCCGGTGTTGGATGCAGTCAAGCCCTAGTAGCCTATGGGCTCTGGCTCCTGCCTTTCCTCTCCCAGTCTGCCCCTGTTAAGTGCATTCTGATGGAGCTATTTGAACCACGTCTTCACGACTATGCCTTCCAGTCGAGCACCAACGCAAGCTGCTCCTGGATTTACTGACAGCCCTGTCAATGTGTTCCCAGGGTCTGTCATGCGGCCTACAGGCACGTTGCCTTACGAGGCCGCCCTGTATTTAGTTCGTTCATTATACATTGTGTTGCGGTGGTGCATGCGTCTGGCCTGTACCCCACTTTGTGTACATATATATACAGTATATATAATGTGTTATACAGCTGGACTGTGGCTCTGTCTGACCTATGCTGCATGGAGCTCACTGCCGCTGTTCCCAGCTCGAGGCGCTCGAGTTTCACTGCCTCGCTGTGTATATAGTTCCTTAGTCAGCAGGTCTGTGGCCCGCTCTGACTATGTAGCTGACTGACGCCATGGAGCAAGGAGACCGCTGCTGTTGTCCTCTAGTGGAGGGTGCTTGAACTTCTCCAGTGCCCCGCTGTGTACATAGTTAATTTATTCACACAATAAGAGCTGTAGTTGCCCTGCGTTAGCTGCGCTATTTGGCAGGTGTCAACTGCTCCTGTGTCCCACGTGTGGCGCATGAGCAGGCTCCCGTGCCCCGTGGTGTATATAGTTCATTTGTATGAAATCTAATTGTCAGCACAATAGAGCTCTTCCAGTCTGTACTATTCATTTGAGTTGGATGCTCCTGTGCTTCGCGTTGACAGCATGAAGGTCTTGCTGTCACACAATATGTACATATTGTATATTGTTGTTATCTTTCAAGTCGGAAGCACTGCCCAAGGGGGAGGGGTTTCTGCGCACTTCCGCGGGAACCCGATCGAAATGTCACTCTATCAAAGCTGCCATTGGCCCCTGCGCTCGTCACTCAGAACAGGTCCCTTCCCACTTCCTGTTCTATAAAACGTGACGTCAGCGCAGGTTCGTCCTCTTTTGCCTCTTCGTTTGACTCAGGAACGTAAACTCTCTGTGTCTGTGTTTGTAATAAAAATTCAAACTGCGTATTTCGGCTGGCTCACTTCATAGTGTTGTTCACCACCGTTTTCGCTACACATCGTCTCTGTCTTGTGTGTGTTTAGTTATTATTGATAGCTAATCCTGATTCTGTCCCGTCCGCATACCGGAGGTCTGGCTGCGCTTTCGGTTTCAGTTTCGTTCACAAGAAGAGCCTTTTAAAAATAATAATAATAATAATATATACACTCACCTAAAGGATTATTAGGAACACCATACTAATACTGTGTTTGACCCCCTTTCGCCTTCAGAACTGCCTTAATTCTACGTGGCATTGATTCAACAAGGTGCTGAAAGCATTCTTTAGAAATGTTGGCCCATATTGATAGGATAGCATCTTGCAGTTGATGGAGATTTGTGGGATGCACATCCAGGGCACGAAGCTCCCGTTACACCACATCCCAAAGATGCTCTATTGGGTTGAGATCTGGTGACTGTGGGGGCCAGTTTAGTACAGTGAACTCATTGTCATGTTCAAGAAACCAATTTGAAATGATTCGACCTTTGTGACATGGCGCATTATCCTGCTGGAAGTAGCCATCAGAGGATGGGTACATGGTGGTCATAAAGGGATGGACATGGTCAGAAACAATGCTCAGGTAGGCCGTGGCATTTAAACGATGCCCAATTGGCACTAAGGGGCCTAAAGTGTGCCAAGAAAACATCCCCCACACCATTACACCACCACCACCAGCCTGCACAGTGGTAACAAGGCATGATGGATCCATGTTCTCATTCTGTTTACGCCAAATTCTGACTCTACCATCTGAATGTCTCAACAGAAATCGAGACTCATCAGACCAGGCAACATTTTTCCAGTCTTCAACTGTCCAATTTTGGTGAGCTTGTGCAAATTGTAGCCTCTTTTTCCTATTTGTAGTGGAGATGAGTGGAACCCGGTGGGGTCTTCTGCTGTTGTAGCCCATCCGCCTCAAGGTTGTACGTGTTGTGGCTTCACAAATGCTTTGCTGCATACCTCGGTTGTAACGAGTGGTTATTTCAGTCAAAGTTGCTCTTCTATCAGCTTGAATCAGTCGGCCCATTCTCCACTGACCTCTAGCATCAACAAGGCATTTTCGCCCACAGGACTGCCGCATACTGGATGTTTTTCCCTTTTCACACCATTCTTTGTAAACCCTAGAAATGGTTGTGGAGTTGTGCCTAGGCAGTTCCCGTTAGAGCGTGACTATGGTCCTCGCTCCTGGACGGCTCAGGAGTGGCCCTACAGGGCCCCTGAGGTTACTGTCTGGAGTTGTGTTGCCGAGGTCCCCTAGTGGTGCACCTCGGGGCAGGCTCCCTTATCAGCTCGCTGCCTCCTCCCTTGCGACGGTTTTGTTATACAGTAACCCCTCCCCCTTGGGCAGTGCTTCCAACTTGAAAGATAACTATAGGTTGCGTATGCAACCCCGGTTATCTGAAAAAGGAAGCACTGCCCAAGGGTTGCAAGGTCGCGCGGGAGTCCAAGCTCCCGGCACAAGAGGACGAACCTGTGCTGACGTCACGTTTTATAGAACAGGAAGTGGGAAGGGACCTGTTCTGAGTGACGAGCGCAGGGGCCAATGACAGCTTTGATAGAGTGACGTTTCGATCGGGTTCCTGCGGAAGTGCGCAGAAACCCCTCCCCCTTGGGCAGTGCTTCCTTTTTCAGATAACCGGGGTTGCATACGCAACCTATCATTTTTATATGTATTCTGTTGTTTTTTCATTGGATCTGTGGCACTGCTCCTATTGGATCTAGGGTCCACTGCCATGATAATGCACGGAGGCTGCACAAGTTGCTTGATTGCCCGTGCCAGATATTGTGCAAGTAGATTGGGCCTCGCTCCTAGCTGCACGAGTAGAGCAGACGGCTTTGCTATTGTGAGTGGAGGGCATAAGAGTTGACCTCTGTAGCCCCATAAGAGCGTGACTACGGTCCTCACTCCTGGGCAGCTCAGATGCTGCCCTACGGGGCCCCTGAGTTTACTGTCTGGAGTTGTGTTGCCGAGGCCCCTAGTGGTACACCTTATCAGCTCACTGCCTCCTCCCTTACGATGGTTTTGTTATACAGTAACCCCTCCCCCTTGGGCAGTGCTTCTGACTTGAAAGATAACGATAGGTTGTGAAAAAGGAAGCACTGCCCAAGGGTTGCAAGGTCATGCGGGAGTCCTGGCTCCCGGAAAAAGAGGACGAACCTGTGCTGAAGTCACGTTTTATGGAACAGGATGTGGGAAGGGACCTGTTCTGAATGACGAGCGCAGGGGACAATGGCAGCTTTTACAGAGTGGCGTTTCGATCAGGTTCCTATGGCAGTGTGCAGAAACCCCTCCCCCTTGGGCAGTGCTTCCTTTTTCAGATAACGGGGACAACCTATCATTTTCATCACTGATGTAGGAGTTTCTAGGAGAATACAGGCTATGGCACCATGGGCTCCCCAACCCGCCGGTTGTGTATATGCACTTTTATATTTTGGAAGCGAGGTTGAAATATGTCCACACATAAAAAAATCCACAGTTTAGTTGTTTATTTATAGAAATCAGGAACATGAACCAAATACCTGTGTTTTTGAACTAGTACAAAGTGACGCTCTTGGCCCAGTCCAGAACATGTATAGAGTCGCCTGAACCGGGAATCTGCGAGCAATCAACTGGAGTCACACTACAAGATTTTGAGCACGATTTTGCCCTCACGACAAATCGGCACTGATTCTCACGACAACCAGCCTATGCGCATCCCCGCCACTGATGGTTGTGTAGTGTGAGATGGGCTGCGATGCCATCGCTTGCCCTCCAATCCGATCGTAAGCTTGTCGGAGCCCCTACGATTTTATTAAACATGTTTAATATTCACGACTCAATCAATCGATTAACATTACACAGAGACCGGCAGCAGCCAATGAGAGTTGAGCTGATTGAAGAATAAAAAAGAAACAGAAAGACTAAACATGACAGGAGAATAATATTTTCATACGTATTTATTATTATACTGTGGGATGGATATAGCCTGTGACTGTTGAGCTCTCACATCAGAGTATACAGTATCTGTAGAACTGCAGAAATCCACTGATCCCATTGGTGAAGCTGGACAGCGGACACCTGCGCTACACGAACTTGACCTGTAAATGTCCAGGTCCATGATTGTTTACCATTTCTTTGGATGGATCATATGTTTTTCTGTGAGATCTTGGGATTTTAGAGGTTGTGTTGGAGCTCCCCACGACACAGGATTTCAGATCAGTTGTGAAGTGTGTGTTCCCCTGTACTTAAGCAATCGTGTAGTGTGCGCTCCTTCACGATACAGAAGACATAAATTCAGTGCAAAATAGTTAAAGCCAGGGTATGCAATCCTGAGAGGCTAGCAGTAAGCAAGCTTGTTTTGAAAGCATAGAGCCCGCCCTCGCTTCAGAAGCGTCTCCAAAGCCACGCCCCCTCTATCACACATGACCACACTCACACACAGCAGAGTCTAAGCGCCAGGAGGAGAGACGTGATGGTGGAATCAATCACAACAGTTTCAGATTACCTTATGTCTTATTCACAGGTTAGACATTACAATAATAACGAGCATAAACAACTTATTTACATCAAGGTTCCACTAAGTGAAACAAACCTCCGTAACAATACATTACACACACACACAAAAAAAAATCATGATAAGTTAAAGTTATTCTCGCGGTCCATTCAAAAGCATCTGGCAGTCCGGATTTGGCCTGCAGTCCGACTATTGACTACTCCTAATGTAGGCTATATGTCCCAGTATAGAGTGTATGCATCTCTGTATAGAGTTTGTTCATCTTAGTACAGAATGAATGCGCATCTCAGTATATGCCTCAGTATATAGTGTGTGTAATACAGGGTGAATTATGTTCATAATGGTGCCTCATACACATGAATGGAAAACTGGTGAAGCACAATGGCCTGAACTTCACACAGGTGTTTACTACACTAAGGGAAAAATGACAAGTTTCCACAGAATCAAAATGACATTATGCTGTAGTTATCTGGGCTTACATGGATCCAGTCCAGTGCAAAGTGTCCAACTATTTACACCATCCACTTCTGTTCGGATGGTCCCAGCAAACAATACAAAAATAAAAATAACTTGCTTATCCTCTGTGAGGTGCTAGCCATATTGGGTTTCACATGGGCTATGTGGAACTTCTTCTTCACATCCCATGGAAAAGGAACCCCAGATGGCATAGTGTTGCAAGGGGTGCAGGGCAGGGGTGTAAAGTAAAGAAGTACAAATACTTTGTTCCTGTAATTAAGTACGTTTTTTGAGTATTTGTATTTTACTTAAGTATTTATTATTGGTGGCTACTTTTACTTTTACTCCACTACATTTATGAACAAAATAATGTACTTTTTACTCCACTACATTTCCTACAGACGACTCCGTTACTGTTGCTCACTTCCGTTAGGTCATTAATATGAATATTAAACCTGCTATGCTTCATTCTGCAGTGCCATAGCACCATTCATAGGTCAGTCACACACATTTTACCATTTGGGAAAAACAGTAGAAAGGTGGGGTCAATAGGACCATTTAGGTTTGCTTTCAAAGTATATGCCCACTATCAAAAAAAAAAAGTTTCACTGCGAAGCTACATGAACAAAATATATATCTAACGTTATAATGGGTATCCAAAATGAATAGTTTAGCAGTGCTAATGCTGGTGAGTTTGACGAGTTAAGGGAGAAACAGAAGTACACTGATACCCCGCTCTGAGCACATGGCACAGAGAAGTGAGTATTGATCTGATAGCGCATGTGTACCTGCATCCGAGCTGCAGTGCACTGATAAGTTGTGCTAGTGTACAGTATTGTTTGCTTTCTGCGATTGGAAATGCATTGTATTGGCATGAGGAAGTTTTATTTTAGTAATTAGCAGCTGTTTTGTGTTGCAAAAATCTTAAGCATTTGCGACCAAACATCTTTGTGCACTTTGAACTTAACTTCCTGTTTCCCCCTTATCATTACTATGCATCTAGTTCATATTCTCTGCCACCTAGTGACATACCATTAAATTGCAAATGTAAGAGAACACAACATTTCCCCTTTTGTTTAAAGAATTGTACTACCACACTCTAACAATGGTTTCAACTAAAATCTGGGTTCTAGTTATGACCTGGGAATTCTATCACCTGTTAACAAACAGTGCAAATGAATTATTAATATTAATTCTTTAAGTGCCGTAAGTGCATATGAACAGCAATAAATGATCGTTTAGTTCTGTTCCATGTTCTTATATAACATATTCCTTCAACCAGCCTGGCTCTTTCCTGATATGATGACTTACAGCTCTGGCTGTGTTACTACTAGTAGAAAGATCCACTAATCTCTGCTCCATTGACGGAGTGAAGCTTTCTGGCAGCACATATATGTGAGACGCATCCCATGTCTTTCCATCACTCAGTGTGTAGCTGTGTGGTCCTTTCTGTTGTCTCACTGTAAGTGGCTCATTAAACTTGGACTTGGACATGCACAGGGTTTCTAACACACACATAGCTTCCAGGATGAAGTTCAGGAGTCTTTGCATGTCTCTTTGCATCAATGTATGTTTTCATCTTTTGTTGTTTCTTCTCGACTCTCTTTCTCAACTCATTGTCCTGGTCAACTGGGAGCTTGGGCTGAACTGTAAGTTTGATTCTCATCTTTCTTCCATACATGAGCTGGAAAGGTGAAGTTCCTGTAGTCGCTTGTGGTGTTGCCCTATAGATTTGGAGAAACGCAGTGATGTGCACTTTCCATGGAGCATTCATGAATGCATTCTTTTAACACCCTGTTCCAACATTCCACAGCTCCATTTCCTTCTGGATGGTAGATGGTAGTTCGGATATGTCGTATATCTCTCTCCTCCAGGAAAGTAGACAGTTCTGTGGAGATCAACTGAGGACCATTGTCATTCACTATAGCCTCTGGAGTCCCTTTTTGGCTAAACACAGTTTTCAGGAAGCTGATCACTGTAGCCGAAGTAGCCTGTGGGGCAAAGGCAATTTCTGGCCACTTAGAGTAGTAGTCTATCATAGTAATGGAAAACATGCAGTCTGGGGGACCAGTCTCAAAGGGACAGACTATATCGATGGCAAATTTCTGCCAGGGTCCATCAGGCAGTGAGACTGTTGTCAGCAGTGCCGGAGTAGTTCTCGTTGTCTTGTCATTCAGTTGACAGGACACACATGTAGCTATGACAGACTGTACCAGCACATCCATCTTTGGCCACCAATACAAATCTCTCAGTCTCTGTTTTGTACGGACGGCGCCTTGGTGGCTCTCGTGAGCCAGGTGGACCATGTGGGAACGTAGGCTGAGTGGAACCAGAAGTTTATGACTCCCTCTCAGTATGAGTGACTCATGCAAGGAAAGTTAATTCCTCACCTGGTAGTATGGCAGGATATCTGCAGGCAAGTTGTTGGATGAAGCCGGCCACCCAGTTCTAATGTAAACACGTAGCTTACTCAGCTCAGGGCAAGAGGAACAGGCATTGCTGAAGTCCGACACTGGAACAGCATTTAGGAGAGTGGAGACAGCAGCAACAGTCTCTGGTTCCATTTCTGTGGCACTCTCATCATTGTAGGGCAGCGGTAGATGGGAAAGGCAATCTGCAGTGTGGTTCTGCACTCCTGGCTTGTAAACAATATCGTAGTTAAAGCAAAGTAGCCTAGCAGACCAGGGTGCAACTCTCATACCTGCACAGCCCATGCCTTTTGTAGCTAGGAGTGTAGTTAAGGCCTGGTGGTCAGTCCGTAAGGTGAACTTTTTTCCCCATAAGTAAGTTCTCCAACGTTCGGTAACCCAAATGCAACACTCAAGGAGCAGGAAGCAAAAGCTACAGTGCGTTCAGAGTTATCTGGGTGTATCTGTGTAAGAACACCTCCAGCTCCATAGTCTGAGGCGTCTGTTGACACGATGGTTGGCAGGGCAGAGTCAAACAGAGCAAGTGTTGAGCTGTCAATAATGAGAAGTTTGACCTGTTGAAAACTGTCTTGTGCATCTGTATTCCATTTGAATGTAGCTTCATGAAGCACTTTTCTCATAGGCTCCACAATAGTTGCATAATTCGCGATGAACTTGGCATACCATGCGGTCAGGCCAAGAAAGGACCTGAGAGACACAGCATTGTTTGGAGCCAGAGCATCTCAGATGGCCACAATGTGGTCATCATTTGGCAGCAAACCATCCTTACTGATGGTGTGACCCAGAAAACTCAGCTTCTGCTGGTAGAACTTGCATTTTTCTGCATTCAGACATAGTCCAGCCTCCTGGAGCCTGTAGAGCACTGCTTTCAGGCATGTTTCATGGGTTGAACGTGAGGACGAGTACACAATTATGTTATCAAGGTAGGCTTGTACACCAGATAGGCCTTGTAGCACAGTTGACATCATCTTCTGAAATGCTGATGGCGCAGAAGCTAACCCGTAGCAGACTCTTGTATCTGAAGAGCCCTTTATGAGTAATGAAGGCGGTCATGTCTCTGCTTTCCTCGTGCAGAGGAACCTGATGATTGGCATTTGCAAGATCAATACTTGAGAACATGGCTGCACCTCTGAGCTCTCAGTTATTAGGTAGCAATCAGTTATCACAGCCTTATTGGGCTCCCTGAGGTCTGTGCACATTCTTATTCTTTTTGATTCTTTCTTTGTGTTACCACAATTGGTGAGACCCAGGGTGAGGCATCAGTTCTCTCTATGATGTCAGCTTCTATTATTATTATTATTATTTTTATTTCTTGGCAGACGCCCTTAGCCAGGGCAACTTACAACATAAGTATGCGTTTAAACTCTGCAGAAACAGCATCTCTCACCGAAAAGGGCAGTCTCCTCAATTTCTGTTGCACAGGTTTCACATCCTCTCACACTTTTACTTAATGCACAAAGTTAGCAGCACAGCCAAAAGTAGGGCTATTAGGATCAGTTACCTTCTAGGCAGGTGCAGGTGGTGCAACCTTGGCTGTTGTGAAGACAGCGTCACTTCATTTCCAACAATGACCATTTCCAATGCCTGGAATAGGTCCAGCCCAAGCAATAGTGATCCTGACTTGACAATGTAGAATGAAACTGGAGCTGAATGTCCATCGTGTAATACATGTGTATCCAGGCGACCCAGTACTGGAATCCTCTGCCTGGAATAGGTCACCAAAGGCACTTTAATCTGTTTCAGAGGTATATTGCTGAAGAAATTCTGATACACATACTCAGGCAGCAACGAAACGCATGATCCAGTATCCACTATAAGGGTGAATTGCTTAGCAGTACCAGCAGTGCCTATATCTGCAGTACAAAGTATTTTTTTCTCTTGAGGTGCAGTCTCTTTCATGTATAGCACCGTACGCTCTGGTGTAACAGTTCCTCTGACATTATGCTTTTGACCTGAACGACATACTTTAGCAAAGTGACCAGTCTTTCCACATGATTTACATGTCATCTTATCAGCAGGGCATTTAGATGAATTTACCAAGTGCTTATCAGAGTCACATCTGTAGCATTTTCATGCATTTTCTGTCTTTGTTTGATGTTCAGTTTTTGTATATTTACCTGAACCAGTACATTTCTGTCTCCTCTTGTTAATATGCACCTCCTGTATAGACAGTTTATTTTTCGATTGCGCGCCAGCCTCAGGCACAGCTGATTCAACTTGGTTAGCAATGGAAATAGCCTTTTCTATTGTTAATTTCTCTTCTATTATTATTATTATTATTATTATTATTATTATTATTTATTTATTGGCAGACGACCTTATCCAGGGTGACTTACAACATGAGTGCAAAACAAAGTGCAAAAATACAGTTCAGTAGAGGCATCAGTCATTACAAATTCAATTTACAATTTACACAGGCAAGTACAGTAAGGGAGGTCCTTCATCCTGGATGGTAAAAGCTAAGTGCTGTCAAGATGTAGGGTCACAGTCAAGGGCTACGGGGAAAGGGAGCAAGGAGGAAACAATCAAAAATGCAAGAAGCATGATAAAATGCTGTGAAGTGCTATCTTACGGGGATCAAAGGACTAATATGACAAGTACTGTCTGAAAAGATGTGTCTTGAGTAAGCGCCGGAAGGAGGTCAAGGACTCTGCTGTTTTGACTTCGGTGGGAAGGTCGTTCCACCATTTAGGGGCCAGGGATGAGAAGGAGTGGCTCTGGAGGAAGGGGAGTGGAGAGGAGGTAGAGTTAGTCTTCTGGCACCGGAAGACCGCAGTGGTCTGGAGGGGATGTATGGAGAGACGTGTGTCTGAAGGTAGCTTGGTGCAGTGTGGTCGAGACAGTGGTAGGTGAGGGTCAATGTCTTGAACTGAATGCGTGCCGGTATCGGGAGCCAGTGGAGGGAGCAGAGCAGTGGAGTAGCGTGTGCGAAGCGGGGCAGAGAGAATACCAGACGAGCCGCAGAGTCTTGATGAGCTGGAGCGGCAGTTGCAGGCAGGCCGGCCAGGAGGGAGTTGCAGTAGTCCATGCGGGAGAGGACCAGTGACTGGATGAGCAGCTGAGTCAAGTAGTCGGTGAGGAAGGGACGGATCCGGCGTATGTTGCTCAGGAAGAATCTACAGGTGCGCGTCAGCGTGGTGATGTGCTGGGTGTAGGAGAGCGCAGGATCAAGGGTGACTCCTAGATTTTTAGCGGAAGAAGGAGAGTGTGGTGGATTCTAAGGGGATCAAGATAGGGAGGTCAGCAGAAGGTGAGGAAGAGTGGGGGAAAAACAGGAGATCCGATTTGGAGAGGTTGAGCTTGAGGTGGTGCGAGTGCATCCTGGTGGAAATTGCAGACAAGCAGGAAGAGATGTGAGAGGGGATGAGAGGGTCAGAAGAGGGAGAAGACAGGAAGATCTGGGCATCATCAGCATAGAAGTGGTAGGAGAAACCATGGGAAGCGATGAGGGGGCCCAGCGAGCGAGTGTAGAGAGAGAACAGGAGCGGGCCCAGGACGGAGCCTTGGGGAACGCCTGTGAGGAGAGGTTGAGGGGTGGATGAGGAGCCTTGCCATGTCACTTGGTAGGACCGGTCACTGAGGTAGGAGGAGAACCAGGTGAGAGCAGTCCCAGAGATTCCAAGGTCAGCGAGGCAGGAGAGGAGGATGGAGTGATCAACGGTGTCAAATGCTGCGGAGAGATCAAGGAGGATGAGGACTGAGGAGAGGGAGGCCGCCCGAGCACAGCTGAGGGAGTCAGTGACAGCCAGGAGAGCCGTCTCTATATGTGGAGCAGAGGGAGGCAGGAGATGTAGGAGAGAGTGTGGACCAATGGGAAGAGGGTTGACAGAACAAGTGCACATGGTGACGATGAATGTTAATTGGATGTTTGTACATGTTACTGTGGAATGTCAGAACTGGGTTTAGAATTATGGGGATGATGACCTTTGGTGGCTGACTGGGGAAGTGTGGGGTGAAGATATTACACTTTCCCTCTCCCAGCAGCTGTGCTCTTCTTTTCCCTCCTCCCAAAACCATTATGTTCTTCTGCCTTCTACCCTGTCCCTCCCTCTCCTGTACTCTCTCTATCCTCACTCATCTCTTCTCCCTTTCTTCCTCTCTCCTTTCTCTCTCTCCTGTTCTTATCTTCACCAGAATTTGGATAAGTGTTTTACCTATGTTTCATGTTTACGTTAATTAATGGTAATTATTCCCCATTATCCCTATCCTCTCAGACTCAAATCAGCTCTCTGTTGTCTTGTTTTTCTAACTTCCCCTCTCTTCCCTCCCTTCCCTCCCACTCCCCCTCCCCCTCTCCCCTTCCCCTCTCCTCTCTCTCCACTGTCCCTGTAATATCTGTCCCTCTATCCCTCTCTCTTCTCCCAGTTTTCCTCTCTCAATATTCTTCCTTGACATGACTAGATGGCAAATGTGAGCAGACAGAGATACAGTGCAGGTCTCTCTTTCTCCTCAGACTGTCCCAATTCCGTTCAGAAGATCTTTAACAGCGTGACAAGTTTTGACAAAGCATTTACAGTGCAGCAGAACAGTGCAAAAGGTGTTGCATATTAAATACATTACTGTACACAGATACATACAGGACAGTTACAGACAGATGACTTAATAAAGTGCTGAGTTAATATTTGGCCATTCCTATTTTTACATTGGATAGTATAGTAGAAGGCTTAGTAGCCCATAATAGTGAAAACAAAATACAAAAGACAAATGAAATAACTGTCAGTGTGTTAAAGAGCCACATGGTCTGTAGTCTTCAGCTCCTCATCATCACTTTTAATCATGAAAGGAGGCACTAATTTGATCACCTGTTCTCTTCTTTCCCTCTCCCTCTATCCTTCCCATTGTGTGCTCCCTCCCTCCCTGTCTAAGCTCCTACCTCCTTCCTATTTTTTCCAATCATCCCTCTCCTCTCTACCCTCAATCCCTGTCCTCTCTTCCTCTCCATTCTTCTTTGTTCTGCTCCACACTCTCTAGTGGTAACTGATCTGTCCTTCAGCTTCCCAAACTTTCATCACATATTGATGACAATAAAACATTATTGTTGCTACATACCAGTACAATCACCAAATAAGAGAGAAGGTTAGAGGCACCACTACCACTCTCCCTCACCACTCTCTCCCTCTCTGTCTCCCCCTCACCACTCCCTCCCGCTCTCCTGTCTCCCTCTCCTCCATCTCACCCATTTGTCCTTTTCTATCCAGAGCTCTTCTCCTTTCTCCCTCTCCTATCCCTCCCCACTCTCCTCTCACTCTTTCCCCCCCTTGTTGTTAACTGTCCCCCTCTTGCTTTTTCTCTGACAGTTTTCTTTCTCAGTTCCCATCTCCTCTGTCCCTCTTTCCCCCCACCCTCCTCTCATTCATTTTATTCTTATATTTCTTTAATCATCTCTTCTCTCCTCCTGTCCTCTCCCTCTGCTGCTTCCCTTCTCCTTTCTCTCCCTCTACACTCTGCACCCCTTCCTCTCTTCCTGTCCCCTCTCTACTTTTCCCTATCTTTCCCTCTAACTCTCCTTATTCCCTCTCCTTCTCCCTGCTCCCCTCTTCCTCTCTCCCTCTCTATCATACTGACACTCCCCTCATCCTCATATTCCCTCCTTTTTCTTTCCCTCCCCTTTTCACTCACTACCACTAATCCCTCCACCTCTTTTCTTTCACCCTCTCTTTCTTTCCTCTATATTCTTCCCCAGTCCTCCATTTCTTGCTTCTGGTGTCTCTCCTCTTTCTCCTTCTCCCCAATATATCCATCTCCATTCTCTACACCATTCTGCCCTTTCTTTCCTCTCCTCTCTGCCACCCTTAAGAACATAAGAAAGTGTTCAATAGAGAGGAGGCCATTCACCCCATCGTGCCCGTTTGGTGTCCCTTAGTAACTAAGTGATCCAAGGGTCCTATGTAGTCTATTTTTAAATGTTCCCAAATTTTCAGCTTCAACCACACCCTTGTCTCTCCCTCCATCTGCAATCATTTCCCTTCTTCCTCTCTCCCCCCTACTTTTCTTCTCCCCATCTTCCCTTTGTCTTTCTCTTTCAGCCAGTTGTTTTTCACATTCACCCCATCTCCTCACCTGCTCTTGTCTCATTCTCTTTCCCTTTACCGCTACACCCTAATTCCCTCTCCCTGTCCTCTCTCTCCTCTCCTGTCTCTCTCCACTCTCCTGTCTCCACCACTCTCCAACCTCCTCTCCCACACCTTCCTCTTCCCTTTTATTCTCTAAGTTTGCCTAATCTCCTCATTATCTCCTCTCTGTAGTCCTCTCAGGTGACATGGTGGTTAGTACTGCTGCCTCACAGAGCCAGGGTCCTGGGTTTGAGTCTTGGCTTGGGGTGACTGGCTGTGTGGAGTTTGCATGTTCTTCCCATGTCTACATGGGCACTCTGGCTTCCTCCACTGTCCAAAGACATGCAAGTTAGGTTAATTGGCTTCTCTAAATTGCCGTGTGTGTGTTGCCCAGCAATAGACTGGCATTCCTGCCTTGTGCCCTGTGCTTGCAAGGATCAGCTCTGGCTTCCCTGCAAACCTTACCACAACAAGCAGTTTCAAAGATGGATATATTCTTCTCTCTGTACCCTACTAATTATTAATATTATTTATGATTATCCTCTTTATATTTTATGCCTACCTGCTCTCCGTCTCATCCTCTTATTTCTCACTACCGTTCCACTTCCTCTTCCCGTCTCCATGTTATTTTGCCTCTCCTCCCCCCTCCTCTTGCAGCTCTCCTCTCTCCCTCACTGTGTGCATCCTCCTCCCTTTCTGTTTCTCCTCCCTCCAAACATTTTATTTCCTGTCTGATACTTCTTCTACTTACTCTCTTCATTCATCTACCTCTCCTCACCTCTATCAATCAACCTCTACCTCTATCAATATACCTCTTCCCTCTTCTACCTCTCCTCCCCTTTTCTCAATCTACCCCTCCCCTCTTGTCTGTCGACATCTTCATACCCCTCTCCATCTACATCTTCTCTCTTCTAACTCCTCCCTTTCTTCTTCTCATTTGCATATTCTTTCTCTTCCGTAACTATCCTTTCCATCCTCTCCATGAACTCCCACCTCCTTTCATCAACCTCTCTCTATTTACACCTCCTATCTCTCCCTCTCCTTTCTCCTCCTCTCCGTCAGTCTAGTGTAGAGGTGCACAATTAGCACAGACCCCCCAAGAAGCTGGAGGTCCTCAGTTTATTCCACACAGAGCTCTGAGTCACAAGCACACTGACTCCACAGAGTGAAGCTGCATCTAATATACTGTACAGGCTTTATAGAACACATCGTATTTTAATGTTTCCCCCCAATGCTATTCCCCACCACTGTCCTCCCTCAATCTTCCCCCTGAGTCAACACCATCCACATCCTCCACAGAACATGCATCCTTCCGCACATGTTCTCCTCGCTGTCAGCTGACCTGTCCATCTGCTTGCAAAGCCCACGTTACAGGAGGGTGAATGTCCAGGATCGATCCTGTGTCTGTGTGTCTGTCTGTGAGGATTTGTCCTCAGGCTGCAATATTAGAGCTGGAGAGAGACGTTATTCAACATTTCTTTAGCTCCTTCACCTGCCTCTCCCCTCCACCCTCTCCCTCCTTTGTCTCATCTAAATTCTCTCCCTCTCTTCCTTACCCCCTCCATCTTCCTCCATTCCTTCCCTGTCCTTCCTGTCATATCTTCCATCCCTCCATCTCTCCTCCTATTCTACCCTCCCTTCCCAGCTCTCACTTCCCTCCTTTTCCTGAATCTCTCCATCTCACTCTTCTCCCCCTACTTTTCCTTTCATCACCCCCCTCTCCATTTCCTCTAGTCTCACTCTGTTCCTCTTCTTCTCTGATGATGATTATCATTATTATTGTTATTATTATTATTATTATTATTATTATTATTATTATTATTATTACTGGACTCCAGTTGTGCTCCAGTTGATTCTAGTGCAGATGTTCTCTCTTCTCTTCTCCCTCTTGTCTGCAGATGCCTGTCGACTCACATTGGACCCCAACACAGCGCACAGACACCTGTCTCTGTCTGAGAGGAACAGAAAGGTCACATGGGAGACAGAAGAGTCACCCCCTGATCATCCAGAGAGATTTGACTGGTGGGAGCAAGTGCTGTGCAGAGAGGGTCTGACTGGCTGCTGTTACTGGGAGGTTGAGTGCAATGGGGGGTTCAATGAAGTAGGAGTCACATATAAAGGAATCATCAGGAAAGGAAGTGGTGAGGACTGTCAGCTTGGATGCAATGACAAGTCCTGGAGTTTGGAGTGCTGGGGTTCCAGTTGCACAGCCCGGCACAATAACAATGAGACTGCCATACCTGTCCCCCCACCCCACAGAGTAGCAGTGTATCTGGACTGGCCAGCCAGCACTCTGTCATTTTACAGTGTCTCCTCTGACACACTGACCCTCCTGCACACCTTACACAGCACATTCACTGAGCCCCTATATCCAGGGTTTGGGGTTTATGATTATGGCTCCAGTGTGTCCCTGTGTCAGCTGGAGTAGCTGGTGTGTCCTGTAAGAGCCTCTGTCCTCAGCGCCCCTCAGTGGAGTGAATGAGTCCAGCTGCTCTCCCCACAAGACCTGCTGCTCTCTCCCTCTCTCCCTGCAGGAGTCCCACAGCACAGGCAGCTCCCCTAGGGACACCCAAGTCCTGCTGACAAGGGGTGGACAAGCACAGCAGTGAGGCTTTCTGACCACCGGCCATCTCCAGGAAGCCCTGGCCAGAATGACTTATCCTCAGCTGTGTATCTAATCTTGAGCACCAGTGGTTTTGAGGTTTCAGTCCCAGTTTAGAGCTGCTTCAGGGGAGGCACCTCACCAGGTCTGCACTGATGGGACATTAATTAATTAACATTCATTAACATAGGAAATTAAAGTGTGAAGACAGGTATCGTGCTGGAGGCAAAGCTGTTCCGAGCCTGCTGGGTCTTTGTGCTCAGGAACCTTATTTGAAAGGTTTGCCATCACCTTTCCCCAACTTGTTGGCTTTGCCTCCAGCATGATACTTGTCTTCACACTTTCCTTTCCTATGTTAATTAATGTTAATTAATTAATGTCCCATCAGTGCAGACCTGGTGAGGTGCCTCCCCTGAAGCAGCTCTGAACTGGGACTAAAGCCTCAAAAACAATAGTACTTCCCACCGAAGTCAAAACACCAGAGTCCTTGACCTCCTTCCGGTGCTTACTTAAGACACATCTTTTCAGACAGTACTTGTAATATTAATCCCTGTAAGATAGCACTTCACAGCATTTCTTGCATTACTATTACTTGTATTATTGATTGATTTCCCCATTGCTCCCTTTCCCATAGCCCTTGACTGTGACCTTGACAGAACTTAGCTTTTACTTTCCAGGATGTAGGACCTCACTTACTGTACTTACCTGTGTAAATTGGAAGTTGTAAAATTTATCATACTTAGAATTGCTTTAATGTAAATTTTAATTTGTAATGTTTGATGCCTTGTACTTAATGGTATTCTGGCACTTTGTATTGCACTTTTGTTGTAAGTCGCCCTGGATAAGGGCATCTGCCAAGTAATAATAATAATAATAATAATAATAATAATAATAATAATAATAATAATAACAGGATCTGAAGAGAGAAGAATCAATCTAACAGGCTTCTAACTTCTCTCTTCCTGCATGTGCTGCATCCCACTAACGTGCAAAGGACATTAAACTCTCCCATATATTAAGCCCAGTTTTCTTGAATTAACATAATATGTAACTTCATAGGTATCGTTGTGTGTTTGGTTATTAAATAAAATGAGTTATCACACCATTTATTAGTAATACATTTTTGATTAATTGTAATTCTATGACACCGTCACTGTCTTACTCAGTTCAAGAAGTGATTATATAATCTCAGGGCACATCTCTCATAAATCACTTCCACTTCACAGGCAGAGCACAATTATCTATGCACGAATTAGGTATAAGCTCAAAACACTCAAAGCTATTCATGAGGGGACCAATCAGAATCAGGGCATAATCAATATTGAAAATCGTAAATCTGATAAAGACAATACCCGATACCTGAACTTGGCAGTTGTGGGAATTGGCAATTTGCACTTGAGTAGAATGGTGGGCTCCATAGGCATTGCCAGCTATTTTATGGCATGTGACGTCACTTGTTTATTATTCCTACGTCATATCCGGACAGAAGTGTACACCCATATCGCCCTAATTCCCCACGATGACCCCCCTTCATCTATCGACCTACCCCCCTCCTTCTAGCCCAGAAGTGTAATCCCCCATGATCCCTCCCTGGAAAATCTCCTCTCTATTTAAGATTCAGCGCTACACAACACAGCTTTATTTCTCATCGCTTGAAACAATACAACCTTTTCAAAATGTCCAACAAAGTCAACAAGAAACCCAGTGATAAGAAAACCCGTGCTAGGGTTCCTTCACTCACCAATCTGAAGATTGAGCGGTCTTGGCTACTGACCAATGGTGAGCGACAAGGTTACCGCTTTAAAAGGGATCTGTGTTATGTCGGTGTGGAGCTTTTGCTTTGGGTGAGAAGGATGTTATATCGGAACCTTTTGAGAAAGTAATTGAATACTCTTATGAGGACTGGTTGAAGGTAACCATCTGGAGAGATGTTGGACATGTGGATAAGGCGCTAGAAGTATTGTATGAGGGGTCAAGAGAAACGGTACCTATGAGACAGGGCTTTGAAAGTTGTGAATGGGAAAACTTTCTGTGTTCCGGAAGAGTTGTTAAGAGTCTAACTATGACTGATGACCACAAGTTGTTGTTTAGGTGGACCGTTATTACAAACCCTATTGACGCTGTTGCTTTGGAGCAAGAAAAACAGGTTACTGAAATCGTTTTTGATTGTACTGACTGGCCGTTTTTGAAAGATGTCATAACCGATATAAATGAAGATTTTGATACCTTGATCAAATGTGTTGAAATGGACTCTATTAAAATGAGACTATGTTGGATTATGGATTATATTTCCCCTTTGAAGGACGGTAACAACGCTGAAATAGATGGCTTGTGGGGGTTTGGTGGTGGGTCCGGAGCCGTAGGGGCCAATCTGTTCTAAGAGGGTGGGCTATCGTGACGTAGTGAAGAGACAGTATAAAAAGCACATCAACCCCCGATCAAGGCTTAAAGAGAATGTCTTACCCGAAAGCGATGGATGTCGACAGGCTCTACAACCTTCTCCAATCCCGGGATCTACCTTGGTTCTATTCACCCGATTTTGTATACATGCCTGAAACCTCTGACTGCGGCCACCCTCCGGGACCTCAACCCCCGATTCCGCAAGACGAAACAGGACGCTTTGCAATGGACGTCGAAGCTAGTCTCTGGGATGCACAGGCTCAGGAGATCCTGAACAGTTCTGCTTTTGCTGCACTGTCTATCGCTGACTCGTCTCAGGATGGGGGTGTTGTAGAAACAACCCACAGCCCGCCAAGCGACCCAATGAGCAGCGAACCTCCCCAGGGGGTGATGAAGATAAAGGATTTATGCCTGGCATGCAGGTCGATGTAAGCAGAGTTGTTAAAAGTGCCCTGGTGTATATTATTATTATTATTATTATTATTATTATTATTATTATTATTATTATTATTATTATTATTTCTTGGCAGACGCCCTTATCCAGGGCGACTTACAACATAAGTGCAAACAAGTGCAAAAATACAGAGAATATTCTGCAAGCTCTCATCGACCAAACCCTGATATCAGTCTGTCAGGGTTGTGAAGTGAATCACCCCAGCCAGTTGAGGCACAGCTGTCTGTTTGAACCAGATGCCTATTATTTCCGATTCTATTTCGATGTGTTTTACAGAAGACTGAAAAAAACGTGGCTGAAGCCGGTGCTAATCAAGGCGCTATCTTACTCCCATCTGCGGGCCACCCCCGGGCAAGTCCAGAAAATCATAGATGAAGATTTTGCTGGAGCTGAAAAATGAGCCGTATATAAAAGAGAAACTTGATCAGCTGTTCAATGACCTGGATGAGCCATGTAGAATAAACGCCGGGAAGCTAAAACAGTATTTCTTCCGTAAAGAAGTTAAAGCTGAGACCTGCAAAGAATTTGAGCTCTACGCCACCGATTCAGACTCTGACCTGAACTGAGGGACCTGGAAGATGGGAAATGTTCTGGACTGCTTCTGCAACTGGCTCTGCCATCAACGCTCGGTGGGTAGCCTGAGAGCTCTATTACACCATGTGTTTGACAAAAAAGTAGCCAATGCGAGCCTTTTCTCTACAGATTTAAATGTAGATGAGGACCAGCATTCAAACCTGGAAAAGTTAACGGTCGCCGTAACAGATAATGGGGGGTACGAAAACTGGAGTGAGATGGTCGAGGGCACCCAGAAGGATGTTAGTCCTTTTCATCATCATCTGTATGAACTTTTACTGATCATGTTTAACAAACCTTTGTTTACTTTTAAAATAGCCCATATTGTTGTTTTATTTGTGTATGTAACCGATGTGTGTGCCTACAAGATAAAAAACCATGTCGTTGTCGATATAGAACAAGTAACCAATCATCTGATTTATTTTTGTTTGGACCGTAGAAAAAAATGTTGTGTATGTTATACTTTTCTCAATTGTCTAAAAAGAGGTGTTTGTTCGCTTGAAATTGAATTAAAAAAAATGTATAAAAATTTTACTCATTGTGTTGTGTGATCTGACAGAATGACTCTGCAAGCTCCCCAGATGAAGGATTTGTACTACAACCCGGCTAAGGCTGGTGGTTTGGCTGGTAAGAAAGGTTTTCAAAGAGGACTTACTGAGGCTGGGGTTAAGGCTAAGGATGAGGTTGTTTCAAAATGGCTAAGGGAACAAGACGCCTTTCCCCTACATAAACCGCTCAGAATTAACTTTAAAATAAATCGTGTCTGACATTGAAATCAGCGGCTAAAAACATTGTTAGTGACGTGTTCGCCAATGTTATGAACCGCTTGGCTAGCCATGAGCATCAGGAGGGTTCGGGACTCATGGTGATGTTGAGGGGCGGGGGTAAAAGAAGAAGCAGCAGACGCCCACCAGGGCAGCGAAGACCAATTTATAACTTTTTTGAAATGCGTTTTTCTGGATTTTTTTGTTGTTATTCTGTCTCTCATTGTTAAAATACACCTACCATTAAAATTATAGGCTGATAATTTCTTTGTCAGTGGGCAAACGTATAAAATCAGCAGGGGATCAAATACTTTTTTCCCTCACTGTATATATATAAACAGCTACCTTAAAGCACAAACACAGCAACACACAGCAACACACGCGCCTATACAAACAATTAAAGTATACCTTTGTTAATCACAGAGCCATTCAAAACTATTGCCTCCACGTTGGGTATTAAAGATTGTTGACTGTCTGTAAAATAAGGTTACAGTTCTTAAAACAGATGTTATAGCCTTATTTACAAAACATGAGTATAATGCATGCCGCAACAATCAAAGGAATCTGAAGTCAAAGTCCGTGATGCTGTTTCCGGCCATTGTAGCTCTTCAGTAGCAGAGGTCTTCTCTTCACTTCACTCGGGAGGTGCGGATGATGCATCAAGACGGTGCCCTAACCACATATTTATGCCTATGAATCTGGGGTGGGGTTCATTTTTCTGCCACACCCCCAGATTTCAGTCGCCTTGTTAAACACACCCCACAACCAATCAGCTCTCTCAGCGGCATAATTCAAATGAGCGCCAAACTGGCGCCTTACTGGCTCGGTGTCCAGATTTTCTGGTACAAAACTAATTCTAAATACGGTGTCATTTATAACTGGTTCACAAATCACACAATTGAAATAATTTCGCAAACTTGCAAGTTTTTAAATATAAATCATTGAAAATAAAACAGGTACAATTTGTTAAAAACGTCACTTCTCTGATACTCCAACTTAAAGTATTGAATAACAGTATTGTGGAACCGAACTTTGAATTGCAAACAATTTGACACACTTTTGGTAGTGTTTATGTATTGTACTCTTACCAGATAAAATAGCTTATTATGAGATCTTCCCCCCACACTTTCTCAGCTCCCCACCAGAGGTCATCATCCCCAGAATTCTAAACCCAGCAACTTGATATTCCACAGCAACTTGTGCAATCATCCAATTAACATTCCTTGTCACCATGTGCACTTGTTACATCAGCCCTCTTCCCCCATTGGTCTACACTCTCTCCTCTGTCTTCTGCCTCCCTCAGGTTCTCCTATACCCCTTTACTGCACTCAAGCTGTGTAAAGTCTTATACACTCTTAGTATGTTTTCTGAGTAAAACTGTTTTGTGAGCCTTATTGGCCACCTGACCCTTTGCTTGACTCATTGACAAATCTCTGAATGGGGCCCCTGAGGGGCAACAAAATGGAATCTAAAGCACTGACCGCACCGCAACTTTCCCATAGTTATCATTATGTTGGCCCTGAAATGCAAAACACATGTGAATAAATAAAATTAAAAAAACTTTACAAAACACCAGGAAACTAAAAAAAAAAGTGTCTGCAAAACTTAAAGTTGCTGCAAACTAACAACAATGTCTGCAACATTAAAAAAGTAAGAAAATTATTCAATCTGCATAGGCATAGTGGTTAATGAACTCAGCGATGTGGGTTCGATTCCAGATGTGGGGGTGATTTTAGGCCTTTATCTTTATTTATTTATATATTTAGTTTTTTCTTAAGTTAAAAGGTATCACAGCAAAAATCAAACAAAAGGTGATTCATATGTTTTTTACACAGCTTCTCTTAATTAGAATTGTCTTTCAATAACACGGTTCAGGGAACATGAACTCCTGTAAGACAAAGCTGGAAAATTAATTAATTGATATCCAGTTAGAATGGATTAATAATCGAATTCAGCCAAACTAAATGTAAGAAATAATAATAAAAATACAATAAATTATAATAATAGGACATCCAAATATGCACTGAATTTAATCAAAGCAGTGAAATAAAATAAATAAATAAATAAATAATTCATTAGCTTTGTTAGAAGGACTGTTAACACTTAATTTTCAAAAGATAAAAATAAACTCACTTTCTGAGTAACATTTCTTACGTAAACCACCAAGGCTATAGCGACTACAGCACTGTAGGAGAATGTTGGACACACACAGCAGTAGTAATGTACATAATGCATAATGTGTTTGTTGCTGTGTTTGCATATTATCCTGCATTATGACGCCCTACATACATACAGTAAATTATGGTTATTGGGTAATATTTATTACTACGTCCACAATATTGTGTTTGCAATACTACATGTATGAACCTCGTTGTATGCCCTGTAAGGACAATGGCAGAGGTGTACACTATATTACCAAGGAGTTATGCATTTGGGATCTGTCCAAACATAAGCATTTCTTCTTCTTCTTTTTCTTAGACTCCAATCGATACGTATAGGTGTGTTACCAAAACATGTCGTTCTTTATAATTCCTATTTCCTACCTTATGTTGTAAGTAAAACCACATATAAAATACTCCAGCCTGTCTTGTGTTAGAGGTATTTTTAATACCTACGAAAACAATAGAAAGACAACAGAATACCAGTAGCTTGAGCTAAAGTACGTTTCCTGGTTTGCAGAATTGATGAATACTAGTTTCTCAGAGATCCAATCATTTTCTTCTCCTTACCGTCAAAGCCCACCTACTTTATTTGTTAGTTCCGGTATAGAATTTGATTTAGTTTGCAGCATCTTTTTTAATGTTGCATACACTTGTTAGTTTGCTGACACTTTTTTAATGTTGCAGACATTAGTTTTGTTAGTTTGCAGACACATTTTAAAGTTTGCAGCAACGTTTTTAATGTATTTTGTTTTAGTTGTAAAGTAATCTTTTTCTTATTTGCATGTGTTTTGCACTTCAGGGCCACTGTACATACAGTACATCCAGAAAGTATTCACAGCACTTCACTTTTTCCACATTTTGTTATGTTACAGCCTTATTCCAAAATGGATTAAATTCATTATTTTCCTCAAAATTCTAAAAACAATAACCCATAATGACAACATGAAAGACGTTTGTTTGAAATCTTTGCAAATGTATTAAAAATAAAAAACAAAAAAGCACATGTACATAAGTATTCACAGCCTTTGCCATGACACTCAAAATTGAGCTCAGGTGCATCCTGTTTCCACTGATCATCCTTGAGATGTTTCTACAACTTGATTGGAGTCCACCTGTGGTAAATTCAGTTGATTGGACATGATTTGGAAAGGCACACACCTGTCTATATAAGGTGCCACATTTAACAGTGTATGTCAGAGCACAAACCAAGCCATGAAGTCCAAGGAATTGTCTGTAGACCTCCGAGACAGGATTGTATTAAGGCACAGATCTGGGGAAGGGTACAGAAGAATTTCTGCAGCATTGAAGGTCCCAATGAGCACAGTGGCCTCCATCATCTGTAAATGGAAGACATTTGGAACCACCAGGACTCGCCCCGAACAAACTGAGCGATCGGGGGAGAAGGGCCTTAGTCAGGGAGGTGACCAAGAACCTGATGGTCACTGTGACAGAGCTCCAGCATGTCTCTGTGGAGAGAGGAGAACCTTCCAGAAGAACAACCATCTGTGCAGCACTCCACCAATCAGGCCTGTATGGTAGAGTGGCCAGACGGAAGCCACTCCTAAGTAAAAGGCACATGACAGCCCACCTGGAGTTTGCCAAAAGGCACCTGAAGGACTCTCAGACCATGAGAAACAAAATTCTCTGGTCTGATGAAACAAAGATTGAACTCTTTGGCCTGAATGGCAAGCATCATGTCTGGAGGAAACCAGGCACCGCTCATCACCTGGCCAATACCATCCCTACAGTGAAGCATGGTGGTGGCAGCAACATGCAGTGGGGATGTTTTTCAGTGGCAAGAACTGGGAGACTAGTCAGGATCAAGGGAAAGATGAATGCAGCAATGTACAGAGACATCCTTGATGAAAACCTGCTCCAGAGCACTCTGGACCTCAGATTGGGGCGAAGGTCCATCGTCCAACAGGACAACGACCCTAAGCACACAGGAAAGATAACAAAGGAGTGTCTACAGGACAACTCTGTGAATGTACTTGAGTGGCCCAGCCAGAGCCCAGACTTGAACCCGATTGAACATCTCTGGAGAGATCTGAAAATGGCTGTGCACCGACGCTCCCCATCCAACCTGATGGAGCTTGAGAGGTCCTGCAAAGAAGAATGGGAGAAACTGCCCAAAAATAGGTGTGCCAAGCTTGTGCTCATACTCAAAAGACTTGAAGCTGTAATTGGTGCCAAAGGGGCTTCAACAAAGTATTGAGCAAAGGCTGTGAATACTTATGTACAGTGAGGGAAAAAAGTATTTGATCCCCTGCTATTTTTGTACATTTGCCTACTGACAAAGAAATGATCAGTCTATAATTTTAATGGTAGGAGTATTTTAACAGTGAGAGAATAAATAACAATAAAATAACAATAAAAAAATCCAGAAAAACGCATTTCAAAAAAGTTATAAATTGATTTGCATGTTAATGAGGGAAATAAGTATTTGATCCCCTATCAATCAGCAAGATTTCTGGCTCCCAGGTGTCTTTTATACAGGTAATGAGCTGAGATTAGGAGCACTCTCTTAAAGGGAGTTGTTACCTGTATAAAAGACACCTGTCCATAGAAGCAATCAATCAATCAGATTCCAAACTCTCCACCATGGCCAAGACCAAAGAGCTTGGTGAAAAGGTGACAACAGTTGGTGCGATTATTTGCAAATGGAAGAAACACAAAATAACTGTCAGTCTCCCTCGGTCTGGGGCTCCATGCAAGATCTCACCTCATGGAGTTTCAATGATCATGAGAACGGTGAGGAATCAGCCCAGAACTACATGGGAGGATCTTGTTAATGATCTCAAGGCAGCTGAGACCATAGTCACCAAGAAAACAATTGGTAACACACTACGCCATGAAGGACTGAAATCCTGCAGCGCCCACAAGGTCCCCCTGCTCAAGAAAGCACATGTACAGGCCCGTCTGAAGTTTGCCAATGAACATCTGAATAATTCAGAGGAGAACTTTGTGAAAGTGTTGTGGTCAGATGAGACCAAAATCAAGCTCTTTGGCATCAACTCAACTCGCCGTGTTTGGAGGAGGAGGAATGACCCTAAGAACACCATCCCCACCGTCAAACATGGAGGTGGAAACATTATGCTTTGGGGGTGTTTTTCTGCTAAGGAGACAGGACAACTGCACCGCATCAAAGGGACGATGGACGGGGCCATGTACCGTCAAATCTTGGGTGAGAATCTCCTTCCCTGAGCCAGGGCATTGAAAATGGGTCGTGGATGGGTATTCCAGCATGACAATGACCCAAAACACACAGCCAAGGCAAAAAAGGAGTGGCTCAAGAAGAAGCACATTAAGGTCCTGGAGTGGCCTAGTCAGTCTCCAGACCTTAATCCCATAGAAAATCTGTGGAGGGAGCTGAAGGTTCGAGTTGCCAAACGTCAGCCTTGAAACCTTAATGACTTTGAGAGGATCTGCAAAGAGGAGTGGGACAAAATCCCTCCTGAGATGTGTGCAAACCTGGTGGCCAACTACAAGAAACATCTGACCTCTGTGATTGCCAACGAGGGTTTTGCCACCAAGTACTAAGTCGAAGGGGTCAAATACTTATTTCACTCATTAACATGCAAATCAATTTATAACTTTTTTGAAATGCGTTTTTCTGGATTTTTTTGTTTTTATTCTGTCTCTCACTGTTAAAATACACCTACCATTAAAATTATAGACTGATCATTTCTTTGTCAGTGGGCAAACGTACAAAATTAGCAGGGGATCAAATACTTTTTTCCCTCACTGTATGTGTGCGTGTGTATATGTATATATACGTTTGTAATAAAATGTATGCAGTTGCTCCCATGTTGTCTGGAATGACGGTCTTATGGAAACGGTTCATGATGGTCGATCTTCGCCACTTGGAGATTCTGTGTCTCATGCCGGTCCCCCAAAATTGCACATCCATTGCTTAAATAAGTATTATTATTTTTTTAAGACAAATACTGCTTTGAATAAGGAACACCAAAAGATACAATCACACATGGAATTTATACATTGGTTACTTCGGATACTTTGCGGTTGGTTTTAACTCGAAAATCTCTAAATAAAACATAGTTGCAGAAGGTACACAATTTAACGCTGTTAAATCAATTATGTATTATGCATGACCCGAAATCAAGCAGGCGTATGGTTTGCGCCGTGTGTCAAAAAATGATATAGCCTACTCAGGAGTCTATGTGTATGGCCTTGTAACTTTAATAATAATAATAATAATAATAATAATATTTGTATTATATATTATTATTTTATTTTTTTAATAGCAAAAATAATAGATAACCTTGGAAAACAATTATAATATCAATCAATCAATCGATTTTTATATGTATGGCGCCTTTTGCAGGGTAGCCACAGAGCGCTTTACAGACTGTTAAACATACAACAAACGTATAGCAAAATAAAAAACATAAATACAATAAGATCAAATATAGACCTGTAAACATTTTACATGATCTAGAATAAAGTGAGTGAACATTTAAGTAAATAAACCATTTAGGCACGGAGGAGAGAAAATCAAAAAACTCCTATGGATGGCATGTAGGAGAAAATGAATCTTTGGGAGTCCACGGCTTAGGGCCTAGGCCTAATGGTTGCCTCCCCTCTAGGCAGTATAGTTATTACAGCAGCAAGGAGATCAGAAAGTTCTTTATCGGTGCTGCTGGCTGTGCTCTTCCCTCTGGAGGAGGCCTCTCCCTGGCCATCGGGGGTGGAGGGTTTGGACCATCAACAGGTTTTGGGTTGCGATGGCTCGTCAAACCTTTGGTGTGAATGCCCCGTTGACCCTCCATGGTGAGGTGCTTCTGGGATGGGTTGTGCCTCATCAGACTTCCATGGTGGGGGACGAGGTGCCTCGTTGGACCCACAGAGGAGGCTGTTGCTGGAAGACAAGAGGGCAGTTATGCTCAGATACTGGTCATGCAGTGCAGGACATTTCCAAAGACAGTTGTGCAATTGCACGTCCATGGCACACCGGCGGCACTAAGGGCTAGAAAAACAGAGACTAAACAGATGAGTTTAGACTGAGGGGGCATCTCTTACATTGGCTGGAAGATCGTTCCACAGCTTCGGGGCCCTATAACTGAATGCTCTACCACCTGCGCTTTTCTTGTGTATTTTAGGGAGCGCTAAGTAACCGGCTTCCTGTGATCTCAATGGCCGACCTGGAGTGTATTCGATAAGGAGATCTTTTAGGTAGGGAGGTGCCAGTCCCTTTAGTGCTTTAAATGTTAATAAGAGCACTTTAAAGTCTATCCTGTAGTGCACAGGCACTACATGTGTTCATGTTTTTTTTGTTTTTGTTAGGATTCTTGCAGCAGCATTTTGGATTAACTGAAGTGCAGAAATAGCTGTTTGTGTTGCCTGACAGAATGGCATTACAGTAATCCAATCTACATGTAACAAATGCGTGTATCAATTTCTCAGTGTCCTGTAACGAGAGGAATTGTCTTAGTCTAGCAATGTTTCTAAGCTGGAGGAAGGAAGATCTCGACACATTCTGAATGTGTGATTCAAAAGATAGATTATGATCACAGATGACACTCAGGTTTCGTGCCATCTCCTTAGGGGAGTAATTAAAGTTATCATTACTCAGTTTTGTTAGTGCATGATGAACAGTTCGATTTTTGTCTCCTAAAATTATGACCTCTGTTTTGTCAGAATTAAGCATAAGAAAATGTTTTGTCATCCATGTTTTAATCTCAGACAGACAGCACATTAGTCTAGGTCTATGGTGTTGTTAGGATTTACTGACAGATATAATTGTGTGTCGTCTGCGTAACATTGAAATTTAATATTATGTCATCGAATGATATCACCTAAAGGGAGCATGTACAATGAAAAAAGTATAGGTCCGAGGACTGAGCCCTGTGGGACTCCGTACTTAACCTCAGTTAAATTTGAGTGGTTCTCGTTAATCTGTACATATTGGAGTCTGTTTGACAGATATGATTGTCGGAAAAGCAGCGACTGTTTGTTAGTTTGTTAGTGAATTTAACCAGTAACCTAGCGCACTCGACACGCCCTGTCTGCAATCAGAAGTGTTAGACTGTGTAGGTTGTGATTATGTAGCATTTGTTTAACATTACTACAAGCTATTTTTCAGTGTAACTGCATGTATCTGGCACTGTCTTTGTCTGTATTCAGATATTAAGCGGCCAGTAATTGTGCTATTAGCAGTCCTGCGTGGGAGGGAGGGCCATCCTGACCATCCTTGTGTCATTCAACGCAACACAGGTGTGCACTGTCCTCATTAGTTACAGGTGACGTATTTAACAGCCCCCCACCCCTCTGCGCCAGCAGTCAGCGCCAGCAGCCTCAGTGCCCCCCTTCTGAAGGGCCCCAATTACAGAGGGCAGGGACTCTAGCTGCGGGGACTCCAGCGAGGAGAGGACTGCGAGGTGATGACGCACAGCAACAACAGGCAACCATGACGATCTCTCCAATTCCTGTCCTGCTCTCTCCTTCCTCTCGGCGTGCACCTGCGCGCCATTGTTTCCCTAATCCCTCCAACCTCATCTCTCTGCCTCTTCCCCCCTCCTCCTCCCTCTCCTCTACTCCACTCTCTGGAGGCCTGTGGAACTGCCACTCAGCTTCCAATAACTTCATCTCTGCCTTCGCCTCCCACCAGTCTCTGGATTTCCTCGCTCTCACCGAGACTTGGATCTCCCCGGACAACTCTACCACCCCTGCTGCCTCTCTCTTTGTCCTGTCCCACTCCCCTCGTCTTACTGGGCGGGGAGGAGGAAAAGGGCTCCTGCTCTCCCCTTCTCTCCTCTTCTCTGTCCCCCACTCTCTCTCCTCTATCTCAACCTACAGCTTTGAATTCCATGCAGTGGAAATCACCTCTCCCTCTCACCTCTTCCATCTAGTTCTCTACCGTCCACCTGGTCCACTCACTTCTTTCCTGGATGAACTCGACTTTCTTCTCTCCTCTCTCCCCTCGCTGTCCTCACCTATCATCCTCCTGGTAGACTTCAACATCCACCTCTCCAACCCTTCCCACTGTGCCGGAGTTCTTCCTCTCCTTCACTCCTTTAACTTCTCTCTCTCCCCATCTCCCCCCACTCACAGGGCTGGCCGCCAGCTAGACCTCATCTTCTCAAGAGGCTGCTCCCCTTCGACACTCCGTGACACCCATGGACATCTCGGACCACCACTTTATTTCCTTCTCCCTTTCCCTCCCCTCCCTCCCCTCTCCACCCACTCCCTCTGTCACCTTCCACCGTAATCTCCGCTCTGTCTCCCCCTCCACCCTTGCCTCCACTGCCCTCACTCTCTTGCCTTCCATTGATTGTTTTTCAAATCTATCTGTCAACTGTGCTACCTCCTCTTTGTTCTCCTCCCTCACCTCCTCCCTTGACTCTCTCTGTCCTCTCATGTCTCGTCCTGCCCGTCCCTCCCCTCCTCAGCCTTGGCTCTCTGCTGTTCTCCGTGCAACCCGAACTAGTCTGCGTGCCGCCGAACAAAAGTGGAAAAGGACCAAACTCCCAGCCGCTCCCTACTGTCCACATTCTCATCCTCTCTCACCTCAGCCAAGAAGGCTGGCTCTTCAATACTCCACCCTCATCTCCCATCACACCGAAACCTCCCACCGACCAAGCTTCCTTTTCTTCATTCTCACCTCTCTCAGATGCTGAAGTTTCTGCTCTCCTCCTACGTCACAAACCCACAACATGTGACCTGGACCTCCCTTCTCGTCTCTTCCAAGCAACCGCTCCTGATCTTCTCCCCTTCATCTCCTCCCTCCTTAACTCCTCACTCCTCTCTGGCTGTTTCCCCTCTGCATTTAAACAACCTGCTGTCATCCCACTGCTCAAGAAACCAACCCTTGATGCCACCTCTCCTCAGAACTACTGCCCTGTCTCCCTACTTCCCTTCCTCTCCAAGACTCTCGAGTGGGTGCATTCAGTTCAAGACTTTGACCCTCACCTACCACTGTCTTGACCACAGTGCACCAAGCTACCTTCAGTCACTCGTCTCTCCATACATCCCCTCCAGACCACTGCACTCCTCCAGTGCCAGAAGGCTAACTCTGCCTCCTCTCCACTCTCCTTCCTCCAGAGCCTGCTCCTTCTCATTCCTGGCCCCTAAGTGGTGGAACAACCTGCCCACCGAAGTCAAAACAGCAGAGTCCTTGACCTCATTCCGGCGCTTACTCAAGATGCATCTCTTCCAACAGCACTTGTAATATTAGTCCTCTATCCCTGTTAGATAGCAGTTCAGCTTATTATGCTCCTCGCGTTCTTGATTGTTTTCCTCCTTGCTCCCTTTCCCATAGCCCTCGTCTGTAACCCTACATCTTGACAGCACATAGCTTTCAATGTCCAGGATGTAGGAAGCCTCTTACTGTACTTGCGTAAATTGTAAATTGGAATTTGTAAAATGTATTATTTTGAATTACTATGTTTTAGCTAAGTTGAATTTGTAATGATTGATGCCTTGAACTTCTCTGTATTTTTGCACTTTGTTTGCACTTATGTTGTAAATCGCCCTGGATAAGGGCGTCTGCCAAGAAATAAAAATAATAATAATAATAATGATTTAAACCATGAAAGCACATTGCGAGTTGGTTTGCAACTATTTTCTCTAGAACCTTAGAAAGGAAGGGAAGGTTTGAGATAGGTCGATAGTGTTTAAATTGGTTAGGGTCAGCGCTGGGTTTCTTAAGAAGTGGTTTAATTACAGTTATTTTAAATGAATCAGGAACAGATCCTGAGGATAAATAATAATATTGTGTATTCTGTGAATAATTAATGGAAGAGATTGTTTTAGCAGTTTAGTGGGTATAGGGTCTAGTGCGCAGGTTGTTGTTTTCATTTTAGTAATTAAGGAGACCAATTCCTGGTGATTTACTACGTTAAACGAGTCCAAGGTAGGCAGGGGCTGTGAAGGACTGCATGTGTCGGCAATAGTATCTGTGTATGTTTCCTGTTCTATCTGTTTTCTAATGCTGTTAACTTTGCTATTGAAATGATCCATGAAGTCACTACAGGTGAAATTGGGGGGGATAACCTCTGAAGGCTTTGCCTGCTGGTTAGTAAGTGTCGCTATTGTATTAAAAAGAAAACGTGGGTTATTCTTATGCGTCTCTATTAAATTAACTATTAAATAATATGTAGCCTATAATTGTATATTGTTTCTTTAATGGAGAGAAACACCTCTACAAATACCTTTACATACCTTACAATGATGTATCATGGGATTTGGTAGACAAGTTTGATTCACACATCACTGATGGGAGTTTTGCACAATTTACAATTAATTATCCAATAATTAGCCTAAATATCTTGCATATTCTGAAATGCAGGCACAGGTGGAATATCAATAGGAATATAGGCTATAGATACATAATGGGTGTAAATGTATTTTAAATATCTGCACTTTTTTAAGTTCCGAAAGTTGTAGGCTATGACACATTACATCAATAAAAATATATGTATTTATTTTACACATTCCACCGTTATTTTATCAACAGCAACATAAAATTATCAATAATATTTATAATATTAATAATAATATCAATAATATTTATAATCATCATCATACATCATTGCCACAATCTTAACCATATTTAAATATTTACCTGATAGAAAGTGCAATTACCCTATAGAAAACAATGTTAATCTATTGAAATAGAAAAAATAGAAAGTAAGAAATTATTATAATCGTTATAATAATCGTCAACAAAAAGCTTCTAGAAGGCTTCAAAACAACAAAGCATGTGAAGACATGCGTGTCAATCAGAGACAGAGACACTCCATGTGCAGCGCCACCTAGTCAGGGGGTGTGAATCGCCCTTGAGTCATGTCATGAAGGATCTTATTAATTTCATTCTAGATAAGTACAACAGAAATATAATATTTTAAAGATTGACAGTTCAACAATAAAATAATATGCATGTTGTGTGGTGTACGTATACATTATAACCAAATTTCCATGTATTATGTGAATTTGCACACCTGGCAAGTTAATCCATAAGAATACATACAAAATATTGTACATGTGTATTTCTCTGAATGCACAGGTTTAATGTAGATTCGAAAGATTCAACTAATTAAAGATTATTAACAGATCGTAAAGCTACTTAATTTTGATATGAACTGAGTAAATGGCCCATTTTCTGATTACACTGTAAAGTATGAAGCTGGTGCACAAAGGGAACTTCGATTGCATTAACTTCTGTGAATAGGACTGCTTTCTCTCAACACCGACTCATGTTTGTTCTGCTCAAGTCTGCAGCTCCAAAGCCAGAGCTGTCCACGCTCCATCTGCGCAGACTGACGTCACACGCAGACTCCCGTCTGCAATCTGGCCGGAAGAAAAGTATCGTGAATGCAGCCTCTGTGTTTATTCTGTGTCTCTCTGACTCAGACACGCAGTCTCTGGGGGCGGGGCTTGAGTTGCGTCACAAGCTGAAGCTTTCCACCCGGCCCAGGGCCCGGAGCGTTCACATTCACATTTAGGCCGTCATTAGGCCGCCTCAAAATCTATGACCCTGTTCACATATGAGTTAGGCCGAAGTGTGAACGGGGTCCAAGTCACAGAGCAAACTTTTAATGGAGGTATGTAACATTCACTGGTTTTTACCAATGTTATTATTATTATTATTATTATTATTATTTTATTTTTATTTTTTTCAAAATGTAGTGAAAAGTAATGGGCTCAAATTAGCGATATAAGTATCACATTAAAAAAAAAAATGTAAACAAAAAAAAAACTTGAGAAAAAATTGATGTTGAGATCAAAAATAAAACAATTGAATGCAAAATTTATAGAATTGTAAACCAAATGTTTGTATCGAAAGCAAAAAGAAAAAAATTTAAAGAAAAAAATGTTAAATCGAGAATAAAACTCGCTGCAGCCCCTGTCTTTGCTTGCGATGCTGCAATCTTTGCTTTCACTGCCAGTTTCTTTGCTTTCGATTAATTTTTTTTCGTTTACGAGTTTTGGTGCTGGTTTGTTTGAATTTACAGGGAGGCGTGGATCATGGGTCTCCATTGGTCCAGCAGGTTTGAGTGACGGTTCTTCCTAACCCAATCAGTGAGCATTGCAACTGGGGATAGTACGTGTTAAGCGTGACTGGCACTTAGAAATGAGAACACTGCAAAAGACACTTAAAGTCGTGTATGATAAACTTGTCCTGGGACCAGACCTTACATCCTTGCCCTACGGGTATTGAACAATGGATTTTAGACTGCAGCACTAGTTTCCATGTATTTTGTCAGGGCCCTCAAACTGCGGCAAGGTTTTTTTTAGAAGACAGTTATTAAACAATGCTAGCCATGTGTTATCGTGCATGCCTGATAATATTGTTTGGTGTTATAGTTGCATGCAGCTGCTCTATAAAGAACTGAAGTTAAAATACCCTTTTATTAAATGTATAGAGGGCTTGCCTGAAACATTTAATGATGATAAATTACTGCCCTGCCCTAAACATGTTGATTATTGATGAGCTTATGGAAAAGGCATGTGAAAGCGATGAGATTGAAAAAGCCATCACTAAATACGTGCACCACAGTAACCTCAGTATTTTATACATTGTACAGAATGTGTTTTACCAGGGACGGAAAAGTAGAACTATCACTTTAAACACCAAATATATGGTCCTTTTCAAAAACCTGAGAGATAAATTACAGATCACTACGTTAGTGTGACAGATGTATCCAGGCAAATCTCAATATTTTTTGGAAGCTTTTGAAGATGCCAGACGTCTTTCGGATACTTATTTGTAGATCTCATGTCAAATACCCCTGATGAATACCGTTTAAGTATGGGTCTTTTCCCCCAGATACCCCAATGGTTTATGTGTATAAAAAACAAAGAAAGTAAAAGCTGTTGGCTTTCCAACTTTGAGCGCATTTGCTGTCTGTGACTCTGGCTGTCAGTATGTCCCTGCGCATGCAACGAAACCTTGCTCTCCTGCAGCTGCTGGTTAAAGCCACCCCAGAGGAAGGCCATTCTGTGTGCAGCGGGGAGTGACCTGGTGCAGGCTGTGTCAGAAATCGCTCTAAATACATTGAAAGGCAACATCCGCTTGAGAGCTAAACATTTTCGGAAACTCAAGAAAAGTGGCAACATTATAAAAAGATAGTGTCTCTTAAGAAAAAGAGAAATCTATTGAACCAGCCTGGGGGGTTTATCAGCAATTTGCTAAGTATCACCATCCCCCTCATCACCAGCTTACTGGCCAAGTAAGAAATGCAGTTCACAGAAAAAAAATATTTAGTTCTGCAGAAACAGATGGACCGAATTAAAGAGGACTTTCCAGTTGGACATCACAATTGAAAAATAGCCACGTATGAATTGGATGGGGAAATGAAAGATATTCTGCAAAACTCTCATTTGGGTGAATATGAAAAAGCTAAATGCTATGCACAAGTTTTACAGAGGTACCTAGCCCTGATCCCTGGTTCTGTATTGTCCAACAGAGTTAACAGGGTGTTATTGGAGAAACTAAAAATGGCCCCAACTAGGGACAGTCTTATGTCTATACAGAGAAACCCTATTTCTCCTTATCCAGAGCTTATCTCACTGGAGGGGGGCACTGCCCCACCCGAAACTCCACAGAGAGACCAGACCGCAAAGAGACGCAGACTCTTTGGAAAATTACCATTACCATTTTTTGATTATTTTTTGTGATAATAGGGTTGAATAAAAATGTAATGTGATAAACAATGGTGTTTGTATGTGTGAATTTATTAACTAGGTAAAACCGCAATTATTGTGTATATAATATTTTATCTGGTTAACAGGCATTACATATATAAGAATTTCAAATTGCATTAACTTAAACACCCCCCCCCCCCCCCACACACACACACACACACACACAGCACTAATCTAGCATGTCCATACCTCTATAGTGTTATTCATACATGGCTCTAACATTGCTTATTTCTGTTCATGACTGATTTAGCAATTATGACAGATCCTAAAATCATATATTCGGTTACACATCTGACAATTCTCATTTACATGAAGCTTAAACAAATACATAGGTCTCGTTCTCCTGTTATAACTTGTATGTAATGGCTGGGCAAAACAAATTTCTGCTCTCAGGTTCCCTGTTTTTATGAGCGAATAGTGCCCGGTGCACTCTTGATCCGGGCTGAGGTTGAATGCAAACAGGGTGTAACCTCTGGCAAACTCCTTACGGTCCACTACCAGAGGCTTGTCTTTGAGGCGCTTTCCAGCAGATTCCACCAGGTTAAAGTACTCCTGGACACAGTTATCATTTGTGAAATCCAGTTGTAGTGGTTTTGTGGGGATCTGCTCCCCATCTGCATACAGGGCCAGGAAATTAATATCACAATGTTTAAAGTTGAAGGGATTCTGTGTAACGTCACCACTGAATGCGGCATTATCCACAAAACCAATTACTATTATTTTAGGCAATTGGCCCAGAAACAAATGTTCCTGTTTGCACATCCTCTGGCCAGACTGAACACTTTCATCTGAACCCTATCTACAGGGTATTTTGCATTAGCCACCTGTAGCGCATCGGCGTGGCCCAGCCTGACAGCGGGGGCCACCCGGACCCTCTCCACAAACAGAGCTGCTGAGAGAATTGAGAGTTTGAAATCCTCAGCATTGCTCATGAGACAGAACGCTTCTCTGTTAGGGGTGAGTTACATTTTTATATCAACACCGTTCAGCATTAATTTGTCTTGAAAAACATAGCTGCATGAATACAACCCAACAATTCCAGTTTTTGGCTTCCTGCTGTATAGGCAGCTCTATTTCTGAACCCCAGGTTTGCCCCGTTCAGTGCGGTTACTTCATGCTGGCCGGCTGTGTCCTTGACAAAAAGGCCTGCTGAGTATTGTGTGTTCAGAGTGCTTTCACTATAGTTGAGAATGGATTCTATTATAGCCCTGTACGAATAAAGTTGTTGCTCTGGCTAATAAGTCTGTCACCGATTGTGATGTCGATAGATCACAGTGTTGTTCAGATCTAGATATTCTTCTCCGTTTTCAGTTTAGAATTCCAGTGGGGCGTTGTCAGAGAGTGCTGTGAGGGGCGGCACCTCCACATAGAAACTCTTTTCAATGCTGTGTGTGGGGGCCAGCTGAAAAAGGTCCAGTTGAGATTTGGTTCTTTTCCTTTTAATGCCTCTCCTTATATACATTAGTCCCGAACCCTCCTGTTTCGGAGAATTTATTGTACTGGCCACCGCATTTGTAACCTGGCCGACCACATCTTTAGCTATGTTTGTGGCCACCGATCTGACGTGCGGCTTGACAATTTCTAACCCACGTCTCAGAAAAGGCATAGCTTTTCTGAATAACGCTCTAAATATACCAGCTACCCCCGCACCGTATTGCACCGGCATCCCGTATTGCAACTGGGGAGGCCGCTACCCACCTGATACTTGTAGTTGTTCCTATACATGTTCGGGTCTCCATAGTTTTTAACAATCACCAATGATTTAAAAGTGGTTGTACCTAACAGGTCGGAAATGTAACTTCACTATCACCTTGCTGTATGCGAATGTGACATGTTCATTCTGATCAGTCTTTATTTCAATGCTGATGGTGTCGAATTAATCCATGCTCAGGGGGACATAGTGAGGCTTATCATATAACAACGTAACAAACTTTTGTAACTCTTCTGTGTAAAACTGACCTTTTATCTCATCGCCAGCATAATCTTTTAGTTTGTAAATGGGTCTTAATCCAGGCACACATTCTTTGACTATGAATATCTCATCAGTGAATGTCTGCTCATACCCCTTTTCAAATTTCCCTTTTATCCTTGATACTCTCACATGATCACCTTGTTTAAACTTTAATATTGAAGGTTTGCTTTTTAAAAATTACCCATACACTGTCCTCCAAACCCTCAGGGCATTGTCAGGGGTGACATCTACTGGACGTTCCTTGACAGTTCTATGGAATGTGTGATTGTAACTGTGTACCAGGTCTGGTAAGACATCCACATAGCTAAAAGTATTCACAGTTGTAAAGTACTTCCACATTTTCGTTTTTATAGTCCTATTGAACCTCTCTACCGTGCTGGCATTCACTTTACTGTTTGTCACAAAATGTACAATTTGGTGTTGCTTGAGAAGACTTTGAAAACCATGGTTAAGGAACTCTTTCCCCTGATCTGTCTGTAGTTTCTTTGGAACGCGCCCTTGGGTGAATATTCTTTTAAAAGCTGCACACACTTGCTGACCCGTTTTGTTTTTTAATGGTACTGCCCAGGCATATTTGGACAACACATCTATACAGGTTAGAATGTACACTCACCTAAAGGATTATTAGGAACACCATACTAATACTGTGTTTGACCCCCTTTCGCCTTCAGAACTGGCATTGATTCAACAAGGTGCTGAAAGCATTCTTTAGAAATGTTGGCCCATATTGATAGGATAGCATCTTGCAGTTGATGGAGATTTGTGGGATGCACATCCAGGGCACGAAGCTCCCATTCCACCACATCCCAAAGATGCTCTATTGGGTTGAGATCTGGTGACTGTGGGGGCCAGTTTAGTACAGTGAACTCATTGTCATGTTCAAGAAACCAATTTGAAATGATTCGACCTTTGTGACATGGTGCATTATCCTGCTGGAAATAGCCATCAGAGGATGGGTACATGGCGGTCATAAAGGGATGGACATGGTCAGAAACAATGCTCAGGTAGGCCGTGGCATTTAAACGATGCCCAATTGGCACTAAGGGGCCTAAAGTGTGCCAAGAAAACATCCCCCACACCATTACACCACCACCACCAGCCTGCACAGTGGTAACAAGGCATGATGGATCCATGTTCTCATTCTGTTTACGTAGCTCATTCTCTCACGATTCAATAATACCTGTTGCCCTTAACAACTTATACTAAGTAGTAACACCTGGGTTGCCAAGTGGTTATGGTGTTGGACTTAAAATCCAATGGACATATGTCTGTGAGGGTTTGAATCCCACTCTGGGTTCTTATTTTTTAATTTACTAAAACAGTATCATAAAACATAACCTAAAATATATAAAACTTTTATTTTTCTCATTCTCTTTTTATTTACTAAAACAGTATCATAAAACAATATAACCTTAAAAATATATATATGAATTTAAAACTTTTATTTTCTTATTCTCTTTTTATTTACTAAAACAGTATCATAAAACAATATAACCTTAAAAAACACAGTTTATGCTATTAAACATTACATCTCCAAACCAGCAGGGTGAGGTACCCTCGGACCCTCACCATGATGGATGTCATCCTAACAAAATGGCTACCATCTTACCAGATGACCTATGACCTTACAAATGGCCAATATCATCCAAGATGGCCGATATCATCCAAGATGGCCGACTGCCTAAGGTGGGACTTCCAGTCTATGGTACGTAGGGAGGGCGGGACTTCCGGTTGTCAAAATAAGTGATGCCGCCATCTAGACTACTCACATACAGTCCACTATGGTGTTTACCAGGACTGTGTCACTACACTGTTATTTGTCAGATACTGTATCCTAATTGATTTATATTCATAATATGCAGCAGTGTGTAACTAATGATGTAGGTGTGTAATTCACACTCCTGGAGTCAGAACTCCAGCTCTTGTAGACTCATTCTGTGGAAGACCAGTAATTAGAGAAGTGTCTTACCTCTGTATCTCTTTTCAACTATAATAGGCTGTGACAGGCTTACTGTCTCAAAGGAATGAATGGGGAATATGGATTTGGCAAGAATGTGCCTACTGGTGCTTTATTATATGCAACTGACATTCATTTTATTAATAATTGCCTTCTCTGCCTCTACCTGCTGCACTCTCCCTCTTTCCTTACTTTCTGTTACATGGGGTGTGAGACAGGAGAGGAGGAAACAGGCATGTAGATGCAGAGAGAGGTCAAACAAGCAAAGGGGCAAAGGCCAGAGACAGGATCAGTGGTGAAGAGGCAGGAAGCATAGTCAAAGGGGCAGGCAGTAGGTCAGGTGATCAAGGGTCAACACAAACAGGCACTAGTCAAAAGGTACATGGAAAGGTAACACCAGGGCCCCATTCCTTGTGGCTGGCTAACCGAGTTAGCCAGATAACTTTGAGGATAACTTGACACAAGTCTGGGTTTTTCTGTTCCTCAAAGCAAGCTTAAAGTCCCGGTGAGCAAGTTACTATAGCGACACATCCTTAATCATAAACCTGCTCTAACACAGGCTGACGTTGAGTTAGCCGGATCTGTGTGGAAAAGCTCATGCTTCTACCCAATGAAAGCGCTCGACACACCCCTCTGAAATGGCAGTGCCCTTCCTCAGAGATCAAGAGCAATTTTAATTAGATCAGCTTTTCGTAGGGAACAAATACTCAGATATCACAAATATAATTTGCATCATTCACATTTTCCTATTTGAGCACTACAGATTCAGTCAGCAACGTATAATTTACCTAATATTATTATTAATTTTATTTCTTGGCAGACGCCCTTATCCAGGGTGACTTACAACATAAGTGCAATACAAAGTGCAAGAATACAGTAAAGTACAAGGTATCAAACATTACCAATTCAAATTTGCATTATACAAAGCAATTCAAAGTATAATACATTTTACAACTTCCAATTTACACAGGTAAGTACAGTAAGTGAGGTCATACATCCTGGGGACTGTGGGGGCCAGTTTAGTACAGTGAATTCATTGTCATGTTCAAGAAACCAATTTGAAATGATTCGACCTTTGTGACATGGTGCATTATCCTGCTGGAAGTAGCCATCAGAGGATGGGTACATGGTGGTCATAAAGGGATGGACAGGGTCAGAAACAATGCTCAGGTAGGCCGTGGCATTTAAACGATGCCCAATTGGCACTAAGGGGCCTAAAGTGTGCCAAGAAAACATCCCCCACACCATTACACCACCACCACCAGCCTGCACAGTGGTAACAAGGCATGATGGATCCATGTTCTCATTCTGTTTACGCCAAATTCTGACTCTACCATCTGAATGTCTCAACAGAAATCGAGACTCATCAGACCAGGCAACATTTTTCCAGTCTTCAACTGTCCAATTTTGGTGAGCTTGTGCAAATTGTAGCCTCTTTTTCCTATTTGTAGTGAAGATGAGTGGTACCCGGTGGGGTCTTCTGCTGTTGTAGCCCATCCGCTTCAAGGTTGTACGTGTTGTGGCTTCACAAATGCTTTGCTGCATACCTCGGTTGTAACGAGTGGTTATTTCAGTCAAAGTTGCTCTTCTATCAGCTTGAATCAGTCGGCCCATTCTCCACTGACCTCTAGCATCAACAAGGCATTTTCGCCCACAGGACTGCCGCATACTGGATGTTTGTAAACCCTAGAAATGGTTGTGCATGAAAATCCCAGTAACTGAGCAGATTGTGAAATACTCAGACCGGCCTGTCTGGCACCAACAACCATGCCACGCTCAAAATTGCTTAAATCACCTTTCTTTCCCATTCAGACATTCAGTTTGGAGTTCAGGAGATTGTCTTGACCAGGACCACACCCCTAAATGCATTGAAGCAACTGCCATGTGATTGGTTGGTTAGATGATTGCATTAATGAGAAATTGAACAGGTGTTCCTAATAATCCTTTAGGTGAGTGTATATATCATACATATACACAGTATGATTTACTGTCATATAACAACAATAACACAAGTAATAGTAATCACGCAACACATACGCTGTAAAAGGTATAGATTCAGGTAGATTTACCAGAACCGGGTTTATAGTGGCGCATTTAACATCTGCTAAAGGGGCACACTGCTAAGTGTTGTACCACTTCACCATCTTACTACAAAGAAAATGAAACTTTCTGCATGTGTTTGCATTGCTTTCCAATTTACTAAAATACAAACAAACTTTGTTATTATTTAATTTTATACAAATTATCTAAATTAGTGGGGGTGGGGGGTGCCTGCAGATCGAGTTCAGCCAGGCAATGAGAGCAGGGCGAAACGTGTGCGCTTGTGCATTAAAGTGTCTTTTGGTTATTGTGGTTATTCTGTGTCAGTTCACTCTCCTCCATGTCTGTCTGTGTTTCTGCCGCATCCGACACGTGTGGAGGAACCGGGAAGAACGCAAAGCATTGTCCAGATGACGAAATTACTGCCGTAAAGAGTGGGATATACACGATAGAGCATAACATGAAACGATAGACGTTTTTCTATCGTCAGACGATATATATTGTCATATCGCACAGCCCTAATTAATAAGTATTTATTATTTGTGTGACTCCACTACTAAAAATGTATTAAAAATGTGATCCTAACAATCTCTGAAACATTCTTCCATGCATACATTTTTAGAATTATATCTCTGTATCATAAATAATGGGGAAACCAGACACCACAATAATATGTTTCTCGTTCATGTTTTAAGCTAGCACGTAGAAAAGAGAAGCGACTTCAAGATGCAAAGAACATCTGCCCTGCCATTGATAGTCGCCGAACTCTGTCACTGCCCGCATAGCTGCGCCCACTGTCACCGGGATTCGCTGGTTCTCATTGGAAATGAATGGGAGCGAGTCGCTTTGTAGTGCTAGCGAGCGGGCAGTGTGCATGTACCTTTAGTCTTCTGGCTGGAGGACCAAAGCGGTCTGCAGGGGATGTATGGGTAGACTAGGGACTGAAGGTAGCTTGGTGCAGTGTGGTCAAGACAGCGGTAGGTGAGTGTCAATGTCTTGAACTGAATGCGTGCCGGTATCGGGAGCCAGTGGAGGCAGCGGAGCAGTGGAGCGAATCGGGGCAGAGAGAATACCAGATGAGCTGGGGGGTAAAAACAGGAGATCCAATCTGGAGAGGTTGAGCTTGAGGTGGTGCGAGTGCATCCAGGCAGAGATAGCAGACAAACAGGAAGAGATGCGAGAGGGGATGAGAGGGTCAGAAGAGGGAAAAGACAGGAAGATCTGGGCATCATCAGCATAGAAGTGGTAGGAGAAACCATGGGATGCGATGAGGGGGCCCAGTGAGTGAGTATATAGAGAGAACAGGAGGGGGCCCAGGATGGAGTCTTGGGGTACGCCTGTGAGGAGAGGTTGGTGGGTGGATGAGGAACCTCACCACTTGGTAGGTCACTTGGTAGGTCCAGTTGCTGAGGTTGGAGGAGAACCAGGTGAGAGCAATCCCAGAGATTCCAAGGTCAGCGAGGCAGGAGAGGAGGATGTAGTGATCGACAGTGTCAAATGCTGCAGAGAGATCGAGGAGGATGAGGACTGAGGAGAGGGAGGCCGCTCAAGCACAGCTGAGGGAGTCAGTGACTGCCAGGAGAACCGTCTCAGTGCAGTGAGCTGTGCGGAAGCCGGATTGCAGAGGATCAAGGAGTGAGTGTTGGGACAGAAAGGCAGAGAGCTGATGGTGGACTGCCTGCTCGAGAGTCTTTGAGAGGAAGGGGAGTAGGGAGACAGGGTGGTAGTTCTGAGGAGAGGTGGCGTCAAGGGTTGGTTTCTTGAGGAGTGGGATGACAGCAGCTTGTTTAAATGAGGGGAAACAGCCAGCGAGGAGTGAGGAGTTGAGGAGGGAGGAGATGAAGGGGAGTAGATCAGGAGCGGTCGATTGGAGGAGGTGGGAAGGGGGGAACGTCCAGGGCGCACGTTGTAGGTTTGTAACGTAGGAGAAGAGAGGAAACTTCAGAGTCCAAGAGAGGTGAGAATGAAGAAAAGGAAGCTTGATCGGTGGGAGGTTTGGGTGTGATGGGAGAGGAGGGGGGACTGTTGAAGAGCTTGCGGATGTCTGCAATCTTGGAGGAGAAGAAGGAGGTGAAATCATCAGCAGTGAGAGATGAGGGTGGAGGAGGGGGAGGAGGGGCAAAGAAGGAGGAGAAGGTAGAGTAGAGTTTGCGGTTTGTTGACAGTGCATTCAAAGAGTGATTGGAAGTAAGATTTCTTGGCTGAGGTGAGTGAGGAGGAGAATGTAGACAGCAGAGAGTGGTAGAGTTCGAGGGCAGCTGGGAGTTTGGTCCTTTTCCACTTTTTTCGGCAGCATGCAGACTAGTTCGGGATGAGCAGAGAACAGCAGAGAGCCAAGGCTAAGGAGGGGAGGGATAGGCAGGACAAGACATTAGAGGACAGAGAGAGTCAAGAGAGGAGGTGAGGGAAGAGAACAAAGAGGAGGTAGCACAGTTGACAGATAGATGGGAAAAACGCTCAATGGAAGGTAAGGGAAGCAAGGCTGGAGGGGGAGACTGTGCGGAGATTAGGCGGAAGGTGACAGAGGCAGTGGATGGGGTGGGGAGGGAGGGGAGCGAAAGGGAGAAGGAGATGAAGTGGTGGTCTGAAATGTCCATGGGTGTCACAGAGAGTGTTAAAAGCGAGCAGCCTCTAGAGAAGATGAGGTCTAGCTGGCGGCCTGCCCTGTGAGTGGGGGGAGATGGGGAGAGAAAGAATTTAAAGGAGTGAAGGAGAGGAAGAAATCCGGCACAGTGGGAGGGGTTGGAGAGGTGGATGTTAAAGTCTCCCAGGAGGATGGTAGGTGAGGACAGTGAGGGGAGGGAGAAGAAAGTCGAGTTCATCCAAGAAGGAGGTGAGTGGACCGGGGGGTGGTAGAGAACTAGAAGGAGAGGTGAGTTCCACTGCGTGGAATTGAAAGCTGTTGGTCGTGATAGAGGAGAGAAGGGGAGAGTAGGAGCGCTGTTCCTCCTCCCCACCCGGTCATTCGAGGGGAGTGGGACAGGACAAACAGAGAGGATAAGGCAGCAGGGGTGGTTGAGTTGTCCGGGGAGATCCATGTCTCAGTGAGAGTGAGGAAATCCAGGGAGTGGTGGGAGGTGAAGGCAGAGATGAAGTCAGTCTTGTTGGAAGCTGAGTGGCATTTCCACAGGCCTTCAGAGAGTGGAATAGAGGGGAGGGAGGAGGGGAGAGGCAGAGAGATTAGGTTAGAGGGATTAGGGAAGCAATGGTGTGCAGGTAAACGCCTAGAAGACGGAGAGAGCAGGATGGGAATCGGAGCGATCATCATGGCTTCTTGCTGTTGCTGTTGCTGTGCGGCGTCTCCTCACAGTCTTCTCCTTGCTGGAGTCCCGCAGCTACAGTCCCTGCCCTTTGGAGATGGGGACCTTCGGAGATCGATTGCTTCTCTCAATGCATAGGGAACCTGTCTAGCTTTACAAAACTTGGGTGTTGCTTTTCTTCTACATACAGCATTGCTTTAATGCCTTTTACATGACCCGATTTGCAATCGAAAACCGAAGCGTATTTGTTACAAATACTCTCTATCGGATCGGCTACCTTGTGTACCCCTGACCAGTCTAACTGCAATTGTGTAATCCAGTTCCGTCCTAATAACAAACACCCACTACGTTGGACTACCAGTAACATCAGTGGCACAGTGTTACCATGATTCTCAACATTTACATTCAATTTGCCTAACACTCTTAAGTTCTGCGTGGTGTACGTCTGTAAGGTAACATCAGTAGGTTGCAACTTAAACCTCCTGAATTTACTGTGGTACAACTTCTCTGAAATTATTGACACTGCAGCCCCTATATCAATCTGCATTTTAAATCCTTACTCCATTTACCTTTAGTATCACATTGTATGGTTTTACATACTCAAAGTACTCATTCTGTAAAACAAGCGATTCAGAACAGTTTGATTGTTCAGTCCCATTTTTATTTTGTGTCCCTTCATTGTGTGGATGACTGGAGCTTGAGTGTGTTGAAATGCAGTCCAGCTTCCTGTGGACTGGGTACGTTGCAGTTCCTTCTTGTTGTCTTGGCGTTGCTTGGTGATCTCTGGGCGCCGCCATGTTGTTTACTTCTTTTGCGGTGTTTCCTCCTTCTGGCGCTGTGACGCAATGTAACTTCCGTCCCAGATTTTGCGTATTTGGGGGCATTGCCCTTGCCTGCGTTGGTTGGATGATGCTCCAACGTCACTCCGCCAAGTGTTCCCTCTCCTGCAAGCCTTTGCCAGATGTCCTGTTTTTCCACATTCCCTGCAAGTGTAGTCCTTGAAACGACACTCCCTCGCTTGATGTGTGGTTCCGAGGCATCAGTAACAAGCAGTCTGGAACTGGCTTTCTCTTGTGATCAGCCTCACCTGCTCTAGTGCGGAGGCTGGCAGTGCTATAGGGCACCGTCAACTGAATTTGTCTTAGACAAGCCGCGGTGCTTTCAAAACTCTTACACATGTCCACGGCCTTTGCGTTTCCCCATAAGCAGCTGATAACAGACGACTTCTCAATTGTTGATTTGCTACACCATCACTCAGTTGGTCCCTTAATTGCTCATTTAAAGCCTCTCCAAACTGACATTGTTCAGCAAGTCCCTTTAGCGCAACTATGTACTGCGACAACGACTCTGACTGCATTTGCTTGTGGCTACAAAAAGCATATCGATCCGCCACTACGTTTCTTTTTGGTTCAAAATGCTCCCGTAGCGCCCTCAGCAATTCCTCTATTCGTAATTCCTGGGTACTTTTTGGAGCGATCAAGGCAAAATTCCTTGTGCTGATTAGGCCTACTGACAAAAACACTGCCTTTTTCCTTTTTGTGGATATTTAATTTGCTATAAAGAAATGTTGTAAATGCTCTTCAAAATTTGAAAACGACTCACTCGCCTGGTTGAATTCTAAAGTCGAGGCTTAAATTCCGAGATACGCCATCACCTTCACTCCTCTTTCTTCATCCGATTCGTAGTGCAGTTATTAACATCCCTTCTGTAGAGATCCCATCCTCATCGCCAATTTTCTGTCGTGTCTCTGAAAAACAAGAACAGAAATAATGTATGGATTTCCACAGAAGAAAATATGAAAACGCTGTGCGCTGTAAAATAACCATAAGACGGCTCTCGGTGAAAACAACAACACGTTTATTTAGAACACCTAACAGCACACCGCCAATACCCACTGGCGGGCTCCAACTCTCTTGCCCATTAGCGCGCTTTTCCTTATATAGGGCTCTTGGACACCCAATCAGCTTTTAGCTGAGCATCCCGCTACATTTTCCATATATGGCAAACTCTGACCCTTGAACTGTACATATATACCACAACTCCTTTCCAAGATCATCCTCTCTTACAACCTTCCATCAAGGCTTTTTAAAGAGAATGGATCAATTAACAGGGTGGAGCGAATTGAAGCACAACCACAGGGACACAAATCTGTCGACTGGGAGACGCAGTTGCTAGGTGGTGAGGGGTGTGGCAGATGCAGTTCAGTCACACAGTCACGCATTTGGTCCCATCGAGTAGAGAGAAGTAGATTAGGGGTAAAACATAAAATAAATACAACTCTTATGATCAGTGATAAAAATAAAATAATAATAATACACGCATCCCAGGAGTGGGACGAGCGTTCTAAGTCATATTACTCTAATCCTGTCTCCCATAGGTGCTCAAAGCTGTCACTCCCGAAAACCACAGGTCTCTAGCTTTCTAATGAGCCTAGTGACACCATTTCCGGATAAGCAGTGCTGAGCGACCTCCCCTTTAAGAAACACGGATGTGAGGGGAGAGGGGGGCCGCACTCCATGCCCTGTTACCCGAGTCCTGTCCCTCATTGGCCAGCGGGTCTGTCAGTCTCTTACAGGGCAGGGCTGTAGCTTTCCAATGACACCAAACACCCCCATATCCGAACAGCTGGGCTGCGCTGCGCTGTGTTAGTTTGAGAGGAACAGAGCCCACATGGGGGAGACAGGGCGATTACAGAATAGACGCGATCCACAGACAGAGCAGAAAGACACGATACAGCAAGAAAAACAAATACAAAGTAGAAAAATTGAATCTGACACAAAAAATAAAACACCTTACCCTTCAAAAACAAATAGATGTGGAGTCTGTTTACAGCACTATGAAAGCCACCGACAATGTGCTCTGTGCAAGAATAAAATGCCATGGCAGCGTGGTGGCTGGGATGAGTTCCTGCATCAACATAGACAGGAGCTGTTGTAAAGAATAGCCTGTGTCTATGTAAGGGCTAAAGTGATTATTCCGTACAATAACAGGGAAGGGATTAAGTATGTTAACCACTAAGTAGGCTATATAGTTATGTCTTATAAAATAATAATTAAAAAAAAAAAAAAGAAAAACATCAAAAAGTATTAAAGTGTTCATATGCATACAGTTTCCGAGGTCCGGACCTCGGACCTTCTCGAGTTTTCACCAGCAAAGTAAGTGTAAACATAACATTCTTCTCTGATTTAGGATTGTTTACATTTTAGTTACTATAACTATCGAATTGTTCACCTTCGTGCTGACAGCAGCTCGTTTGTAATGTAGCTAGTAGCGGATTCTTTTTTTAAATCTTATCTATCAGACAATTTGTAGATATAACCAATTGTCACGGTCTCTTAGGGAGGACCACAGGTGCAGCGCTCATAGAGGCAGCTGACAGGACAAAAGGGCTAGACAAGGACGTAGTCGAGGTCACGGGCGATGGTCAGGAACAAGGCTAAGCGAGAGACAGGACTGGTAACGAGAGAGAGAGAGCAAGGAGCACAAGGAGCACAAGGAATAAGGAGCAAGGAGCAAGGAGCACAAGGAGCAAGGCTTGGTGGAACTGACGACACTTCGCCAAGAGTGAGGGCAGTGAGGGGTTTATGAAGGGGAGCAGAAACTGGGAAGGCAGATTCAGGGCCAATGAGATCAGAGGAAAGGAACAGGAGTGCACAAGGGTGTGGAAGAATGTTAATTGAAAGAGTGACTGATGAAAGCAGTGAAGGGAGAAAGAAAAGGCAGGGTAACATTGGCGGCCTCTAGTGGGGATAGAGGGTAATGGCTAGGGAACCCTGACAGTACCCCCCCCTCCACACTCGGCATAGCCGAAAAGGGCCGGAGACGACTGGGACAGTAACGGTGCCGAGGAGCAGGCGCCAAGGGAGTAGCAGAACGGAAGTCGGGAGGTCTGGGAGGTGGCCACAGGACAGTAACGGGTTCGGGTGGTCTAGGAGACGGTCACCGGCCAGAGGCAAGATCCGGAGGACCGGGAGGCGGCTACCGGACAGAGGATAGATGAGCATCTATGTCTTTGTCAGCTGTTGCCAGGAACCCTCAGGGGAGATTGGCTAGTCAGCTGTGAAGAGCTTGGGTCTCTGAACACAAGCGACTGTGGCAGCTCAGGTGCTGCAGGTTCAAGGTGTGAGCTGCTCCATCTGGATTAAATCCTCCTATTAGTGTGACAGAGGCGCTGTGGGGAGTCTGGGATGGCTGTGATAAACAGTGTGTCTTTGGCAGCATGTGTAGGACGCATCTATTGTCCCTTTGTCCCTGCTGAAGGAGCACAGAAGGCAATGCAGTGAGTTGAGTCCAAATTGGGGTGAAAAAAGCTGAAGAATAATACATCTAATTGAGCATTTCCTCTAGGTTCTCCACTGGGTACAACTAGTGTTTCAAAGGAGGGCGGTTGAGGGGTAATCTTTTGCACCTGAGACACCAAGATTTAGCACAAAAGATCAACAACAAAAAAACAAAAAAACTGAAACTTAAAAAACAATCTGTTAAAAATATACCAGTTAATTTAGGATTTAACAAATCACTTTTATGCAATGAATTTATAATAACTACAGTTGAAGTTCTTTTACACCGAACACGTGGCGGATGAGGCAGGGCAGTCAGTGGGTGGGCTCTTATTAAATCAAAGCTGTAAGACTTTTGATTGCCAAGCAGGAGGCACATCTGCTTTAACTAGTCTATCCCTTAAGTTAGTCTCTTTAAAACCAATCAAGATGACTGTTTGAAAATGTGTATCAAAAGGGGATCTGTATCAATGTGGTACCAGTGTTTGTTGATTTGTTTAAATTAATTACCTAAAGCAGAAAACGTAGTAACACACAGTGTAAAACAGGTTTTACCTCATGTGCTTTCGCGGAAACCTGTCTGCAACTTTTTGCTGAGCCTGATCAATCCAATAAACACTATGTCCCCTTTGCGTGAATCTCTGTTTTTCAATCTCTGAATGCTTCAAATATCGGTGTTCCATTGCGCAAGTCTGTCAGATTGTACAAAACTTTTTAAGAGGGGTAGGATGGAAACTGTCGGCTCTCAATATAGAGTTTCTATCTGTCGGTTTTTGGTACAAATCAGTAACCAATACTCCACACTCATTAATAATTAAGATGTCTAAAAACATTATTTGAGACATGAGTAAAGAGAAGAGTGAAAGTGAATTTAAAATGTGTATTGCAATGATTCAGATAGTGATGAAATTCTAGAGCTCACTTTCACTACCTGTCCAGATAATTAAAATATCATCAATATAGTGTAGGCAAACTTTGATATACCATAAATAAGTGTTATTAACAGAATACACAAAAGCCTCTTAAAATACACCCAGGGGTTAAATTGGAATCGTGGAGCTGGGGGAGCCCTATTTGCGGTGGGGCGAGTCGTGGCAGAATTTGGGACACCGTTGATGACCGTATAAAAGCACTAGATAGTTGTTTGTCATTCATACTCGGTGAATTAAATACAATGTGGGGAGATCCAGGGATATCCTTGCTTTGAATCTTTTTTTCAGGACACTTACCACTAAATGGTACACTTTGAGACATACATTATGAAAAAAATACTGTTCTATCAATGTTTTGCCCCTGGTTTCTACAGAAAGCCAAATGACACATATAGCACATTTAGGGGGCAACATGCATATCAACAATGCAGTTTAACACATTTAGGCCCTACCACTGAAATGCTGCCTTATAAGTACATTATACATGCATACTGCTTTTAACTGAAGTTGTTCTGAATCCATGGCTACCAAAAACATTGTGGTTCATCAGCAAAAAAAATGATTTATAAGCTGCAATGTAAAAGTCTGTTTCTCTCTCCATCGTCCGTGTTCTGACCAGTGTGCTCTGGAGCAGTGCGTAATCTGACACCTGCCTCATCAGATGAGAGTCCCAGGGTTTCAGAGGGTCTTTGGATTGGCTAGATATTTGTCGAGTCACGGTCTGTGTGATTGGGTAAGAAAAAATTAAAATCTCTAGGCTGATGACAAACCACAGTAACGTCCTTTCCATTGGTCAATACCACGAACATGTTTTGCAGCTGCGCATTGCAGCAACCAGGAAAGACGCAATATAAATAAAACACACATGGTTCTTTTCATCCAAATCTCAGCTACGCAGCTAAAAAAAATCACATTTTGGGAGAACTGATATTATCCATGTCTGCTAAACTCCTGCTAAATGTGGGACAGTAGCTACCAGTGATTACCTATTTTTGTTAGCTATCGACTTAAACTAGCAAGGTACCTAGGTAATTGGAAACAATCTCAACCGCCTCTTCTTGGTGCCTTCACTGTTTCGGTGGATCACACCACAACAAGTAAGCAAAAAACTTTTTCTAAATTTGCACACATGAAGAGACACAATTTACATTGTTGTTGCGGCTGTATTTCAACAATTGCACAAACACAACCACTGCAGTGCAGACTCACTAAACTCGCTATGTTTGCAGTAGCAAACGAGCGATCACACGCCAGCAGAGTGCTGACAATGTATTATTATTATGTATTTCTTAGCAGACTTTCAAACCATAATAGCAGTGTTGTGGTGTCTGGCAACAGGGACAATGCAACGATGATTTGGGACCATCATCACAGACTTCATCAATAAGCAGAATTTCCCATCAAACCATGATGGCATTAACATCACCTGAGATCATCCGACAGTTTATTGTAATTAATTTAGAACAATTTGCAGATTATATTTTTCACTTTTTCACATTATGGACATGTTATGTGTTGATCAGTGGCAAAAACTCCTGATTAAATGCATTCTAATTTCATGTTGCAACACAATGAAATGTAGAAAGTCCAGTTATACATAGACACACATACACACTTAATGCTATGCTATTTTCTTTATTTTCTTATTTAGAAGTAGATTACTGATATTATAACAAAACTTATAGTAGTACTTACTTCTCTTCTTACCAAGATGCTCTGTAAAATTCAATTACCCCAGATGTTTTGAATAAATACGAAATACAAAAATGGAAATGAAGAACATTTTAAGTTAAATAATAAAAAAAAAACCAATATATATATATATATATATATATATATATATATATATATACACACATACATACAGTGAGGGAAAAAGTATTCGATCCCCTGCTGATTTTGTACGTTTGCCCACTGACAAAGAAATTATCAGTCTATAATTTTAATGGTACGTGTATTTTAACAGTGAGAGACAGAATAACAACAAACAAATTCAGAAAAACACATTTCAAAAATGTTATACATTGATTTGCATGTTAATGAGGGAAATAAGTATTTGATCCCCTATCAATTAGCAAGATTTCTGGCTCCCAGGCGTCTTTTATACAGGTAACGAGCTGAGATTAGGAGCACTCTCTTAAAGGGAGTGCTCCTAATCTCAGTTTGTTATCTGTATAAAAGACACCTGTCCACAGAAGCAATCAATCAATCAGATTCCAAACTCTCCACCATGGCCAAGACCAAAGACCTGTCCAAGGATGTCAGGGACAAGATTGTAGAACTACACAAGGCTGGAATGGGCTACAAGACCATCGCCAAGCAGCTTGGTGAGAAGGTGACAACAGTTGGTGCGATTATTCACAAATGGAAGAAACACAAAATAACTGTCAGTCTCCCTCGGTCTGGGGCTCCATGCAAGATCTCACCTCGTGGAGCTTCAATGATCATGAGAACGGTGAGGAATCAGCCCAGAACTACACAGGAGGATCTTGTTAATGATCTCAAGACAGCTGGGACCATAGTCACCAAGAAAACAATTGGTAACACACTACGCCGTGAAGGACTGAAATCCTGCAGCGCCCGCAAGGTCCCCCTGCTCAAGAAAGCACATGTACAGGCCCGTCTGAAGTTTGACAATGAACATCTGAATGATTCACAGAACTGGGTGAAAGTGTTGTGGTCAGATGAGACCAAAATCGAGCTCTTTAGCATCAACTCAACTCGCCGTGTTTGGAGGAGGAGGAATGACCCCAAGAACACCATCCCCACCGTCAAACATGGAGGTGGAAACATTATGCTTTGGGGGTGTTTTTCTGCTAAGGGGACAGGACAACTGCACCACCTCAAAGGGACGATGGACGGGGCCATGTACCGTCAAATCTTGGGTGAGAACCTCCTTCCCTCAGCCAGGGCATTGAAAATGGGTCGTGGATGGGTATTCCAGCATGACAATGACCCAAAACACACAGCCAAGGCAACAAAGGAGTGGCTCAAGAAGAAGCACATTAAGGTCCTGGAGTGGCCTAGCCAGTCTCCAGACCTTAATCCCATAGAAAATCTGTGGAGGGAGCTGAAGGTTCGAGTTGCCAAACGTCAGCCTCGAAACCTTAATGACTTGGAGAGGATCTGCAAAGAGGAGTGGGACAAAATCCCTCCTGAGATGTGTGCAAACCTGGTGGCCAACTACAAGAAACGTCTGACCTCTGTGATTGCCAACAAGGGTTTTGCCACCAAGTACTAAGTCGAAGGGGTCAAATACTTATTTCCCTCATTAACATGCAAATCAATTTATAACTTTTTTGAAATGTGTTTTTCTGGATTATTTTTTTGTTATTCTGTCTCTCACTGTTAAAATACACCTACCATTAAAATTATAGACTGATCATTTCTTTGTCAGTGGGCAAACGTACAAAATCAGCCGGGGATCAAATACTTTTTTCCCTCACTGTATATTATTAAGAAGAGAAAAAAGTACTACTATAAGTTTTGTTTTGTCTAGGGCTCTTTACATTTCTTAATAGTAAACCTTTTTCATTCTTTATCAATTCAGAGTTAAGGTTAAGTTAAAGCAGTTTAGAGTGACTTGCTATTTCAGCATTTTAAACTTGGAGTGATGAGACCTGGGAGCTTTGGAGCTAACTAATACAGAATGGTTGGAAAAATGCTTGGTTTCATGTTAGCTACACAGTCCCCACATCACATCTGCAGACTGATTAATCATTGTGATCTCAGCAAATTCAGCAACCCTGGAAACAACCCCTCAGAATGTACACACCTCAAGTTCACAGCCCTTGGACAAAAGTTAAACTCAAGTTAAAATTCCCTCTACACACCCCTCCTTTCAAAAAGGTGCACTGGATCACTGCTTACATTTCTGAAAAATAAAATATATTGGTAAATATAAACATTGTATGACCCACCTGATGCAACAGGTGAGAAAAAGTCCAGATCCTATGGGTTGTAAGATATTCTTTATTTGATTTTATCTTTTTAAGCAATAAGAAACATGACTCAATCATTATTAAGCTGGCAGTATACTATCACATCCAATATCTATGAAGCGATACCTGATTCCTACATCTCAGGTTTGTGAAATAAAGTGTGATACAACAAGAGTCAAGGAAAGGACATGTGAAGTTAAGATGTAAGATATGTCTACAACAAAAGACTTGGTTCTAAAACCAGTTTTAAAGTCTGCTATACATGGAAAATATGCATATCTCCACAAACACCAGCATTGTACTTATGTTTTCTCTTATATTTAGGAAAGTGATAAATAAGCCATATTAGCTAAACAATAAAATCAATATATGTCCCTTTTGCAACATTATTGTGGGATACAATACATCTTCATACTATTTTCACCTTGTTTTCAAATTAATATTTTTGACAGAAGCAGAAACAGTGGTTTATTTTTGCTATGGCATCCTGCATCATTATCAGACATATTTAATCATACACTAGTATTATCTTCTAAAACATATATTAATTTTGTGTGAAAGCATTTACTTTTTATTCATATGTTGTTCTTTTAGTGAAATTACTCCTGAGCAAATAAAAACATCTACTTAAAATAAACACAAACAGAAAAACATATTAAGAAAAAAACATTTTCTTGTAAAAAGTTAAACTTAATTCTTAATTAGCTATAGCATCCTGCATCATTATCAGATATGTAAAATCATGCATCAAAACATTTTGTTGAAATTATATTCTAAAACATACATAGTGTGAAATAAATCTTTAACTTTTGTTCTTTTAGAGAAATTAATATGCATGAGGACACCATAACATCTTCTCAAAATCAATGACAAAAAATATGCAATGCCCAAGAAGAAACTATTTTGCTTCTAAAAAGTAAAACATAAATCTGAATTATTTATTTTAAATGTCATGTTTGATTTAAATCCTTTCAGAATTTTCTAATTTGGACTGCTTTCTTCCATACTGAAATGATCTGGCTAGTGTTTAAGCCTTTCATGAGGGAATCAGTGATTTTTTGAATGTATGACTCTTCATCCACTTTGCCAACCAAGAAGGGTTCCAAGGTTTCAGTAAGGCTGTGGAAAAAAATGGGCATGAATTAATGTGGAAGCACTTTGTTTGCTGCTTATTTTAATCTTTCATTCCATCCATTAATACATCTTTATTTCTGCTTTCATTTTTCATGGCGAAATTTTGTTAAGCATACTGTAACATGGCATGGGGCCAGGTCATAGAGGGTCGATATATACCCACTTGCATACCCAACTTTCTTTCCACTGAACTACAAGAGACAGATAATACACTACATCTCCCAGACTTCCCACACAGACCCAGGTGCTTCCTGGATGGCACCCTATATAAACCTTCCGACTCCCCATCATAAATGTCTCGGTATCCATTGGAGAAAAGTGAGCGAGACACAAACACAAACTCAAACACAAACACAAACGCAGACACGAATACAAGCAATTACCTTGCATTACGACCCGCGACTGTGACTTTGAGTTTGCTTTGGAAGATATAGAAGGGGGGGGGGGTATGGGGGGAACTCAAACGGTCACAGATCCTTCAAATTTGATCGCATTTTATGTGAGGAGAGAAGTTCAGTGTACCATTTGTATTTCTGTCTTATTTTTATCAGTAGACTGTCTGTTTCCAGAATATGTCACTATTGTTAATATTTTCTGAGATTTTTTATTCCTTCTCAGACCAAGTAACCGCCCCCAATATTTTGTCACATCAGAGAATGATTGACACAGTTAGAAAGCTGAAAGAAAGTTAGAAAGAGTTTAATTTAATTTGTTATCTTTCCAGTGAGCTGGATATTATTTTATGTTTTATTTCTGCTCACTGTTTCTCTTCTAGATTACCTCTCAGGTATACATGACTCAAATGTAAGAATGTATAGTATTTATTATTTATACTGATTAATAAAGAAAGGGCCTTCAAATTGAATAAAATTGAATAATAAGTCATTATTTATGGGTTATATTCTTACATTGATGTTGGTATTGTGTATTTTAACCTTTGAGAAACCCACTGTGATGTTTTAACAGGCTTGACAAAAATATTGTATTCCACTTCACCTGGTCTGTTTATGTGACATAGTAGGGCTTCTGATTTTGTGTGTTTTTCCTCCTTTACAAATGTGTGTTATGTGTACAGTTTACTTAGTGCCTTGGTTTATGTTGCTTGTGTTCTGCTACATCTGAGTATAGAATTGTTGTTTATAGCCCCAGTGGCTTTTCCAGACATTGTAAAAAGGGGGTTGGGGGGTTGTTGATGAAGTGCAGGGTTTGGTGCTGACAAAGTGTGGGCTGGTGGGTTGAGGAGGGGCTTGACAACGAAGTGGCAGTTGAGTAAATTTTAAAAATTAATATACATTAAAGGGTGTACATAAACCTTCTAAATATGTCCTGAAAGTTTAATTCACATCCGTTGCTTATCAGATGGAAAAAAAGCACATTTGTTGTTAGACCGTAAAAAAAAAAAAATGTTGATTCCTGTAACAGGAAGACCGAGAGTGTGTGACAACACACCAGGACATTCACTGATATAAACCACTGGTATTCAATGGCAGATGACAATGAAAGTGATGTTACTGGGGCGGATGTTTCGTGTGAAAGTGTTGATATGGACGACAATTCACCCCCACAGTCTCCAACATCAGATACAAGAGCGCAGGAAGAAATATACACATTTTATTTTATTTAGTATGTGGTGGGGCGCTGTTGTAATCCCGGGACACTTCGAGACAGACTCCTTAAATGTGAGAAATTAACCTGATAATTACTTAGCTCTTACACTCTTTGTCTGCAGAGTAGTCATATATGTATTCAAACTAGTTAAAAAATAGTCTTACCCCCAATCTGGTTTAATGTCCATGGCATCCAGATTCATAATTAAGTCATGGAGCTCAATGACCAAGAAGTCTAGATTGAGTGTTTTGAGATTTGTCTCCAAAGTTTTCTCTTCATCTTCACTTAAGGCAAAATGGAACTGTTTGTCTATCATGAAGAAAGGATTCTGTTGTACAAATACAAAAAGAGATAATGGTAAATTTAGGAGAAGAACATCTATTATTATTATTATCATTACATTCCTTAGCAGATGTCCTTATCCACGGTGACTTACAATTGGCACAATATATCACATTATATTTTTTTACATACAACTGCCCTTTTTTTACTGGAGCAATATAGGTACGGTACTTCACTCAAGGGAACAACAGCAGTGGCCAATAGCTGGGATTGAAACCATGACCAGAGCCCAGAGCCCTAACCATTACTCCACAGTTTTTATATATAAAGCATTGTCATGGACTTCTACCATCATGTAGTGCAGTACTTTAATTTTCCAAAACAAAAAACATCAGGGATTTATTTAAAAATATACAGACTGAAAATAATTGCAAATATAAATATTTGTATTAGTATATACACTCACCTAAAGGATTATTAGGAACACCATACTAATACTGTGTTTGACCCCCTTTCGCCTTAATTCTACGTGGCATTGATTCAACAAGGTGCTGAAAGCATTATTTAGAAATGTTGGCCCATATTGATAGGATAGCATCTTGCAGTTGATGGAGATTTGTGGGATGCACATCCAGGGCACGAAGCTCCCGTTCCACCACATCCCAAAGATGCTCTATTGGGTTGAGATCTGGTGACTGTGGGGGCCAGTTTAGTACAGTGAACTCATTGTCATGTTCAAGAAACCAATTTGAAATGATTCGACCTTTGTGACATGGTGCATTATCCTGCTGGAAGTAGCCATCAGAGGATGGGTACATGGTGGTCATAAAGAGATGGACATGGTCAGAAACAATGCTCAGGTAGGCCGTGGTATTTAAACGATGCCCAATTGGCACTAAGGGGCCTAAAGTGTGCCAAGAAAACATCCCCCAGACCATTACACCACCACCACCAGCCTGCACAGTGGTAACAAGGCATGATGGATCCATGTTCTCATTCTGTTTACGCCAAATTCTGACTCTACCATCTGAATGTCTCAACAGAAATCGAGACTCATCAGACCAGGCAACATTTTTCCAGTCTTCAACTGTCCAATTTTGGTGAGCTTGTGCAAATTGTAGCCTCTTTTTCCTATTTGTAGTGGAGATGAGTGGTACCCGGTGGGGTCTTCTGCTGTTGTAGCCCATCCGCCTCAAGGTTGTACGTGTTGTGGCTTCACAAATGCTTTGCTGCATACCTCGGTTGTAACGAGTGATTATTTCAGTCAAAGTTGCTCTTCTATCAGCTTGAATCAGTCGGCCCATTCTCCTCTGACCTCTAGCATCAACAAGGCATTTTCGCCCACAGGACTGCCGCATACTGGATGTTTTTCCCTTTTCACACCATTCTTTGTAAACCCTAGAAATGGTTGTGCGTGAAAATCCCAGTAACTGAGCAGATTGTGAAATACTCAGACCGGCCCGTCTGGCACCAACAACCATGCCACGCTCAAAATTGCTTAAATCACCTTTCTTTCCCATTCAGACATTCAGTTTGGAGTTCAGGAGATTGTCTTGACCAGGACCACACCCCTAAATGCATTGAAGCAACTGCCATGTGATTGGTTGGTTAGATAATTGCATTAATGAGAAATTGAACAGGTGTTCCTAATAATCCATTAGGTGAGTGTATTTATTTAACTATATTTAAACTTTTTACTAAGGTCAGTTAAGATCTTAATTCAATACTTGTTCATGATATTTTATGTAACCTAATTCTAAATAGTAATACAAAAATCTGCATTTTCCAAACAGTAATCTGTAGGACTGAAGATTTGTATTATTTTAGCTGAGAAGGATTGTTTTCAGAAAAGCTTCGTAGAATCAAAAAGGTGCAATTGTGAGTAATTAATTTGGTTTTCAATCTACTTGTATATAAAATGTGGATATCAGAGATCCAGAATTACCTGATTCATCTGTACAAGCAATACAGATCGTTTAGTTGAAAGCAACTGCCAGAGTGATTTAATGTGCTTCACCTTGCTTGTTTGTAAGACCTGTAAAACAGAATTATTATTATTATTATTATTATTATTACTATTAATAATAATAATAATAATAATAATTAAGACATGAACATGTATTCATTTTATATTTTGAACATTTCCTTTCCTGAAAGCAATCTGCACATACATATTAAAGGGGAACAGAAATAGGTGATGAATATTAGCTACATACAAATACATAAAGGTATTATAATAAAGAAATGATCATATGAGCATATACTACACAAACAATAAAATAATGGGATATAAACATATCATGTATATAATGTGAAAAGTGCTTCCCTTCCCTTTAAAGATACGTGAAAGGACAGGAATCAGCTGGATTAAAGAATTTGCAATCCAGAAAATATTACCAAAATCAACCCAATATGTAAACTTAAACAATGAAAGAAAAATTCACAAGTGCGAATTTAAGAACATTGAACATTGTTATCTTATTGTAGTTATGAAGTTATGACAATAGTATAGAAGGGTTATCACAGTTACCGGTGAATTCAGAGTTTGTGCTCTGTCTTCCATTCTCAGATCCTTTTTGATGTAGTCAATAAGCAACTCTTCTGGGTCTCCAATTCTCAAAGCTAGGAACCCAATGGCAACTTTTAAAGTAGATAATGCTGAAGAAATGTCAATGACAATTTTCAAGTTGTTCATGATGTAGTTCTGAGAGTTTACAGGCAAAGGTTCCTAGAGAAATAAAATAAAATAGATTTTTCTTTGTGTAAAAGCAACACACATTCCTAAAGTAGAGCATTTCTTCTTTGCAGAACTGGTTCAGTCGAGACCCCCTTAGCAGGTACAGCCTCGGACAGGCTTACCAGTTCGCTGCCCTTCTCCCTTGCAATGGATTGATTATTCAGTATCCCCCCCGCTTTTCGGCAGTGCTTCCGACTGGAAAGATAACGACAGGTTGCGAATGCAAACCCAGTTATCTGAGAAAGGAAACACTGCCCAAAGGTGGCAAGGTGTTCAGTCTCCCGGCATAGAGGGATTTCCTTTGTTTGTGTCACAATATATAAAAACAGGAAACAGGATCATACTTAATGTGGATTCTATAAAATAATTTATTTTTAAATAAGCAGGAAACTTTAAAATGATAAATCGAAGTAATTTAAACTTTATAATATATACAATCATTTTTTAAATTAATGCTTATAGGACTTCTGACTATAATTTAAGACATTATTCAATGTTACCCCTAACAACTCCTACTATTTCCTGATTCATTTTGAATGTGTGCCGTTTTTTATATCGTTTTTATATTCTAATATTTCAATTAGTTCAAATTAAAAAGTGTCCCACATCTGAAGTAATCTCTCAATCAACTAAGTTCTAGAAGCCTAAGCAGGAGTCTCACAGTCACTCACAGCAGGCAACACCCATCCCTCCCTTGAACACAACTCTGTCTTGTTGTATGTTGTTGTGCTGGTAATTCCATACCACTCCCTTAGCCACTCCCACCTGGGAGGAGTTCGATATTGTATTCAGCAGAGATGTCAATAAAGTTCAGTTGAAGTATCCTGCAAGCTCGTGCCAGATGTGGTCTCTGCTACTCCTCAATAACACACACAATACAGTGAGGGAAAAAAGTATTTGATCCCCTGCTGATTTTGTACGTTTGCCCACTGACAAAGAAATTATCAGTCTATAATTTTAACGGTATGTGTATTTTAACAGTGAGAGACAGAATATCAACAAAAAAATCCAGAAAAACGCATTTCAAAAAAGTTATAAATTGATTTGCATGTTAATGAGAGAAATAAGTATTTGACCCCTTCGACTTAGTACTTGGTGGCAAAACCCTTGTTGGCAATCACAGAGGTCAGACGTTTCTTGTAGTTGGCCACAAGGTTTGCACACATCTCAGGAGGGATTTTGTCCCACTCCTCTTTGCAGATCCTCTCCAAGTCATTAAGGTTTTGAGGCTGACGTTTGGCAACTCGAACCTTCAGCTCCCTCCACAGATTTACTATGGGATTAAGGTCTGGAGACTGGCTAGGCCACTCCAGGACCTTAATGTGCTTCTTCTTGAGCCACTCCTTTGTTGCCTTGGCTGTGTGTTTTGGGTCATTGTCATGCTGGAATACCCATCCACGACCCATTTTCAATGCCCTGACTGAGCGAAGGAGTTTCTCACCCAAGATTTGATGGTACATGGCCCCGTCCATCGTCCCTTTGATGCGGTGCAGTTGTCCTGTCCCCTTAGCAGAAACCCCCCCCCCCAAAGCATAATGTTTGACGGTGGGGATGGTGTTCTTGGGGTCATTCCTCCTCCTCCAAACACGGTGAGTTGAGTTGATGCCAAAGAGCTCGATTTTGGTCTCATCTGACCACAACACTTTCACCCAGTTCTCCTCTGAATCATTCAGATGTTCATTGGCAAACTTCAGACAGGCCTGGATTTCAGGATTTCAGTCCTTCATGGCGTAGTGTGTTACCAATTGTTTTCTTGGTGACTATGGTCCCAGCTGCCTTGAGATCATTAACAAGATCCTCCCGTGTAGTTCTGGGCTGATTCCTCACCGTTCTCATGATCATTGAAACTCCACGAGGTGAGATCTTGCATGGAGCCCCAGACCGAGGGAGACTGACAGTTATTTTGTGTTTCTTCCATTTGCGAATAATCGCACCAACTGTCGTCACCTTCTCACCAAGCTGCTTGGCGATGGTCTTGTAGCCCATTCCAGCCTTGTGTAGGTCTACAATCTTGTCCCTGACATCCTTGGACAGCTCTTTGGTCTTGGCCATGGTGGAGAGTTTGTAATCTGATTGATTGATTGCTTCTGTGGACAGGTGTCTTTTATACAGGTAACGAGCTGAGATTAGGAACACTCCCTTTAAGAGAGTGCTCCTAATTTCAGCTCATTACCTGTATAAAAGACACCTGGGGGCCAGAAATCTTGCTGATTGATAGGGGATCAAATACTTATTTCCCTCATTAACATGCAAATCAATTTATAACTTTTTTGAAATGCGTTTTTCTGGATTTTTTTGTTGTTATTCTGTCTCTCACTGTTAAAATACACGTACCATTAAAATTATAGACTGATCATTTCTTTGTCAGTGGGCAAATGTACAGAATCAGCAGGGGATCAAATACTTTTTTCCCTCACTATATATGTCAGGGTTTAAAGGTGGTGGAGTTGTTTATGCAACACATGCCCCCTGTTTGCTAATAAATTAATGAATGCAATGTTGTAAGTTGGATCTCATTGCCAAGAGAATACCAATAATTTAAAGCAGAGCACCAGAACATGGTATCCCTCATTCACTGCAGAATCTTACTACTACTACTACTACTACTACTACAATGTTAATTAGGTAACCATTGATCACAGGATCAGTATTTTATTTTGATTGTATATATATTTTTAACCTTACCAATTTGCCCTCCATCTCGTTGAAAAATGAGAGCACTGTCCGTACATTATTTAATTCAACAGTTGGAATTGTCTGAAACATTATAACAAACAAAAGAATAGCATTAAAATTACGAATTGTATGTGTACTTACATTGTATATGCACAGAGTATAAATAATAACTTTTTAAAATATTTATACCGCAAATATGCAAATGATACACATACATTATTCCTTTAACATAATCAACACACTTACTGCCATTGACATTAGAGTAATTATAACTGTGAATATAAATTGATTCATTCAATCATTACTGTTTTATTATGTGTAGAAGAAGAAAGTCAGAAATAACAAGATAACTGGTTATATTCCAATCCCATCTCAATACCAGATAATCTGTAGACATGATATTTGACACATCCTATATTTCAATTTAATGTGCATAGGCAGACATTATTTAGTCATTTACTGAGAAAGGGTAGTAGAACATTGTAACCACATTGATACTTTAGTTGTTTCTTTCATTGAACTCTCTTACCTAATGTTAAATGTAGGGAATCTATATTCACTGCTGGAGGTATAAATAAGGATGAAGTTTACTCTCACCGTTAAGCAGATGGTTGGTTTACTACTGATGAAGCGGTTTATGAGTTGAATTTCCAGTTCTCTGAAGTTGTAATCAGTAGTTTTGCTACCATCTTCATTAACTTCATACTGAATATTTGACAAGGCTATTGGTAGGAAGTCATTTTCAGGATCACAGGTGATTACATAAGACGGCCTTACTTCATTAGCTGAAATTGACCTGCAAAGTTAAAACAATTAGTTGATTTCTATTTATTTGGTGTAAAAATCTATTTTAGGTTCAGTTTCAGATATAATAGAATGTAATGGACGTATGTGACAACTAAGTCAAATGTAGTAGATTTCTAAAAACTAAATATCTAGGCCAGCGCCAAACAACTTAATTTCCTGTGACATCAGGCACCACACTCAGTATTATGTAAGTGCCAGTCAAAGGCTTACATGAATCCTGATCAATCTTTTGTTTTTTTTCAAGGCTGAATTAATAATGATTAATAATAATAATAATAATAATAATAATAAATAAATAATGAATTATACATAATTTAATATAAATTAAATCAGTCACCAATAATCTCAGATTAAGTCTGTGACTACTTTAGAATACAATTGTATAAGCTGATAGCAATGGTTTCCTTCAGCTTTTTTGCAGGATCTTATGCACAGCTGAGTATTTATGTTTATTATTATGCCCCCAGCCCTGGGGAGTCACAAATATTAAACTATGACACAATATGTTGTACAGTAACTAGCTGTGTTAAAATGTATTCATATGACAGAAATCAGTTATTTGTGATTCCTCCCTTTAGCTCCTCAATACAGAATCCTTCCAAGCCAAACCAGGTGGTGTGACTTTTTTCAATTTATATTTCCTGCTTTTGATGGTTATCATGGTGAGACATTACAGCGCATATACAACACATAGCTGAATGTTCCACAGAATTACCACTTTCACAAGGAAACAACTTCATAGCCAACATATCTTTACATTTTTGGATTTACCTGTCAGTTTCTTTAGTCTTCTTTCTAGCACTACTGATACAATCATTTTGCAATGTAATCAGGTAGTTTGTCACAGTTTGCATGATGGATCCCTTTTTTGGAAGCAGTTCATAAACCATTGCATCATCGGAAATGTCTTTGCTTATCAGTTCTGCTCTCAGATCTATTTATAAAACATAGAAACAATTACTGTAAATAATTAGAAATGTGCAACTGTCAAATAACCAGAGATCAGTGTTGTATTATGAACTAAGAAAATGACTACCTGACATTCTTTATTAGATATGCATAAACATTGTAATATATATTTTAAAGACTAGTGCTCACAGTGCTTTTTTTCTCATTAGTTCAACCAACCAAATTCCCTGCAGTGATTTAGTCATACAGTAATAATTGGTTATTAATCTAACTCAAATTACTTAAATCAGATCAGTATCCTCTTCTATAGGTGTAACTTATTTTACATTTTTGTTTAATTAAAAAAAAGTTGTTTTCTGAATTTGTTTTGTTTAATACACCTCAGTGAGTTAGCAAATTTGACAACATGTTCAAAAGGAAATTTCTCATTTGAAATTTGAACCCTCTTACTGTAAAGAGTGTAAAACGATATGTTGCGTATGTAACCCCGGGTATCTGAAGAAGAAAGCACTGCCCAAAGGGGGAGAAGTTACACCAGTTTCCATGGATACCTCAATTAAACATTTTTCTATCCAAGCTGTGTCACTTAAACAGTTCCTTCTTGTTTCCTATTTGTATACATTGTGATGTGCACACAGGAACTTACTGGACTCCCCAGCAACCTTGCAGCTTCCAAGCTGTGCTTTCTTTTTAAGATAACCAGGGTTGTATTTGCAACCTATCATTATCTTTCAAGTCAAAAGCACTGCCCAAAGTGGGGGGGTTACTGAATAACCAATCTGTCACAAGGGAGGAGGGCAAGGAAGCCTGCCCCGAGGCTGTACCTGCTAAGGGGTCCTTGACTTAAACCAGCTCTGGAAGGAGGTTGTGGGGGCCCCTCATGGCCACATCTTGTTCAACTAGTACGGCAACAAGTGGGGCCACAAGCTCTACTGTGTATCAATGAACTTAATACATGCACATAAAGTGGGCTAGACAGGGCACACCTGAATAGCCACTGCTGAACAATGAACGAACTATACAGGGCAGCCCAGCAAGGCAACAGCACCTGCATGACCCCATGAACACGCCCTGGAGACAACGCTCTACAGGACACTATTCACAAAAACCAGGAGCAGCTTACATGGATGCTCGACTGGAGGGCATAGTTCAATAGAAGGAAAGTGGTTCTTACAAGCTCCATTCAAGGCTGAACCTACCAGGATGTGCTATGCAGGGGGCAGACAGGTAGATTGTACAAGGCCAGGAGCCTGTCCCTCTCAGGGCTACTGAGACTGATGCCAAATCCAGGTTCCTAATAGAGGGAGCTGGTTCTGTGCCATCCAACCTGTAGAACTGAACAAAGATGTGCAACAAGGCCCAACTTGCAGCTGCACAGATGTCTGCCAAGTGTGCATCTTGAAAAAGTGTGCATGATGAGACTGCACCTTGATTCACGTAGGCTACCAGTTCTTCAGGCACCGAGGTGCCAGCCAACTCAGAGGCCATGGCAATGGTGTCCCCAATCCAATGCAAGAGCGTGTCATAGGACACAAATAGTTTGTCTGAGCCCCAACAATCTTTCGTGCAGTCCATGTGAGAAGGGAGGAGGATGGAAAGCTATAAATTTTACCAGCCTGTTTACATGGAAGGGAGATATCACCTTTGAAAGCAATGCAGGGGTAGGCCTGATCATAACCCTGGACCGCTGTAAAACAGACACAGGAGGGGTGTACTAACAGGGCATGCAATTCGCTCACGCGTTTGGCAGATGTGATTGTCAGGAGAATAGCGGTCTTCATCGATACTAGCTTGAGGTCAGCTGATTGCATTGGTTCAAATGAGGTCTTGGATGGTGCCACTCAGGCAGAGAAAGGGGGTTAGGAGGCCGAAGCCTGCGTGCTCCTTTCAAAACTGCGAGGCCAAGAAGTCAGACCCCACCACCTCGCAATCAATCTGGACATGCGTAGATGGCAGCCAGGTACACCTTGAGCGTAAAATGACCCCAATGGGGCAGGTGACTGTGTCCTGGACTTTGTCCTGGCACCAGGTCTGGAAAGTCTGCCAGCGAAAAGAATATTGCGATCAATTATATTGCGAGGGAGCTCTGGTCGACTAAATAGTGGCTACTACCGCCTCTACAGACCCCAGGCCACCAGGCTGTCCCACTCAGAGGCCAGACACAGAGCTGGAGCAGGCCAGTGTTCTGGTGTCAGAGTGGGCCTTGAGCCTGAGACAACAGATCCGCCTGCAGGGGAAGCTACCAGGACAATCTCTGACCAGGAGGGAGATGAAATAAGCGAACCAGTCACCTGGGTGCAACCATCAGGACTGTCACTAGTTCTTATTTTCACCTGATCTTCTCTAGGACCACCTGGAGAAAGGGGAACGGTGGGAACGCATTGAGGAGACAGTGTAGCTATATGTGAACTGGCGCATGGATCCCCAGGGTTCTAGAGCAGTCACGGAAGTAGAACCATAGCAGGCGATGGGTGGACTCTCTTTTGACTAAAAGGTCTACCTCTGTCCTGCTGAAGTGGTTCCACACCTGTTGTATCACCAGCGGGTGAAGACCCCTGGAAACGCCATTGCCTATTGATATAGGCAACCACCAGTGTCGTCTATCCTGACTAGAACATATATAAATGTTTTCATTCCGAAGGACTGGCAGGAAGTGCTGGAGTCTGAGGAACACTGCTTGAAGTTCCAGCGTGTTGATGTGGAGAGCCTGAAAGGGCTCCATCCACCCGCCTCAGAGTCCATCGCCATTGCAGACCGCTCCCAACCTTGGTTGGAGGCATCTGTAGTCATAACCGAGTATAGTAGATTGCAATAAATGACTGTCCGGAGTGGGGGCACCGGGGGTACTACCAAAGCCGCAGACAGTCTCACAAACCAGGGACCATGGACTGTGGTACAGGAGTAGCTGGCAGAGGAGCTCCTTGCATGGGTGAGATCTCTCATAGCAGACTCTACTATTTAACAACAGGTTGTGGATCTACAGCCGAGCTGTGGGAGAAATACCCTGTAAACAAAGGGTCACAACCACAGCACCTAGACGATATATAATAATTATAGAATATATATATATATATATATATATATATATATATATATATATATATATATATATCAGACAATATATACAGCGATCAGCCATAACATTATGACCACCTGCCTAATATTGTGTAGGTCCCAAAACAGCCCTAATCCATCAAGGCATGGACTCCACTAGACCTCTGAAGGTGTGCTGTGGTATCTGGCACCAAGACATTAGCAGCAGATCCTTTAAGTCCTGTAAGTTGCGAGGTGGGGCCTCCATGGATCGGACCTGTTTGTCCAGCACATCCCACAGATGCTCAGATAAGTTTAACAGTTATAGTTTATTATTCATGACATTTGAGAAACCAATTAGAAATGTTATTCTGTGAGTCATAAACTTTAGAATGTGTAATATAATTTAGTATTTTCTTAAATATAAATGAGTGCTGCATTAAACTGTTTTGTTTGACAATTTTAGAAATAAAACCTGTCAACGCCGAGAAATATCTTCGCATTCCTGTTTAACTGTTTGATTCTTAAATTGCCACACGTTAATAGACACTAGATTATAGGTGGCCCTGCCTATCCTTAATCATTGAATAATAATCAATGAAGGGGAACTGTGGTAACAAGAAATTATAGAATCTTTCTCTGCACCCAAACGTGAATGAGACTGATATATATAACGAGAAGTTATTTGACAAAAATAGTAACCTGCATAGTTATTTGATGTCCTACTAACAATACTAATGAGACTCACCTTCGTCTTACTGACAGGTATTGTAGTCAATGTGTTTATAATATTGTTTAATGATTTGTGTGTTATCATATGCAATTCCATGTTCTTTGATTTGCTCACGGCAGTGATTTGTCTTTGATTTGTTGATCTTAAGTGAATTTTAATTAGTTTTTCCCTTTTTGTATAACTTGTGTAGTGCTACATTTTATTTTTGTTTTTAATAAATTTGCGAATTTATATCTTTGGAATTGGTGTCTGCATCCAAATATTACAGAAATTGAGTTCTACAAGATTCTAGGATTCTTGATAAGATGATACTTAAATTCACTTCTTTAACGAAAATGTATAGTGTACCTTACGCTACACTGCGATGCACTGTGTGTTCTGACACCTTTCTATCAGATCCAGCATGAACTTTATCAGCAATTTGAGCTACAGTAGCTCGTCTGTTGGATCGGACCACACAGGCCAGCCTTCGCTCCCCACGTGCATCAATGAGCCTTGGCCGCCCATGACCCTGTCGCCGGTTCACCGCTTTTCCTTCCTTGGACCACTTTTGATAGGTACTGACCACTGCAGACTGGGAACACCCAACAAGAGGTGCAGTTTTGGAGATGCTCTGACCCAGTCGTCTAGCCATCACAATTTGACCCTTATCAAAGTCGCTCAGATCCTTACGCTTGCCCATTTTTCCTGCTTCTAACATCAACTTTGTGGACAAAATGTTCACTTGCTGCCTAATATATCCCACCCACTGACAGGTGCCATGATAACGAGATTATCAGTGTTATTCACTTCACCTGTCAGTGGTCATAATGTTATGTCTGATTGGTGTATATGAAATGCATTACCCTCTAGATGTCATAATCTTGATTTTTTAAATATTGGAGAAATAACTAATACAATTATAAAACTAGAAGATAATCCATTTCCCACATATTCCCTGGGACAAGCTATGCGTCACCATATATACAAACAGGAAACAAGAAGGGACTGTTCCAGTGACACACACAGGGGCCTGTAGGCAGCTTGGATAGAAAAAATGATTAGTTGAGGTATCCATGGAAACAGTCTCCCAGTTTGGGGAATAATTTCGACTTGAAAGATAATACAGTTCTAAATTAAAATTACATACTTGCTGCCTTGTTGTTTGTCTTTAAATGGCACCAGGTTTTCCTCAAAATGTGTAACATCTCCTTAAATTCATCTCGCTTGTTATCTGAAAATAAATAAATAGATATGTAATATATTTTCATTAAATAGCATCTTTAGGACAAACATTTTAATAGAGGGTCTTAGATCTTTTAATAATTTCATTAACAGTGCAGCTGTTTATCAAGTTATCAACAGTTACTACAGAGCCCCAGAGATTACATTGCTGAATAACATTACTTTCCTTATTTTACATTTTGCACTTTGGCCTCTTTTATAGATACTTCACATTGCCCAGATGAAGAAAGTGAGGAGTCCTCATGTACTCCTAGATATAGTTATTTTCCTTCTTCTGAATCTATACCTGTCCACACTGTCCACACACACTGGAGACAGTTGTCCAAAATACCTTGAAGTGAAATAAACTTAAGCAAGGACTACCTGTATTTACATTCCCTTGGACTCGTGTAAGTTTTTTGCTTTGAACTTGTTTTGCTTTCTGAAAATCCAAATAAATCATATTCTGCACTTAAATTAAATTATTGATTGCTGTAGTTGCTTACTAAGTCATATGTGATCTGCTTAATCTAAATCCACGTCTTAAGGAATTCAGTTAACATTTACTTGTTAATCTTATATTTGTTTCTTAATTTTTACCATAACTTTACAAGTAATGGAGGTCTGGCTGATAAGATGTATTCCTGGTGTTGTCCCTTTTGTTATGTATATGTGTAACACTTGTCAGTTTAATTGTTTTAGTTAGTGGTCTATAACTAAAAAAAATTTCCTTGAGTACAACTGGGAATATACCATCTGGCTCAAGTTATTTGCTTGTTTTGAATTCTCTTGTATTTTGATATCACATAGAATCTGGCCGGACTGCTTGATAAGTAGGGTTGCCACAATTATCGTTCCCCACGATATATACATTATTAAATTACTACAAAACAACTTATCGTAGTATGTTCAAAATATCATATATTTCAGTATAAAAAAAAACTAGAAAACCTTTCCTACAAATGTTTTATTTGATTATAAATCTAGTGAGATTTTAATTGACCTTTTGAGATTTCAAATGTAAACAAAGAAAGTGATAAGTAGGTCACAACACCCGCCTGCTTTTCATACTGAATGAGAATACAGCATGGAGACATCCTGAAGGAGAGTCACAGTGGTCGGTTCGTGTTGCACAGATTTCCACAGTTCTGCGCAGATCTACAGATTCCCATCAATCCCATTGGTGGAGCAGCACAGAACTGCTGACATCTGCACTACACGAATGCAAGCAGTATGTCTGCAGAGTCCTCATCTCACCTTCAGCTGCACAAGTAACAGGAGAATTGCAACTAGCACCTAAACTAAAAAGACGCCACTCCAAAAGCCAGAAACAAAAACCATTGATGAATGGATTTGTCTGGCTTGTGATATATTTTTTTAGTTTGATTTCCCCTATGCTCCCTTTCCCTTGGCCCTTGACTGCGACATAACATCTTGTCTGCACTTATCAGCCTTCACAATCTAGGACGTAAGACCTTATATATTGTCTATGGTATATCTCATTACACTTGTGTAAAATTTGAATTTGTAAAATGTTTTATGCCTTTAACTGCACTGTATTATTGCACTTTGTATTGCTCTTATTTTGTAAGTCGCCCTGGACAAGGGCATCTGCTAAGAAAGAAAGAAACAATAATAATAATAATAATAATAATAATAATAATAATAATAATAATAATAATAATAAAAAAGAAAGTGGTTTGGGTATGAGGAGCTGGTGTCTAAAATGTCAGGGCTGAATTTTGGTCCCAGCCCTCTGCATTGATAAGATTTAATTTTACCTTCCACATGTTTATCCACAAATGTTCCAATTGTTTCTGTTTCCCATCCCTGGAAACCTGAGTACTTGTAGGAGTTAATTAGGTTCTGCTGCAGTTTCAGGATCTGTGGAAGATGCTTCACGTGGTGAATGTGAGGCAGCTAGAAAAAAAAGCATCTTTAGTTTCTTTCAATATTATATACAAATAAGGTATGATATTTGTATTTTTAAGTGTCCTAAGTTACACTTAAGGCAAGTGAAGGCACATTACCTCTGTAAGAAATTCCAGCAGTACAGGGAATGTATCCTTTCCACCATTCTGTTCGACTAAATGTGCCAGGTATTGAATTGTCATTCTTTGCTCAAGTTTCCACATCACTGATAGATAAAAGGGCCTCTCCGTGTTTGGAAGGTCTTTAAGTGGCAGAGATGTACTGTAAGCAATGTTCATTAAAATATTTGTTTTGTTCTTCTCCAGGATATTTTGATGCACAGTAGAAAGCTTCTGATCAAATTCCTACAGAAAGGACAACAGAACCAACAAGTATTTAGTTTGTTTCGTCCACTTAACCTATTTACACAATTCTTGTAAGATAACACATTTACAATGCTACTAATACTAATAATACTAGTAATAATAATAATAATAATAATAATAATAATAATAATAATAATAATAATAATAGCCATTTTGGACCATTTACGGCCAATGCAAAATAACCTTTTAGTTTGTTATTCTGATTATTATTTATTTATTTTTCATTTTGCATCCCTTACCTTAAAGAAATCCTGAATTGTGTCTTTCATTGCTTTTTCCCACCTTTGTCTTTCTTCTCTGGTTTTAGTTGATTGAACAGAGATGTTGGTTCCTGATGAATCCACAAACCACTGTAAGTTATTATTCTTGGTAATACTGCAACAGTATATTAATTAAAGTATTTTCAAATATAAGTATTAGTATTTCATTTTATGTATAATGATGGTGTGGATGCAGAAAAAAAATGGCATAGTAAAACTAGCACACACACATTTTAACTGAACGAAGTTATTTGGAACAATTAATCAAAAATAGTACAAATAAAACATTAGCATTCTATTCTGCTTTTGCTTGCACTTTAGCTTTCTGAATTCACAGCTCTAAGTTTTAAAGCCCAGTATTTGGGTCGAGGGTAACATAGAGAGATAAAATCTTAACCTTTCGTGAAATAAACCCACATTATTAACAACTATGAATCTATATCTCTATCAATCTCTATATCTCTCTGTCTATGTATGCATGTACAGTGAGGGAAAATGTATTTGATCCCCTGCTGATATTGTACGTTTGCCCACTGACAAAGAAATGATCAGTCTATAATTTTAATGGTACGTGTATTTTAACAGTGAGAGACAGAATAACAACAAAAAAATCCAGAAAAACGCATTTCAAAAAAGTTATAAATTGATTAAGTTTATAAAAAAAAAAAAAAATACACCTACCATTAAAATTATAGACTGATCATTTCTTTGTCAGTGGGCAAACGTACAAAATCAGCAGGGGATCAAATACTTTTTTCCTCCACTGTATATATATATATATATATATATATATATATATAAATTGGTTAAACAGCAGGACTATGGCTCCGGCTGACCTGTGCAGCATGGAGCTCACTGCCGCTCTTTCCAGCTGATGGCGCTCGAGTTTCACTGCCTCGCTGTGTATATAGTTCCTTGGTCAGCAGGTCTGTGGCCCGCTCTGGCTGTGTATGCCATGGAGCAAGGGGACCGCTGCTGTTGTCCTCCAGCAGAGGGCGCATGAGTTTCTCCAGTGCCCCGCTGTGTACATATTTAATTTATTCACACGGTAAGAGCTGTAGTTGCCCTGCGCTAGCTGCGCTGTTCGGCACGTGTCAACTGCTCCTTGTGTTCCACGTGTGGCGCATGAGCCAGCTGCTGCGCCCCATGATGTATATAGTTAGTTTGTTACGACATGGTCAATCTGGTGTGGCCTTGCTTCTAGCTGTGCTAGTGAAGCAAGCGGCCACCGCTATGATGTCCCACATGTGGTGCATGAGCAGGCTCCTTGTGGTGTATATAGTTCGTTTGTACAAAATCTAATTGTCAGCACAGTAGAGCTCTTCCACTCTGTACTGTTCAGTTGAGTTGGATGCTGACCGCATGAAGGTCTTGCTGTCACGCGATATGTACATATTGTATATTCTTGTTCAGCTTGGCTACTCTGTTGAATATCCAGCTATGTATTCTGTTGTTTTTTCATTGGGTCTGTGGCCCCGCTTCTATTGGATCAGGGGTCCACTGCCATGATATGCGCAGAGGCTGCACAAGTTGCTTGATTGCCCGCGCCAGATATTGTGCAAATAGATTCGGCCTCGCACCTAGCTGCACTAGTAGAGCAGCTGGCTTTGCTATTGTGAGAGGAGGGTGTAAGAGTTGACCTCTGTAGCCCCGCCTTGTATATGCTGATTCTAGACAGTTCCCGTTAAGAGCGTGGTTCTCGCTCCTGGGCGGCTCAGGTGCAGCCCTGCGGGGCCCCTAAGGTTACTGTCTGGAGTTGTGTTACCGAGGCCCCTAGCGGTACACCTCGGGGCAGGCTCCCTTATCAGATCGCATCTTGGACTCGGGTTTCCCTCCAATAGCGAGAGAAACCTTTGTCCAGCAGGGGGCTTTTGAACTGTACTTGACAGTCTTTCTTTTTTCCTTGCAGGGAGCTGATCCATCAGGCCAGACCAGACGAGACGGGGAGGTGCCGGTTGACAGAGCTGCAGAGTCCTGGGTCCTTGGAGCGGTCCGGAGGCCGAGGCGAGTGGAGATTGGGACGGACCGGGAGCGACAGGGGACCTAGCCAGAGGGGTCGGAGGACTCCTCACGGAGTGGGTCCCATCCAGAAGCCCGGCCGACCATCTACCCGGAGCCCGGCCTGACCAGGACTGCTCCCCGCTGACGTCACCAGCCAGGATCCAGGAGAGGCCTCGGATTCCAGGGACCGACCAGGCCGATCGGCAACGTCCCTGAGGGAGGCCTCCTGCAGCCAGGGCCCGGACTTCTCCCCGCAAGGCCCGCTCCCTGCAAGAGCCCCGGAGGTGGAAGCTGCTCCCCAGCCAGGTGGACTTGCCCCGACCTCCGGATTGAGAGCCTCCCGACCCTTCTCCAAGGTAGGAAAGTGCAGCATGGCCCAGCGAACCGCCGGTGTGAGGCGCCATAATGCGGTGCGCTTCAGCCGTGAGGCTGGAGCCGAGACCGCGGCCCTCACCCGGCTGGAGTTCAGCAGGTCCGTGCTGCAGAGGGGCCTGGGCTTTGCCCCTTCTGAGCTGAACTGTGTGGTAAAACTGCCTGGACCTAGGGACGTGTTCGAGGTGAGTTTTAAGAACCCTCAAGTGCTGGAGAGTTTTTGGAACCTGTATAGGGAGAAAAAAGACAGCATGCCCCTGAATGACTTTGTGGTCGACGCCCTGACAGATAGAGAGATTAAAATTGTAACTATTCAGTTTTACAACGAAGCAGTGGCAGAGTACGACGTAGAAGTATGGCTGAGGAGACACTGTGAGATCCTGTCTGAAAGTAGGAGAGTTAATGATGAGGATGGGGTCTGGACCGGTGCTCGGCGGTGGCAGGTGCGCCTGCAGGTGGAAGTGGCCGCCATCGGCGGAGTACGCCATCTACCAAGCACCGTGGTTTTAGGAGCAAATAGGGAACTTGTCTTTTATCATGGCATGCCCAAATTATGTAGGAACTGCGGGGCCCTGGGTCATTTAGCCGCAGCCTGTACCGTTGTTAAGTGCAAGGTCTGCGGCGGGGAACATCAGACCAGGGCCTGCAAGCAGGAGAGGGCCTGCAACCTGTGCGGTGGGGGAGGGCACCTCTTTAGGAATTGTCCCTCCTCCTATGCAAATAGGGCGCGGGCCCTCGGGGGTGGTGGAGAGAGAGAAAACCAAGCGGAGGCTCCTCCAAAGGTGATACCCCAAGATGGGGGTAGAGAGGAAACAATCCTCAGGAGCCTCATAGGCTCCCTCTCTGACTCTGGGTCAGAAGTGGAGGCAGAGGGAGAGTGGACAGTGGTAGCGGGGAAGAGAAGGAGGGCTGAGAAGAGGAGCATGGGTAGAGGGGGTATGATGAAAAAGAGGATTCATTCTGCAGATTCCCCCCCCCCTGCCGGCTCCTCCCCCGCTCCAGAGTCCCCTCCCTCTAATTTTTATACGCCCCACTCTGACTCCGGAGAGGAGAGCGGTGGGCCTTCTCCACTGCCCCGAGTGGGCAGCCTGGTAGATGAGAGGCCCCCTAGAAATAACATTCCTCCTGCCCCACAACTGAGACTCTCCCAGGGGAGGGATCAGGTATGCCCTCCAGGCAGTAGTGGGAGAGCCGCAGGTCCTCAGGAGACGAGAGTCGGCGCCAGTGTCCTTTCCCAGAAAGACATCAGGGACGTGATGGCAAGGTCACTGGCGCTGGGGGAGGAGGCCTGCGGCGGCAGACAGCCGGGAAGGGAGAGACCACCCCCTCCCCCACCATTAGTTAAAAGAACGACTAGTGGGGTCTATACAGTTTTCTCCCCAGTTGTACATAAAGCCTCTGCCCTGCCATCTGTTCGTCGGGCCTCGGCCTCAAAGGAGCCAGGGAGAACCTCCAGCACCACGGGCCCTGAGCCCAGTGGAGTTTTGCCCGCCTTACCGGGTGGCGGGAGCCGAGCCCCCCCCATAGTCTTCCTAGAGGATCAAGCGGTGAGGCAAATGATTGAAATGATGGGTGCTAGCGCTAAGCTAGGTGAGGGAGAAGAGAGGAGTGGGGAAGAGAAGGGTTTCTTTACATGATTGTTACGGAGCGGGTAATTGCCCTCACAGCCATTATGGCATTAACCATTATTTCAATTAATGTGAGGAGCATTGCTGAGGTGAAAAAGAGGACCGATGTTTTAAACTCTCTGGCTGGAATGAAGGCGGATATTATCTGTTTGCAGGAGTGCGGCATCCCGTTCCAAAAAGAATACAAAGATCTCCGGGACACTTGGACCCTAGGAGAATCCTTCTGGTCGGGGTCCAATGTGTCCCGAGCGGACGGGATTGCCGTACTCCTGAAAAACCCCTTCTTAATAGTTAAAACATTCAAGGTTATAGAGGCGGGCAGACTGGCCAGCCTCGATTTTAAATACAAGGGGGCTGTATTGAGGCTGGTCAATGTCTATGCCCCCACCAGCCAGAGAGAGAGAGTCCTCTTTCTCCCTCAGCTACGCCCGCTCCTGATCGGCACCTTGCCAGTTATCATTTCAGGTGATTTCAACTGTGCTCTGAGGGATGTAGACCGGAGTAAGCCCCGCAACGATAGATCCAGCAGGGACCTCGCTGCGTTCGTGGAGGACTTTGAACTCTGCGACGCAGGTCGGGACCTGGTCCCCTTGTTCACCTGGGTGAGTTCTTCTGGCTCCTCCTTCTCCAGGATAGATCTCGTCCTCCTCAGCAAGCCACTGGAGAGGACCGCCATGTCTTCGGAGGCGGTCTTCTTTTCAGACCACAGGCTCCTGACGACAGAGGTGCTCATTCCGAGCACACGGGAGTCGGGGCCTGGGGTCTGGAAGCTCAACACCTCTCTGCTCGATGACCCTCGTGTGATTAAGACCTTTAGCAGACGCCTCGAGGAGTGGAGGACCCTGAAGGACCTTTTTGATTCTCCCATAGAGTGGTGGGAGATGATGAAGAAAAGAACCAAGGGCTACTTCATTCAGCTGGGGAAACGGAAAGCTCGCGAGAGGCGGGCGAGATATTCCCATCTAAACGCCCGCCTCCAGCGCCTGAGTCTTTTACAGCTCAGAGGCTTCGACCTAGCTGAGGAGGTGGCCCGGGTCAAACTGAGTCTCTCCGCCCTCTATCGGGAGGAGCAAGAAAAGATCAAGGTCCTTTCCAGGGTCCGCATCATGGAGGACGATGAGAAATGCAGCCGCTTCTTCTTCAAGAAAACGAAGGAGAGGCGGCCTGCAATGTCCTCCATGATCGACTCCTCGGGGCAAGAGGTGGAGGGCAGAGAGGCTGTTGAGACAGTGGTGCGGGATTTCTACAGGGAGTTGTACGACCAGAAGGTGGTGGATCAAAATCTGATCCATCACTTTCTGTCCCTGTTGGAGTCCCGCAATGAGGGGGACGAGGAGGAGGAGGAGGATCCAGAGATCACCACCACTGAACTCTCCCAGGTGATAAAGAGTCTTAACTCTGGAAGGACACCGGGTCCCGACGGGATCCCTGCTGAGTTCTATAAGATCTTTTGGGAGGTGCTTAAGGAAGATCTGGGCCAGGTCCTGGGGTCGATGTACAGAGAGGGCAGATTGGCCCCTTCGATGAAGAAGAGTATCCTCTCCCTTCTTCACAAGAAGGGAGACACGAAAGATCTGAGGAACTGGCGGCCAGTCAGCCTCCTGTGCACCGACTACAAGATACTGGCCAAAGCACTGACGCTCCGGCTGCAGCGGCCACTCCCTCAAGTCGTGGGTCCCGACCAGGTCTGTGGTGCCCGGGGGAGATCGGCGGCCAACAACGCCATGCTGCTCAGGGATGTCGTGGCCTACTCGAACGAGAGAAGGCTTCCCCTGGTCCTAATCAGCTTGGACCAGGAGAAAGCCTTCGACAGAGTGGGCCACGAATACCTGCAGCTTGTTATGGAGAGGATGGGTCTCGCTCTTGGCCTGAGGAAGTGGGTCAAGATCATCTACAGCGGCCTAAGCAGCAGGGTCCTTGTGAACCGCCACCTGACCGAACCATTTCCGGTCAGGTCGGGGGTCCGGCAGGGTTGTCCCCTGTCGGCCCTGCTGTACGTCCTCTGCTTGGAGCCGTTCATGCAGGCGATCCGCCGGGACGTCCGGGTGACAGGTTTCCATCTCCCGGGTTCCGGCGGAGAGCAACTGAAGGCCCTGGCCTATATGGACGACGTGGCCGTGGTCTGCACGGACGCTCCGTCCGTGGCCAGGGTCGAGGAACTGCTGGACGGCTTCTGCAGGGCGACGGGGGCCGCTGTGAATAAGGCCAAGAGCGAGGTCTACCTCTCCAGGGCATGGCCTGTCGGCCGGGGCCCGCCGACCGTGTTCCCTGTGAAGCCGTTTATCAAGGTTCTGGGGATCACGATCGACGGGACCAACACGGGCACCCGGAGCTGGGAGGAGGCCATAGCAAAGGTCCAAAGGAAGATCCACGGCTGGAGCACAAGGACCTTGACGATGGCTGGTAAGGTGCTGGTCGTAAAGGCCATCCTCTTCCCGATACTCCTCTACGTAGGAATGATCTTCCCCCCAGACAAGGGTATCGCAAAACTAGTGACCCGAATTATATTTCGGTTTGTCTGGGGGAGCAAAATGGAGAGGCTGAAAAGAGTGCAGATGGTGAAGGGTACCCTGGATGGAGGCAGGGGGGTCCCGGACGTTGTGCGGCTGATAAAGGCGCAGGGGCTGGCCTATGTGGTTAAGAACATCCAGGCTGCTGGCAAGAAAGTGAGTTTCATGAACCGCTTTTATTTTGCCAGCAGCCTGAGACCATTCGGCCTCTGCGCCATGGACAACACCAGGCCGCACTCGTGGGATCCCCCGCCGTTCTACAGGGCGCTCCGAGCCTTTGCGCTCGAAGTAGGCCTCCATAAAGTCGTGCTGGCCTCCTGGGATTATAAGACCATCTGTAGTCAGATGAGATCTGCCCAGGAGACCAGCCGGATAGAAGATTTCCCTCCCGAAACCTGCCGGTTTATCTGGGCTAACGCTACGCACGTTTGCCTCACGAACACGCAGAAAGATGTCTCCTGGATGGCTGTGAGTCGGTGTCTCCCCACCCGAGTGTTTATGCACAGAAGGGGCATAGCTCCTTATGACACCTGCCCCTATAAGGGTTGCTTGGGGAAGGAGACGGAGGCTCACATCTTTAGTGAGTGCCCCTCCGCCCACAGGGTCTGGCTCCTGTTTTCTCCGTTCCTCCACAGGTTCGCCGTTCCTGCGCGGGCGACCGCCCAGCAGATCCTATACGGTCCAGCCAAGGGAATTTCTACATCTACCTTGAGGTGCTGGTGGCGTGTCGTCTGCGCAGTGAAGCAGGCACTGTGGGAGGGACGGAACATCTGTTTGTTCAATAAGCAGGAGCTGGACCCGATCGTCATCGCGCGGAGGGGCATGGTGTTTGTGAAAGACTACGTCAATCTGGAGGTCCATCAGAGGGGCAAGGAGGAAGCCTTTAAGAACTGGCGCATACAAGATCTGGGGGAGCTCAGGATCCCGTGATGGGACCCACCTCCGGGGACGGTTAGTTCCCCCTGCTGGAGCCCGAGTCCAAGATCTTTTAAAGATTTTATGAATGATTGTTTTTAAAAGAAGATTTTAAATAATGAATCTTAATTGTTTTTAAAGATTTAGTTGTTTTTAAATCACATTGTTTAGGGTTTTTTAGGTATAGTTTTGTTATATTTTGTTGTCAAATACATTGACCGTTTTTGGGTTTAATTTAAAATGCATTAGACTTTTTTTGTTTGTTTTTTATTTTTTCCTTTTAATTGTTTCTTTATTTTGTCTAATGCATTTTCTGTTATTTTCAATGTATTTGACTCTTTTGTTGGTGTGCAGTTTTTGCTTTTATCACGTTTTGTTTATTTGATTTGAGCACGTTTATTTTAAAGTTAATTGTTTTAGTTTTGTTAAAAAAATCACAAGATTTTAAAAATTTTAAGTGATTTTAAGAATTGATATTCTAAATGATTTTAATCACAAGTATTAAAATTGAAATTGTTCTATTTTAAGAAATGTAAAAATACTAAACCTAATAAACAGTATCAGCTCGCTGCCTCCTCCCTTGCGACGGTTTTGTTATACAGTAACCCCTCCCCCTTGGGCAGTGCTTCCAACTTGAAAGATAACGATAGGTTGCGTATGCAACCCCGGTTATCTGAAAAAGGAAGCACTGCCCAAGGGTTGCAAGGTCGTGTGGGAGTCCTGGCTCCCGGCAAAAGAGGACGAACCTGCGCTGACGTCACGTTTTATGGAACAGGATGTGCGAAGGGACCTGTTCTGAGTGACGAGTGCAGGGGCCAATGGCAGCTTTGATAGAGAGACGTTTCTATCAGGTTCCTATGGCAGTGCACAGAAACCCCTCCCCCTTGGGCAGTGCTTCCTTTTTCAGATAACGGGGTAGCATACACAACCTATCGTTATCTTTCTCTCCTGTCTGGTTTGCAATAAAGTGCATGTAGTAAGTAATTACTCTCAGACTGTTCTTGAGATTGCCTCTTCCATGCAGCCATTCATAATAAATTCCCTTTGATTGAAAATACAACTCTCTTGATTATTTTAATTCTTTAATAAACCATTACCTTCAAAAATGAGAAACACTTAAATATTATCACCTGCAAATTATATCAACAACATTTACTAAGGTTCACTTAAAATGGACTTGCTATACCTACCGTTGTTGTTTTCCATTATATATTTCAGAAACAAGTGTACTGTAATCACAGAATCATCCCAGTTCTTCCCAATTGTTTCTCCAAGGAGCTCAATGTCCCTTACAAGGTGTGCACATAAGTATTTTCCAGCTTCACACCCTGGTTCTTTTATGGCTTTCTGAATTTCCTATTAAACCAAAAAACAAAAACAAAACCAGGAATCAGCAAATCTAAAATTCATTAGTTGACTAAACCATATAATGCATAAATTCTCCACTTGAACTTGCAGTTATAAGTGTTCCTCATAGTTATTAGACATTAAGGATATCACTTTCAATTCAGTTTTTATTTATTTTTATTGTTTTTCATTATAATATATAGTATATAGTCTAGCAATCTGGGACTTTTAGGGGCTGTTGTGTTGAAATGGAAGGGCTGCAGTTCTGTTTGTGGGCTTCATTTGGGGGATCTGAGCAGAGGGAGTTGTGGCTTGCAGGATTAAAGGCTAACCCCACATGAGAACAGCATTGTTTGGGGCGAGATGGTCACAGGGGCAAAGAGGGATATATAGGGGTGCCCTAGTCCCTTCAGAAGTGAAGTGCAGAGTTGGCACCAACTGCAGAATGAAGCTCTGGGGCTTCTACCCATGCTCACGCTCAGTACAATGTTGACAACATAAGTGCGGAATGACGTAAGTCGCAAGGACGCAAGTCATGGGATGACTGAACAGCTAGCAAGACAGTTCACACAACTAATCACAGATAAATACTTTAAAAATATCATCAAAACAGCCAGTTGCACATGGGCAAAAAAAAATCAAAACAGAGGCGTGTCATCTTGACCGTTTAGGCTAGTCTAGTTAATAGAGGTTTGACAAGATGTATGTGATCAGCAGCCAGCAGAACAACCAGCAGCCCAGTCTCTAGCAGAACTGTGTGCTACTTGCGCAATAGGCTTTTTGTTCCTTTCATGGTGCTATTTCTCGGTTATTACTGGCTAACGTAGGATAAATCACCTACTACTGCCTTGCTTTACAATATTTTATTCTGTTAACTCTGTCAGCATAGTTTGCCTTTAAAAATATTGGTCCATTTCCACCTTCCTCTGTCATAAATAAGTTTTGGACAGTATAAAAAGCTAAACGGATATTTCAACTAATGCACCATCTCCAAATCTCACCTAGGCGACAAAAGTGCCAGAGCCGGCCCTGATAATACAGTGCCAGTCCTTCAAACGTCATATGTTTTGAGTCTGTTATTAGTAAATTAAATATAATAAGTAAAGCAAAAAACTTACAAAACAGTATATTACTTAAAACAAAGGAAATTGTCGAATTTCCACTGACTGGAGGAGTCTCTCGGTGACAATACTGAAGGCTTGTAGGTACCTATTGAGTCCGAGCCATTAATGTAGTGGTGAACTAAAGAACCAATTTGACTGGTATCTGGTCAATTATCCTAATTAAAGCACATAGAGCAATATTGTGAATGTGTACATTTTTTTAAATATCTAAATATATCTAAAATCATAGCTTTGTATATCTATATATCTGGATGTAATTTGCGTCAACTTTTATTGCAATTCACTGAACCTTTAAAGACCAGTTTAATCTGTCAAGAAAGCAAGGATCATTTCTTGTCTACGCAATGTCTGCTGTGGCCTACTGCTTTGTCTCCCACTGATTAGACATTTGTACTTACTTCTGGGTAACTGATACCTCCCCAGAGTAATGATGAATGAATGAGGACTCTGGCTAGGCAGAGAGAGGCACCAGATAAATCTCGTTCAGATCCAGCTGTGGTACGAGATGCTGGAGCTCCAAGGATGTGTCCCTTTATATCATCCTCTGTAACTCTATTACAAGATAAAACATTAGTACACTGATGAGGAATATTTTTATACCTAGACAAGTTCCTGAAAACCTAAGGAAGAATTACAAAGTATTCAAAATGTCTTTAGAAATCTGAAATTTCATTTTGAAAAAAGATAATTATCAAAGATAATTAAAAAAAACGCAAACTTGTGTTTCGGTTGATTTCTGGTTCCTTCATTCCTTAGAAGAAGAAGAAAAGGTTTGCAGAAAAATGATACAGTGACTAGACACTGGTGCTGAATGGTTGAATATTATGAAAAAAAAATAAATATATATATATATATATATATGGGCCCAGAATGTATTTAGCAAATGGAGTTTGTGCATAACTGAGAAAAACTAAAAGTATCTTCTGTATCAAGCTAATGATGAGTAAGAATGGCACAATACATTAATAGAACCGGTAATACTTACTCTGTAAAACCCTCCACTGGTTTATGGCCCGTTCCTCCAATTTTACTGAAACACTTTGTACACTCAGAAACTTCATATGGTCTTCCACACTGTTTAAAATAATACAAAATTATACACAGGCAATGAAAGTGAAAATTACTATTTTACCAGTACTCACAAATCATCCAGATATACAGCTAAGAAAGTAAGAATGTGAATAGGCTACTGATTTATATGAAAACATATTTTGTATTTAACCTGAAAACTTTATTCCAATAATAATCAAAATCTCCCCAGCAAGCACATCTGCACAGACTGCAGGTACACTCATTAGTTTTGTAGCTGTAATTGTATGTTAATATAATATATGTAATGATCAATGATAAAGTACCTCAGTATTACAAATGTCATTATTTTTTACACTATTACAATGTTTAGTATATAAAATAAATACAACTTGGAAGTTTACATTTTACTACATTTTTCATGAAAAAATATCTATACTACTACTATTTATGATGATAATAATAATAATAATAATAATAATAATAATAATAATAATAATAATAATAATAATAACAGCATTTCATGTGTGAAATGCAACATTTTCATATTTAGAAAAATACATTAAAATACATATTGATGTTAAATCTATTATACGTTTACATATATATCTTTGTGTACTGTATATAGAAAGATGGATAGAAAGATAGTTTAGTTATAAAAGTGTACTTACATTTTCCAAGAGAAACAAGTGACCATTACTACATTCTATTAAAAATAGAGAAATAAAAGTATTTCTTCAGAATACTATAATTTGATCTCTTATGCATTTAAGTTTTATTTTTTATAGTTACTGCAGATGGTCATATTATGTTCAACAACTGAAGAAGACATTTATTAATGCATACCAGTTTTTGAAATAGCATTTACAAAAACTCACATGGTAACTTTAAGGAAAAAGGTCTAGAAAAAAATCAAAACACTACATGGAAAGTGTTAAGCAGTGATTAATCACAGGTCCATAATTTACCCTATCAAATGAAAATCTCACAAATCAGCATAAGGGACAGAGAAACATATCACTAAAAGTGAGCAGGAAAGTAGGAAGGTAAAATAAAACTAATCCACGGCTGATATGTTCGACCTTTTAAAGGAGGCAGGAACCAGCAAAAAAACAAACAAAACAAACAAAAACATTGGCTTGCAACCTTGGTTATGTGAAATAAAGCAAGAGTTCTCCAGGTAGTATGGGCAGTCACCCTTGACATGGATAGTCAACAAAGTCTTCTAGAAAAGCATGCCGATAAGCCCCTGTGTGCAGTGACCCCCCTGGCGACACCCTATTACAGACAAAGTATACTGCACACAGGTTCAACTGCCTCTTTTGCTCCAGCTGCACAGGCCAACAGAACAACCTTGAGAGCTGGGGAACTGTTTCTCCATTTCAGACAACCAAGATTCCATCCTCAACCCAAGGTTATCTTTCAATCCTGAAAAAGTTTCCTACGAAGTATGGGATACTGTATCAAGGGAGGACTGATCGGCAGAACACTCGCAAGAGAACTAAATGGGGTCGTGGTCTTCACACCCAAGGAGCTCTCACAAGTGTCAGACATAAGGAGCAGGGAGAAACTCAGACCTACTTAGACAGGAAGAAGTCAATAAAGGAACAGGAAGGGATGGAGCAGCACTCAAAACATCAAACCTGTCGAAGCACATAAATGTGTGCAGCTTAGACCAGCTCACTGCAGCACAAACATCAGACAATGGAAAAGTTCTGAGATGTGCCCAAGAAGTTGCACCACCATGCATTGAATGTGCCACTAGCTGCTCAGGCACCTGGAGACCAGCTGACTCATATGCCAAATCAATGGCATTCAGAATCCAATGAAACAGGCGTTGCATCTGTCTCAAGATGCATGTAGCATGACAAACAAACAGTCAGACTGACGTAAAGATCGTGTCCTGTCAATATAGCTTCATGCTGAAGAGAAGGGGGAGGATGAAATGCCATCAACTCCACCAGTCTGTTAACATGGGATGGAGAGAAAATTGAGCAGGGGTGCTTTTGAGCAATCACCTGTAAAACGTAGACAAAAAAGATGCACAGAAAGTGAAAAGCAACTGGACCCAGTTAAGTCAATCGGTGGCAGTTATCTAAAAGGTACTTTCTTTGCTAAAATAACGTATACACTGCACAATGTCAAAACATAAATAACAATGTACAACAAGGAAAATGTACATAAATAACTATATACAATAAGCAAAAAAGATAAATAACTACATACAATAAGCAAATGAATCAAGTCTGAACTTGAAAATTGAATATTGCTCAAAAGTAATATTTTATTGTTCAAAAATAACTTGCATTTATCAAAAAATGAAAGTACACTAAAGTAAAGATTTTCAAAACCGTGTAAACTATTTACTATGTACTTAGCCTGCATACCTGGCAGCTTTCTACTCGGTACAGACCACACAGTCAGCATGTATCTCCACTTTTCCTGCATGAGCATGTACCACACACTGCATTTTGACAGCCCTCTCCAGATTAACACTTTTGGGGCAAGAATATATAGCATTGCAAAAAATGCTCCTCCACCGATAATCTCCACGAATGTCCATCATGAACTTTTTGGGTTCAATGTGCCTGTGCTATTGTACATTGTACCATGTGCAGTAACAATTGCATTTTGATCAGTAGAGGACCTTTCACTCACAAAGTTTTCAGAAGTGTGTCATATATGTATTTAAATAACTGGTGAAAATAACCGATTTTGGCTATTCTAGGTAAACATGTTTGTAACATTTATTTTTGTGTTTATGCAGCTAAAACCCTGCAAGCATATTGTACATATATTTAGGGAAAGTCACCAATGGGTATGCACAGTGTATTCAGGAATACAGAGTAATTCAAATTTGAATAACAAAAATCAGTCAAATTGACAAGCTTGGCGCTTCTAATATTAAGGCACTTCACAACTGAGACACGTCATCAGAGCAACTCAGTGTGATTTTGGTTGGCCCAAAGTGCAGTGCAATGCAGAAGCTTGTGAAAACACCAGTTACACCAAACCAATGTGATAGAGACGGTGCTGGGACACTGTCAGCTTTAAGAGTGCACCTAGACGTGAAAGTGACGGGCCCGACAGAAAGCAAGGCATGCTGTGCAATGCCAAGGGCGACTAGGTCACGCTGTGCACAATGGAGATGTACTCCGGCTCCCAAGGGATGCACTGAGGCAGCAATGAGACACAGACTCACCAGGCCCAAAGGTAGCGAAGCGTACTGTGCAACACTGAGGCCGCTGGCACAGCGGAGAATTTACTTAGATACTCAAGGCATGTAGGGAGACAGCACCAAGACACAGTCGCACCAGGATGTGTAAGCATCAAGGCCCACAGGTAGAGAAGTGTACTGTGCAATGCTGAGGCCGACTAAGTCACGATAACACAGAGGAGATTGTACTCAGGCACTCAAGACATGCAGCCAAGAGCACATTCCTTGGTGGACTCACTCCTAGAGCCCTAAGAGAAAGGGAAATATATGATCCCTATCTGTAGCTGATTGGGATTGTTGGCGTGTGGCCAGGAAAGGAGACATTTCTCAGCAAGGAATAAACAAAGTTTACAATGAGGAATGAATAATATACAGGAAGAATTCATCAAATTGTTTTGAGCACCAAGCTTGCTCCTTAACGAAAAAGCTATAATGGGGGCAGCCAAGGGGGTCACTGAACAAAGGGGACTACCGGCAGCTTTTATTGAAGGTTTTTCATTAATATCCATGTCAAAAGTGACTACTCATACTCCGGAACTGTTTCGGAATTGAAATATAACTGAAAAGCAAAAACTAGAAAGGCATTATTAATTATTAATGTGGGTGCATCTCATGGACATATGATGTTAAGAAAAGCCCCTGATTTTGACAGCTTTAGTTTAAAAGTTTTTGGTAAGGTAATGTGCAACCACTCCCCTTCCTCTTTTAATGTAATATGGGCTTGTTTCAATAATGTGATATTTCCAAGTTTTTCTTTTTCTTTGATTTGGGACAATGCCAGCTTATAGACAGTCTTTTTGGGGCATGGTACCTTTGATTTGGTCTGTTGTGTCCAGTTACCTCACAATACTGTGTATACACACAAAATGAGTCCATTACTTGAATACAGTCAGTAAAATTTATACAATTAATGTAACTTCAATTAGTTAGATTTTTTAGGAATTAGTTATTGTTTTGTTATAAAACTAAATTTTGCTTACTATTGGCGATTTATAACTAGTATATAAAAATTTGCCCCACAATATTATAAGTAATAAAAACATACGCCAAAGTCGCTCCAAAGAAGTCTTCTTTAACTTCACTACTTCTTCAAGTGGATCATGCATGGTTGGGAAGAACATTTCCTAAAAAGTAAAAATAAAGGGAACATCAAAATCAAATTTAAAATATAATTTTGTTTTATGTATTAAATGGCAACATACATTATTTAACCCTTTGGAATGTACGCTCATATCCCTACGGTGTCTGCTGTCTGAGCTCAAATGGGTACTGCCATATCAGTACATCCTGAATCTTGAACGTTAATTGTAAAGCCTGTATAAATCCCGGGAAAGCCATATGATTACTGCTGCCGCCTGCTGTTTTTATGAATGTTCCCACACTAATCATTGCAAATCCGCAAAGGAAAGGGAATTGAGATAAGTGAGCATTTCAATTAGGATAATTTTATTTTGTGCTTAGATTTTTTGTTTTGCATTCGATTTTCATTGTATATTACACTGAAAAGGGACCAGTCTCTCTGTTATTGCACTTGTTATTCCAGTGTGTTATTGTGGTGTGCATTTTTTATGGAAAAAAGCTTATTCTATCCATGTATTGTTTTTGTAATGTAATGTTTATTTTGTTTACAGTGATCAATACAGAAGTCAGTTAATTTTGTGTTGTTAGTGTTCAAGGTGAATCTTATTACAGGGAACTCCGTTTTATTTTAATTCATCTTTTGTCTCGTTGTGTGTATAGTGCTGAATTACACTGCAAATGGATATCTCTCAGTTGCACTTGTTCTTCTGGTGTGTTTATTGCTGGGAAAGTTTGGGGTAAAATAAACCTATTCTACCAATCTATCTTTCCAGTAATGTAATTGTAATCAATAAATGTTTATTTTGTCAGTATTTTGTTTATAGTGATCAATAAAGATGCTCAATTTTATTTTGTTTTGTTGGTATTCAAGCTTGTTTCACAATTTAATTCAGACAATACTTCCTGCCCAGTGAATTTGGTTAAATTACAGTCATCCTAGTCTATGTACCCAATCCAGACTTTCAGTTATATATAATAAAGCATTAGACAGGTCGATTGACCAACCCTAGTTCCTACTTGGTGACATTAAAATTGGGAGGAATACTTACATATGAACCAACATGTAAACATAATATACAGTACACCAGGTGAATATTTGTTGTTTTGTTGTTGTTGTTTGTAGTTTTGTTGTTGTTGTTGTTGTTGTACATGTTGCATTTATTTTAACTTCCTAATATTTTGTAAGTATTTATTAAATAATAATAGTCACAAGAGAGAGACAAGGAGGAGGGAATAATAATAATATTATTATAGCTTAATAATATTATTATTATTATTATTATTATTATTATTAACTAGTCGAGAGAGAGAGAGAGAGAGAGAGAGATGGGGGGTATTTAAAATAGGACTACAGCACAATTATTGATGCATTATATTTTACAACATAAAAGTTTATATATATTTTATTAAACTTGAAATTTGAAATACGTATTTAGCTTTTTGTACTGTGCGCCCGTGGACCGCTAGCTGAAAGGCAACGGGCACCTTCGGTCCTGTATAGATGCTGAGCTGTAGTGCCAACAGCAGTCTAAACGCTAACACCAGCAAGCCTGTTGCCTGACACCAATACAGCTTTCTAGAGCTCTATTTATAATTACTAATAAATAAATACATCTTCACTGAATCTATGTGTAAGTGTATTTGGTATACATCCCTCTATCACACTGCTTGAATGGTTATTTTATATCTCACACACAGTGAGAAAATATGTAAATGTTTAAAGATTACACATGGGACAAGTGACTTTAACATTCTCTTTTCTCTTTCTTTTAACAATCTATTTCACTATTCATAAAGTATGACATATAATTCATATAAAAATGCAATGCTTACCTTTAAGAATTCTGGATTAAAACACAGAGATTTAAGCAGTTCCATCTGAGAGTTTGAAGCCAGCTTCACAACAAGAACAACATGGAAAACAACTTCAAACAAAGATGATGTATGAGAAAGGCTCAGTTCCTCTGACACTTTGTGAAGGCCATCTTGTGTTATTTGAAAGCAGATTTGTGAAACTGTTGCCTCAGTATCATTTTGCTCGCAGCACTCCTCAAGCTTCTTAATCTGGTCAATCGTAAAAAAATAAAGTAAATACAAAGTATTATTTTGAAATTCTGACAGTTCAGTCTGATATAGTATACACACTAGCAGTCATAATTATAATTACTAATATCAGGACTGCTGATTCCCTACCCACCTTCCAGCATCTGCTTCAGATGCACCAATTCAGACTGCACCTGCAATACCTCTGCCCTGACTTTCTGGTGCTACAGCACCTTTTTAATGCAATTTCTAAACTTGCACTGGCTTCATTTATTGATATCTTGCAAAAGTCATATATTTGTAATTTTAATGATGTAAACGTAGATAAATAATCTTGCATTATGCTGTTGAATAATATGCCCAAAAGGCAACACAGAACTTCCCAATGCGACTTATTCAAACAAAATGTTTGTATTATTTATCTATTATCTGTTATTATATTATTTACTTATCTATTTCACATATTTTTGTTAATCTATATTCATCTATGATAGTATCTATAGTTTAATTACACAATAGAAGTAGAATAACAGATCACAAAATTAAGTTTATACATTCTTTTTCAAATGATTTACTCACCAAATAATGTACAGTGTTTTTAGATGCTCTCTCTTCGCAAATGTGTTTAACCACTGATAAAGCCAAGCAGACAGAATCAACACCTTGCTGTTCATCAATCCCCTAATGCAGACAAAAATAAATAAATTAATAATAATCAGGTTTTCAGGCCAAATGTGCACATGCATCATCATTAAAAACACTGCATGTAAACTCCCGCATTGATGTTATGTATTTGCTCAGGAATCAAAGGAAGTAATCTTCCATATGATAGTATTTAGAAAAATTAAGATGCATCTTCTGGACTGGCCACATCCAGAGTGCTTCGTTATAGCTGAATAAACTATTTTGATATTATTCTAATTAAATTGGGTCCTGTTCATTGTCTGCCTATCTATTGAGGGAGTAAATGTATCCCTATCAAATGTCAGCCTTATAGTGCAAATTATCTTTGACATCTTGTTTTGCATCTCAAATCTTGATTTAAAACCATGAAAGGTAACAGCACAAGGTCCATTTTGCTATTTTTATTTCACCAGGTCCTTAGCTGGCATACCTGTAGAATGTCAAGTGAGGGATTATCACATTGCTTCTTGAAGTTCAGTTTCATGGAACAATAATTTTCTCCATATAACAGGAACTTATCAACAGGTTTAGATGTTTCCTGAAAAGAAAAATAATATTTGAAATAACAACTTCGTAAGGAAATTCAATTTTGTTTGAAATGTAATTATATAAATTATTTGAAGCAGATCAATTTATCATTTAATATCTGTAATCATATAAATATAGTGAGCATTCTTCTATGCAGCTAAAGATGTAGCTTATGGACAATAAAATGTGAACTGCTAGTCCATGCTGGGCTTATTTATGACATTACAATCATAGTGACTGCGACAGTAGTAACTGTAATATACAAAAATATAATTTACTTTAATTTAATTCAATTTTAGCAGATCAATATAGATTGTATTGCAATACAAATACTTACTTTGTCTTCATTCACTTTGCTTGGCAAAATCCATTGGTAATTTTCATTGCAACATATTTTTTCAAAAATCCCAAATCCATAAATATTAAATAGATTCCGAAGTAGGAAGATTTGAATCCAAGGATTTTGATAATATGATACAATCTCTTGCATCTTCTGTAGAATGTTCAGTTTTTTCCGTTGTTCACAAGAGGAATGTTCAGCCTTACTCTCTAATACAAATAAAATATATCAGAAATGTCTATTAATACGTATCCCCAGTTAAAATACATAAATTCACATCAATACACAGTGAGCAGTGCAGAAGAGAGGAGGCAGTGAGGACTTAAAATGTTTATTTATTTTCTTTATTCTTTTACATTTCCTCAACTCTCTGCTCTGTCATGTCTTTGAAACCACATAGGGACTGGAAAAGGAGAGCACAAATTAAAATGTCCATATGATTATAATTTTAAAAATCTAAATTAAAATGTGCAGTATATACTGCTACAAATAGAAAAACAATGTAATAATAAGACTATTTTAATGAACAGACTTGTTGTAAGTTCAAATTTATTAAGAATACAAAATTATTAATATAATTAAAAAATATATATTGCTTTAAGGTTTTATAAATTATAAACTTTTTAATGAATTTCACAAATTAATAGTTATTGTTATAACTTGTTAATAAAGCACTTGACTGAATGGCAATACATACATACATAGGAAACATAGTTAGTAGCATGCAGCATATCAGTGGACATTTGGACAGTAATTCTGCACTTTACACCTGGCAACAGCAACCCCAACATTGGTGAAGGGGCAGTAGTATGGAGTAGTGGTTAGGGCTGGACTCTGGAGTACAGGGTTGTGGGTTCAATCCCTGGTGGGAGCATTACTGTTATATCCTTGAGCAAGATACGTTTACCTAGATTGCTTCACTAAATGCCCAGCTGTATAAATGGTTAAAAGATGTGTCATAATATGATATATTGTAAGAATTGTAAGTCACCCTAAGAAAAAATAAGTAAATATGTTGCAGGGTGTACTGACCTCACACAGACAACAATGCAAACCCACAAACATTCTCCCTTTGGCATTTTTGTATTTAATAAAATGTTTTGTTACCATCAGACAGCAGGGATTCACCAATCACATTTGTGGCAGCAGAGACGACAAATCTCAGCATAGCAATATGTTGAAGGTCATCGATTGTCATTGCCAGATGAGTGCTATCAAGCCAATGAATGTCAGAAGACAGAATTTCCAGTGCTTCATCAACAGATTGTTCATTGGATGATTTGTGCATCAAATCCTGTTACCAAGGGGAAATAAATGATTTTAATGAAGTAATTATTGTATATGGCTTGAAATTATTTAATATAATTTTTGGAATTAATAGATTTTTTGCAGGCACCCAGGTCTATGGATCCAGCCAAACACTCTCATTCTGCTATTTATTTACAAAAAAGTTTCAGTTTTTGAGAGTTAAAACTGATACATGGAAATTGTGTTTTATTTGTGTTTATTTCTCAACCGGGATGAAAACAATAAGTAAAACAAAGACATCTTTCAATCCTTCACTTTATTCATAACAGCAAATTTAAATTAGTTAATGTTCCCTGTGTGTTTATGGCATTATTTGCTTTTTTGTAAGTCCAGCTACTACTTAATTTGTATTATTTGTATTCAAAATTTACCTGATAGTAATCACATAATTAAATGTATTCAACACATTAAGTACACTGTATGTATAATGTACCTACACCAATTGTTTTTTTTTAATAACTCATAACGTAATTTAGTGTAATGTCATGTTGTTATATGTAGTAATAGTGCAGTGTAATTACTGGCCCGGTTATATGATTTAAACAATACATACATGTATACACCATGTATTTAATAATGTAATTAAAGTGTAAGTACAGTTTAGTTAAGGTACCTGTATTTTGAAGTGTATCCGTATTTTCACACATCCTGTTTTATCTTGTTAGTCTTATTCATTATTTTGGTTCACTGAATTATTGGTAAAATAAAATGTAATGTTTAAAATATTTTAAAATAATGTGAGTAAATAAAACTGAATAATTAAAACTCTATTTGTCTAATTATTTATTTTATCATTGATTCAAATCCATTGGCTACTTACCTCAATACAACGAACAACAAGGAAGTAAAATTCTTCCTTTCTGTTATGGTTGGATTTCACCACATTTTCAATATACTCTTGTAAATGAGGCTTCATCTTATCCATTCTATTAAAAATGAATAAAACATTAAAAACATGTATTTTTCAATATTCTACATTGTAGTAACATATCTATAATACAGTAAATGTTTCTTTCTAATTTAAATCACTCATTTGAATTTGAAACTGCAGAATCTGTAAGGATAACATTTTGTGCAGCTTAATGAGTAGGGCCTTGCATTGCATGCAACTTATTTTTTCCAATCCTAATTCAACGTCTATGCCCTAGATGTCTCTATAGCCTCCCCAGTTAATGTAATTGAATTCACAATTTAAAAATCAATAAACTGTGCATTTAGTACAAATGGACTTGAAAAAAAGATGCCTCAAATATCCAAAATATAGAGTCAAAAATATTACAATCAAAAAGCATTTAACTGAGCTAATGCATGCAACAGTATACAGACTGGTATTCTGTAAGCCGATGGGTAAAATCTATTTAGAAAAACTTGTAATATATCTTTAGACAAAGCTTGAAACCTAACAATAGACAAACATTTATCACCAGGAAAAAAACCTAATAAATCAAAATGTTGGGATTGACAGTTATTAAATAAGCTCCTCCAGTGAAAGCATAAGGGGAAGAAAGTTATGAACGCCGATAAGATGTAATTTGTTTTGACAGAGGCATTTGTTTCTGCTAATATTCCCCAACTTCTTGTACAACTGGTAAAGATGTCCAGAGATTAGAATTGCCATTCGATAGTTCCCTCTTGCGCAAAGGCAATTCTTTTGTTTAAATCAGAATGGTTTCTCCTTCTGAAGAAACATAATCCTTATTGCTAAATCAAATTCAAAAATATCATTTGACTAGAGCATGCATTTTATCCATTTCAAAGAATCCTCAGTTAATGTATAAAAAAAAAAAAAAAAAAAAAAACCACTCCCTATGTGGCCCTAATACACTTCTGTAAAAATCACTTGAAAACTAAAGTCCAACATAGTTTACACAAAAACATAACAGTGCATTTCACAACTGAAACAACCAAGCAATAATAATTATACTAATGCTACATAATATAAGAAAAACATTTGAAAATAAATATTATCCAGTAAAGTTTTGGTACAGAACTTGATGCGTTTACTTTCCCAAGCATCCTCCTCTTGGTACTTTCGTGGAACATGCTTTACAAATGGCCATTCTGCTTTCCTGATCCACCGCTTGAAATATGTCCAAACAGCCAACATTTATGCATAACCAGGCACATTCAAAATACATTAAACAACAGCAGCATGGCACTTAAATGCTGCATGACTATGCATGTCATTCATATTTCATATGGCAGATGAGTAGAGCAACTTGGAGACTTTTTCAGACTCAGTAAAAGCAGCACCATCAGCCAGAAATATCAACCATTTTAATGCAATCAGTTGATAGCCAACAGAGTAAATTATTTGCCAATATTGGCCGATACCGATAGCTGGTCGATAGATCAGTGCATCCCTAGAAAACATTGAATACTTAAAAGCTACAGGGCCCTATTTATGAGTAATCAGAAAGTCATACCCGCATCTCAAAATAATTTTTAGCAATGTAGATTTCACAGTTGGACTTGGATCCATACACTCTTCAAAGGGTGACAGTTCATTTGCTTGACGATAGTAATCATCTGTGAAGCATTAAAATTATGAGTATTAATATAATATGCATTAATTAATTAATTAATTAAGTAAAGCTGGAAGACATAATATGACTGCATTGTGCATATTTTCCAAAAACATATTTATCCCTGCCCCCCTCCCCCTCCCCTTCACCACCCATTATGCTTCTATTATAAGTAGTCAAAAGCCATAATTAAGAAAGTTTGTAAGTTGTTTTTGATTTGGTCTTTTTTTCATTCTTCCTGAATAAACGGATTCCAAATTATGTACAAAATGTTATTTAAAACCTCTGTAGCTTAAGAGTTTGTATTTGGTCTAAACCAAAGCAAGCATCCTCAGATTAGTGTCAAAGTCAACTGGTATTTCAAACTTTAAACACAGCAAATCCAGAATGCCTAAAGCCTATCTATAACATCAATTGGAGGAATTGATGCAGATACATCAGGTAACACTCTGAACTTGTAAGTGCCTAAACAGCTTCAGAATTGTTTAGAATTATGTCCTCCCTCCCAGCCAGCACTTGGCCAATGGTTTGCTGTTTCATGGGAACACATCGTCAAAGCCATCCAAGGCTGGACACACCTTGGACTCCAGCAGGGTGCTTTTACTAGACGTGCTACTCGGGAACCCTGAAAGAAAGTTCTTAGTCATCAAAATCCGCCAAAAAATTATGCCAACCTTGTGCCTCAGGCTGTGAAGTATTCACTCCTACAAAGGTCAGCAGCTGTTTCATGATTCCTTCAGGCATATGAACATTATCCCCAACAAAGTAGTTTAGAATGAATTCTACAAAAAATGTGTTACACTTGCTTCTGAACTTCCTCAGGTTCATAATTGCTTCCCTGTTCAAAACGAAAAAAATACATGTGTGCAGAGTGAGGGGTTAGAATAATGCAGTGTTTGTGCTGTGTGCAGTATGGTTTGAAGGAGTTGTGTAGTGACATAACATAAGTACCACAGCTCTAGAATAGGAACTATTGATCAGATCCAAAGATATTCAGAGAGAATGTAGAATATCTTTAATGAAATTCAACATTCTCTTTTTCTTGAACACAACTGTGCTTGATTGTTGTTGTTGTTGTTGTTTTTCTTTGTAATCATTCAAGTCGGAAGCACTGCCCAAGGGGGAGGAGTTTCTGCGCATGTCGAAGCCATTTGTCTATCAAAGCTGCCATTGGCCCCTGTGCCAGTCACTCAACAGGACCCTTCCCACTTCCTGTTAGTATAAAGTTGACATCTGCACAGGCACTTCCTCTTTGTGCCTTTCACTTTGGATCATCAAGACGTGTGACAGAGCTTCTGTGTTTGTCTTAGAAAATGCGATTTTCAGCTGGCTGGTAGTACAAATAGAACTTTCCACCCACCGATTCGCTATATTCATGTGTGATCGCTATATTTTAATTTATTAAAATTGGCCAGGCTGTTCTGTACTATCAGCACCCTGGAAGTGCACGTAGTGGCAGTAAATCCTGGTTGTCTGGAAATGAACAGGACTTGCCTATTGGATGCCCCATCTCCCCTGGGATCATGTCTGGGCCATCAGGGAAGGCATCCCTGAGGCATTCCAGCAGCTTCTGTCCCACCCATACACTCCCCAGCAACTCTGCACCCAGGACTCCTGGGTGCTCCAAATTATAACAGTTGGCTATTCCCTACAGTTCCAGACCAGTCCACCCCCCTTCCAAGGCATGGTGTGGACATGAGTGAGGGACCCGTTGCAGTCAGTGGCACTTCACATAAAAATCACCACTCTCTTGGAGAAAAGAATTCCATCCCATCTTGGATCTGAGGCACCTGAATCATCGCTTCAAGATGTTGCGCTTCAAGATGCACACCCTGCGCACCATGTCACAGGCCATCAATCCACCTTGGTGGATTTGATGCATACTTTCACATCCCCATCACGCAGGTGCATAGGAAGCTTCTGTGACCAGCTCGCTGCCTCCTCCTTTGCGACGGTTTGGTTATACTGTAACCCCTCCCCCTTGGACAGTGCTTCCGACTCGAAAGATAACGAAGGTTACAAATGCAACCACGGTTATCTGAGCACTGCCCAAAGGTTGCAAGGTTGTGTGGAAGTTTTTAGCTCATGTCAAAAAGAGGAAGTACCTATGCAGACGTCAACTTTTATACTAATAGGAAGTGGGAAGGATCCTGTTGAATGACTGGCACAGGTGCCAATGGCAGCTTTGATAGACAAATGTCTTCGATACGTTCCAGCGGATGTGTGTTGAAACCCCTCCCCCTTGGGCAGTGCTTCCTTTCTCAGATAACCGTGGTTGCATTTGCAACCTATTGTTATTTGGTTTCAAAAAGTGATTATGAATTTTAAAAAGCCTCATATTGAAATATTATTTCAATGCTGTAAGTAGAAATACATTTCACAAAAGTATATTTATATTTTCTTTATAAATGTAAGCTTTACCTTTTTCCTTCAGAAGGAGGAGGATCATAATTTTCAGGTATCTCTGTTTTACAAGTGGTGCACATCTTTGAATCATTCTCTTTAAAACACTGCTTACAGAAAATGTGTCCACAGGGTAATTCAGCAGGATCAGTCAATTTACACTGACAATATACACGTATGTTCACACCTTTGCTAAAAATCAAACAAATGATAAGACAAAAGTTACTAAACATTGTTTCTACATGTACGAATAACATTTAGAAATAAAGGTAATATGAATTCTGTAGTTAAATTTACATATTCAACATATTATTTCACAAGGTTATTTTTACACACTTCATCAGCAATATGCATATTCAGATACAAATTACACACGGTCTGTCTCTTTTGATTTAGATTGAATATTCCTTAATATCTAAATGATCTTGTTGCAAACCCAGGTCTCTGGATCAATGCCTTGATCAGTCAGCTGTTTGATCATGATGCTAAGTTTTGTATTAGTGTAGACACTGTAGATTTGAAAAGCGCGTTTTCTTCATTGATACGCAGCTGTAAGAAAGAGCCATTTCAAAGCGCTTTCTTTTTAAGCTATTTTTATAACTGGTTATTTATTTTTATATTGTGGTTATATTGTACAAGTCTGGTAAGATATGTGCATACCGATTTATACACCCGTTTTCACAGTTTATTGCTAAAAGTTAGTTTTATTTTTATTTTTTTCTTGTTTATGTAGCCTTTATGCGCACATTTTGATAAATTGAAGAATTGCAGGTCATCTAGGTCGTCTGCCTGTCCTCTGATCGGACAGATTTGTATCGGTGCAGGACAGGCGACAGGCTTGCTGGTGTGGCGTTTAGACTGCTGTTGACTACAGCATCGATACAGGACTGAAGGAGCCCCTCGCCTTCCGCCGGCTGCCCCTGGGCACACGGAGTAAGACACTGCCGGGTACTAATACAACACACACTTTTCTGCATTGATGTACGCAGCTGTAATAGACAGGCAGATCCATTTCAAAGCACTTCACAGTGTATAAAGTAAAAAGTAAAATATGTATTTGATATTTCGGTTTAATAAAATATGTATAAACAGTTTTATGTTGTAAAATATAACTCGTCAATGTGCTATAGCCCTATTTTAAACACCCCCTCCTCCCCATCTCTCGACTAGTTAATATTGTTATTAATATTATTATTACTCTCTCCTCCCCGTCTCTCTCCCGACTAATTGTTATTATTTAATAATAAATAGTTACAAAATAACATTAAGAAGTAAAAATAAATGCAATATGTACAAGAACAACAAAACTTTAAATGAGTGACCACAAACTACAAATATTCACCTGGTGTCCTGCACATTATGTATTCCTTGCTGGTTCATATGGAAGCTCACAGCTGATCACACTGAGATGATTCTATTCATCAAAAAGAACCTGCCTCTACCTTCCCAAAAAAGGCTCAGTCCTTGATGACTATTTCAGTGGCTCTGTTACAGTAGGCTTTGTGATGTAGTACTGCTATTCAGTGAGTTAGACATTTAATTGAAATGTAGAGACAGTGCCAGTGTGGAGGCTGTGTTTGTTTACACAGAAAGTTTTAAGTTCATTTTTGGATGTAACAAATAGCCTCCTGTTATACATTTTATTTAATACTCAGATGTTATTTATATTTTATTTTGTATCAACCAGAGTGCATCTGACAAATAAAAACTTTCTTCAATTGCATTGCACTTTGATGGTAACTGTAATTTTTATAGGAAAAATACTGCCTTATTAAGTACTTGGTATCGGTACTCGGTATCGGCAAGTACCCAAATGTAAGTACTCGTACTTGTACTCGGTCTGAAAAAAGTGGTATGGGTGCATCCCTAGTTAATTTCCTATTTGACAATATCCAGTAATAATTTCCATGGATAAGGCTACATTTCATTGAACAATAACTTACATTTTATTAAAAACAAAAATACATATGGCCATTTTATGGTTATAATATTCATATAAACTGAATCTGTGTGGTAACAATGTATATAAATACATTATAAAACCAAATATAATAAATATAGCTTACCCAAGAAAGACATTGCAGGCATTAGTGTTGCACGTCTTCAACACTTTTATTACATTGTTAAAGGTGTTTTCCATGTCAATGTCTTCTTTTTTCTTTAAATACTTTTAACAAATTAGAACATTAATTGATGAGAAATATACAATGAAGAAAAAAATGCAAATGTTCTAAAATGCAATTAGGTTAATTTAATATATATTAGGGTTGTTAGTCGATTACAATAATTGATCAGTTAATCAATGGGCATTAGTTGATTAATCTGTGGATAAATAAGTGTAATGGTCTTTAAGTGGTTGTGATACACAGTAATACTTTAATAAATACTAGGCATTAATGTAACAATTATGTATATTTAAACAAAATAAATCATAGCTCTCAAGTTTTCAAAATGCCAATTTTGGGGAGGGGTGTGCAAAGACGTTTTTTGTGGCAAATGCATGAGATTTAAGCGACAGTTCGTGAGAGTGGCAGCGTGACATAGGGTCTCAATGAGAGCTATGCTAAATAATGATAATGCAAAAACAATTACTGGCTGTTTTTGCAGTCAAGCACTCCCACATGGCCTGTAGCAGCGTGTAACCCTCCGTTTTCTGTACTGTAGCTCTCGTGATGTGATGTAACTTCTTCCGTGAATAGCCTACTTATAATTTAACCATATAATCGCCAGTCATTATAATGGAAAATAAAAAATCTGGTAGATTAAAGAGAGAAAATATTGATCATAGATCAATTCATTAGTTGACTAATAGCTCCAATTAATTGATTCATTGAGGCAGCCCTAATACATATACAATTAATCAGACATTTTCATTAATAAATCATGATTAATCGAAGGTAAAATGACATAAAACATTTGCATTATATATGAGTGTAATGCTAGCAAAATGGATTTAAAATAATCCCAAAAATACCCTTCAATCACATCTTGTTTAATTACATTTTAATTAATTAAATTAAATTAAGGCTTTCAATTGTATCAGTCCATCCATTTGGAAAGGATTATAGATTATAGATCACACACTGAAAACTATATGGTGGAGATGTGGTCTGGATTCCTAAGACCAGGGATTTCCAACCCATTCTCGGAGAACCATTTTGTATGCTGGTTTCATTCCATCCCAAATATCACCTACTTACATGATAGATCTCCAAATGAGGTGAAACAATTGACAAGGTTGAAATAAGACAATCAAGATAATAAGGGTTTAATTAAGAGCTCAGATGCAACCAAAACCAGCAGACATCGGGGTGTCCTCCAGGAGGAGGAATGAGAACCACTCCCATAGAACACATTCAAAACTGCCCACAGACAGATTGGTAACACCAACATATTTAAATCAACCTACTGCAATGGAGTGGCTTGAAACTGTGGAATTGAAAGGGTATATTATAATTTCAATTATAACATGAAAAAGACTTACACCCCAAAGAAAGGAAAAATTCTTCACAACAATTGTGAGCAGCTTGGTTTCCATCTCTGTTTCACTGTACAGCAGGTGATCCATGAGTAGGTAGACAATTTGTGTGCAGTGCCAAAGTAACCTTTAACAAAACAAACTCATTAGTCTACATGTATCACAGTGTGCCTTCGTAAATTAGTACAATTAACAGATTAAATTGCCAGTGAAAAAGTGAAACTTTCACATACACACAGAACTTTCATAATTAATCATTCTTCATATTAGTTATATTCAGACAAACTGTATAATTCAAGTCCTCCAATGCAGTACAGGCATTTGTACAGTTACAAGTGTGACACATTGTGGGGCATGGTATGTAACGGGACATATGTGAGAAAGGGAACAGTTCCCCCCCATATGCATGGAAAACTAAGTAACCACTCTCAAAGCCACCTGTGTAGGAAGCACACAAATGCCAGCAAAGCAGTATGCATTAACCAAAATTATAGTGTATGACCCTGTTCCAGCTGACAACCCAACTTTGTGTTAACCCGACCCTGGAACGGCTACCGAACCAGATTAAGACTACCAACCCTTGCTCATGAACTAGGATTAAGAGACTGCTTTCCCCCTCTTGGTTTCCTCTTTTCCTCCTGGCTTTTAACCTGCATCCAGGGATGACCTTGTCCTATGCCCCCCGAGGTTTAACACAAGATTAAACCATATAAGGGTGCTCAAAATTTGAATTTGGAAATGTACTAAAATCTCTTTTATATTAGTAATACACTAAATCAAATATCTATTTTAAAGAATACATTTAAACAAATAGGCAGCCCCTGAAGAGAATGATAGCCTGTTGCATAAACCTTTGGCATCAATTTCAGATTTTCTTGAAGTAAATATTTTAAAACCATGTGCAGCAGTGTATAGGCACATGCACGTGTCTGGTAACGACCCACTCCTGCCCACTTGGATGTCCCCCCCCGGGTCAAGTTTGCCAATGTCTGTTGTCCTAGACACTACCTATTCAAAGAGTGCAGCAGTGTGGTAATCCACCCACAGTGCTACTATATACACTCACCTAAAGGATTATTAGGAACACCATACTAATACTGTGTTTGACCCCCTTTCGCCTTCAGAACTGCCTTAATTCTACGTGGCATTGATTCAACAAGGTGCTGAAAGCATTCTTTAGAAATGTTGGCCCATATTGATAGGATAGCATCTTGCAGTTGATGGAGATTTGTGGGATGCACATCCAGGGCACGAAGCTCCCGCTCCACCACATCCCAAACATGCTCTATTGGGTTGAGATCTGGTGACTGTGGGGGCCAGTTTAGTACAGTGAACTCATTGTCATGTTCAAGAAACCAATTTGAAATGATTCGACCTTTGTGACATGGTGCATTATCCTGCTGGAAGTAGCCATCAGAGGATGGGTACATGGTGGTCATAAAGGGATGGACATGGTCAGAAACAATGCTCAGGTAGGCCGTGGCATTTAAACGATGCCCAATTGGCACTAAGGGGCCTAAAGTGTGCCAAGAAAACATCCCCCACACCATTACACCACCACCACCAGCCTGCACAGTGGTAACAAGGCATGATGGATCCACGTTCTCATTCCGTTTACGCCAAATTCTGACTCTACCATCTGAATGTCTCAACAGAAATCGAGACTCATCAGACCAGGCAACATTTTTCCAGTCTTCAACTGTCCAATTTTGGTGAGCTTGTGCAAATTGTAGCCTCTTTTTCCTATTTGTAGTGGAGATGAGTGGTACCCGGTGGGGTCTTCTGCTGTTGTAGCCCATCCGCCTCAAGGTTGTACGTGTTGTGGCTTCACAAATGCTTTGCTGCACACCTCGGTTGTAACAAGTGGTTATTTCAGTCAAAGTTGCTCTTCTATCAGCTTGAATCAGTCGGCCCATTCTCCTCTGACCTCTAGCATCAACAAGGCATTTTCGCCCACAGGACTGCTGCATACTGGATGTTTTTCCCTTTTCACACCATTCTTTGTAAACCCTAGAAATGGTTGTGCGTGAAAATCCCAGTAACTGAGCAGATTGTGAAATACTCAGACCGGCCCGTCTGGCACCAACAACCATGCCACGCTCAAAATTGCTTAAATCACCTTTCTTTCCCATTCAGACATTCAGTTTGGAGTTCAGGAGATTGTCTTGACCAGGACCACACCCCTAAATGCATTGAAGCAACTGCCATGTGATTGGTTGGTTAGATAATTGCATTAATGAGAAATTGAACAGGTGTTCCTAATAATCCTTTAGGTGAGTGTATATGAGATGGGGGGGCCTACTGGATCAGAATTAGCTGGTTCCCCCTCTGGGTTTAAATGATGAATTAGACTTTTGAGTATGTTTAAGTATTTGTATTGGGATATGGTTTTATGGACTATAATTTAATGTTTTTGTTTTATTATTTTGACATTGGAGTGTTGCATCCATGGCGCTAATTAGAGTGCTCACTTATGTGGTAATCATGGTATTAATCAATGTTGTTTATAAATGTTTGAAAACAGCTATTTGTTATACACCATCATAAATATATTGGCACTTTTATGTCAATTTTGTAATTAATAAAGATACACTTCACCAGTATCATCTGTCCTACCTGATGGTTTTCATCAGACCTTGCACATTCTGGTCATAAAGATTGACTGGGAATTCATCTGAAGTTATGAATTCCATGGTAGAATGGATGGATTTAACTTTCTGCAGCCAATCTAGGCAGCTGAGGAAATCCTTCAGCTTCTCTGATGTTGGTTTGAAATCCATCAGTATTAACTTTGCAGCTTCTAGTTCAACATACTGACCACAAAACAAAAATGTATTACGATAAAATAACTTGACAACATCAACACACATTATACACTAAGCATATCTACAGGTGATTTAGTGAACTATGTGATATATATATAAACCAGATAGCTGGCTGGGTGTATGAGTTTTTTTCTTGATACTTTAACTGAACAGTCCAAGTTCATCAAATAGTGTTTTATTATAACATGGTGGCTGTGTATTTGCATCTATAGGGAGTTTTCTTTGAATAGACTCTGCAAGAGGTTTGTTCAACTACATATTTTTGCCTCATTAAAAATCTATGGTATAACAATGCTACCTAGTTCTAGTAGGCTTAAATCTATGTTAGTTTGATGTTGTGCAAAGTGGGCTACAGTGAGGGAGGGGGGCAAATCAAATCCTGCTTAGGTCCCCAAAAGACAAGAAACAGCCCTGGACAGTTCTCACAGAAACAATTACATATTTCCAAAGAAGAAAAAGAACTTTTGCAATGGATATGGATTTATTTCTCTAATATTTGTTTTGGATATACTTAAATCCAGATACATACAGGAGATGATTAACTTAAACTGCAAAGAACTAGCTGTGATTTGGTAAAAAAAAAAATCTATATTGAATATTGCCGTAATTCTGTACCCAGATACAGTGGAGACCGCTTATAGCGATCACAGTTATAGCGATCAACCGCTTATACGGATCAAAAAGCTTGGGACGGAATTGTTCCCATACAAATGCTGTTTAAATAATTTGCTTATAGTGATCAAGTAGTCCACTTATAGTGTTCATTTTGGGACTTTTCATACATTTCAACATATGGAGAAAAATAAAACGACGGACGTGATCGCTATAAGCGGTCTCCACTGTACTAAAAACATAGATTAGTCTTATATTGATAGCTAGACTAATCTCATGCAAGTTAGTAAAAAGTGAACTTGGTTTTGGACAAAACCATGATCTAGGCATCAATTTACAGGTTTGTGAAATGACTTTTCCAGGCGGCACAGAGCCAACACACAAAACAGAAGTTTTAAGCTGTGGCTTAAAGAATAGCCTATTTGGACTACCAATGTATTTTGAAAGTCAATAAAATTCAGGTAATAGCGAAGCTGTCCATTTCATTACTTTATATTCATGTAATACATGTATAAATGTTAATTAAATGGTAATCTGCATGAGAAATAAATAAAAAATAAAAATATCGGTTATAACGATCATTCGCTTATAGTGATCAATTTGACCCGGACGGACATGATCGCTAAGCGGTCTCCACTGTATTGCACAAATATATTAACTGTTTATGTTCATGAAAAACATAATAGGTGGAAACAATTTCCTTATTTCTTATAATGTAACACTATAAAAACAGGACAGATATTTTAATAATATTTCAAATAATAAAAAAGGAAATTTAAATAACAGAGTAACCACCCAAAGTGATGTATTCAATATTCAAACAATTCACACATGTAGTTATTGGTATGATGCATCCCATCATTTTTTTAACATCAGAAACAAAGCAATATTGATGTTACAGTTTAATTATATTATTGTTGCTGTAATTGTTGTTTGTTATATTTTTACAGTGTTCATCAATAAAGTTGTGTGCACTTCATTCATATATGATCATAAGGAAACAGTTTGAGACATTAAGATGGGTTTTTGCAATTACTCGACAAATTATCTTTGTAATGCTTTTTCCTAAATGTACTATAGATTTCAATAGCTTCCATGGGAAAGTATCAGCCAAGTAGTACTCTGAGGGTTAAAATCACATGACTGTACTGAACATTTGAATATTGTACACAATACAATAAGCAATAGGGCATCAGCGTATTTACAGCCTATTTATGGAAGATTTTTTCTTAAAAAAAGAAAAAAGCTTCATTATATAGGCTTATCAATGAATTCAGGCTCACCTCTGTTTTCTTCCAGGTTTCTATGACCATTTCAGTGAGTAAATGTTTGCTGTTGTGACATATATCTAGGAATATCTGATGATTGGTGTGTAGAGAGTCATAGGCGATATGCAGCCAAAAGAGAGGAACATTGCAAGGCTCATCTTCATCTGTCAGCTGACAGTACAGCTTTTGTGTTATTCCAACAAGAGCATTAGAAAATGTCTGTAGGGGCAAGAAAAAAAGTTTTATATTATACTATTAAATTAGCCAGTCAGACTTGAAAACAGAAATCAAGTAGTCATTTACACTTTTACATACACAATGTTAGTGAAATGCTGAAGACTCGTTATTGCATCAGTCATAATGTTATAATCATAATCCTGAATATGTGTAATATTACACATAACATTATATGTGGTTTTCTTAGGTCAATTTTGGGAATTTCAATTCCAGATATATTTGTGTGTGGTAAAGGAATAAAATTACTGCATGCACTATATTTGTATAGTACAGTTATCCCATGCAAACACAGACACATCAAGAGTTTTTTTCAAGTTATTTTACAATAAGTTGAGAATGTCCTGTTAAATTCTCACAAGTTCTTACAACATAATAATAAACATAACTCTGGTTCCCTGAAATAGAAATGCTCCATTACATAGTATGAGTAAAACAGCTTTGTTTGTTTGAGCTGAATGTTGTGTAACAAAGTCACTGAAAGGTCACCTCACACATTTTTATGCTGGGACTTGTTGGTGCTCCAAATAATGTCACTTGGCTACTCCATCTAATTTTGGCTCCGCCCCCCCATTTTACATGTTTTGGTGTGGACTACTGTGAAAGACCCCTCCAGTGCTCTGCTCTCCACTCAGAGATAACGGCACTGCTGCCCAAGCACACCATTTGCAAAATGCCCCCCTCTGCCCTCCATGAGGGCTTTTATTCCAGCAACTTTCTGCTGCCCAATAAAGACAGCAGTGTCCGCACCATCTTCAATCTGCAGGATCTGATTCGCCACCTTTGGATGCTGTGGTTCAAGATACTCAAGCCCGGTCGTTTTTCAGTCTGTTCGGCCAGGAAATTGGTTCACAACTGTGGATTTGAAGGAAGTTTACTTTCACATCCCTATGGAAGTTTTCCTGCTGCACTTTCCAGGGCAGAGTGTTTAATTTTTGTGTTTTACCATTTGGGTTATCACTCGCTCACAGTTTTCAAAGTGCATGGATGCCGACTTAGAGCCCTTAAGGTTCCGGGGTGTGAGGGTTGTCAATTACTTCGACAACTGGCTGCTGTGTGCCTAGTTGAGGCAGCTGGTGGTGGCCGAGATTAAATCTAGTCCTTGATCATCTCCAAGGCTTAGGCCTCAAAGAGAAGAGCTGTTTGGAGCCAAGTTAACAGCCACAGTTCCTGGGTCTGCTTCTGGAATCTGTTTTCAAGAGCCTGTGCTTCTCCGTGCTGATTCTGCTGCTTGACAGGGAACCTTGGCAGCTTTCACTTTAGCCAGACCTGCTGTCACAGGCCCGGGGAGCACTATGGTACCCGAACCCGACCAGCTTTGGGCTTGGCACCTGAGAGGGACCACCTCTTAGTTCACCAGGTATGAAGAAAGCAGCATTGAAATTGAAATAAATTTAATAAATTGAAGTTGAAAAAAAATGCAGCCTAAATCAATACTAGAACCACGAGATTTCAGATTACATACAGCCTGCAAAATATGACACTCCTTTATAAAACAACCATGTGATGAAAATTTTAAACAAAGAGTTGGATAAAACCTAATATTTGTATATATGAACAACACACATACAATTTTCAAGGCAGAAACACTGCATTTACATTGAAAATGTAAGTATTTTTCTTATTTTTTAAAAACATGTAAAAACTAATAATAAAATAAACTGTGTAAACTATTGTAGAAATCAGTATTCATATATCTTTCCACACTTAAACAATTATAAAATTATTATAACATAACCAGTTATACAAATGGCATAAAAGTCAAATATAACATCTTATGAAAACTGAAAGCGATTTGCAATGGCTCAGTCTGTCTATTATAGCTGTGCATATCAATGCAGAGATCACGCGTTTCAATACAGTAGTGCATTTGCTACAAATGACTGCTTTTCCACACCGTGCACAGATATCAACAGGTTTGTTTGGGTTGCATTAGCAGCCTTGCAGTGTCTTTATTCTGTGTTCCAATGGACAGCGCTGGCTGAAGGGCGAGGGGCATCTTCTCAGTCTTGTATAGATTCTGAATTGAAATGCCAAAAGCAGTCTAATAAACCAGCCAGCCTATTGCCAGCCCTACACCTAATACAAAATAATTAGCATTTATGATCAAACTGGTGACTGATCAAGGCATTTATCCAGAGACCTGGGTTTGCAACGTGACCAAGGTTAAATTCTAAGATAAAAATTAAAGGAAACTTAGAAACTTGCTGAGCCTTGATGAGTAACTTGGTGGGTTACTCGATGACTGACATCTGCTAATAAAATAAATAATGATAATAATATACTGCTCAAAAAAAATATTTTTTCTGAGCAGTGTATATGAATATATGATGTGTAAAAATTAACTTGTTTCAGCAATCAACAAGATTACATTTCTTTCACAATGACTGATTTTATTACAAAGCTCCAAAACTGCAGCTCTTTTGGGGTATTCCCGGTCTGCAGTGGTCAGTACCTATCAAAAGTGGTCCAAAGAAGGAAAAGCAGTTAACCAGTGACAGGGTTTTAGGTGGCCAAGGCTCATTGATGCATGTGGGCAAAAGCTGGCCCGTGTGATCCGATCCAACGGACGAGCTACTGTAGCTCAAATTGCTGAAAACGTTAATGCTGGTTCTGATAGAAAGGTGTCAGAACACACAGTGCATCACTGACTGGGAAGAACCATCACTCAAACCTGCTGGACCAATGGAGAACCATGATCCACACCTCCCTGTAAATCCCGCCCTCACGACAAAACAGCGCCAAAGCTCATAAACGAAAAAAAATAAACCGAAAGCAAAGAAACCGGCGGCGAAAGCAAAGATCGCAGCGTCGCAGCCACAGACAGGAACTGCAGGCGATTGCGTCAGAGTTTTGCTCTTGATTTAATATAATTTGCTTTTAAGTTTGTTTGTTTTTTGCTCTCGATATATATTTTCTCAACTTTTTTTTTTGTTTACAATATTTTTTATTTTTAATGCATTACTTATGGCACTAATTTGAGCCCATACCTCTCATTTAAATGTAATACTCATCCAAAGATGGTAAGTCCGATTGTTTTTTGTTCTTTTTAAATATAGGTTAAAAACACCTTATTTTTGATTCATCTTTTGACTCAATTTCGGTTTTAAAATATAATATTTTCATGTTTAATCCAAAAATGAGGTAAGAGCGTTGCGCTCGTTTTCTGATATGTGGTTATCTACATGGTGTCAAATATGTCCACATCTTGTTAAAATAAAGATTTTATTTAGGAAAAAACATACATTGGAGATTTTTGGTCATAGGCAACGCAATCCCTATGACTGTGACTGTACTGCCTGAGTACTGCGGTTACACACTGCAGTTTACTTTCACTTCTGCGAATGTATGCATTCTACAAAACAAAAAGCAAAACAGCATGTTACCGGACTGCCACTTTAAGGCAGTGCAGACTGGGAAGGGGGTGGTGATTTAATTAGGAAGTGAAAAGTAGTTTGTTAGGGCACTCTCTCCAAAATTTGGCCAGGCGGGTAGGGTTTGTGTTCAAGGGTTACTTCCCATTATGTGTTTATGTAACTTTGGGGTTTAGTTACTTCCGGTGGTCAGGGGTTGGCCCTGCGCAGGAACACGGGGGGCGCTGTAAATACTAATAAATAGGGGTGCCCCGGTTCCCGCATCAGAGTGTGTAGGGTTAGAGAGTTGTGTGGGAGTTAGAGCTAGAGAGTCAGTCAGTGAAATCCGGCTCCAGCCTGAGATAAGCCTGTTCTCAATAAAGTTCTTGTTGGTTTACCTCAGGGAGTGCAAGATACAGTGCAGTGTGTGCTACCCTGAGGCCCATGGGATCTAGATCAGTGTTAAGGTCCCTAAATCTGTCTTAGTGTAAAAGTCAGAAAGGTAACAAGCAACACTTGGGTCCCCGGCCTGCCCTACATATCCCACCATATGAGGGGCTCCTCCGACAGCTAGAGTAATCACTGTTTCTCGCTCCCTCAGAGCAGCCTGAGTGCTTGAGCTTCAGCTACGCTGTTTCAGCGTGATCGCTTTCAGCCTCAGTGCACTCTCCCCAAGGTAGAGCAGCCACAAGCGCATAGTGTCACTAAACCTGCGGCCCAGCAGGTCCCCAATTCTCGCTGCATGAGTTGCTCCTCCACCGGCTCAAGTGATCTATGTGCTCTCCTGGTTCCAGCTAGGATTGACAGCAGCTTCATTACTCCCTAGAGTGTGTGCTTGAGCTTCAGCTTTGCTGCTGGCAGCATGATCTTCAGTCTCTTGTGGAGAGCGGTCAATGGAGCACTGCAGCTGAGATCTTACTGTGTTAAAGTTGAGTAAGAGATGCTGCTCCTGTTATTAGCGGAGGGCATGCGAGTTGGCCCTGCTCTGTATATAGTTCCTTTCTTAACAGCACAATTAGAGAACATAAGAAAGTTTACAATCGAGAGGAGGCCATTCAACCCATCGTGCTCGTTTGGTGTCCATTATTAACTAGTGGATCCAAGGATCCAAGGATTTTTAATGTTCGCAAATTATCGGCTTCAACCACATCGCTGGGGAGTTCCAGATTGTAACAACTTTCTGTGTGAGAGTTTGCTTTCACTCCGCTCTTAGTGCGCAGGATGAGCAGGAGGTGACTGCTCCTGTGCTGTGCGGAAGCTACATGAGTTTTACCTTTTACCTGCACTGTATATAACTATTGTTGAATCTATGTAGCCCACTGTGTGTGTATAAGTTACTGTATTGTGGGTTTGCTTGTGCTTTGCCCTGTTACCCCGCTGTGTTTAATTTCCTAGTAAAGTACAGTATATAATACACTGTGTATGTACCATTACCACATGCCGAATGCACAGGTATGTCAGATAAATATATTTTTTAATCAAATATACATCTTAATATTTCAAATTGCACATTGTGGTTAGAGATTGGTGTACAGAGTAATACATTGATTGGATGTCCTGAAAATTGTACCTATGACAAGTAATTAATTAATTGGTTAAGTATTTCATTTTAGAGTTGCATCTTACCTTGTAAAGTTTGGGCAACTGTCCAGGGACAGACATCTTTACCAAATCTTCAGCATACATGGCAAATAATTCAGGTGTCACCTTGACGTCATTTATCCAAGGGATATCTGCCTTAATCAAATTCTCAAAATGATTAGCTGAATCCAGTTTTGGTATTGGGGAATTTCCTTCAAAGAAATACAAGAATGCACAGGTATTTGTAAACAAATTTACTTTATGTTGTCTTTAAGATCCATACTTAAATATCTTTCTATTTTGTCTTACACTTAATATTCATAATTGTGCAGTATCTTTCAATCCAAATTGAGATTGTTTCATTTGTATTCATATTTCCCTTCTTCATTAAATGCTATTTTAAGGCAATATCCATTATTTTATAAAATTTCATAATTTTATAAGACAAATGTTAAATTAATTCGGCAACACTGATGAAGTGAGCCACATATTTTCAAATTGATTTTGAATTTGAACTGTAGAAATGTCCCTGTGTCTTATTTGTGGAATTATATTCTAATTAAACTTGGAAAGCATTTTCAATAAATGTGCTTCTTACTGCATTTTCATTAATTATATATATATATATATATATATATATATATATATATATATATATATATATATATAGTTTCTCTCAGTTCTAATAGGAAAATGTAATGGATTGTTATATTATCTCTAGTATATTATGGCTGGTGAATTATCTTGGTAACCACTATTTTGATTATAAAATATACTATAGATATATAAAATATAGAAATACCTTGAAGTTCAACCACATTATTCCATATCTGATCAAGTTTGGTTTTGAGGATCCAACTGAACGGAAATCTGCACTGTGATATTTCCTGCCCATCAACAGTAGAGAAAACTGGTATCTGAATGCCAGCTTCCCTACAAAACAATATCAAATGTACATGAAACTCATTGATTGTTAGAAAAGCATTTATATACATATGATATAACCTATATATCTCTAACTGTATAATTATGGTTATGAACAGTATTTAAAGTTTAGAAATCTATATATAGGAAAATGTAATATTATCCAATAATAATTAAAAAAATATATTTAAATCAGGTATATTGTAAATTGTGAACAAATAATAATAAAATAAAATGTCAATATAAATATTAGTGGTGTAAGAATCTTGGTCAATAACTAATCCACCTAAGTGGAGACAGAGAGCCCGATTAAATCCAAATCTGAGCTGTATTAGATAACAGCGAACCACCTATTAATAGCAAACTACAGACCTGAACTGGAGAGCAATTGTATATCTAAGTAGAAGAGATATCTGCCAATGAATAAAGCAAGCGCTGAGTACAGATGTCTATTTTGATATGTACTGGTGGTTCAATTTATTGATTTAATCCCAGCCATGATCTTGATTTCCTATGCTTGTATTGCTGTTTAAGTGCATATTAGTTGATGTTAGTACAGAAGTTTTTGCTCATCCCCCCATACATGTATGGTATGCTCATACATAATTTATGACATAGTCTGGCAGCATTAAAAGCAGTCCCACAGGTTAGGGGCATCATAGATGGGGACTGCCACCCTTGTTTGGAAAAATATGTGGTCTCAGACACTGAGGTCCAGTTGATAATTTATAATTGTGAGAATACTCAACAGGCAATTCTAATGTCAATCTTCTGTCCCTCACCTCCATCAGGTTTAATCATATCCCCACTGATGCTGTGATGCCCATGCCTGCAACTGTGATACCATGTACCTGATCTCAGTTCCCTAGCACTCTTATGCTCATGTAAAACCATATTTTGTATTTTAATTGCATTGCTTGATTGTGCAGTTACACAGGTTGGAATGTATGCATTTACTATTGTTTCAATTTACTGATTTTACAATGAGACTCGTGTCTGTTCCAAACGTTTTATTACTTCTCTTAACTATATATATATAATTCCTATATAATGTCTACTCTCTATATGAGTTTTATGATTTAATGCACTATCTAGCAAGATATTTATAAAGCAGTACTTGCCCTATTTTATTATTATTGTTGTTCATATTACTAGTGTTATTAAAGTCATACAGAGACAACACAACTTTAATTACAACCCCACCCACAACATACACACAAATACACACATATCACCAAAACAATAAAATAATAATAATAATAATAATAATAATAATAATAATAAAAACTTTACATACAAAGGAATTGGGGGAATTTTCAGAAGATTCTCATCCTGAAAAAACTTTAGCCAGATGCTTGTTTTATCTGCGGGCTGTTTATGAATGTTATCCAAGTTGTCATCCCCATCAATTATTGCTAAAACTTGAGCTAATGCAGAAGCTACTACATCTTCCATATGAACCCATAGTGTATGCCTAAGAAACAAAAATATATTAATACATTTTGTTTGCACATATACATACTGGAATACAATACCTAAAACCTACATATAAAACCTCATAATGTATACTTTAAGAAAAAAAGATAGCAGTTCTAAAGACAGACCTTTTTAAAAAGGGTGAAAAACAAAAAATAATAAAAATTAGCGGTTGTTTTGAAGCCTTTATTTTTCAAATTTACAATCTAGAATTCACTTTACTATTGAGCATTTAAAGTTATATATTTATAAAACAGACCCTGTCCCCCAACAATGTACAATGTTCTTGTCTTTCAATATGTCTAAGTATTTTCAGCTTTCTGATAGAAGCAGTGTTTTCATTGTAAACATTATAAACCCTTTGAAGTATTTCATTGTGAACATTGTGGTGTGGTAAATTCAGTAATTTTTAAAACATTAGAGCAATCCTCTGAATACATTCAGCTTCTTGATGCAAGAATACCCTGTTCCCAGTATTTAGAAATTGGTGATTTAGGGTGACGTATAAGATGAAGTGGATTGGAGACCTCAAGGAAAAGGTTTGGAGACCACTGATCTCGGCTTTATCAGGAATCATACGATGCACTTATAGAAAGTTCAATTCTATTTCTATTTTTCAAATTTAATGAAATATAGTAGTTGAATAATTGCCATTTAATGTTATGTAACATAAATAAAGAGTTGTACATTTTGCATGAATATAGTATAATTTATAATATTCACTAACCTTAATCACAAATAACGCTTTCAAGTGAAGATTGTAAATACTTACTACAACCACATGTATGGTTTATATGGCAAGCCACATTTTCATTTAGATATCTCTAAATGCATTTCAAGATATCTTCAAATATTTTGAGATATCTCTAAATCATTTAAAGATCTCTACATTTAAAGATATATATGCAAACTATTTAGATATCTAAATAAGGAGCTTTTTAAAGATATCTAAATTATTTAGAGATATCTGCAAATGACTTCCTATTCATTTAGAGATATCTCTAAATCATTGAGATATCTTCAAATTACTTTCTGCTCTTTTAATAATATCTGCAAATCATTTCAACATATCTTCAAATGACTTCCTGTATTTTGGCTGAGATTATCACTTCCTTTTTCCTCATTCAGTTACATAGAAATTAATGAACAAGTTATCAGGAAGTGATAATCTTGGGCTACATACAGGAAGTGATTTGAAGATATCTCGAAATGATTTAGAGATATTTCTAAATGAACGGGAAGTCATTTGCAGATCTCTAAATGATTTCAAGATATCTCTAAATGATTTCAAGATATCAGCAAATAATTTAGAGATATCTCTAAATGTAATTTTAAATTAGATAAATGATTTGCAGATATCTCTGATTTGCAGATATCTTTAAACAATTTAGATATCTTGAAATATTTGAAGATATATGGAATTATCTGAAGATATCTTGAAATATTTGCAGATATCTTTAAATTAATTAAATATATCTCTAAATGATAATTTGTCTGGCCATTTGGTTTACTCCATATTATCATAAACTGTTGGGTAAACCATCACATACATACAAAAAAAATGTTTTGTAAATGTACTGTGATCTATGATTTATCTTTCAATAGACAATATCAGCAACTGAAACAGAATGCTCAATTTATAGGTTTTAAGTCCTACATCTAAACACAAACATATGCATATCTTGTCTTTTCTGCAAGGATTATTAATAGATTTTAGCTATCTACTTATTATGTATTCCATTATTCCCCTGTAAAATCCCCAAAGGTAATCATACCTAAATGAACCTCCTTCCAACACAAAGTTATCAGTCATTGCTTGACCAACCACCCAGTTATCCTTATTCCTGTGACTTTTGTCTTGTGCTTGAAGGAGTCTGAGAATCCGATTTTGCAGACACGTCATAAAGGCCTGAGAGATGTCTGAAATTATATACATATTTAGAAAACATTTCTCACAAGGTTATAATTATTTATATAATTGTTATGAATTGCTTTAAATGTGATAGGTGCTTTTTCCTCCTATTTAAAAAGTGAAATATATTAATCTATGATTTTTTTTAAACTGTATTTTTTTTGTTCTACAATATTATTGACAAAATTTGTTATTAAACTGTTGGGTCAGAAGTGGCTGCTTCTGAGACAAAATTAAGATGTACCCCACAGACAGTGGACGTGACATATTTATCATAAACCATTTGACCATTGAAATAATACTGCTCCAACCAATTATTGTAAGAAATTGACAGGGATAAAGTTAAAATTGTATTTCTTAGTAGAATCTCTATGATATTTTACATGCGTATACTGAATAATTTATATATTGAAGGAACATTTAAAACACTTGTAGTTGTAGGTGTCAAAATGGAGTATGCAAAATTTACAAATGCTTTACCTAGTATTAAATCAGTTTTCCTAGAACTAGAATTTGACTACATCCCCACAGATAAAAATGTAAAATGATGTACTGAATAAGAATATTCAACTTAAATGTGAAATCATAATCTTTAATCTTACCATGATTTTCAGAACGCAACAGATCATACATAATTTGTATCCTCGTGGTAGCTCTGGAAATGTTGTTTTTTTTGTCTTCTAGTCGCACGGCTCCTTTCTGCAGTGATTGCTTTATCAAGATCTGCATATCAATCAGCTTTTCCTTCAAATATGTAAAAGCAGAGAAATATATTTTTTAAATACTGTAACCATACAAGCTACCCTTTCTGACGTTTGTTAACATTTAAGTATTATGTAGACTAATTCAGCTTTTCACTATTTGAAGTCTGATACCCAACTGTGTGGCACTTTACCCTATAATTTGATGAACCTAATGTTATCTTATTTGGAATCAGGAGGCTGTGATTAATTAAAATATGAGAAACTAATTATGATGATTTTTGTGTGAAATTCAATGTATTTATTTTGAGAAAAGCTCAGGGAACTTTAACATTGATTTACCAACTACATCAAAATGTTTCATTTTAGAGAGAACAGTATCCACCTGGGGTATTTTACACTGACAGATATAACTTGTTTGGCACACACTGCAGTTTTTCTGAATAGGGGGCCATTCATGCCACAGGTCAACTTAGAAAGAGATATTTCCCCAGATTGCTAATTTACACCAGCAGAAAAAGCAAATAAACTGTATATTTGATTTGCAATGCCCACATAGCAACTATTGCCAGTTATATATGTGCAAATACTTTCCTGAAAACAGACAAGCTTATCACAAAAATAAAAAAGGCTTTTAAAACATTGCCCAAGCACAAAGCTGTTTTTGACCATCTGGGAAATGCAATTAAACAGGAAGGCTGTACCCATAAAGCTATGTACAACATGATGAGGCACTTAGTATTCTGCTGCTGGATACTATTCCAGATATATCACATTTAACCCAGGCTTTATATAAATGGAATTGGGCATTTCACCAAATACATTGGTGTTAAATAAGCTCCAGAAATTGTTGGTCTGGAATGTTAGCTCTCTCTGTTTGCGATGCATGGCAAGAGTCTGGTGGATCTGATACAGTGGCTTGAAAATCATTAAATAAAACTATATATAATAAAACTGAGGACTTTCATTCTGAGCTTTGGTACAAGAGGTGCTGAAACTGTATTTCCCCATTCAACATTAAAACCAATTTAACAGTTCTGACCAAATCTGTGGATGCTGTAAAAGGTGTTTTTTCACACAGTGTCAATCCATAAAAGACAATTAAGTTTCCAAGCCAATGATGCTTACATTAAATATCAAAATATAATGCAGTGAACTTGTCACACAGCTGTAAGTGACATTAACATGTTTCTTGCAAATAGCATTTCATATTGTAACTTTACCTTGTATTAATATACTATACATACACACATATGTTACTACAATGATTTTCCATGTTTATTATCAAAATTTATTAGAAAAATCTGCCTCTTCTGTTAAGATTATATAGGTGATTTTATATATATATATATATATATATATATATACACTCACCTAAAGGATTATTAGGAACACCTGTTCAATTTCTCATTAATGCAATTATCTAACCAACCAATCACATGGCAGTTGCTTCAATGCATTTAGGGGTGTGGTCCTGGTCAAGACAATCTCCTGAACTCCAAACTGAATGTCTGAATGGGAAAGAAAGGTGATTTAAGCAATTTTGAGCGTGGCATGGTTGTTGGTGCCAGACGGGCCGGTCTGAGTATTGAATGAGAACATGGATCCATCATGCCTTGTTACCACTGTGCAGGTTGGTGGTGGTGGTGTAATGGTGTGGGGGATGTTTTCTTGGCACACTTTAGGCCCCTTAGTGCCAATTGGGCATCGTTTAAATGCCACGGCCTACCTGAGCATTGTTTCTGACCATGTCCATCCCTTTATGACCACCATGTACCCATCCTCTGATGGCTACTTCCAGCAGGATAATGCACCATGTCACAAAGGTCGAATCATTTCAAATTGGTTTCTTGAACATGACAATGAGTTCACTGTACTAAACTGGCCCCCACAGTCACCAGATCTCAACCCAATAGAGCATCTTTGGGATGTGGTGGAACGGGAGCTTCGTGCCCTGGATGTGCATCCCACAAATCTTCATCAACTGCAAGATGCTATCCTATCAATATGGGCCAACATTTCTAAAGAATGCTTTCAGCACCTTGTTGAATCAATGCCACGTAGAATTAAGGCAGTTCTGAAGGCAAAAGGGGGTCAAACACAGTTTTAGTATGGTGTTCCTAATAATCCTTTAGGTGAGTGTATATATATATATAAATAAAATGGAAATGATTAAATAAGTCTGTGTAACCATCTATATTGCAAATACACACACATTGCATGCTAATGTGCATCATTTGTAGTAGAATGACTAATTAAGAAGATTACACAAGGGATGATTGTTAATGATAGCTCAATAGCTGGCTTTAAGAGGAGGCTATATTGGCCCCCTTAGTGCAGGAGAACTGTATTATAGGCTACTGAGTTACACGTTGTGAAAACATATGGTATGTATATAAAGTCTATTATTATTACTTACATTTTCATTTAGTCTCCCCTGAGGTTCATGAGAGTCATTGTCTTCTGTGAATTAAAAAGAGAAACATTTTTACTTGCATAATATGTTATTTTTCGAGTCATAGATACTACCAAAAGGGCCATTGTTGTTACAATGGAAACTGTGAATGCAAAGGCTACTGTATGCTGTTACTCAAGCAGCCCTGCCCTGCTTGCTGTATACAGTGCTGCTACAGTATCTCAATCTCTTTTTGTTGTTCAGTTTGTGGGATTATGCTGGGAGTTTGTGAGCATTAAAAATCTGTCTTAATATACCGTATATATATATTAATATTGTTGCCTAACAGCACTGGGATCCGTGCTGTGCTGTTGGTTTAAGCTTTTGTTTTTGTTTTCTTATTATAAAGATATGTCTTCTAACTTTGCAGATACAGTTAGGTCCATAAATATTTGGACAGTGACACACTTGTCATCATTTTGGATCTGTATACCACCACAATGGATTTGAAAGGAAACAAATCAAGATGTGCTTTATGTGTAGACTTTCATCTTTAATTTGGGTGACCAGTGTAGGAATTACACCCATTTGTATTTGTGGTCCCCCCAGTTTTAGGGGCTGAACATTAATTGGACAAAAGTCTGGAACCCATAGACATCATCAGATACTAGGTTTCTTCCCGGGTGAAGCTCTGCCAGGCCTGCACTGCAGCTGTCTTTAGTTCCTGCATGTTCTTGGGGCATTTTGCCTTCAGTTTTGCCTTCAGCAAGTGAAACGCATGCTCAATTGGATTCAGGTCAGGTGATTGACTTGGCCATTGCAGAACATTACACTTCATCGCCTTAAAAAAGTGTTGGCTTGCTTTCGCAGTATGCTTCGGGTCATTGTCCATCTGCACTGTGAAGTGCCGTCCAATGAGTTTTGAAGCATTTGACTGAATCTGAGCAGATAATATAGCCCTAAATACTTCAGAATTCATCCTGCAGCTTTTGTCAGCAGTCACATCATCAATAAATACAAGGGAACCAGTTCCCTTGGCAGCCATACATGCCCATGCGATAAATGGTTCACAGGTGAGGGTGTACGTATGATTCGGATCATGAGCAGTTCCTTCAATCTCTCTGATTGGTTTGTTTTCATTTCAGGCAAAACTGAAGGCAAAATGCCCTAAGAACAAGTAGGAACTAAAGACAGCTGCAGTACAGGCCTGGCAGAGCATCACCAGGGAAGACACCCAGCATAGGGTGAGGTCTATGGGTTCCAGACTTCAGGCAGTCATTGACTGTAAAGGATTTGCAACCAAGTATTGAACTTTTAATTCATGATTATGTTAGTTTGTCCAATTACTTTTGAGCCCCTAAAACTCGGGGGAACACATATAAAAATGGGCGTAATTCCTACACTGTTCTCCCAATTTGGATGTACAGTGAGGGAAAAAAGTATTTTATCCCCTGCTGATTTTGTACGTTTGCCCACTGACAAAGAAATGATCAGTCTATAATTTTAATGGTAGGTGTATTTTAACAGTGAGAGACAGAATAACAACAAACAAATCCAGAAAAACGCATTTCAAAAAAGTTATACATTGATTTGCATGTTAATGAGGGAAATAAGTATTTGATCCCCTATCAATCAGCAAGATTTCTGGCTCCCAGGTGTCTTTTATACAGGTAACGAGCTGAGATTAGGAGCACTCTCTTAAAGGGAGTGCTCCTAATCTCAGCTCGTTACCTGTATAAAAGACACCTGTCCACAGAAGCAATCAATCAATCAGATTTCAAACTCTCCACCATGGCCAAGACCAAAGAGCTGTCCAAGGATGTCAGGGACAAGATTGTAGACCTACACAAGGCTGGAATGGACTACAAGACCATCGCCAAGCAGCTTGGTGAGAAGGTGACAACAGTTGGTGCGATTATTCACAAATGGACGAAACACAAAATAACTGTCAGTCTCCCTCGGTCTGGGGCTCCATGCAAGATCTAACCTCGTGGAGCTTCAATGATCATGAGAACGGTGAGGAATCAGCCCAGAACTACACGGGAGGATCGTGTTAATGATCTCAAGGCAGTTGGGACCATAGTCACCAAGAAAACAATTGGTAACACACTATGCCGTGAACGACTGAAATCCTGCAGCGCCCGCAAGGTCCCCCTGCTAAAGAAAGCACATGTACAGGTCCATCTGAAGTTTGCCAACATCTGAATGATTCAGAGGAGAACTGGGTGAAAGTGTTGTGGTCAGATGAGACCAAAATCGAGCTCTTTGGCATCAACTCAACTCGCCGTGTTTGGAGGAGGAGGAATGCTGCCTATGACCCCAAGAACACCATCCCCACCGTAAAACATGGAGATGGAAACATTATGCTTTGGGGGTGTTTTTCTACTAAGGGGACAGGACAACTGCACCGCATCAAAGGGACGATAGACAGGGCCAAGTACTGACAAATATTGGGTGAAAACCTCCTTCCCTCAGCCCGGTACATTGAAAATGGGTCGTGGATGGGTATTCCAGCATGACAATAACCCAAAACACACAGCCAAGGCAACAAAGGAGTGGCTCAAGAAGAAGCACATTAAGGTCCTGGAGTGGCCTAGCCAGTCTCCAGACCTTAATCCCATAGAAATCTGTGGAGGGAGCTGAAGGTTCGAGTTGCTAAACATCAGCCTCGAAACCTTAATGACTTGGAGAGGATCTGCAAAGAGGAGTGGAACAAAATCCCTCCTGAGATGTGTGCAAACCTGGTGGCCAACTACAAGAAACGTCTGACCTCTGTGATTGCTAACAAGGGTTTTGCCACCAAGTACTAAGTCGAAGGGGTCAAATACTTATTTCCCTCATTAACATGCAAATCAATGTATAACTTTTTTGAAATGCATTTTTCTGGATTTTTTTGTTGTTATTCTGTCTCTCACTGCTAAAATACACCTACCATTAAAATTATAGACTGATCATTTCTTTGTCAGTGGGCAAACGTACAAAATCAGCAGGGGATCAAATACTTTTTTCCCTCACTGTATCTACCCTCAAATTAAAGATGAAAGTCTACACTTAAAGCACATCTTAGTTGTTTCTTTTCAAATACATTGTGGTGGCATACAGAGCCAAAATGATGACAATTGTGTCACTGTCCAAATTTGGACAGATTATCCGTGGGAAATACACATTTCCTCTGGCACCAGGAAATGTATACATTTACCGTTTTCACACATTTACCATAACATATATATATAAAACCCTGTAACCTTCATTATGGAGACCGAATATAAAATTCTGACCTAAAGAAGACGTGTGTATATGCCAAAGTAATTGTTTAATTATATTATTATCAACATAAAATGCTTTGATAAAAGGTCTGTTTTTAGTTTTTCAAAGAAATAGCACATGATTATAAGGGGTAAATATATAATCAGTGTCCCCTTATTATTGTCTCCCAAATGTTTTCTTAGCCTGAAACCTTTATTGGGTACACACTATAATATTTGTGTAGAAAAAATCCCATGCCATTGTAATATACACTGGTTATGTCTAAACACACAATTGTCACAAAATATAAACAATTTAAGAATCACACCCGATACAGGTCTCGTCTGCCTGTCCTCTGATCAGATCAGCAAGTTTCTATCTTTCCTTTGGAATTCATTCTTGATCACTTTGAAAACCCAGGTCTCTGGATCAATGATTTGATCAGTCACCTGTTTGATCATGATGCTAATTCTTTTGTATTAGGTGTAGGGCTTGCGACAGTCTGGCTGGTGTAGCATTTATTAGACTGCTGCTGGCAGTACAATTCAGTTTCTATACAGGAGTGAGATATACCTCACCCTTCAGCCAGCACTGTTCACTGGCACACAGACACACACAATTGTATAAGTCTGCTAATATATGTGCATACCAATTTCTACACCAGTTTACACAGTTTATTGCATAAAGTTTATTATTAGTTTTTTCATGTTTATGTATATGCACTTGTTTTGAAAAAATACAAAAAAATACAAAAAATACTGAAATTTACAATGTAAATACAGTGTTTCTGTCATGAAAATGTTGTGTGTGATGTTCATGTATAAAAATATTAAGTTATATCCAACTCTTTGGTTTTAATTTTCGTTACAGAGCTGGAGCCGCATATTTTGCGGGTGCGGCGGTTGTATGTAGTCCGAAATCTTGGCTGCTCTAGTGTTAATGTTCCTAAGGCAACAGCAGTTGAAACTGAAAGTGGTTTTACTGTGGGATTACAATTAGGTTGTAACCCTGCACTCCAAAGCTTACCATTTTCAACAGTATGATCCATGCTTTTTTCCAAAATCTGAGGTATAGTCATGTTGGATAACACCCCAATGTTTGCTGGAAATGACTTTGGAGGCATTAGTTCATCCAAATGCAATGGAATCCATTCAGCTAATAAAGAGAGAGGAATAGCATGATTAAAAATATTTATCTACTGGCAGTTAAACACACTACACTCTCTTAAGTGGAGTGTTTATTTTTCTCTAGGCTGAATCTGTACTCAATACAGTCTAAAAATGTTCCTTACTTGCTATAAATACAAGTGTTAATTTTACCTCTAATTCAGCTAAAAACATAGTAACAACAAAACATGGTTTATAAGTGCCCACCAGGTTGTGATACATAGCTACATTATCCATTTGGCTTTCAACTGCAAGGCTATTTTGTGGCTACCTACCTCCACTGAATCCTGTGTAACTGCATCCTCCCAAGATTCTAGGCAGTCTTGTTAGCAGTACAACACCCGGAGAACTTGATTTCTCCTGTTTCTTTTTCACATCAGTAATGCAATACCTACGGAAATAATGCTTTCTGTAGTTTTGTCAAAGGACCCTCCTATGTTTGTGATACATATTTGTTTTTACATAAAAGGACTTGATTGTGGATATATTTATGTATTTTTAAAAAATCATCTTACAAAAAATGATGCCACCACTGAAAACAGGTTTGTAATTTTCTATTAGCAGGTGGGGGTGGATGTATTATTTTAATCTTGACCTAAATCAGTTTGATTCATTTTATTTTGTACACTGAGCTTGAAAATGTCTCCCATAAAATTAGGTATTTTAATGCTATTGTACCTATTTATGCTATGCTCTTTAATGAATTTGAAATATAATTAGTAATATTATTGTCATGATCTATGTTTACCTGACACATGAAAGAAGTCGTTGGTGTTGGTTTGAGTCCTCAAAGTAAGATTGCAGGAAAAGGAGTTTACGTCCCTCAATGGAAGAGTTGAAGAAATTGCTGAAGAAAAAAATATGTATTTAAATTTCTCATTACATTAATTATTACTTTAAGGTAACACATGACAAAACATACCTTATCTCTTGGCGAAAAGCCTGTTCAGTGTCAAACTGATTAAGAAAAAGGAGGAGCAACAGCTTCCTGTTGATGTTTAACTCTGTGCTGATCACTTTCATATCACTTTGATTCAGTAATCGGGAATATGTTGAAACCTAAAAGATATAAATACAGAACTATATATGTATATATTTTAGACAAGGTTGAACTGTGGCTTTCGATATACATTTAAAGTTGTAAACCTGTGAAAAAATTATTAATTTATAGATAGTCTCCAAATTTATTTAGACCCTTGATCAACTAAAAGTCCCTCAAAAAATGAAATACCATTGAGCTTCTGTATTGATAACTGTAAATTAAATATACAAACATTTATTGATTATCGTTACATTACCCGAGAGATAGATTGAATAAAGTTTTCCCCCCAGACTCGCCCAACAATAAACACACGGGAAGAACAAGTGCAACTTGAGAGAGAGATACTGATCCCATCGCAGTGTATTTCAGCACTTACACACAAGACGACAATATACAAATTGTTATAAAGTACTCATTGAACATCAACAAAACAAAATAAAACTTAACTTCTCAGTTCTCATGATTTTCTTTCTTGCAACCCAGAGAGATACACAGATAAAAACATGTCAAGAAAGCTTATTGCATCAATCTATCTTTCTAGTAATGTTACTGTAATAAACAAATGTTTTTTCGGTCTGTATTTTGTTCAAACACCTCAATACAGAAGCGCAGTATATTTCGTTTCTTTGGGCTTCAATGAGCACCTTATTACAGGAGCTTGTAGTAGGAAAGAGACATTATTATTATTATTATTATTATTATTATTATTATTATTATTTCTTGGCAGATGCCCTTATCCAGGGCAACTTACAACATAAGTGCAAACAAAGTGCAAAAATACAGAGAAGTACAAGGCATCAATCATTACAAATTCAATTAGGCTAAAACAGCAATTCAAAAAACATTTTACAAATTACAATTTACACAAGTACAGTAAGTGACTTCCTACATCCTGGACGGTGAAAGCTAAGTGCTGTCAAGATGTAGGGTCACAGACAAGGGCTACGGGAAAGGGAGCAAGGAGGAAAACAATCAAGAATGCGAGGAGCATAATAAAAACTGTGAAGTGCTATCTAGCAGGGATAGAGGACTAATATTACATACACCGTTACCTTCACACACAGTGTAATTCACAAAAGAAATCAAAAGCAAAACAAAAGCACAAATTAAACTTATCCTCATCAATCACTACCTCAATTTCCTTTGCTTTCCCCAAGCTTTTTCATTGACATGTGGCCATAGAGGGGGGATGGGGGTGTTTCACAATGATTAGTGTTAGTCAATCCATAAAAAAACAGCAGATGGCAGACTATACTAATGCAAAGTGTTTATAGTATCCAATGGTAACTGTATAGCTCCCCCTGGAAATGTACAGACTTTCTAATTCAAGTTCAAAGTTCAGGACATACCGGTACAGCGGTACCCAGTTGAGTCCAAACAGCAGACGGCATACCTTCCAAAGTGTTAAAATCACCACAATGCGTAAAAGTTAAATAAAATTGAGAAACATTACCTCTAGACAAACTCCTTCACATCCTTTCCTATTCTTCTTGAGTGCATCAAGTAGACTGATGTGAGACTGTGCAACAAAATACAGTTCATTAACTATTTCAGAATCTTCAAATTCAGATTTTTGTAGCCGCAATATTGATTCTGGAGTTGCTCCCTGTATTAATTTGCCTTTAGCTTCTTCAAGAATTTGCTCTTCATCTTCAGAACACAAGTTGTTTTCTAAACACATACTTTTCTTAACACTCTCTTGGATAATTGATGCACATGTATCCTCAGTGTACCCAATGAAAGTGTCCCTTTCTGTTGTATTCATGTTTTTTTCTTTGCTGATGAATGACTCCACCCATTTTAGCAATTTGTTGCAGAGAGACTTTGAGGTTTCAGAAAGAACAGATTTTATTTCCAGACAATGTTTTTCCAGTCTGTTCAACAGTGGTGTAGGGAACTGCTTATGTACAACTTGTTTTTCTTCAATGACAATAAGCCTGAAGTTTTCCTTCACTCTGCATTTCACCCGATGTGATCCAAGTCCCAAATCCACGTAGTAATTCCCTCCAAGCTTCACATAACACTGGTTCAAGGCATCATACAGGCTTTCATAGATGTTTGCAATGTTTAGAAGAATCACTGACTTCCCTGTTTCCATACAAATCTTAATCCTGTTTATATCACGACAGACCTGTGAATATTCTTGGTCTTTGGGAAATGCAGATCCAAATATGATTTCAGCTTTGTCAATGTCTATTACATTCAGCATCTGCATGATAGATAGAGCTGCATGATTTGTTGTGGGAAGCAAGAGATATCTTGCTGTGAACCCAGATTTAGTCATGTCAAGGTTTTCTTTCAGCAAATCAACTGAACTGACTATTAGTTCATCCAGTGAATCAAGATAGAGACATTTTGAAAAAATGTTGAGAATGTTTATTGACTCTAGACCTCCAAAATTTCTTTGAACAGCCCGTGCTATGTCTCTATTTGATGGCTTGCTTTTCTTCTCCTGAACATAACAAAGTATCATTTTCACAAGGCTGTAGTAGTCACGGAGTCCAAAAAATTCACTCTTTTGCTCTTCTAGTACCTTCATGTAAAACCTTGCAAGGTCTGGAATCAATGGTTCAATTTCTGTATTATATGGAGTAGCAGTGGAACAAATGTCCTTTGCTGTTTTTATCAGTTCCTTTTCTTTAGGAGAAGTTCTAAACACAAGAATGCCACGGTTCATTTTAGCTGGGTCCAGTGACCAGTTTGAAATTCCAATGAATCCAACTTTTTTGTAAGGTTCTGGCTTTTCATCACCAACACACCCGTCTTCGAGGAGTGGGTGCAAAGCCTTTAAGGGCATTTTTGAGGAATCTTCTGCTAATCCAATTTCATCAAGAACAACAACTGAAACATACATGTTCAGATCTTGGTCTTTTTGGAACTGGGCACAATGTCGGAATGTGGAAATTATTCCTTCTGGTGTAGAATGTGGACTGCACTGAAAGGAGACAAGCTGTGCTTGCTTGTACCTTCTAAAAAGCTCAGATTTAGAAGATTTTCCCTGCATGGCATCCGCAGCTATTGTCTTTGAAAGGGATTTGGAACTTCCTGGTTTTCCAACAAGGAACAAAGGAACTCTTAGGTTCATGCAGACAACCATCATAAACACATTCTCCTTCAGAGCATCATTTTTCGCTGTTGATTCAGGAATAAAGACATTATCCAAGAAAACCTCCTGGCATGCATCTATTTCCTCATACACTAAATCCCATTTAATGCAAAGAGATTTTCCAATGATGTCTAAATATTCTCTACGATGTTCAAGGGATGAATAATAACAAACTCCTGTGGCTAGTATAAGTGACCGGGTGGCATCATCCATCTTTAATTCAGTATTCTTTTTCATTTCCTTTTTCTTATCAATCAGATCAAACAATATTTCTCGTTGGTCATAAAACCACAACATTGTTTTCATACATCTCTCGATGTCTCTTAGACTGACCATTCTGCATTCATCCTTCTTCTCAGCAAGGTGATGCTGAGACTCTGAAAGGACCCTGGTAAACACTTCAGCATGTGTTTTAGGTAGATCTGCTACTTCAAGAAATGACTTAACCATCTGAGTAATGTAGAGCTTCTGTGTGTCCTGATTTAACTGACCAAAGTCCCACACAAGGGGCAGCATGCTTGGTGGTAAAGGCTGAACTCTGTAAATCAATTGTCTCATGGGTATGTGCCCTAATTTTTCAATGGTGTCTTCAGAATGAACTCGATATCCCAGGCCAGCCTTCTCTAGCTGTTCAATTGCCTTCTGTGTGTGTTTCTTATATGGATTGCAGGCAGCAATAATTTTTAACCGAGGGGTGTCGATTGGTTCTCCATTCACTGTCTTATCACACAGGACTTCTTTAATTGCAAATACAGCTTCAGTTGTATTTGCCTCATCCAAGAAAAGAACTGTGTCCATGTTTTGCTTTTCATTCTCCTTTGTCATTTCCATTGCTTCCTTAACCTTACTGTATATGTCATTTGATGTGGTACCTCCATGAACTCTGATGACAGTCATATTCTGAGCTTCCTTTCCTGAGCTCTGTAACTCACACATAAACTGAACTAATCTGGTTTTGCCACATCCAGTCTCACCCATGATTATCACAGGAATGCCACACTGAAAACGCAAATGAATTGCAAACATTTTCAACACGTTGTCTAGTGTCAGTTGGTAAGATGCATCTGGATCCTTAGCTGCGTTTACTCCCAAAACCCTACACAAAATATCCAATTGCTCTTTGCGGGACAAGCTCTCAAATCTGATATTAAATGGCACATGTTGTTGCCTTAGTTGCTCATACAACTGCCTGGTCATTATGTTCTTTTCTATTGTTCTACCTGTGTAAACATCCACAGCATCCTGTGCTGAATTGATGTGGAATCCTAAAAATGTCATTGACATTGCATCTGCATTGAATATGATGTAGGGGTGGGCTTGTTGTTCCCATTGTCTCTTCAGTTGGAATTTTATCAGATCATCCTCTTGATTGTCTCCAGATACAGAAGATAAATTGCTTTCATCTGATATAGATATAGATGGTAGAGCAAAGTCCTTAGACATTCCAATCATAAACTTTACAACAAAGTTTTTGAAATGTGTTAGGTCATCCTTCACAGCTTCACAGCAGAAGATGGATTTTTCACATTTTGTCAACTGCAGATTCAGGAAGTGTGTGAAGTTATGGAGTTCCCTCCAGGAAGGATTGGTTGTCCCACAGAATTCCAACAACCATTCTAAGCATTCCTTTTCGGTACCCTCACGATGCCCTGGTTTAAACGTGAATTTTTGAAGATCATCTTGTTTTTTGTATCTTGTTAGATACTGGTAAGTCCTTTGATAGGCATCACTATTGAACTCCATCTTATCCATTAGCTGGATTTCTCTTTTAGAAGTGTGTGGTTTCTCTGTTTCAGTTAGGTGTTTTAAAACAGCATTTGGTGAAAGACACTGCACAACAGGAAAAATTGAGAGGAAACTGTTCTCTACATCCGTTGTCATCTGAAATACATAAATGCAAAAGACAATGAATGAGTAAATATGTGACATTATACCAGGTGAGAAAGGGGTCCTTTAATAATATAATGGTAATCTTAAGGTGACTACTAGGGAGAATTTGGTTTAAGGGACTACTTGTATGTGTGTAACAAGTTTAATTATAGCTTTAAAGTATACATTAATATATGTTTAAAATAAATGTAATATGCATAGATAACACCTTCTATTAAATATATTACTTTAGAGATATCTGCAAATCATTTAGAGATATCTTTAAAGAGCACCTAGAAATCTCTAAATGATTTGCAGATATCTATAAATGATTTAAAGATATCTTGAAATGATTTAGACATATCTGTAAATATTTGAAGATATCTTGAAATGCATTTAGAGATATCTCTAAATGATAATTTGGCTTGCCATAGTTGATGTACATAGTAAATGTTTAATCCATGCACAGTAGAATGGTAAATTAATTCTTCCAATATAGGTGGTATTGTATTTTTGTGTTTCTTGGATTAGGACTAGTAACTACTTCATATAATTTAGTTAATAAAAAACGTGATTGATTATGTCATGAAGATCAAATTAACATTTTCATTAAAAATAAATAAATGATAACAATACTAATGTAGTTATTAATGTAGAGTAGTTTTACTATTAGGATTTAAACAACAGTTAATAGTAATATTTAATATACATTTATATTTTATGAAAGACATTTTCTTTAAATTACCTCAAGGTTTTTTCCATAACATTTGACATGTTTTCTTTGTAGATACTCCACAATGTAAAGGTGAGAATCTTTACACCTCCAAATTAATCCTTCAGGGCTTTGGAAACATCTTAAGATAAGCAGCTGAACCAGAAAGTTATATAGTCCTTTAGTTACCTTAAAAAAAAATAAAAAATACATGGTTATTGTTAGTTTATATTGATAATTAGTTTCTTGGGTTTAGTTACATTTTATATTAGTTCAGTTATTGTAACATGATCGCCGGTTCACTGCTTTTCCTTCCTTGGACCACTTTTGATAGGTACTGACCACTGCAGACCGGGAACACCCCACAAGAGCTGCAGTTTTGCAGATGCTCTGACGCAGTCGTCTAGCCATCAGAATTTGTCCCTTGTCAAAGTCGCTCAGATCCTTACGCTTGCCCATTTTTCCTGCTTCTAACACATCAACTTTGAGGATAAAATGTTCACTTGCTGCCTAATATATCCCACCCACTGACAGGTGCCATGATAACAAGATTATCAATTTTATTCACTTCACCTGTCAGTAGTCATAATGTTATGGCTGATAGGTGTATTCTCAAAACAACTGTTGCCCCAGTATACTGTTTACTGCAGTTTTTTTAGTGTATAAAGACACTTGTTCTTTCCCGTCTGGAGAGTAATTATGCATTACATTCACTGCTGCTTTTAAGAAATAATAGCAAGCATTTAGCCGTTATTGAGTTTCAGTGTATAGGATACCTCTGAGTTATTTCTATTCATTAAAGTAAATTTTGAGAGTGGCTTCTTTCTCTGTGTGTGTGTGTGTGTTAAATAAAAGCAATAAAGTACATATTCTACTCAATAATACTACTACCTATCCGAGTTGGATTTTCATGCAATGACCGAGTAATCAATTACTGATTGTGTTTTCATGATGCGTCAGTGGACCTAGTAGCAGTAGTGAAATGGCCATCTGGTGGGCCACTCAATATGTGGGCTTGTGGGTCATTGGCTGATGAATATATATATATATATATATATATATATATATATATATATATATATATATATATTCATTACGGCGACTGAAAATTAAATTCTGACCTAAAGGAGACGTGTATATGTCAAAATAATTGTTTAATTATATTATTATCAACAGGTTATGCTTTGATTAAAGGCCTGTTTTAACAACGAAATAGAACATCATTATAAGGGGTAAAGATACAACCAGTGTGTCCTCCAATTGCTGTCTGCCTATGTTTTTCTTACCCTGAAACCTTTATTGGGTAGACACTCTATAATGTTTGGTTAACAAGTAATGCTGTTTTAATATACACCATAGGTTTATGTTCTAGAAATAAGCCGTTTGACTGGTTATGTCTAAAATGTGATTATAAAAGTACTCGAAGAACTGATCCTATAATCCACTGCACAATGTCCCACTAATGTACTAAGGGGCATGATTCAATAAAAAATGTTCGAGTTGCTAGCAGAAGCATTAGCAGCATATGCAAATTAATAGTGTGCTGCTAAACATTCGAGGAATTAAATCTAACATGATTTTGTGCCACAAAATGACCTTCTCTCAGCTCTTTTCTTACATGCGAAAGAATAAAACAACTTTCACACAGCTGCTACTAGAAAACTACACAACTGTACTCAGTCATGGTTTCATTTTTAGTTAGATGCTACTTTCTTATTTTTTTTTATGTAAACGCCATAATGTACAGTTTTGTAGTTTGCTATTAGCAGCTGGTTAAAGTTGATTTTAATCCTGCCCAACAATACAGTGGGAGTGGTCCCATTTTCACTGTATTAAATCAAGAAAATACCTCCAAGAAAACAACCAGAAAATGCTCTCACAGCTCCTCTAGTTTTAGACAACTTTGCATCACATTTCCGCCCCAGGCAGTCCGGCATGACGCATATCAGGAGGATGGCTGGTGGACCCCTGCCCCCTCCCCCTCCTGTGCCGCAGCCATTCCAGCAGCCTCTGGCCCGCCCATATACCCCCCAGCAACTGCTCCAAACTATAACAGTTGGCTACTCACTGCATTTTCAGGCTTGCCCACACCCTGGCGAGTGAGGGACCCATTGCAGCGTGTGGCTCTTCGCAACGAAATCGACACTCTCCTGGAGATGCAAGCAATCAACAAAGTTTTTTTCCCCATACGTCCTAGTGTCCAAGAAAGATGGCGGTTTCCGCCCCATCTTGAATTGGAGACAACTGAACTGGGTGTTGTGCTTCAAGATTAAAACATGGATGACAAAAACATTTCTTATGCTTAACTCTGACAAAACAGAAGTCCTAATTTTAGGATACAAAAATCGAACTGTTCATCATGCACTAACAAAACTGAGTAATGATAACTTTAATTTCTCCCCTAAGGAAATGGCACAAAACCTGGGTGTCATCTGTGATCATAATCTATCCTTTGAATCACAAATTCAGAATGTGTCGAGATCTTCCTTCCTCCAGCTTATAAACATTGCTAGACTAAGACAATTCCTCTCATTACAGGACACTGAGAAATTGATACACGCATTTGTTACATCTAAATTGGATTGCTGCAATGCCATTCTGTCAGGCAGCACAAACAGCTATTTCAAGAATTCTAACTAAAACAAAAAAACATGAACAAATCACTCCAGTATTAGCTTCTCTTCACTGGCTGTCTGTGTGCTACAGGATAGACTTTAAAGTTCTCTTATTAACATTTAAAGCACTTAAGGGACTGTCACCTCCCTACTTAAAAGATCTCCTTATCAAATACACTCCAGGTCAGCCACTGAGATCACAGAGGGAAGATCACAGCCAGCAGCACCGATAAAGAACTTTCTTATCTCCTTGATGCTGTAATAACCATACTGCCTGGAGGGCAGGCAACCCTTAGGCCTAGGCCCTAAGCCGTGGACCCCCAGAGATTCATTTTCTCCTACATGCCATCCATAGGAGTTTTTTTTGTTTTTCTCTCCTCCGTGCCTAAATGGTTCTTTTACTTAAATGTTTACTCACTTTATTCTAGATCATGTCAAATGTTTACAGGTCTATATTTAATTTTATTGTATTTATGTATTTTATTTTGCTGTACGTTTGTTGAATATTTACCAGTCTGTAAAGCGCTCTGTGGCTACCCTTTGAAGGGCTCTATACAAATAAAAATTGATTGATTGATTGATTGAAGATGCTCAACCTGTGCACCAGGTCCCAGGCTATCAAGCCTTGCGATCCACATTGTGCAGGCGCACAGAAAGGGCCGAGTGTTCAAGTTTGTTATTCTCCTCTTCAGCCTGTCGCTAGCCACATGCACGTTTTTCAGGTGCATGGACGTCGTGTTAGCCCCCTTGCGTTGCCAGAGCGTTCGCGTCCTCAATTATCTGGTGGTGTTAGAGAGAGTTGCCTCCATACACGTGTGTCTCTCCCTCTTACGACTGAGATCTCAAGTCAGGGTGTCCCTTTGCCAGAGGCTGCTGGGCCTTCTAGTAGGGATGGCTTGATACCACTTTTTCTTTTCCGATCCGATACCAATACCTCAACCTTTAATATCTGCCAATACCGATACCAATCCGATATTTTTGTTTACTACTAAGCTGTTAATATGCATATGTATGGATGATGTGAAACAAATTCTCTATACAAAGCCCACAACTACATGACTTATGCAATAATGCTGCTTCCTTTTATTTAGTGAAACTCTTTTAAATGAAAATATATATATATTTAAGCATTCAAAATGAATACTGAAATATCACTGAAAGTACACAAATCACAACATTTAGTTAACGCAATATATATAATTATATATAATTCTAGTGTCATACACTGGATTAAAATATGACAATATAAATAACTCAAATAAGTATATATGGAAATATATATATGCGCATTCTTGTAGCGCAGATTTCCGCAGATATGCGCAGATCTGCAGAATTCCACCAATTGTGCTTGTATGGAATTTGTTGATGCAACTATTATAATCCTAGAACACTTCGATCCAGGTCATTAAAAAGTAATTAAGACTATGAAAAGTCATTAAAAGTCATTATTTTTCCACATCCTTAACCTGCAAGAGCCTTGCTCTAATGTGACTGTTATGCCCTCTATGCCCTCTATGTGACTAAGGTTTCCTGAGGTCGCTATTATTGAACATGATTATTTTATTCCAGCACCGCCATGTGGCTCCAGCGCAGTGCAGGCTCTGTGGAGAACACGCTTGCGCAGTTCGCACTGCGCTGTAGCCGCACTGCGGTGCTGGAATAAAATAATCATGTTCAATAATAGCGACAGTTCTGGGTGGTGAAATACACTTTTTATGACCACAAACCGATTGTTCTTTTGGAAAAATAGGATGATGGGTCCAATTGAACGTGCATAAAATGTTATTTTTTAATGATTTTCGTGACTTTTCTGATTTCCCCCATTGACTCTCAGGAAAGCAGCTCCATAGTTAGGACCCCAGTGACGTCACGGTATATTTCTCAATCTCTGATTCCTGGTGCATAGAATGAGCTGGACATGAAAAACTCACTGCACAGAATATGTTTCTACTTAAATAATAACCTGAGAAAATATGGATTTTCGGTGGAGTTCCCCTTTAAGGCGAAGTTTCAGGCTAGATTTGTCAGTGGACCGTATCGGATTACAACATCTATTATTTCCGATATCCGATCCAGTGTTTTTGGCCTGTATCGGACCGACACCGATACGGATTATCGGATCGGCGCATCTCTACCTTCTAGCGGCTGTGTCACAGCCCCTCCCCCTCGCCAGCTGTGTGTTATTTCAGTGGGTCTCTGGCCCCGCTCCTGTTTCACTGCCTCCCGCACCATATATTGTGCAAGTAGATAGCGACCTCGCTCCTAGCTGCACTAGTAATGTAGCCGGCCTTGCTATTGTAAGCGGAGGGCGTAAGAGTTGACCTCTGTAGCCCCGCTTTGTATATGCTGGTTGTAGTTCCTGGTAGGAGCGTGACTGCGGTCCTTGCTCCTGGGCAGCCCAGGTGTGGCCCTTAAGGGCCCCTGGGGCTACCGTTTGGAGTTGTGTTGCCAAGGCCCCCTAGATAAAGTGATCACTTGTTTAAACGTTTACTAAATTAACCTATATTTAACATACCTACTAGCTAGTTAGACTAACTAACTGTACCAGTAACATGATGTCAGCCTGACCGTTTGTTAATTATTATACATGCCAATCATTTCAAACTATTCCTCAATGTATGTCTACTAGGAGCTACACCATATATGATATTTCATATTTTCATCATATTTTTACTATGTACTTGAGCTTGTGTCTTTAGAAATGAGTACATCTGAGCAACTTAAACCTATTTTTACTAAAAAGGTGAGATTGTAATCTTTCTTGGAGTTTGCAGCATTACTAGATTATGTGTAATGTGTTGCCCATTCATGATATAAAATAAATGCTTTTGGGTATGTCTATTTAGGTGGAACTCTGAATTTTTACATTACATTAAACAGGTTAATGTTCATTTGAATGTTAGTGCTAAGCTCCTTGTGCAGTAATGACAATTCAGTGAGTGTTGTGTAAAACAGTTTACAGTATGTGTTTTCTGTAGCAGTTTGACAATAGTACTGCATTAGTGTACAACAATATCTGCGATGCGCCTAGGTGGTGGTGTATGGGGCTGCTGTCATGTGTCACCCATATATTTGGCAGGATCATACAGTATGTCCGGTTCAACAGGATATACTCACCACAGCTGATACATCAAAGTGGAAGACTCTTGGGGTATTATCTGTTGGTTTATCTTCATACTTCAGCAACTGCTGTACAATGAATCCAGGTTTTATTTCTAATTCTGTTAGGCGGATGGTTTTATCTGTAAACCCTTCAGCTTTAAACTCCTCCCTGCACCGTTGGGTAATATTTCTCACATAGAGGGACTTCCCTGAAAGCAAACATTGATTCACAAAAATGTCAAACAGAAGACAGCAGTAGGAAATCAATTACATCATTATTTAGAACGCAAATAATTTCATATAAAATTCAGCAATCAAATGACGATTTAATTTAACTTTAATGATTTGCTTTACCAATACATGACTGAAGTGAAAATCTGAACCTCTAATTTAATTGATATGAATATATGTATGTATACATTATTCCCATATTGGCCTTTCAAGTTAAATGTTACTTCTCAAGTGACCTTCATATACTATACTATTTTTCATTATATAACCTTTTCTGTGTTTGAAATCTGAGAACTTTATAATTAGCCATGTGCCAACGGAAACAAAAGGTGGAGAAATACACTAGCTTGTTAGTCACAAAGCTTGCATTAATATTTGTTTTAATCATATTATTGAGTGACAGTGTAACAATGGGCCACTAACTGATATTCCCAAAATAGGAATTTTATTTCTGTCTTTCTAAATTCAAGTGAGGGACCATCATTCCTATCATATTCAATGTCATGAAAACAATCCCAAATCATTCAAAACAAGACTTGAAGTTCTGCCTGTGACTTAGAAATGTGAAAGCATAGATTTTTTTTAAATCTATGCACAATAGAATGCCAGATTACCACCAACAAACTTTTGTATTATACTAAAGACTAACCAAAGTGATATCAGTAAGTGTATTTTAAAGGGGAAAATTATTTGAATTAAGTATCAGTTACATTCAATTTAAAACTTACCCATGCTGGCTCGTTCAGAGAAAACTATCTTGGCATTCTGTTGGAATGACCCTAATACTGATTTTACCAACACGTCCTTAGTTCCAATTCCAAGCTTCAGCTGGAGATACTTCTGAAGATGATCAGTACTTAGTGTAGGCAATGCAGAATTCTTAAAAGAGTCAAAAGCTGTGGTGATATAGCTGTTTTGTGCTGCAGAATCACATAATATGAGGAAGCTGTATTCATGCACGGTTTGATTCTGGGAAATTTGGAAAAATACATATTCCATTTTCCTAGCAACTTTATTATTTAGTTTATCTGCAGCAAGCAAGCAGTAGATCTTTGAGCTTTTTTGACCAGATTTTAGAGCTCTTCTTATGATTAGCTCAACTTCCTCTGCACTTGTTTCTGATGTGCAAGTTAAAACTTCATCATATGTGGGCAGAGGCTGGGCTTCATCTTCATATACAGAAAGCATCAGTGGTAACATTTCAGCATCTTTACACATTATAAGATTTGGTTTCCCCTTCTCCATAAATGATGGGATTTTCCGTTCCACTGAAAAAGATTCTTTATCTGCTAAGCAATTCAGTGTTTCACCAATGACATCTAAACTAATGTACTTGTCTGATACCAATCCAGAAAGCCTGTTGGAATAAACTTGCCAAAGCATCATTATCTTTTCTTGACAAGAAGGTAAACTTTCAAACATTGCAGAGACTTCTTCTTCAGTCATTGTAAAGGAGGAATCTGCTTCTTCATTTGACTGGACACCTTTGAATTTCATCTGGTTTGTTAATATTTTTTCTTTGGTATCATCGAATGCTTTACTGAGGTTTTCAATCTCTTCATCATTATTTAGATGATCAAAAATACATTCCATCAGAGTATCTTCATCCACATCCACAGATGTCCCACAATGCTGTAAAGCAGCCTTTGCTTTGGTTTCCTCTTCTCCGGCTTTCTTGAGATCTTCAATTAGTTTAGGAAACTTAAAAAGATATTTGTGAAGGTCAGAGGATTGTAAATCTAGACTACCACAGCTTTTGGCAGGTGTCTTGAGTGCTTTCTCCAGAGAATCCCTAAGATCTTCTATCGTGACATCGTTCTTAATGAAGGAAAGCATAGTCAGTACATTTGTACTGAGTTTCCCACTTTCCTTCAATTTTGCTATGTCACAGCACAGTGTTACTAGCTGATTGGCTGTAAAGTAATTCAAGTAATAATATTCATTTCTTTGGGTTTCCAAAAACTTTTGCCAGGCATCAAGACATATTTTCATGCTTTCACAAAGTCCCTGTAACTCTTCATTGACAGGGTTAGTCCCATTAACTGGCACTCCAGCGATCCCAAAGTCAACTCGCACTTTTACTGCACGATCAGAGCCACAGTATACACTGAGTTTCCAGTCAATGAATAGGACATGGCCCGCATTCAAAAGCTGTAAGTAGAGCTCTCCTGCATGCAGCACATATTCCAAAACCTATTGAGAAAAAAAACAAAAAGTTAAATATATTTATGGAATAAACAAATCCTCACAGAACAAAAAAAAAAATCCCTTAAAAACTGTTCCAAGATACAGACACTTGAGCTTCATATTTTCAAATATATTTGTTGATTCATATATTCATGTTGCACAAAAGCAGAAAGTGTGACAAAAAACATGTAAACTTCAACTTCTTACTCCTAACCTGAAACTCATGCTGAGCAAACTATAACTGCTTTTAAAACCCAACTGATAACATAAAGATATGTTATTTTCTTATTTATTTTTAATTTAAACCCTATAATTTAATAATGAAAAATAATTGTAATTTAACAGAACTAACATGAGAGATCTGAAAACCTATTGTAAACCTATTGTAATTGCTAAGGTATTTTAAGGAGAAGTAATGCACCTTTGACTAATATCACTCAAGGCTGAAAAATAATTCTCTGTATGCCACAGGCAAAGCTGGTGAATCCCTGACCAGCTTCAAATCACATAAAACATCACTCCTCAGAAAACACTGGTATGTAGATTTGAAACAACCATGTTCAGAATATAGGACCCATCATAACCTTCGATAAGAAGCTTTTAGTAGTTGAAGTGTGTCTCAGATCAGATTTCATGGCTCATTCAATTATTAACTAAACTTCTTTGTGCAAATTAAAAACTCATCATTTGTTGACAGAAGCCATAGGCAGAGACCCTACTATTTAGATAACCACAATAATAGTCTGTAGTAAAGGACAAATGTATTTTTCCAAAAATAAAAACTGTCTATTTGAACAAATCTCTCCACATTATCCACATTTATTAAATGTTCAAGTTAAATTAGAATTATTGTAAATGTTCATTCTGAGATTTTTCTTTTATGAATTACCAAAGATATTCACTCTCCCACCATACTGAAACTAATTTAATGGGAGTTAGATTGCTTTGCATATAGACCCTGCCTATATCTAAAGTGATAGAAAACAATTATAGAATTAATGAGATTGACACCCCATATTTTCATATAAAGTTAGTTTGTTACCCCTTTGTGATCACTTACACTACAATGTTTTTCACATTGGTATAGATTTTATTTGAATGAACTTACCTTCACATAATTTTCAATTTCATCATGTCCTTGTTCAACTGTGGCAGAAATAAGCATGAGCTTATTTTGTAATTCTATTAGGTGGGGAAGGCAGTATGTTTTGTATTGTACTTTCTCTGAAACTGCAGATGTGTCCTCTGTGGTTGATTCATTAAGTCTCAGTGTAATGCAGTCATTCAGAGTGGGCTTCAGAAAAAGTATGAAAAGTAAGAAATCAATAAATATTTTTTTTTACAGAAATCAAAATGGACATATTAGAATAATACATACTGAAATAAGCTGTAAAGAAAACCATGTTATAAGCACTCTTGCTTCTAACAGACAGTAGGCCTGAGTATAATATACCTGTAATTATTTGTAATGTCGAACATGTCCTGTACAAGTCAGCTGTGATATCTACTGGTTATATATTTTTGGGGTTTGTAAAACACAAAATCTGAATAACTATAAATTAACAGAAATGTATTTAAACTGAATGTATCACTGAGCAAGAGGAGTCCATTTAAAGGCCAATGACTCTTGCACTCTGTAGTGTAGCAGAAAATAGAAATGTATGCATTTCAGAAGAGGAAAGTAAGAAATAAGCCTGACTGATATATTCTGTAGGAAACAACATTAATTACTAAACAGCAAAATAACAGAAAGGCTGAATCTTGTATTCTGTAGAAACATCAAAAAGTAATATGTAACTGCAGGTTGACCGTTGTGACCTGGGACAGGATAACATAATAATTTGAAACATGCTCATCTTTTAACTTTATTACTTCCTTTGATAAACAGATGGTTATGTTTTGGAGTTTGCCAAGTCAGGGGTACCCACTGTATAAATGCTGTGTGTGCCAATATAAACCTTAGAGAACATATTGGTATTGTGTGAACTGCTCTCATAATACAGGTCTTCTCTCCTGGAGCCTTGGTAATAAAAACCTTTTATTTTATATTTTTGCTGAATTCCATTTTGGGCTTTTTAGATTTTCCCTTTAACCCAATCAAATACACAGAGTAGCCAAATTAGTTTCTTATATAAACAAAATATGTACTATAGCATGTAAGAAAACCTGTAGCCACTGTTCACAAAAGATAAGTGTTATTGTTGTTTCTTGGAATCCTGTGTTCATCAGATTTAAAAATAAAATTAAAATAACCTGTCCTGGCAAAATTGTATAGCACTGACTATTTGAAAATCAGTGTTCTGTGTAAATGGGGATATGCCAAAAAACTGCAGATGCTGAATCTTCAATATATTTGTATACAAATTAAGACAAATAAATGTGTCATCTGTGGAAGCTCTATTATTGCAATTTCTGTGTGAATATGAATTAACCTAAATATTTACATATTTATGGGTTGTCTTCCCTGTACACCCATATACTTTTCTACCCTTTAAAGGAGAAAAATTATAGAATTTTCAACTGACCTTCAACATTCCGCTTTTTGGGCATTCTAAATGCAAAGAGAAGGAACCATTAAATGGTTCGACATAAGGGACCGCACGATGTAGAGTCCAAGTTCTGATTGGCAGGCTTCTTCACTAGATTACATCCCCGACAGGGCAAGTGACAATTAAAGCCAAAAACCCTAGTATTTTTATTTTTTTAAATCTAACTATATTTCCATAAACTATGTTATACTACTATTCTAAATCCCTGTTCTATATACCAGAGGTGCCAAGGTGTATTTAACAGTGCCTAATGCAGAACGATCACATTGACAGCTGGTATTGACAGTGGAGAGTCAGATGGAGACTGCTCCAGGCATGGATTGAAGAGATTGAGAAGTGCAAGAAGAATAATAAACCACATAACTACTACAGAGTCCTGAAGTACTTGGGGGAGTAAGATCACAGGCTAAACAGCATACAGGAAATCTGTGTGCTATGGTAGTTAAAGCAGGCAGAAGGGGGGTTTGACTGAGTGACAGCGCACAGTGACCAGTGATGTTAAAATTCTTCACGAATTCTCCCCAATGCACAATTACCCATAGTCCCTTTGGGTGTTATTCTCGATTTGATAAATAACCGAAGTGTATCTAATTTCATTGTTTTAATTTCAAAATCGGCACTTACCATGCTATCTAGGGATGGTCGACTGATGAAATAAATGCCATTTCTGTTGATTGCTCTGGCGTGCGAGAGAGATGATCTTTCAACAGACCCATGGGCATCATGAACTATCTGCAACCAGTCCTTGTTATTACATGAGTCAATCTGTAGGAAAATAAAATAAAATTGATCAAATTTAAGTTATACAAATAAATCCACAGCTTATTGATCTTCAAAATAAAAAACAATAAAATAAGAAAGGTTACAAGCAAGAGGAGGTCATTCAGCACATCTTACTCATTTCTAAACCAAATAAATGCCTTGTTTGCAGCCTTTGCTGTAAAATTAAGATATTTGTATTATTCAGGAGCTTTATTCTTAATTTTCTTTAAAAAAATGCATATCCTGCTACATATTTCCATGGCATCACAACATTTGATTGAATCAAAGACCAAGACAATATCACCTGTAGTCTAATTACAGCACAGACAACAGCGAATGCCATTTACAACAAAGTGCCATTACTTTGTGACTATTACACTGCAGATAAAAACAGACCTTGACATGTACAATATAGTATTATAAAGATTATCACCATCACAGTGCATTAACCCTGTTAACAACCAACCATTATATTTACTCTTTAATATTGAATATGACTATTAGTAATAATAATAATCATAATACATTGCAGTCCAGTTCATTTCAGGGTGGACAGTTTGTTTTGTTTAACACAGCAGTTGCTTTTGAACAGCAGAGGTGTGTAGCTGGAAAACTCACTATCAACATCAACTAAGAGTCGGACCAAGTAAATAAAAAACTTCATTGTTAAAACAGTAGTATGTAAATGTTTGCATACATTACATAATCTTTCAGTGTTTCAATGAAGGACTCAGTGTGAAATTAATGTAAATGTATATTGTAAATTGAAATACAACTGGTTAATCTTCAGATCAGTTAAACTAATAAAAGCTTCTCACGTGAAACAAAACTTTTTCGAAATGTAAATTAAATAAAGAATGAGAGCAGTGTGGTGGTGAGAACAGATTATTATGCGTGAGATTTGTATGACAATGCATGAGAGTGTGAGGTGTAAGACTTGAGAGCTATAACATTACAGTCTGAACAGTCCCTGTAGTATTCTGTCGGAACTTGTTGCTTGAGGTGGGGCATCTTAATATTATAATTTACCTTATAATGTATATTTTCTGTCTTTGTAAATTAAACATATCAATATACATTAAGCTGTCAATTGTATTGATTTATAATATTAAGGGGGTTTCTATTATCTGACTCTAAGTTGTGGTTTAAAAGTTAAAATGTTAAAAGTTGGCTGTTTTGTCCACACTGTAATAAATAAATAATAATAACGTGACAAATATGTATTTTATTATGTGGGGTTCATTTTTTTTTACATTGTACTATGTAAGGATTGGGTATCGCTGATAATTAGATAAGAAGCTTTATAAATGTATCCTTTTTAAAAATAATTAATTGCAAGACCTGATTTATAGTCTGATCGTAAATACTTTTCACCTGCATTTTTTATATAATGTTGCCCATTTGCAGTTAATTTCCTTGTTTGCTTCTGCTCTGTATATGCAGTGTTGCAGAGAGATAAGGTAAGTCTGGAGAAACAGAGATAACTTATATATCTTAGATGGTGTATTTCCCAGGTTCTTAGTCACTATAGCCTTGGCCTGGTGTTACACAATCAGGAGACGTAATCTGCATTGTAGAATGGGTAACGCACCACCATACTCATACAAAACAGACAACTCCTTCCCAGATGCAGACCACAAAATAAAATCAGAGAACAAATTTGACTATTAATTAACATTCCTATTCCTATCAGACTTGGATTTCAGCCTTTATTTTAAGCATTTTCCATAAACATTATAAATACAATGAAATTGAAAGCAACTGTTTGAGGATAGCACTGGACCATCTGACATAAACCTAGAAGGGATGAAAACCATTTAAAAAAAACGTAGAATTCTAGTCATGTGTGACAATCAACCAAGACCAAGGCCCTTATAATGTATTATGAGCCACTGGCCATTTATTACTTATGTATTTAGTGATGTGCTTTGTCTAATAGATATTTTCTTCAATCACTACTTTGATTTTGCTCGGCCCAGCACAGGCAGAGTGGTCCCCTGATCTTCTGGTCCCAGAGGTTTACAAACAAGAGGCTGCCATTCAACCCATCGTGCTCATTTGGTGTCCATTAATAACTAAGTGATCCAAGGATACTATCCAGTCTATTTTTAAATGTTCCTAAATTTTCAGCTTCAACCACATCGCTGAGTTTGTTCCAGATTTTGACAACTCTATGTGTGAAGAAGTGTCTCCTGTTTACATCTTCAGTGCCTTGAATGCCAATTTCCATTTGTGTCCCCGGGTGCGTATGTCCCTGCTGATCTGAAAAAGCTCCTCTGGTATGATGTGGTCGATGCCTTTCATGATTTTGAAGACTTCAATCAAGTCCCCACGTAGTCTCCTCTGTTCCAGGGTGAAAAGGTTCAGTTCCCTCAGTCTCTCAGTAGGACATTCCCTTCAGACCTGGAATAAGTCTGGTTGCTCTCCTCTGAACTGCCTCTAGAGCAGCAATATCTTTCATGAAGTGTGGAGCCCAGAACTGTCCACAGTATCTAGATGAGCTCTAACTAGTGCATTGTACAGTCTGAACATCACTGCCCTTGTTTTAAATTCTACACTTTTGACACTATACCCTAACATTCAGTTTGCCTTTTTTATTGCTTCCCCACATTGTTTGAATGGGGAAAATGAGGAGTCCACATAGACTCCTAGGTCTTTCTCATGCTTTACTCCTTCTAGTTCCATTCCTCCCATAGTGTAATTATAGTGGACATTTTTGTTACCTGCATGTAATATCGTGCACTTGTCCACATTGAATTTCATCTGCCAGGTGTCAGCCCACAACTGAATATTATCCAAGTCCCTTTGAATAACCTGTGATGCCAAGATTGTATCTGCTGAGCCACCATATTTTAGTATCATCTGCAGATTTTACAAGTTTGCTAACTGATCCCTGTGGAACTCCACTAACAACCTCACTCCAGTTAGAAGCAACTCCTGTAATCGACAACCTCTGTTTCCTATACATCAACCAATTCATAATCCATCTACTTACATTACCCTGAATACCTACGGTACCTACGAAAATCGATCATATCATATGCTTTCACATGATCTACAGCTGCAGCTGCATTTTCAAAAAACTCCAATAAACTAGTAAGACACGATCTGCCTCGTCTAAACCCATGTTGACTATCACCAAGAATATGGTTTTCATTGAGATGCTCCTCTTTCTGTCTAATCATTTTTTTCCAAGTAATGTAGGTGAGTAATGCAGGCAAGTAATGCAAGCGAGTCTGTAATTTCCTGGCTCAGTTTTGTCCCCTTTCTTGTGGATAGGTATGACATTAGCAGTTTTCCAATCAGTTGGCACATCCCCTGTTCTAAATGTAATTTAGAATATTTTACTTAAAGGACGATAAAAAATTTCCCTAATTTCTTTAAATACTGTTGGAAATATACCATCTGGCCCAGGTGATTTGTTCGTTTTTAATTCTGCTAGTCCCTTTAGTACAGGGGTGGGGAACCTTTTTCCTATCAAGGGCCATTCGAGTGTTCACAAATGTATTCATGGGCCACAACCTTAATTAATATACCTACATCAAAACATACTTACATTCTAATGCAAGAACAAATTACTTTTTCTAAATGCACACACTGCACTCAAAACATAAATATTGGAATAATGCTCAAACAATATTTTATAGTTCAAAAATAACTATTGCATTTATCAAAACATAATTGTACACTAAACATTTTCAACACTGTGTAAACTTTGTTTTCAACATACAAAGCTACAGTGAATAAAATCAGTGCATTTCAATAAACTATTTACTATATATTTAGCCTGCATACCAGACAGCTCGGGACAGTCCACACTGGATACGTTTCTCCACTTTCCCTGCATGAGCTCGTACCTCACACTGCATTTTGACAGCCCTCTCCAGGTGAGCACTTTTACTCCACAAATATATGGCATTGCAATAAATGCTCCTGCGCTGATAATGTCCATAAATCATAATTTTGCATGCAATGTGCCTGTGCTATTGCACCCTGTACTACATGGAGTAGCAATCGCGTATTGATCAGTAGAGTAAAAGCACTCTGTGCCATTTAGACCTGGCATTTCACTCGCAATGTTTTCACAGCACTGGCACAAACCCACGAATGATCTGTCATTCCCAGTATCACTGATGCCCCTGAATCAGTCATGTTCATATACACGGCATTTCCAAAACGAGCTCTCTTCAATCTCCATTTCAAATCCATGTTTATTTGTGGGTAATCACTGTAGCCACTCGATCGAAAACACCTTTAATGCTGTACAATGCATGTGTTTTTCAAACACATGAAAGACTGTAGACAGGTAGAGATCGCCACTTGAGCACCACACTGACTCCATTGTAAAGGGCAGGCAGGATTATGGGTTATATTTGAGGTATTATGTATTTTAATGACCGGTAAAAATAACCCAATTTTGGCTATTCTAGGTAAATGTATTGATAACTTATTTATTTTCGTATTTATGCAGTTAAAACACAGTAGACATGTTTAATACATAAGCTCTGTGATTCTAGTGTTAAGTGTATGTCACAGAAATTATTTTTTTCAAATGGACTCTAGGTCAGGAGCAAACAGCCTCAGGGGCCATATACGGCCCGGAGGCCGGACGTTCCCCATCCCTGCTTTAGTACCTCCTCCTCATTTATCCTGATCTATCTTAGGGTTTGACCATACTCATTGTTAACGTGTAGCATGTTGTCAGTTTTTTATTTTGTAAAAACCTCTGACATACTCATTTAGAACATGTTACATCTTGAATATACTTCCATTTTTATTCTTTACCCGTTTCACTTCCTCCTTTATTGACCTCTTGCTGTTATAGTATTGAAAAAAGCTCTTTACATTAGTTTTAGCTCTAAGAGCTAGGTTTCTTTCTATTTCCCTCTTAGCTTTCCTGATCCCTCTCTTAACATCTCTTTGTAGTTCTATATATTCTTTGTATTTTGTTTAGTCTCTTATGGTTTTGCATGCTCTATACAACATTTTCTCTCTTGATATTTTTTGCATACTTCTATTAAGCCATTTTGGCCAATGTTTTTTGGTCCTCAATTTGCTAAGTTTTGGTATAAATTTCTCCTGAGCCTCTATTAGTTTATTCTTGAAATCTAACCATTCATTTTCGACTGAATCTATCCAGTATGCTCCACTCTAACTCTTCTAAGTGCCACCTTATACCTTCAAGGTTTGCTTTTCTAAAATTGTAGACCATTGTTTTAGACTTGGTCCTTGTTTTTTTAAAGTATGCTAGGCTTAGCTATAGAGATAGGTCAGAAGTGAGTGCAGCGGAGGTACACAGAAAATAGAGATACACAGATGTGCTGCCAGGTCCATATTATATTGGTTCTGTGTGTAAATGTAATTAACAATTATGGTAAAGGGAACTCATATTCAGGGACAGGAAGAACAACAGCAAGGCAATGCAACAGAGGCACACTATAGTGGGGACTATATGTCTCTAGTTGTTGTGTTTGTAATATTTGTCTTAAACATGTTCTAAAAGTGCTAGTCAAAAAAGGACTATTTATCAATGGTCAAATTAAAAGGGGGGAAACTCTGTTGTTTGCTCCCAGGTTTGTGACATTACCCTCTGTGTGTACTTAGTGGTGGCGGTGTGCAGGGAAGGAGCAGACCAGTGGAAACATTGAAGGTACGTCACCCATGTTCTATTTCCCCTCTGCCATCTCACAGTTCTTAGTTCTTAAATGTTTGTGTGTAAAGAAGTTATTCTGATAAAATCAAAACCTACCATATCACAAAACTCTTAAAGCCGCACCTGCACCCAATTATAAATTAAACTATTTAATATAATTATCATCATAGAAAAATTTCAGTTTGAGTTAAAGAAATAAAGTGACACAAAACTTACCAGTTTTTCTTTAGCTTTCGGGTCATTTTGTAGCGTGATCGTCAACAATTTAACTGCTTCTTCAAATTCATCCAATCCTGTATCTGGAGTTAGATATATGATTGGAGCTGAAGCAGTAACAGCATCTCTGAAGAAGCGAACTTTGTCAACATCCATGTCATTTTCTCCAGCCGAAATAGAAGCCAAATCCACAAAAACTGGAAGCTCTGTGAAGTCTGTGAATGATAATTTTTTCATACAACATGAAATGTTAGTGTACTAATATGAGTGTTAACTGCATTTGAGATGATGGGCCTGGGACAGAAGACCTGAGACAAAAGAGTGCCAGGGGACTGAGATGGTTTTCTCAATATTGATAAAACAGTGAATAATAAACAAGGGGGAAGAAACTCACAAGAAAAAAACACACATTTATTCTGATTGTGCTAATGATTAAAGCATTCAGTACTCTTTTATACAATTTAATTCAGAATAAAATAACAATAACAACAACAACACTCATTTAAAACTTCCAAGGAGATTAAAAACACATTAACTCTATAGAGCCCAAGCAATTTGCATGGACCCGCCGGCGGGATCAGATTTAAACTTGTATTCATTCATATGACATTATTGCCATTACTGTTCCATATATATCGTTAGACATCAGAGACTTGTGGCTTTCCATTGCCGCAAGTAAAATATAGCTTTCTACCCGTTTCCTAGTCTGAGATTGAGCAGTCTGTCATGTGGCAGAGCACACTGTGGTTCTGTAAATGGCCACAGATTGAGCAGTCTGTCATGTGGCAGAGCACACTGTGGTTCTGTAAATGGCCACCTGTGCGTTTGCTTCTTTGCAGAGCCACTGCACTGCAGTTTCTTTTGAAAATAGAGACCCAGAGTATGGAGTGAATTCACTGTCAAAATTAGGAAGCACAGAAATACAACTTGTATGTGCAAAACTGAATTTTCTACACTTACAGTTTTGTTTTACGCTTACAATTGCACTCTGCGCTGTTTAATATCCTTTTCACAGGTTAGCAGAATCGTCTGGCCTAGCAGGAACTGGCTGAGCACTCGCACTTCTTGCTGAGCATTTGCAATCCACATGACACACTTACAAGTCTTTCTTACAGGGGTACAGGCTTTTTTGTGATAACTTTTACACAGGTTTAGACTATTTGAGGATTTTACAACAATAAGTATGTTACTTGTGGGACAATAATGGAAAACAGAAGTACAAAATAAACTGTTTTTATGAATGGCACAAGTAATTGACTTTGAGTCAGCAGGTTTGTGTACTGCTGTTTAGATTTGCAATTTGTTTTTGTTGTGTTTACCTAATTTGTATGCAACTTTTTGAAAAAAAAATAGAATTTTACTGGCTATGCCAGTAGGAGTTTATTTTTTTATATTTTGTTTTTTTGTTTTTTTTCAAATGCATTATATTTGTCAATTAAAATGCATTTCTGCAGAATGGGATTCTGCACCACTGCAATGAATACTAATGTGACAGCAGATGTTCTGCAGTTTCATTTGATATACCACAATTGCATATAACCCTAACAGTTAGGAGTTATACACACACATGTAAGGGATGGTGAAAACAGGAGGAAATTGCATGGGATCTATAAGAACTGTCAGGCAGCTTCAATATAATAGATAGAGCCCTTACCGCTCCTCAAAAAGAAGTGCATTTATTGCAGGTTCCTATTCATCCTACCCAAAGTAAACCTCGCTGCCCTATGAAAGGGGAGCAGAAAAGTTATGATACAGTGGCAAGTTAAAATAAAACACCTGAGAAACCAATCCACTGTTGGTATTGTGGATCTTTTAAATGGGGCATAAGCAAAAAGAAAGAGAGATACAATATACTTTTGAAAGTGATTTTTCTGCAATTTTCCCCACACTTTCCTATAGCTTTTTTGGTAGTATGAATAAATACGCTAATATAAATCATTAATATGGACAGTGTAATATTGAAACTTAATTTAAAGAAATATAATGTGTAGCTATAATTTTTCTATATTTTATATATTCATGTACTGGAAGTTTGTTTTTTTCCTATTGTTTATCCCTTACATAAACATGCAAGGAACTTACACACGTTTCATACAAAACAATATATAACTATATATACACATAACAAAAAAAGATACCTTTAATTATATTCTTGATCCATGAAATGAAACCTTTCCTGGAACAATTATACAGTTCCTCCAGAAAATCAACAATATTCCCAGGAAATGTTTTTAACACAGACCCAACTTGAACCATTTCTTCAGTTAAGTCTTTCAATTGCTGTGAAGTAAAGTCTTCTCCATCCTAAAATGTTAAGAGAAAAGTAGTGTAGCTATCAATGATTTGTTTATTAATATAAATCAATGTTATTTACTAATTCATACATTTAAACATTGTTTATGTATATATAAATGTATTATTGATAAATTATGTTGTGCAGTAGCACATATTCCATTTCATTGAACTGAAAGATTTTGCCAGCCCTCCACTGATATGAGTGACAATTCTCTACATATCCTTACAACTATCTCTGAACTGAATCTGTGTTTAGACTCTGGAAGGATCTCATTGATATATGTGTATAGTTCATTTAACAATATATAAACATTATTATTATTATCAGTTTCACTAATGGTTGCAAATACTAATACATATACATTAATATACCTGCAAAGATTCAAGAGGACCAAATTTTCCCTTCAGTGGCAGATCTTTGCGCAAGCTGTTGACAACCATTGCTGTTTTGATGACACGAGAAAGGGTCTCATATCTGTCAACATGAAGAACTGTGGCACTGATCCATTGGTCCTCTATTTTATTATCATTGTGATGAAAGTCTTCCATTGCTTTTAGTTCTTTTTCAAAATGCAGTTTCTCTGAAATGATCTTCCCAAATTTCAACTTTAGGTCCGAAATATTCATAGAGAGCTCCTTGAAACTCATATAGGACTGTGTGAATTCAACAAGGGTTGGTTTATAAATGTTTTCGTGAAGTTCTTCCAAAGTGATTGGAGATGTGGTGTTTTTATACAAAGTATCCTTTGCACTGCGAGCCTTTTGCTTCCATGATTCTTTAAAATAAGTGCTGTTCATCAGAACATCTATCTTGTGAAACATGTTAGTATAGTTTTTTCTGACACCATCTTCTGATTCCCTTCCACAGCCACTTCCCATAATCTCCATTATCTGGTTTATTGATCGTATTTCTTCATGCAGTTGTATTTCACGTATATTCTGTAGTTCAAGTGTTTCAACTGGTGACACAAAGCAACAAGTTATACAAATATCACAGTAAAACACTTTCTTTTTTTTTAAGGATATCATCATTGTTGGGGTTTATATAAAAAATAAACAAATATAAAATATAAAAATTAAACTACATAAATATAAAAAAATATATAAAAGTTGTAACAGTTCCTCAAGATGGTTTGAGTGTACATTTCAGGAAATTCATTGATATACAGTTCTTATTTAATAAGATAAACAGACTGTATTAGTGCATAATATTCAATTCAAAGTTATTGATGGGAAAGTGTATTACATTCCGGATCATGCGTCAGCATGTATACAAAAAGGAACCGGAAAGGGGCCGTTTGTGATGCACACAAGGGCCTATAGGCAGCCTTGTTCTATCATTCTCCAACTTTGGCCCTTGGATTCACCTTTGATTCCCGAATCATCTTCCTCACTGTGCGGGGGGGTGAGATGCACTTGCATCCTATATTACTAGACAAGTGTACCACTGTTCCACTGGTTTTGAATTTACTAATTATTGCTCTAATAGTGGTAAGTGGTATATTTCGATTTTTAGCTATTTTATTTGTACCTATTGCCTATTGTCAAACATAATTTGTCTCTTTTGCAAAAATATAGTTATTTAAGACTGAGATGTACTTTAAAAAATAGAATGTTAATGCAGACTTCAATTTGTTTGTTTATATTTATGAGAAGCTTTAGATGTGCCAATAATTTTCACATTTCTGTTAAAAATAAACCTTTTCTCTAAGCAATTGTATTAAAAAATAATAGTTTTCCCATATGTTGGAGCATAAAATAAATACAATTCCCTGTGTTATTTATTTAATGCAGCCTTTGTTTACTTTACCTATTTTACAGCATAATACATGCATCACAATGTACATGGATGGCATGATTATTCAAACAGACTGCCTCCAAACCGAACATTTAAATTTAAAATTTCAAAAAATTAAGTGTTTGTGTATTATCTTATTTATCAGAGAAAAAAAACATAAGCATACCTTCAGTAATATCTGTCACACATTTGCAGAGGTCCAAAACTTTCTCTGCTTGTGTTTTTTTCCTCTTGAGATCCTCATACATTTCATGTTTTTTACCAAGTGCATCTTGAAATGTATTTGAGATTTCCTCTGTAAAAAAGGTAACTATATAATATTTGTTTGGTTTAAAACAGGTTTTAGGTTTAAAAGTAAAGTATTAACTGTAAGTGTTGAAAGAAACATCGCAAGATAAGGCACATTTTTATGTGTAGTATTGAGAAGTAAATTATGCAGGAGAAGCCTTCAAAGATCACAGGAAGATTGTTTATGCATGTTTATATCAGTCTATGTAAACCACTTTTGACATAGAATTTGAGAACAATTCTTTTGTCATCCCAGCATATCTCTAGGGTCCGATATTCAAAAGGTTTGAGCACTAGCGCACAGAGGTATGTGTATCGCAAATGGCTATCACGCATAAATGTGGATTATTTGCCATATTCAAAACCCAGTTTTGCATGGCACAGTATAGGGGTGTGGCTGACATTATGCGTAATCCTGCTACTGGTGTCAGAACTAATGTGAATGTGCTACGCATGTCATTATAGTCAGGTGAAAAGTTGAACGTTGTCACTCGCAGAGTCCCATAGACGGGACTCAGTCAAGCAGGTTCTCAGGAGACTTTTGTTCAGAGTCACAAGAGAGAATGTCTGCTCACAAATATATGTCAGGCCAAACAAACTGAGCATCCTGTTTGCGTGGGGTCTTAATGAGGTAACATGGTCTGGTTCAGGCTGCGGTAGGACTGCATGATAGAGAGCTGCTGTTAACAACTGCTAAGCGTGTCACCGCACTGCACGTCTTTCAGCTCCAATTACTGATCGATAGGAGATTTGTTCATGTCGACAGCGAAAGGACATGAGAATATGTTCTCCTTTGTGAGAAATCCTGAAACCGCCCAGTCAAACTCCACTCTCAGTGAATAAGTACAATACATATGCGATAATATTAGGCTACATAAACCTGCTTAAGATGATAATTAAGAATGATGATGCTATTTCTATTTCTTCAATAATCTAACATCTGTAAGCAGGGCAATATAAGATTATGTCATGCAGTATGATCACAAAATATATTATCATCATCATCATTATTATGTAATATAAGCCTAGGTAGGCAAGTAGTATAATTGTATATATTAAACAATTATATATAACTATATGCATACCTAATCATGTTTTATGTAATAAAAATGTACATTGGAACAACAAAAACACAATGGAAATGCAATACTTAAGGTTAATATCAGTATTTTTTCATTGCAAAATGTAAATAAAACTGTTTGATTAACGTATATTCCACATTTTCACGATTAAGATCTTCCAGGCAATTGTCTGCTTGCATAAAGTTTCCAAATTCCAGTATTATCTTTTTTGAGTTTCTTGTTTAAAATATTTCTAACCTGTCACAACTTCTCTTACATCTAATTGGTTACATGTCTTTAGGATGCAGGACAACTATGATGCATGCAGACCATATTTAAGTTTAATTTACAACCAAGTCACAGGCCTTTTAATAATTCTAAATGGGCAGTATCTAGATTGGATACCCCTGGCTTATGATACCGGTACTCAGACCTGTGTCTGCTGCAGAGACGGCATACAATGAGGCTCATACACATAGTATTGCAGTACAAACACATATTGAGGACATAATAGTAATAAATATTAATACCTAATACCCATAATTGTCTGTCTGTATGTATGTAGGTCGTTCAGTATAATACACAAACACAGATTCAAACAATGCTATGATGTAATTACTACTGCTGTGTGTCCAACAGTGTGTCTAGCACAGTGGTGTGTAGCCTTACCGCTATATCCTTGGTGATTTAGGTAAGTAAGCTATTCATTAGCACAAAAAATATACAAAAATACCTACCTGAGAATAATCGATACATGTCTACAGCCTTACTGCAGTATAAAACTACATACAACAGACTGCAGGGAACTTCTCCTGAAATAATTATTTGAAGCAAAAATGCCATCAGTTCTTTTGTTTTGGCAATGCATTGCTGTGCTCGTCTGCTTAGAGTTTTGTAGTATTCTGGATTCTTGTGTTCACCTTACAAAACAACAAAAATATAATACTAAGATTAGTTTGTTTAAACACATCTAAATTACACTTCTCCATATATTAGTAAATTAACCCTCAGTTACCATTGTAAACATTAAAATGCAGATCCGATAATTTCATAATGTAAATCAATTCACATTATTCACGTCTTTCTTGACCATTAAGGGCCTAGATCACTAAAAAATCTGTATAGTGTGCCTGATATATGAGCAACACAGTTTATATTAATATATTAATAAAAAAGAGTGTGTACTATCTATGCATGCTTTATCACATTCTGGGGCCCAACTTTTAATGATCAATAAATAAAAAGCACTGCATGAATGTGGAAAGAAATATTAATTTACAGTAATTATAACTAAATATTATGTAACAAATACTTTTAACTTATATTGCAGTAAGTATGTCCTTCCTTAGGTTCTTATATTAGTATTACTACACTCTGTCTATGTAGCTTTGATTCAGAATACTGTAGCAGGAGAGAGCAGACGAGAAGTAGTAGTAAGATGGGTCATCATGTAAACCAGTATAGTTGACATTTGATTCTGTTTTATTATATTTTCTAACTGACTATCATATGTAAACTAATTTCAAGCATGTAGAAGACCTGATCTGAAGTCCTAAGTGTAGCAATTCAATTCTTGCTGATGACTAAACCCAGCTTGATTGCTGCGACACAACGGTTTGTGTTTACTACAATCTCCTCCTGCAAAGGAAATAGAATGCATAGCTTGTAGTAAAAGCATATATATTTAGAAAAATGTATACATGTCTGAGCACTTTCTAAGGGCCATACATTATAGGTGGTTTACCACAAATTCAGAGATATTTAACTGAAAGCACTAATTGTTTCAGTGAAATATTACAAAACCAGTGGACAAAAGAGAACCCCCACCAATCTCATCCGGTAAGGAATGGGCAAGTCATGCTGGTCAGGTCATGTTGTGCCCACTCTGACACATCATGTCATTTACTAATACAAAATGATTGTATGGGGGGCAAACAAGTCATTTTGTGGCTAAATATATTCAGTTTGGCAGTTGGGGACATCACTCTGATACTGTCACTCCAGTTACCCTTAGGCATTGTACCCTCAAAACCATACACATCAACAGTTTTAGTAATGTCAGACTGAAATATTAATGTACTTCACTAACAGACCTCTACAAGAAAGAAAAAATAATACTCTCAAAGGATGAACTTACTTAGATGAGATATTAGATCTAGACTGTTCTGTGAAATAAGAAACAGTCCCAACTGCGATGTACCCTCCTCACAGAAGAGGTCTTCAACAGAGATTGGTAGATGTCCCAGAATATTTTCAATGATGACAGATATTATTTGACTTTGCTTGTGTTTTGTCATGATTTCCAAAGTACTTTGTAGAGTTTTTTCCTGTTGATACATAAAAATAATACATATACAATACTCTTGAGGACAACAACCTTTAAATAATTATACATAAAAATACATTTATAAAAACATACATTTCTTGCTGTTGCTGCCGCTAAGGCAGTGTCTTGGGGTGGAGGCGAGATGTGAAACAAACAATGCCATAGGTATGTGTTAGACCGCAAGAATTTATAGTTTATCGAGCAGAAGTGGATGGGTGAAATTGGGGTTATTTACTCCCAAAACTTAAATGTATAAATTCCACTTTTCTGTCCCAAAGATATTTTGTATTTGTAAAACCTGTAAACTCACAGCATTTATCAAAGATGTAGCTGAATATATATACTGTATTTGAGATGGCATTTGTCTGTGATTCAAATCAATATATTCTATTATAATAACTATGTAGATTGGATCAATATCTTTACAAACTGTGAATAATGTTTGTAATTTACTGTACATAATTTTAAAATGAACAGATTTGTATAACATTTATGGCTGTGCATTTTTTAAGACTGTTGCTGTTTAAAATATAAATATAGGTTTAAATATACATCAAGTACAGATTATTTAATTATTGATTGAATTATAAAATCATTGAATTATAAAATCATTGAAAGGACAATAATCTAAAGATACCTCTTTCTTACACAAGGAGGAACAAGCTTCTGCTGCACACTGAAAGAGACAATCTTCAATTTCACTGATTCCAGAAACATTTTCCTCAAGGAATGTGCAGTAAATGTTGACTTGCTTTTCTGGTGAAACCTTTAATGCATAAAGTATTTCACAAATTAATACACCTTCATGACTGGATGGATACTTGTTTTTGATGGTTTGTGATGCTTTTCAATACTTTAGTTTAGTAATCTAAAATGTAAAGCTTAAAAAAGCATTGCAATAACCTATAACTACTGTTAAATGTATACAATTCTGAAATTATAAAATAGGATTTGTCCAGCACATCCCACAGATGCTCGATTGGATTGAGATCTGGGGAATTTGGAAGCCAAGTCAACACTTTGAACTTGTTGTTGTGTTCCTCAAACCATTCCTGAACCATTGTTGCTTTGTGGCAGGGTGCATTATCCTGCTGAAAGAGGCCAATGCCATCAGGGAATACCGTGTCCATGAAAGGGTGTACATGGTCTGCAACAATGCTTAGGTAGGTGGTACGTGTCAAAGTAACATCCACATGAATGGCAGGACCCAAGGTTTCCCAGCAGAACATTGCCCAAATCATCACACTGCCTCCGCCGGCTTGCCTTCTTCCCATAGTGCATCCTGGCGCCATGTGTTCTCCAGGTAAGCGACGCACACGCACCCGGCCATCCACATGATGGAAAAGAAAACATGATTCATGAGACCAGGCCACCTTCTTCCATTGCTCCATGGTCCAGTTCACGTGCCCATTGTAGGAGCTTTCGGCAGTGGACAGGGGTCAGCATGGGTACCCTGACTGGTCTGCAGCTACACAGCCCCATATGCAACAAACTGCGATGCACTGTGTATTCTGACACCTTTCGATCAGAACCAGCATTAACTTTTTCAGCAATCTGAGCTACAGTAGCTCATCTGTTGGATCAGACCACACAGGCCAGCCTTCGCTCCCTACGTGCATCAATGAGCCTTGGCCGCCCATGACCCTTGTCGCCAGTTCACCGCTTTTCATTCCTTGGACCACCTTTGATAGGTACTGAACACTGCACACCGGGAACACCCCACAAGAGCTGCAGTTTTGGAAATGCTCTGACCCAGTCGTCTAGCCATTACAATTTGGCCTTTGTCAAAGTCGCTCAGATCCTTACGCTTGCCCATTTTTCCTGCTTCTAACACATCAACTTTGAGGTCAAAATGTTCACTTGCTGCCTAATATATCCCACCCACTAACAGGTGCCATGATAACAAGATTATCAGTGTTATTCACTTCACCTGTCAGTGGTCATAATGTTATGGCTGATCAGTATATATATATATATATATATATATATATATATATAATTATTTTTATTTCTTGGCAGACACCAAAACTATGTATTTTGTAATATCGTAGTTGCAGGTGGGAGATCTTGAGATATTGTGGGTGAATGGCATTTTGTAATGTTTTAAAAAAACATGTATATCTATTAATGTTTCAGAAAAGCATAGTGGACCTAGTTAATGCCTCAGTGTGTGAAGTTGGTGCTCAGGTCAGAACAACAAAACCAATCACAAAACATCCAATTTAAAAAAACTACTTTTGGAAAGAACCAGAGCTAATTTAAATCTACCTGGTATAACACAGTTCCTTGGATAGAATAGGACCAAAGAGTCATCATTCAAGAAAAAATATTCTAGAAAATGTTATAGATTTTATGTTGAAACAATCGCTCAGTACAGTAAAAATAGGTTTCCATGGAGCTTAACTACAAAAAAATATTACTTTCTTTGCCGTCCCACTTTTACATTAAATTAGCCACCAATGAGTGATGTTATTTTGAAGTGGAAACATCTAGGAGCAACAGAACAGGACCGCCAAGTCCTAATGTGCGTAGCGTGTGAAAATCATTTGTTCCCAGTTGCAACAATCACGAATGTAAATAGTTTAATTAAATGAAAGGATGCTGATCTGATAAGATTGTTTTAATTTATCATTACAGTTATTGTTTTATTAGTAAGTACTTTCGATTGCCCTAGGTCTAGGACTTTAAACTGGAGTTTTCATTTTTATCTGGTATCAAATATCAGAAGAAATTATAATTGCTGAATAAAGTCCTATTATCTAGTAACCCCCACACATACAACCCACAGCGGTCAAATCCTCTGAAAACCAGACCGGGTTGATGCGCAAGTTATCACAATACTTTAATACGAATTCATATTAGCAGTGAGGTTGATCTGCATGAATTAACTTTGAGTCTGTTTCGTTCTATACAGATATAGGTTTATTAAAAATGTAAATAGACAACATGTATTTGCAAAGATAGGATAGAGACAAGCAGGTTGGATAATATTAAGAGTGAGAGGAGATCTATCCAATACTCGAATTTTGACTCGAGGCACAAAACATGTAAAATAAGTATTATGATTATGCTACAATTTAGATCTCATACACAACTAGGTTTTATGTAATTGTGGTTTACCTAATTATTGACTAGTACACAAAATATACTGCCTGTGTGGTTTACTGAGATTCAGTTATGCAGACGGTCAAAAGCGGAGAGGGCTGGCAGACTGCATCAACTTGAGGACGGTTGCAAAGCTTTCAGGTTTTTGGTGGAGAAGTTCTGGTTCTGGTTTCGTTCAGTCTTCCTGGATTTCATCTCCTTGGTTTCTTCTCCCAGGTTGTTCCACTCCCAATTGTGTCACTCCACATTGCTAGTTTTAACTTTTGTTTTTCATACATTTTAGACAATTAGATTCTAATCTCTTTCCTTCCAAACTTCTGATTGGTCAGGTTTTGGGGTAATAAAACTGAAATTTGAATCAAAGCAGTCTTTGCCATTCCTCTCCCTTGATTCCAACAGAATGTGTATTGGGGGGTGTGATGGCTTTGAGGAATGTGAAAATGGTTCAAATGTTACCTAGAGTTCTTAACTCTCTATATTGTCAAGTTTTAGTTCTATCAATTACATTTTCAAGTCCCCCAAAGCATGACCTTGATACCAAACAAGCCAGTTTGAATCTTCTTGGAATTCTGGGGGGGGGGGGCTGGTCTGATGCCCATGTCAGTGGAGGATCAATTAGGATGTGTGAATAATTCTCTTACCAAATGTTAATGTTGCATTGTATGTGAAATATAAATGGTCCAATGGTTGTTTTAGCTGGCTTGAGCATGTTTTGGTTCTGAGGTAGAATTACTTAAGTGTCACTAAGTTAGGTTTAAGTCACCTTTTATTGTTTGTTATGAAACTGAGGGAGAAGCTGGGTAACACTTCTGTTAGCAGCATGTAGTATGTATTTGGGTTTGTTGCTCTGGTCTATGGAATATATAAAGCACCTTGAATGTCTGAGTTGGAATGTGATGTTAGTCTCTGTAGAGACAGGCATGGCAGCCCATTTGTCAGTTGGGGTGGGGGAGGGGGCTCCAGCATGGATGTGTTATCTGTCATACTTTGGTGAGCACAGGCCTGTCGTAAAACACAGAACTTCAAAGCTGTCTCCTTAAGTCCTTTAACACAAGCCTACATTTCTCAGTTAGGAAGGCATATGCATTTCAGTATATATTTGCCAAAATAAGGTCATATGATTTACACTACTGCATTCCAAACTACTTTTTGAAGCAACGTCAGCACAAGAACTGTTCGTTGGGAGCTTCATGAAATGGGTTTCCATGGCCGAGCTACCGTACACAAACCTAAGACCACCATGTGCAATGCCAAACATCAGCTGGAGTGGTGTAAAGCTTGCCGCCACTGGACTCTGGAGCAGTGAAAACACCTTCTCTGGAGTGATGAATCAATGACGCTTCACCATCAGGCAGTCCAATGGACAAACCTGGGTTTGGTGGATGCCAGGAGGACACTACCTGCCCGAATGCATAGTGCCAACTGTAAAGTTAAGTGGAGGAGGAATAATGGTCTGGGGCTGTTGTTCATGGTTCAGGCCGGTTTGTTTCACTGAAGGGAAATGTTATGCTACAGCATACAATGCAATGACATTCTAGACAATTTTGCACTTCCAACTTTGTGGAAACGGTTTGGGGAATTCCTGTTTAAGCATGACAATGCCCCCATGCCCACAGCAAGGTCCATACAGAAATGGTTAATTGAGACTGGTGTGGAAGAATTTGACTGGCCTGTACAGAGCCCTGACCTCAACCCCATCAAATACCTTTGGGATGAATTGGAATACCGACTGAGAGCCAAGGCCTAATCACCCAACAATCAGTGCCGGACCTCACTAATGCTCTTGTGACTGAATGGAAGCAGATCCCCACAGCACTTTTATGCCATGTTGAAATCTTCAGCTTGAAATAACAGGTGAGTAGTAGAGTGTTGTGACTGTATCCCACACATTCCCCCTGGGCCTACTGCATTGCACTATACATCTTTCTACAATAGGAAATACAAGTGCCAGAAAAAGAGCTGTGGAAACCGATATTGTTTTGTCTGAAATATTGTTCAATCTTGAGACAAGGTGCTTTTAAATATGCTGTGTCAGTGTCCCGTACTGATCAATACTATGCAAAGAGCAACTCTTGTGTTCAAAATAGCTGTGCAGAGCACATGCAGTGAACAGAAGAGAAACATGAATAACTTATTAACTTTTTTTTTTTTTAAATAGTCATAGCATACAAAGATTACAAAGCCTACACATTTCAAGAATGGATGTATATGGATCATTCTCCCACAACATGTACCGCTGAACTTGTCAAAAATCATGTAAACATATCTTATTAGCATGCATATAAATGAAGAAATAAATATGATAGTTTCAATATTGAAACTATTACCATACCTCACCATTTTCATATAATTAATACTTTGATAATTAAAAGTTGCCATTTTATAGGTGCCATTTTGTCACATGCTTTGTAGTCATCACAAACACAAGTATATGTTTTGACTAAAATGGCCTGGAATTATTGTCTGCCTTACTTATTCATTATAAACATAATTTAAACTGATATAACATTAATTAATTAATAAAATATTTAGATTTTTAGTTTTTTAAATTTTATTATTCCTCCACATCAAGTTTGAAAAACTGTCTTTAATTGCCCATCATAGTATTGAATAGAAACTATTTAGACAGATTTAAAACAAAATAATATATATATACAATTTTGTGAATTAAACTATTTTTTCTGACATATTTTTAGTAGCTTTTAGATGCAACCATATGCATTACATTATTAACAGTAGTTTAATATATATAAGACAATTTTAAAATGTTTTCAAATGTTCAATTTAATTAAAATGTTATGGATTTTTCATTGTGAGGTCCCATTGATAGATAATTCAACAATATTGTAATCATTACAAGCCTACAGGATAGCTTTCACTATGACATTGTTATTGTAACATACCACGGGGCAAGGGAACAGGGGACCCAGTTGTGGTGCATGGTAGAGGTGGTCAGACAGGCATAGGTCGAATACCAGCAAGACAGGGCAAACAAGGGCTAGGCAAGGACGTGGTCATGGCAAGGACGATCAGGCAAACAGGGGAAGTACAAAGTTGTGGTCAGGATGTAAAGCAGGTGGTTGAGGAATCAATGCTCTTTCAAGGCACTCAGCAACTCCTTGGGATTGTAGCTAACTGACAAAACTTCACAAAGTGTGAGTGACAGTGAGGGGTTTATATGTGGAGCAGAGGGAAGCAAGAAACCAAGTTGGGAGGTGCAGAGCGAATGGGAGCAGAGAGTGATCAAACAAGTGCACATGGTTTTCAGGAATGTTGATTGATGGATTGATTGATTTAATTAATGAAGGGAGCTGTGGGAAGTGACTGGTACGGAAGGGTGATGGCGACATCTAGTGGGGATATGTGGAGGTGCACTTAGACAGGGATTGTGTTATGATGTTATATTACACTATATCCTGTATTCTTGAAAATAAGTTTAACATTTCAGTATTCTTGTTTGTCTCATGCTGTATTATATATAAATTGAACAAATAATGAAAACATGTATTTCTACCTCAGTAAGATTTTCATTTTCAAGGCATCCAAGAAATATAATTTACTTTCATAACATAAAAAAAATGTTTTAATACCTTTTTAACTTCAGATGTGAAAGATTCCTTCAATTGATTCTGCCATTTTGTCTGCCACTCAGATATTTGAAGATTCACACCAAAAAGCTCTTTCCACTTCTGTAATAAAATTTAGTTTTACAGATATGAGCAGGTTAAAATATGGATATAATCAAGACTGACCCAAATATTAATGAAAGCCTCTTTTTACATATCTCAAAGCATGTAAGCTTTGAATATACTGGCAGCACACATACACAAATGTCCAAAAGTTAAGGATCAAATACAAGTAATATAATTCTTCAAATACCTCTGTACACAGAAAATGAAAGTATTGGCTTTTTCAGCTTAGTATGATCATAAAATTAAGAATCCCAGAAATTAAGTATTGAAATGATCAAAATGCTCCAAAAATAGGATGTGACCCCATACAACAAATGCTCCACTACTCCTTCTCAAGCTGTAAATGAGGATATCTAACAAGATATAAAGTGAAACGGTCTATTCTTATAGGAGGGCATGCTTGTTAAAGGTTTTAGGGTTTAAGTAACATGGGTACTTACACTCACTATTATGCTTTATTATTGCTCATGGTTTGTTTAGTGTTTGGTGTTGCATTTGCAGTCTGTTTATACAATAACTTAATCCTAATCATATTTTAGATTATAAATAAAGTATTGTTTTATGATTGATTGTGCTTAAAGGTCTATTCACACTGGACCCAAATGCAAACAATAGAACACATTGTTTAGATGGGGAGCTTTCACACTGCTAGCGACACACTGAAGCAACATGATTGAAATAGAAAGTGTTTCCAAGTCTGCGATTTGGTCGCACAACATTTAGGGGAGTGACCAATGAAAAGCTTTGTGCTGCTCACAACAGTAAAGTATAGAAAGAAGAATAAAAGGAAAACAATGGCAAGTTTACAGCACTTCACATGTTTCTTCCACAATGTGACAAACTGTAGAGATGTCAGCCTGGTAGCTAAAAGCAATAGATGTGTAGCAGTCTCCAGTAGACAAATCTGAAAGGTAAGTTGTTATTATTAATATGATATGGTTATGTTACTTTAAACTTGTGATAATATAGTAGCTTCGCTGTGTGCTATAGAACCAGTAGTGAAATTGTACTTAGCTGCACTAGCTACTCTACATTAACTTGTTTTACATTCATGTAATGACCTGGGAACCGTATATACAGGAAGTCCTATTATGAAGTGTTTACCTTTTTAAATATTTTTTTATTTCATTCATATGTATATTAACATGATTTGTTTAAGAAAAAAAATGCAATAAATATTTGCATATGTTTACATATAATGTATATTACTTTCTATGCCCATATAGCTTATTAAATGGTGCCTATATGATATTCTGAATTACATGATTTACCTTAAACACATAGCCAACATTAACATTACTCATCATCTTCATTGGAAGACATATTATTATTATTATTATTATTATTATTATTATTATTATTATTATTATTATTATTACATTGTTGCATTGCTTGCATCTGTCGCTATCGGCTATATCGCGGCAACAAAATTTTGCCCCATGACAAATCGCGTCTTATCCGGTGTGAATAGACCTTAACTCTCAAATTTTTTTTTTTTGAACTTGTGATTCCAGCTGCTGATGATGGGATCAAGGATGCCCTGGGAACCACTTTTTCCAAGAATAGTGAGATACTAATAATGGGAAATTCTGTAATTAGAGGTATAGACTGTATAGTGTGCATGAATGAAAGGGAGTCTTGCACAGTTTGTTGCCTGCCAGGTGCCTAGGTTTAAGACCTCTTTGAGTAAGTGGTCAGATTCTTGGCCAGATCAGGGGAGGATCCAATTTTTCTGGTTCATCACCAATGATATTGGTAAGACTGGTTTTGTAGAAATGAGAATCTTTAAAAACAAAGTGTAATACAGTGATATAATCACTACAGTCTACAGCAGGGGTTCCCAAAGTCTGGTGATGGAGGGACAATTTCCGGAGGTCGCTTGGGATGGGGGGCCGCAGTAGAAAATGAACCACAGATGAAAACTAAATATGTCCCAAATCATACCTTTTTATTTCCTATATATTTCTGTTAGGGGACACTTATGAACTTTAATTGTTGCTTTTTTTATTAGAAAGTGTACAAATATAGTAAAGGTTCAGAAAATGCAGGATTGAAAGTTGGCTTTGGGGGCCATACCAAATATCCCCCGGGCCACACTTTGGGAAACCCTGTTCTACAGGAATATCATTAGTTCAGTTGGGCTGAATAGCTTGTCCTTGTGTTTCATGTAATGTAGGCCCCACTTTTTTTTTCCAACAAAATTGAGCTAATACATTATAAACTGTTATACTTACAGTAAAGTTATCTGAAAAAGGCATGTGCTCAGCTGTAAAATGTCCAATTACACTTTGCAAGCATCTGTCCATTGTGTCATTGTTCAGCAGATCTTGGAATTCCTTTTAAAATACATATTTAGATACAGTATGTGTAGATAAATATTATTATACATTAATAGTTTCATTATTTCACAATATTAAAGTAATTAATGTTATTGCACACACTTACCTTATTGTTCCCCAAGGTTTCAAAGGTGGGTGTGAAGGAGTCCAACAGCTTAAGGTACTGTAACATTGTGAAGTATGCTTTTTGACTTCTCCATTCTCTGGTTTCAGACAGATAATAAAATCCATTTATTGCCAAATTGAGGCACTGCAGTATGTTGTTGTCAAATGGATCTGTGCCACTGGGTCTGCATTTATCTTCACATCTGCACAAATACAGATACAATCATTTACTTAAATTAATGGAATAGCATATGCATATTGTATTAAAACATGGTATTAAAAAATATATATAGTAAGTGGGTCATTCCAGGCCAACTCAACCAGAAAAGGGACATTTGGTTGCCAGACACTTGCAGATTTTGCTACAGAAAATCACCTGTTTTTTTATTTAGGTACACTGAGTTTAAATGCCAACTTTGACCTATCAAAGTCCGACCTAAAGTGCAAAAGGGAAGTTGACAAACAAATCACCCTGGGCTCACTTAGATGCTACAATCATGTTTAGCACCTTTTTCAATTAGTAAGGAACAGGACTTAATACTTGGAGCCCCTAACTCACATATGGCAAATTGCCAGATAAGGGGTAAACTTTGTTTTAAAACAGGCCCTAAAAAGTTAGTATTGCTGAAGAGATACATACAATTGTTGAGCTCAGTGTGATTTGTCTGTTCAAGGTCCCTTTCACACTTTGGTTCAACCTTTGACAGGTCAAAGAGGATTAAAATAATAAATAATAAATGCCTAGCCCTTGTTTGCCCTGTCTAATTAATAATAATTAACTCGACATATCTGAAAACCCCCAGGTGAATTTCCATAGCAAAATCTTATAGGATCTGACAATGGAACTGGTTGAGTTGGTATGGAATGACCCACATGTAATTTTTTTTTTTTTTTATATTAACATTTAACATTTTATCAATGGTTTTCTAGTAAAAAAAAATGCCAGAGTAATGAATACAGGTAATTTAAAACCAACGGTTATCTTTCAAGTCGGAAGCACTGCCCAAGGGGGAGGGGTTTCTGCGCACTTTCGTAGGAACCCCATCGAAAATGTCACTCGTCATGCATGCGCTGGGGTGGCACTTTTGGACAGACTGGTGTGAATATTCATTGTTTAAGTTAATTTAATGACTAAATGTTTCTGGCTGACCTTTGTAAATCACATTTTGCTTTGTTAAAGGTATTTGGTATTTTCAAAATTCAAATGTATTTTGTATTTAAAATACAGTTAATTAAAAGTAGTTTGTATTTGGTATTTTTATAAATTTTTCACTGAGTATTTTGTATTTTGTAAGCCCGTTTATATCTATACACTGTAGCATGAGCAGTCAGACAATCCCACTCAGATTTGAACAGCCATCTCAGGCACAAATCGTGCAACATGACCTGCTACAATAAGAGACTTGTTTTCTGACTCATAGGGTTTGAACATTATACGAAGTCTAGAGTCAATGACATCACTTCAACAGCCTCATCATTCTCAGAAATGGCACCACATAGCGGTTGTAGTCAGATAGATCTCAGATTAGTCCTACAGTCTCCCAACACACCTCTGAGTGCCTGATCTGCACAACCCCCGAATTATTAAGAAATCCTTATTAGAATTGAGGGATAGGGATAGGGTCCATAAAGCACACATCCCAGTCTACGACCACATGGATAAGGGATTCCAAAATCCATGTTTGGACATCAAAATCTCCAGCATTCAATATAATAGAAAATGTATTGTATCAGTTGAAAAAAATACCCCTGCATTTTTCTGCTAAATCAGCAATTAGTTATCACGGGTATCGATGTGTTGCAAATGCAATCCCGGTTATCTGAGAAAGGAAGCACTGCCCAAGGGGGAGGGGGATGACTGCTCTTGTCCTTAGCTGGTTCAATGACAACCCAACAGTCTCTAATATGTTCCTTGCACCCTACTCACCATTATTTAACCCCATAGAAGAGTTTTACTCAATGGAAGGTCTATGACCGAAATCCTGGGAAATGGGAAAACCTTCTCTAGGCTATGAAGGAGGCTTGTGGGGACATAGCTATGGAGTCAAGTGTGGATAAGGCATATCTTTCCCCCACTGACAGGATTCTGAAGCCAAATAAACTCTTCATTACCTACAATGGGATTATTGTTTCTTGGCCTACATTTGTTCCCCCAACTTTTCGTGACTGCTTGCAAATTCTGTAGAAATTCTGGTATTTGTGTATTGTTTGTACACTTGAGCATACTCACTACAAAAGTTACAGAGCATGCTGTTGCAAAGGCCTAGATTTAGACTGGTAATACCGAAAAAACATATTTCATAATAGTATTTGTATTGATTTCAATGTGTATTGTGTATTTTGTATGGCCTATTTATTTTATGGATTTTGTGTGCCATATGAAGGCAGAGTTTCATTGAGATGGAAGAAAACATGTTTTTGAATAGAATGTATAACAATTGAGAATAATTTCAGGAAACCTGTAAATGGTTGCGACGTCATAATCACTTCATAATAAATAAATATACAAAATAACCCAACATTCTTAAGACAGATAAATAAATAATCATTTAAAATCAGAAAGCAAATAAAGCGTAATTCTTTATCATGCAGACATTTAACTTGTATCTGGTGTTTAAGTCATGAACTACTGAATTCTGGAAGTAGCCATATCCTACTACAGTAAAATGTACTGCCCATAAGAAAATCTCTAGTCAGAACACAACCAACACAACACTCATATTTTTAAGACAGGTTATGACATTCTGACAACTACTGACAAGGCTGGGAAAATCCTTTGCATTTGAGTAAGTTATATCACTTCCACAGTTTGATTTTCATCTGTGTACACTTGCTGAGGTCCGGACCACATGGACCGAGTGGTCTGAATCACTGCACAGTGGTCCCTTTTGATAAGCATGACATTGTTTGTGTGGTTTTATACAGTTTTAACTGTTACATATGTAGTGGTCTCAGTCCACTGTACGTTTTTCACTTTAATTACTTTGATTAAATACACCTATATCACATTTGCACATTTTGTGTTCTACCCCTCCAGTCCCCGTGCAGTTCGATGTTTAATTGAATAATTGAATAGAGCATTTAAAGCCCCAGTGTCACCAGTTAAGGGGTGGCCACTCCTTTGATGTGTAGTCCTTCAATAAACCCGAATGTGTTGACAGCACTGCCCCAGTCTCAGCCTTGTTTCAAGAAAATGACATCACTTCCGCTTTCTCTGATAGCGAGAGGTAACGTTAACTCGTGATCACAACATAACGGCCCGTTATGTCGTGATCACGTGTTAACGCGAGGTACGTTATCTCGTGATCATGACAAAACAACTCGTTATGTCGTGATCACAAGATAACCAGAGGGGCTTTTTTTTTTTTCATTACCTCAACAAACCACCGTAGTTTTGAGATTGAAAATAGTGAAAATAAAAACGAAATGAGAAGAATTTGAACTTACCTAGTTTGAAGCCACTGTCTGCTTGATGTTACAACACAGGTTAATGCTGCATTGAAATCCTGTAATCCAAAAAAGGACATCAAAATAACAAAACTAAAAATACCTGTGACAATAGGGCTCATTTAATTTCCTGTAAATAATTGGAACAGGAGTCATATCATCAAATCACTACTCCTGAAAAGTTCAAGATGAGACTAGATTTAAGGTTGTCCGGAAACTAAAATAAATAGCTGTAAATGCATTACACAGTTGTGAAAAAGATTAGTCATTATCCTAGTATATTTTGTTTTCCATCCATCCCTCATCCCGCATTTTTGACAGTTATACTATTGATGAATATAGTTGTGATAGTTATACAATTACATGTGTTCTTATTTATTTGTATCAAAGCATAGAGTAAAGTGTATATTGTACTTTCAAATATAATAATAGGCAATATATACAGTGTACAGATGCAATCACATTTAGTGTTTATGTAAATATGGTGCGCCCATGATTTATAGTGCATATATTTAATATCAATACATTGACATAAATGTATGACTTCATCCGCATCCACTTACTTTGACATTTATTGGTCTGTATTCCATCCAGGTCAAGAGATTGCTTATCAGAAATAGTGGTGCTGGCTTAAGTTCCTGAAATACTTTATTATTCCAGTTTTCCAGAGACAACCCATGTAAAACATTCTTAGAAAATCCCACATATTTTCCAATGAGGGTGTGATGTTCATGAATTAATTGCAGTAGATCCCTGGAAAGAGAATTGAAAAATACATATTGTAGCTGTGGTCGCCATCGACCTTCCATACCAGTCACCTCTCCCGCTCCCTTCATTCAATCATTCAATCTTCACAACTACTTGACTACTCACTGCAAACCTGCAGTTCATCATCTGTTCCTCACACCGGCCTGTTTACCCATCCCTGACTCTCAGTCACAGCGAAGTTTTGTCAGTTCTTACTACAATTCCAAGCAGTCTCCCTGTGCCTTGATTTTGTATGTTTGCCCAATGGCAAAGAAATGATCAGTCTATAATTTTAATGGTAGGTGTATTTTAACAGTGAGAGATAGAATAACAACAAAAAAATCCAGAAAATCGCATTTCAAAAAAGTTATAAATTGATTTGCATGTTAATGAGGGAAATAAGTATTTGACCCCTTCGACTTAGTACTTGGTGGCAAAACCCTTGTTGGCAATCACAGAGGTCAGATGTTTCTTGTAGTTGGCCACCAGGTTTGCACACATCTCAGGAGGGATTTTGTCCCACTCCTCTTTGCAGATCCTCTCCAAGTCATTAAGGTTTCGAGGCTGACGTTTGGCAACTCAAACCTTCAGCTCCCTCCACAGATTTTCTATGGGATTAAGGTCTGGAGACTGGCTAGGCCACTCCAGGACCTTAATGTGCTTCTTCTTGAGCCACTCCTTTGTTGCCTTGGCTGTGTGTTTTGGGTTATTGTCATGCTGGAATACCATCCACGACCCATTTTTAATGCCCTGGCTGAGGGAAGGAGGTTCTCACCCAAGATTTGACGGTACATGGCCCCGTCCATCGTCCCTTTGAGGCGGTGCAATTGTCCTGTCCCCTTAGCAGAAAAACACCCCCAAAGCATAATGTTTCCACCTCCATGTTTGACGGTGGGGATGGTGTTCTTGGGGTCATTCCTCCTTCTCCAAACACGGCGAGTTGAGCTGATGCCAAAGAGCTTGATTTTGGTCTCATCTGACCACAACACTTTCACCCAGTTTTCCTTTGAATCATTCAGATGTTGGCAAACTTCAGACGGGCCTGTACATGTGCTTTCTTGAGCAGGGGGACCTTACGGGCGCTGCAGGATTTCAGTCCTTCACGGCGTAGTGTGTTAGCAATTGTTTTCTTGGTGACTATGGTACCAGCTGCCTTGAGATCATTAACAAGATCCTCCCGTGTAGTTCTGGGCTGATTCCTCACCGTTCTCATGATCATTGAAACTCCACGAGGTGGGTGAGATCTTGCATGGAGCCCCAGACCGAGGGAGACTGACAGTTATTTTGTGTTTCGTCCATTTGCGAATAATCGCACCAACTGTTGTCACCTTCTCACCAAGCTGCTTGGCGATGGTCTTGTAGCCCATTCCAGCCTTGTGTAGGTCTGCAATCTTGTCCCTGACATCCTTGGACAGCTCTTTGGTCTTGGCCATGGTGGAGAGTTTGGAATCTGATTGATTGATTGCTTCTGTGGACAGGTGTCTTTTATACAGGTAACGAGCTGAGATTAGGAGCACTCCCTTTAAGAGAGTGCTCCTAATCTCAGCTCGTTACCTGTATAAAAGACACCTGGGAGCCAAAAATCTTGCTGATTGATAGGGGATCAAATACTTATTTCCCTAATTAACAGGCAAATCAATTTAAAACTTTTTTGAAATGTGTTTTTCTGGATTTTTTTGTTGTTATTCTGTCTCTCACTGTTAAAATACACCTACAATTAAAATTATAGACTGATCATTTCTTTGTCAGTGGGCAAACGTACAAAATCAGCAGGGGATCAAATACTTTTTTCCCTCACTGTATATCTTTGTATCCTTGAGCTCCAGCTTTATCTCCCGACCATGACCTTGGACTTCCTGATTCCCTGTCCCTTGCCTGTGACCACGACCACGTCTTGCCCTGTCCTGCCAGTATCTGACCCAAATTTGTCTCGCCCCACAACTGGGTCCCTATTTCCCTGTCCCGAGGACTGTGACAGGTAGTATCATGCTGGTAGTCTCATCCAATTCTCTTATGAAGTAACAGAAATTAAATCATGGTATGGATTTTAACTCAAGTTACTCTATCTCTGTTTCTGCAATTCTCTTGGAGCCATCCAAGAGTGAAAAGGTGATAAAACTCTGTAGCTGTAGAGTGGAGAGCCATCTCTTTCCAAATGGTTTTGGTAAAGGAATGTGACAGTGTGCATGTGCGTGTGTGTGTATGCTAGGAAGCGCACATGTAATTGCTAATGCCATATATATATATATATATATGAATGTACAAATAATAGAAAGTGCAAAGTCGTTAGAACATCACTCTTTTTTTTGGCAAATCAAATTATTCTTGCTGAGACTCTCAGCATTCTAACAATGTGAAGCATTCTCTGATGTGAAATATTTGTTTTTTAACCTCCCCCCCCCCCTCTGCATTCTGAAATGGGTCTGAGTAGGAATTCAAAATCTCAAAAAATACTGACAATTATGATTTTACATAATTGGATCTGAACTTCTCTGGGTTTGATAGAACATCTAATATGTCTCAGTTTCCAATTTTGAAAATCTGGAAGTCTTGGAAAAAGTGGAAATCTTGCAGACATTTTGATAAACAATATGTAATAATTGAATACAAAATTAACTAGCAAACAGAATCATTTTTAATTTTATGCAAAAAGATTACACTGAGTATAAAATGCTGATTGTAAAATACAATAAATGTATTTTACACTCGTCATTGTGTAATAATCTTCATACATGCAATTTAAAACAATTTTGTTTATTTGTCTTTTTATTTACAATATTCCATTTTCAATTTTACCTTAATGTTTCTACAAAATGTTTGCAAGGTTTCCACATGAAAAAATGAAATTCCCTATAAATATTTCAGAAGACTAGAATGTTCAGTTTGTATGTCCTGCACATGCGCAGTATTATACTCTTGTTTTACAATTAGCATATAGAATTGTCATTTTGAGAAGACTGGCATTTTATTAAAAAGCACATACAAACAGAACTTGCATGACCATTTCCCATGAGCGTTCACATGTCACAACACTAGCATTCCTAGCTTAACATATGTGCTGTTAAATCCTCATTGATTTTTCCACTATCCACAATCTTGACCTGGGACCTTTGTGACATATTTTTGACAGTGATTTAACGCTCTAACCAACACAGTTATGCGAGTTATAATTCACAGATATGCAATTTGTACTCATAATTAGGGGGCCAAGCAACAAAGTTGCTGGACACCTATTGTAATTGTTAGGATTATTATTAATATTATTATATTTATATTACTTTTATTTTTATTTTTTATTTTTCATAATTTCTCTGCCGTATTTTTCAAAAGCCTATAAAAAACAAAATGCTGCACAGAAAGTCATGACATTTCAAACAGTGATAGATGCCTATGTCACATGGTCTGGTGGTCATATTGGCTTAAGTGACAAATTGTAGACAATCTACAAAAATCATCTTCTCAGAAATTGGTAATGGGACAGATGTGAAACTTGGTTTATTGAAGTTATCGTATGATGTATATTCAGATTTTCTCAAAAGAAGGTGATTGGTCACATGGTTTGGCAGCCATCTTGGATTGTCCAAAAATCTTCAAAGATTTACATCTCTGAAACCGCTGGTCCGATTAAGACGACAATTTGTACACATCACTGTGGCAAGGTCCTCTATCAGGTATGTTGATTGAAAAAACAACAAGGCCACCATGAGCCAATCAAATTTAAGCAATGGTTAAATTGCATAAAGTGTCATTAAGTGCAGTATTGAACTTTATTGGAATATGTTTGACTCAGTGATGCTTTACAGAATTGTGCTTGGCCCCCTGCATTGCTGTTTGCAGCTATATTTTGGGGATTTGTACTTGTATTTGTGATTTTTACCTGCATTTACAAGTACACATTCTTTTTACGCATATCCATCTTTTTGACAGTGATCTCCCTCGATAGAAAAGTGTGTTAAAAATAAGTGTGTTTCCAATGGACTCAGTGTGACGAGTTAATGATTAGTTTCTTCAGTTTTTAACTATGGAATTGTATGTATTATTTCATTTTTCATATTAGATAATTTGTCCTCCTGAATATATTCTAAAAATGTTATACTGTAATCTTATTAGCACTACACACGACACAGTCATATTTGTCATGATTAATACATTTAATTCCAGAAAACTGGAGGGTCAGAGTTATTCACATTTACCCTGAGCTAGGGTACCAGGGAACTATACCCTTGCTACATGCTTTGGGTGTTTAGTATCCAAAATACAAATACAATTGTGTTTTAAATTTAATTTCCAAATACATATATGAACTATGAATTACTTACTTTTGTGCTGATTCCTTGCAATCTAATACTTCATTTTGGTTGGCAAATGGGTCTTCAGATTCTTCACCATCAACTAGAGCATACAGTAGCAACATTAGCCATATCGTTCCTTCAGGATGCTGGAGATTGCTGGCCTGTATGCATAGACTTTTGAGGGAGGCCCTTAATATTCCAGAACTAAAAAAAAGGTCACTTTACAGTATGTAGTCTTACAAAAAGTATCAATAAATTACAAATTAAACAGTATGTATTAAGACATTATTAATAATATATTATAAAATGACTAAATAAAGTATTTATTATTTATACAAGCAATACATTAATATAAATATTATGTACTTTTAATTCTGTCTAAACATTTACTGCAGTCTTAAAGTTTTAATTCCATCTGGAGATTTCACTTTCTTATGTAACCTACTTTTTTTAAATCATTTAGACTTATCTGATTTGATTGTAAGGTTTAAAAAACACCTGAAATTGTTTTAATATTGAAATCTTGTTTTAATGATGCACCACTTATTAAGTCTGTAGAAAATAACTACATTAATTTCATTTGTTTTACAAGGACAGTTCTCTGTCAGGGGAACTAGCTAGCCTTTTTACAAACCAGCCTGCATTTCCACCAGTTTGAGATGTGTTGATGGCTTGCCATCCTCCTCCCTTCTCTTCACAGTAGAAGAGTGAACTGTACCTACTATGACCTGTGCGAGCCCTCAGGTACTATTTGGAATGGACTAAGGATATTCTTCAGTCTGACCAATTGTTTGTGTCCTATGAAGCATGGACATAGGGCAAGCCGCTTCAAAAGTAGCACCTCTCACACTGGATTGTGGATACCATTACTATGGCCTACGAGTTGGCTGGAGTACCGGTGCCTGAACACCTGGTGGCACACTTGACTCACCCCTTTCTCAATGCACTCCCTTGGCAGACATTTGTGGGGCTGTGAGCTGGGCCTTGCCGCACACCTTTTTTTGGTTCTGTAGGCTGGATGTGACAGGACAGGTCCCCTCCATTGGGAACCCAGTTTTGGCTTTGGTTGAGCCTCAGTAGCCTTGAGGAATGGGCTACTGGCCTGTTGTGTCCCTGTCTGCCCCTGTTGGGGCATCCCTGTGTTACCTTAGATGGAGCTATGCTAAACCGCTTTCCTTCCTACCGGACTATGTCTTCCATGTCGAGTACCCATGCGAGTGAGTGCATGTGCATTCCTCTGTACTCCGCCTATGTACTCTGTACATAGTTGCCCTGCTGTGTATATAGTTTGATTGTTACAACATAGCAGAGCTTGCTGTTGCTCCACTCCCAGCTATGTTAAGACTGCAGTTGGCAATGGCTCCTGTGTTGTGCAGAGGGTAATTATGCCAGTTCCTGCACCCGGCAGTGTATATAGTTGGTTTCTTACAGTACATTAGAGCTGTCCACTCCTTACTGTGTTAAGTTGAGCGACAGATTCTGCTTCTGTCATTAGTGGAGGGAACGCGAGTTGGTCTCTTTTGCCCTGCTCTATATACACTCACCTAAAGGATTATTAGGAACACCATACTAATACTGTGTTTGACCCCCTTTCGCCTTCAGAACTGCCTTAATTCTACGTGACATTGATTCAACAAGGTGCTGAAAGCATTCTTTAGAAATGTTGGCCCATATTGATAGGATAGCATCTTACAGTTGATGGAGATTTGTGGGATGCACATCCAGGGCACGAAGCTCCCGTTCCACCACATCCCAAAGATGCTCTATTGGGTTGAGATCTGGTGACTGTGGGGGCCAGTTTAGTACAGTGAACTCATTGTCATGTTCAAGAAACCAATTTGAAATGATTCGACCTTTGTGACATGGTGCATTATCCTGCTGGAAGTAGCCATCAGAGGATGGGTACATGGTGGTCATAAAGGGGTGGACATGGTCAGAAACAATGCTCAGGTAGGCCGTGGCATTTAAACGATGCCCAATTGGCACTAAGGGGCCTAAAGTGTGCCAAGAAAACAGCCCCCACACCATTACACCACCACCACCAGCCTGCACAGTGGTAACAAGGCATGATGGATCCATGTTCTCATTCTGTTTACGACAAATTCTGACTCTACCATCTGAATGTCTCAACAGAAATCGAGACTCATCAGACCAGGCAACATTTTTCCAGTCTTCAACTGTCCAACTGTCAAAATTGCTTAAATCACCTTTCTTTCCCATTCAGACATTCAGTTTGGAGTTCAGGAGATTGTCTTGACCAGGACCACACCCCTAAATCCATTGAAGCAACTGCCATGTGATTGGTTGGTCAGATAATTGCATTAATGAGAAATTGAACAGGTGTTCCTAATAATCCTTTAGGTGAGTGTATAGTTCCTTTTATAACAGCACCAGTAAAGCTTGCTGTCACCCCACTCCTAGCTCCTGTACTGTTTGAGCAGGAGGTGACTACTCCTGTGCTGTGCGGTAGCTACATGACTGTTCAGTTGCTGCCCTGTATATAATTGTTGTGTCCAGCTGAGTCTATTCCAGTGTTCTGTTAGCCCACTGTGTGTACGTATTTTTCTGTTGACAGACCTGTGCACCGCTCCCAATTGCGTTAGTTTAGCAGGAGGCCACTGTGATTGTAAAGCTGAGGGCACAAGATTGATTTGTTGCCCCGGTCTGGTTTCATTCTGTAGATTTGTACAATAGGTCTATGGCCCCGCTCCTGGCTGTGCCAATGGAGCAGGAGGCCGCTGTTACTGTGTCAAGCGGAGACACAAACAATAATTGTTGTCTTCCTGCTCTGTTCAATTTGTTTAAAATTCTGTACAGTAGGTCTGTAGTTCTGCTCCTGGCTGTGCCAGTGAAGCAGGAGGCCACTGCCATTGTGTTATGCAGAGGGCACAAAAACTGTTCTGTTGCCCTGCGCTGTATGTTGCTGTACAAGCAATGAGTAACATTTTGAGTCTTATAATCAATAAAAATGTATATTGCAATAAAAACATAGACATAAATATATATCTCAAAGGGCTAACTGTCATGGGGAAAGTATATGTTTTTTTGTTGTAGTCATGTTAAAACACTAGGGGTGGCATACTCTAGAATTGTAAGAAAAGGCTTATTGTTAAAAGCCATCTGCTCACACAGGCACATAATGATGTGCCTTATCATCTTGATAAGCAAATATATGTAATGAAGTGCACATTGTCCTGCACTCCAGGGAAGGGTGTACCCTGGATTTTGCCTGCCGGGTTAGGCCCTGACTCACCATGATCCTGTAATGTGCAAAGCAGTTGTTGATAATACATGGATGATTTTTATTATCATTCAGAGGCTCTGATTTGTGTCACAAAATGAATGCTGTTGAGATGTTAATTAGTCTTGTATGGTGTTTGTATTTTTTATGCAGCAAATATACATTTTAAATATATACACTTACTTTTTTGTAGTGACTGTAAGGTCTTTGATTGCCAGCTTAATGTCAACCATTTTCTTCACAATTTGACCAAGTTTTATTATACTTGTGTCCAATAGTTGTTTCGTGTTTTGGAGCCCAGACACAAACACAACAGCCAACACTTGTTCAATTTGAAGTTGAAAATTCATTACACTTAATACTTTGTCCAGGGATTTGGCCATTGTTTCTGAATTCTAAAAACAAACAAACAAAAATATATACATATATAAGAAAGGAAACGTCATTATTAGTATGATGTTATGTTAGCTTTATCAATTATCAAATTAAATGAAGCAGATACATCAACAGTTTTAATTTACATGTATTCTAAAAAAAAAACTTTTTGTTAAGTGTATATGCTTCATTTGACTTTAAATATGAGAAATCTATCTGTAAGGCTAACCACGTTTAGCTGCACCTCAGCGTGGCCCTGCCGGGCGAGAGGGTTTCCACTAGGGCTCCGCTTCAACTCCGCCTGTGCCCGGACTAGTTTCGGGAGCGCAGTTTCGTATATCGTATCGAGTCCAAAACTATGCCGCGGCACGTACTGTGACGTCCTGACGCAGCCGGACGCAGCGCGTCTGCATTCTGACAGTGTAACTACAGTAATGGCGGCCGCTCTCGATGCGAGAGATGCGCTAGAAACTTAAGGAATAAGGAATATGTGTGTTTTCCTTGGGAAAGCGATTGTTCTGGAGCAGTTATTAATGCACGGTGGAAAAGTGACACACACGGTTAATTGCTTGGCACAGAAAGACATTTAAGAGTGTTTGAAAAGATCACGAAAATCCTGCCGGAGAAAGCACTGCATCGGACTGCAATATAATGTGCTGGGACGAAATACATTGCTTTTTTTGGTTATAAATACACGCAAACATGAAACATTGGTCTTGGATTTCAACTAAATCCAAATGTCTTGTAAATTATCTCAAAATTATTTAAATGTCACGGTTTTTAGCTTCCCCCTGTTTACACTATCTTAAAACTATTAAACTGTTTAAAACAGGCTAAATTTTATGTGATCAATCGCATGAAGAATCGTATATTTTAATTATATTTGTAATCCCTCATTATCACTATAACTATATGTTAATGGTAATCCAAGTATAGACGCTTTTCCGACTGCAGAAATACAAACCTTACAACCTTACAAAACTTAGCGATTAATACAACTGATCCATTCATTACGGTGTCAATGTTTTTTTTAAAGGAATCCCATTCAATAAAAGCTGATGCCCCGCGATGTTATTGATGTGACTCTTTTATTTTGAACATTGATAAAGCTGTAGTTATACAGAGAAAACATGCTGACACTGAATTTGTGAGAAAACTGTTCCAGTAAATTATGGATCCCAGAGTGTTGTAGTCGTATTTATATACACATGTATGAGTTTTGCTTAAGAAACTGGCTGTGACTGTTATACTGTATAATGCAACACAATTAATTCTCCCACAGATAAATAATAAAGGAGAATATCTAGGATAGTGAAATTAAGCTATATTGTCAATGTTAATCGGATCATGATACGGGGAGAAGTAACACGGTTATTGACGATGCGCTGGTAAACAAAATAAACTAGATGACATTTTAAGTGATGTCATTTGTTTTATATATTGTTTCAATGTGTCCCGGTTTGTACTTTTCAATATCTTGTATAACGTATACTATAAGACTGTTAGTGTAATGCATGTGTTTTATGTGGGGTTTGTATTTATTGTTTATAAATCATTTGATTAATTTTATTGATTTTAATTGATTAATTGGAACACCTGAATGATATCCACTCACTAATTTTCATGGGCAGGACTAACTGTAGGTACTTAAGAGGGCTAATTGCTTAGTTTGGTTCTGGCTTATATATGCCGTGTTGTAGAGAGCAAAGGTGCAATACAGTGTGTGCGAGAGGGGGGAAATGGCAAGGACTAGCGGGCGTAAGTTTGGGTAGTAAGCCCAAAGGTTTAAATTGCTATTTTGCACGGAGCACTAGTGGAAAATAGTTTTATAGCCCTGCTTCTTTTGTAGTGTTTAGATTGATTAATTCACGGCAGGGCGGCCGACCTTTTTGTGGGTGGTTTCAATATTTATATTGAGCTGTCTCGGTTTCCCTTACTATTTGTCAATTGCCATTTAAGGTAGTGCAATATTAACAATATTTATTAAAAAACTTTTTAATATAAACGGAAAGCTTTGTTTGATCGCTAAGGATCCACCGGTTTAGTGTTGGGGGCTGGTATTGTAGCTTTTTATTAGTTTTATTAATGGTGTATTTGTATTGATTTATGCTTTGGTTTTACTTGGTTAACTTAAGTTTAAAGTTCTATTGTGTGATGTTTGTGATATTGGTGTGGTATGTTTAATTTGTGTTGGTTTGGAGAGCACTGCTATGCTCCTGGCCCACCATCTTTTACTTTCTGTTTTTGCCTGTTTTGGGTTTTCTTTTGAGGAAAGTGAGAACACCAACCTGATCAAAAGAATCTGTGGGTGTAGGACGCCTAGATAACTTAATTGTTATAGCCCTGACCTTTGGATTTAGGTGTTGCATTAGTTATCGTGAAAACGTTTGAACCCAAAGTTTATTACACTTTAATGTTAGCTGTATTTCAGCCTCCAGTTTAAAACCCTAAATCCCAGAATGCCGAGTGTCCCAGACTGCGTTTTGACCTTTCATGTCTCGGTCACTTCCTAGGGCAGCTGTACCTCAAGACAATGAGTGGAAGCACAGTGTAGGTGTACAGTTACAGCCTGGCCACACTGAGGTGCATCTGAACATGGCTAGTGGAAACTGGGTATTAATCACTCCTCGGCAGCCTCTGTGAATATGGTTCTCAACCCCAGTGCAACTTTTGCACAGCTGCCATGGAAGATCTAGCAGATCTCGTATTGCAGGCATAGGGTTAACTGTAGCACCCAAACCAAGTTTGGACCCTAACATCTGTATTGTCAGTTATGGTTACCTCCACTCTCCAGAGTGTGAGAGCTTCTACAATCCTGCAGTATCTCAAAAAACTGCTAAATTGTTATTAGTGGCAACTTCCTTGGGAGCATTGTCTGAAAACCATTGTGGTGAGCTTGGCTACTATACACATTTGTATGAGGTGCTACAGCTGGCAGCTTCTGGCCTGAGTTTTGCTTTGGAGCTTGTGACAGGTTCCACCTTTATCATCCTGTTACTATCCATCTTTCTTTAAAAGTACTTGGGTATGTAATTCCATTATTCCTGACTATATTTATGTTCCAGATGCAATCCTGTTTCTCTTTGAAAATAATCACTAATCAGTGTGGTTGCTTGGTTAGCCTTCATGGCTACAAAACAAAGGAGGATGTGACCTGTGTGTGATGCATATAGCAAGCTACACAGGGGTGGGGTTCAAGTGACAAGGACCTATTTACAGCTTTGAAATACAAAATCGGTGAGATCTACCATGCCCTGAAAACCGTAATCATTGCATTATTGGACACCGTTTTCTCTAATTTCCAACCTAACATTTTGTAAGATATAATTTTAAGACGTATGTGTTCTCAACATTTATTCTGATGTTTCATCTAAACCTCTTAAACATCTTTTAAACAAATTATCATACCACTTACAGTCTTTGTTGAAACAGATGTGTAGATTGGGAAGCATTTGTCACCTTTGCAAAGTTTAAGCTCATTAGAACATTCAGTAAAACTCCTAAATTTACTTTCAATGGCATCAAATGTTTTGCTTTCAGAGTAGCGGATAAGAACTTGCAATATAGCTCTCTGATACACCTTTCCATATGGTGTGTAATGTGTATTCCATGGCCAGTTCCATTTCTTGGGATCCTTAAAAACATCATCAAATTGATAGAAAACTGAAAATAAAAACAAAGAGGATAATTTCACACTTTAATGCATTGAACTGCATTGATCTAGTTGCTTTAAAAAAATGTATTAAATTAGATTGAACATTCCAGGATTAAATCAATTAGTAATGCACTAGGTGCACAATGAATAACACTAGAAGGCTCGGATTAATTGCCATGAAATAATACTGTTTAAGTGACTATCAGACATTTTGGATTAAATCTGGGTAATCGAAAGAAATAGCCACTGCAACAACCGTTAAATAGTATGTTGTACCAGCAAAGACTCCTGTTGCTGTTAACCTTTTAAGTTTAAGATATTTGGTCAAAATGGAATACTATTTTTGTTGGTGCTTTTAATTTGAATTTTGAGTTTTGTGTTGTATTTTGACAATTACAGTAAAAATGTTAAACCAAGAAGAGTTGATTAATAACAGATGATGGTATAAGATCAGTTTTGTAGGGGATTCATTATTATTGAACTGAAAAAGCAAGTAGGTGCACTATAAGTAAGTTATAAAACCAGGGTGTTAACAGCACTGTGGTATATGTCTGATGCTAGACTCGAGGGACCATAAACATTATTGAAAAGTGTTGAATTGTAATGCAACAACATTGTTGTTAATTCAAGTGTTGAAATGCACAGTATAGAATATGTACTATTGATCTGCATTGTGTGATCTGCATCCAGTATTTGGAATGTATACTAGTATTGCGATTTATATGATTATATCCCCAATATTAATGTATTATGTATGTAATGTATGTTGTACAATTTCTATATAAACAATGTATTCCTATAACCAGATTGTTGCAAACATGATTACATGGTAAATCTGGTTTATTAGGTCTTATACAGTATTACAATGGTTTATGGTAGACCAACATATCAATTTATTTCCTTATGGACCTATCTCTTGACCATATTAATCAATCATGTTTGTGTTCTTTCAAGTCAATTTTGTTTCCTATAAAACATTTATTCTTCAATTGACAAAATTATAATGTTATTTAGATCAAAGTTAGTTACCATTGGTTGCATCAGTTTTCTTGATGTTCAGACATCTCCATACATCATCACCTCCCTGTCCTTGGATTTGTATATTCTCAGAGATTGTTTTTTCATTTTGATGCAAATAGTATTTGTATTTTAGGTTATGTGATAGAGAAAAACTATCGTCAAATGTTCCCTTGAACACAATTCCTGCATCAGAGACAGTACTGCAAAAAATAAAAATTAAGAATTGAAATGGCAGTGACAGTAGTGTTGAGTTAGGGCTATGAATGCTGGAGTGGAGGGTTGTGGTGGGGGACACTGCTGAGCAAGGTACTTTACCTAGATTGTTCTAGTAAAAACCCAGCTGTATAAATGGATGGATGACTATAAATTATATAACAATTGTAAGTCACCCTGGATAAGAGCATCTGCTAAGAAATGTAATAATATAATCTGATGTGTACATATTGAATGATCTTTTTTATATCAAATGTATGAAGATCTTCAAATAAGACTGCCGTATATTGCCTCATAATAACAAACGTATCATTAAAAAGTACAGTAAGTCAAACAATTGTATGACTTCGCAATAAAGAAGCAAACATTTAAAAACATAACACATTATTCTTATTGAGAGCAATATTAAGGGTAGCAGGAACTACCCTGTTAGAATGACCTTAGCATTGACTGATAGAAATTATTCTTAATGAAGAAAGTATGGTGTGTGGGGGGGAAAAAATAACTATTTTAAATTAGGTCATCCCTGGTAAAAATCTTGCATTGACTCATGTAGGATCCCCATCGGTTCCTGTCTATTCTAATGTTTCACAAACAGAATACTATTTAATATATTGTACAATTACAGGATCCCTATGTAACTAATTCTAAAAGACTTTAATACTTTACCACAGTTCTTCCATGACACAGAGCACACAATTGTCCTCATGTTCACTGTATCTTTCAGCAGTTAGCTTATATTTCCCTTTAGCTCCATCTTGTAGGAATGCATAAAACTCAATCCTATGAAAATAAATAAAATGATTACCAGAAAATCCATCTCATGTTTCCATTTTCCATAGCGATGTAACTATATATAGCCCCATTCACACTGAAATGACAGAAAATTGCCTGCAACGTTTGCCTGCTTTTTCCCGTTGCCCCCCATTCACACTGGGTTTCAATGCCGGAAAATTGCCGGTGTTCTGACAAACTGAGCTACTTTGTCAGAATGAGCTTCCTAGCGAAAGTAGGCGTGCGCAGTGAACATGCCCAAAAATCTTTTGGTAATAATTATGAACATTTAAAATGATTTTGGCCTATAGTTTTGGTATTCTTTGAATTGCTTCTGAGTTTTATTCTTTTGTGCTGCTTGTTTTAATTGACTAGATATTGCTTTGTGAATAGGAATAATATCTAAACTTGTGTATAACGTTTTGCATTTTTAAGATACTAATGTAATGTAACCTATAGCCCAAGTGTTAAGAATCTATTCTCTGGTGTCACTGCCCCGTTTTTGGTGTGGTATTTTTTTAAATTATATTATCAAGATTGTTTTTATACTTTATGCATTTTCTGTGAAACACTTTAAATGTAATTGTACTTTGGTTTCTTTTGAGCACGTTTTATTTAGGAGCAGTGACGTCTTTGATTGTGTATCTCTCTGGGCGCTATTGGGGAGGAGTTTATTTCCATAGTGATTGGCAGACGTTATTTTTATGTTTTAAGTAACCAGTAAATGTTTTTTTTTTTTTAATCTGTATTTTATAATAGACCTTTGCCTGTGATAGGGCAGAACATTCTCTATGCACGTTTGTGTTTAAGTTATTCTCCCATTTAGTTGGGAAGGGATCTCAGCGGGGATTGTAAAGCCGTTGGATTGGGAGTTCCCTTTGCTCCTGGTATAATCAAAGGGTGGCGTAGATCACTTCATTATATATAAACCCTGGGGGTGGGCGCCACACTATTCTGGCATTCTGGGTTTTTAAAAATGAATGCATTAATGACACAAATGGTAAATTATTGCAACACCGGTATAGAAACAATATCCCAAAAACACAGATGTCAAACACAGATTTCCTTGAAAACTATTGTTATACAGCAGCTGTGTGGTATCTTCTGTATTTCGTTTTTAATCTGTAGAATACGAGGTAGTGTACAGATAGTGGCGATTGACGACGCCGTAGAAGTGGGCCGGATCGCACAAGGCCGCAGTCTGTATCTCCCCTGCACAATAGAAGGACAAATGTGTCGGGGCCTCGTTGATTCTGGCTCCATCATCTCTCTGCTACGCCCCGGGGCCATCACTATACCAAAGGCAACATGGGAGGCGACCTCGCTGAATCTGAGGACTGTGACAGGGCAGAAGACACAGGGAGTATGCAGATGTGGGTGGATGTCGGGGGCCGGTGGCACCAGCACAACTTCTAGCTGGCCTAGATTTCTTCACCAGCCTGGAGGCAAAGCTGGACTTCTTAGTGCCACGACTCGCCTTTCCTGGTGGTGGCATCACCCTTCTTCCAGGCACCGGCAAGGAGGGAGCCTCTTGCAGACAAATGCGTTTTGTGGATGAGGAGATGCATTTTAAATACTTTCGTATGTCGGCACATACTTTCTCTGCGGAGGCACTACACACACACGCATCGCACACCTCCTGACGACTGAGGTGCTCATCCCGAGCACACAGGAGTCGGGGCCTGGGGTCTGGAAGCTCAACACCTCTCTGCTCAATGACCCTCATGTAGTTAAGACCTTTAGCAGATGCCTCGATGAGTGGAGGACCCTGAAGGACCTTTTTGATTCTCCCATAGAGTGGTGGAAGATGGTGAAGAACAGAACCAAGGGCTACTTCATTCAGCTAGGGAAACGGAAAGCTCGCGAGAGGCGGGCGAGATATTCCCACCTGAACGCCCGCCTCCAGCGCCTGGATCTTTTACAGCTCAGAGGCTTTGACCTGGCTGAGGAGGCTGAGAAGGACACAGAGTCCCGATGGGATCCCTGCTGAATTCTAGAACATCTTTTGGGAGGTGCTTCAAGAAGATCTGGCACAGGTCTTGGGGTCTGTGTACAGAGAGGGTAGACTGGCCCCTTCTATGGAGAAGAGTATTCTTGTAGTTGGTGCACAGGAGGCTGACCTTAAGAATCTTAAGAATTGGCGGCTGGTCAGCCTCCTGTGCACCAACTACAAGATACTGGCCAAAGCACTGACGCTCCGGCTGCAGCGACCACTCCCTCAAATCATGGATCCCAACCAGGTCTGTAGTGCCCGGGGGAGATCAGCGGCCGACAACGCCATGCTGCTCAGGGATGTCGTGGCCTACTCGAACGAGAGAAGGCTTCTCCTGGTCCTGATCAGCTTGGACCAGGAGAAAGCCTTCAACAGAGTGGGCCACGAATACCTGCAGCTTGTTATGGAGAGGATGGGTCTCGCACTTGGCCTGAGGAGGTGGGTTAAGATTTACAGCAGCCTAAGCAGCAGGGTCCTCGTGAAACGCCATTTCCGGTCAGGTCGGGGGTTCGACAGGGTTGCCCCCTGTCGGCCCTGCTGTACGTCCTCTGTTTGGAGACGATCATGCAGGCGATCCGCCGGGATGCCCGGGTCATAGGTTTCCATCTCCCGTGTTCCGGCGGAGAGCAACTGAAAGCCCTGGCCTATATGGACGATGTGGCTGTGGTTCGCACGGACGTGCCATCCGTGGCCAGGGTTGAGGAACTGCTGGACGGCTTCTGCAGGGCGACGGGGGCTGCTGTCAATTAGGGGGGTCCCAGACGTTGTGCGGGTCATTAAGGCGCAGGGGCTGGCGTATGTGGTTAAGAACATCCAGGCAAGAAAGTGAGTTTCATGAACCGCATTTACTTGGCCTCTGCACCATGGATAACACCAGGCCGCACTCGTGGGATCCCCCGCTGTTCTACAGGGTGCTCCGAGCCTTTGCACTCAAAGTAGGCCTCCACAAAGCCGCGCTGGTCTCCTGAGACTACAAGACCATCTGTAGCCAGATGAGATCTACCCAGGAGACCAGCAGAATACAAGCTTTTCCTCTCGAAACCTGCCGGTTTATCTGGGCTAACGCTATGGAGTTGGTGTCCCCCCACCCGAGTGTTCATGTACAGAAGAGGCCTGGTCCTGTTTGACACCTGCCCCTACAAAGGTTGCCTGGGAAGGGAGACGGAGGCTCATATCTTTAGGGATTGCCCCTCCGCATGCAGGGTCTGGCTCCTGTTTTTCCCGTTCCTCTGCAGGTTTGCTATTCCTGTGCGGTTGACCGCCCAGCAGATCCTCTATGGACCAGAAAGGGGACTGAGATCTTCAACCCTGAGGTGCTGGTGGCATGTTGTCTGCACAGTGAAACAGGCCCTGTGGGAGGGACAGAACATCTGTCTTTTCAACAAGCAGGAGCTGGACCCAGTTGTCATCGCGCAAAGGGGCAGGGTCTTAGTCCGAGGCTGTCAATCTGGAGATCCATCAGAGGGGCAAGGAGGAAGCCTTCAAGAACTGGCATCTTCATGATCTGGGGGAGCTTAGGATCCCGTGATAGGACCCCACCTCTGGGGACGACCATCTCCCACTGCTGGAGCCCGAGTCTGAGATCTTTTAATGATTGTTTTAAAAATGATTTTTAATTGTTTTTAATGAAATGTGTTTATTTTAAAAGCACTTGTTTGTTTTGGTTTGTTTCTTTGTCAAATGCATTGACCGTTATGATTTTAATTTTAAATGCATCAGATTTGTTTTTGTTTAATTGTTTTAATTGTTTTTTGATTTATCTGGTGCATTTTCTGTTAATTCCAATGCATTTGACTCTTTTGTTTAATTGTGTTTTTTTGGCAGTTTGCCATAGATTCACAAGTTTGTTTAAATTGATTTAATGCACATGTTTTGAGTTCATTTGGTAATTTGGTTCCTTTCATTCACATTAAGATTTTTAAAGTTTTAGGTGTTTTTAGAATTGTTTAAAAAAAGATGATAATCACAAGTAAAATTTTGTACGTTTTAAATTCTGAAAATGTAAAATACTCTACCAATAAAAACAGTATCACGACCGGTGTAAAGTGTGACTCATTCCCCGCCAGACTCACTACAATATATAGTAACTTATGCCTAATGCCAAAAAGTAAACTTGCTTTCAAGTAATTTCTAGAAATTATACATTTCAACTGTGGTATATCTTATAATTGTCAAAGTACTCTTACCTGACTTGTTGACCTTCAGGAAGGAGTGGACTTGAACCTGTTTCCAATAAGCAGAAATATAAAATGGTAATTCTAAAGTTTCAAGCAAAAACACGCAATGAACAATTAATACAACTAAAAAGGTATGATATCCAAACATTGAAAATACTGTTCTTTGAGCTGTTATTATTCAAACAAAATATAGATTGATAACATAAAGTTTACAAATAAGAGGAGGCCACTCGACCCATTGTGCTCGTTTGGTGTCCATTAATAACTAAGCGATCCAAGGATACTATCCAGTCTATTTTTAATGTTCCCAAATTTTCAGCTTCAACCACATCACTGGGGAGTTTGTTCCAGATTGTAACAACTCTGTGTGAAGAAGTGTCTCCTGTTTTCTGTCTTCAATGCCTCAAAGCCAAATTTCTATTTGTGTCCCCAAGTCTGTTTGTCCCTGCAGATCTGGAGAGGCTCCTCTGGTTTGATGTGGTCGATGCCTTTCATTATTTTGAAGACTTGAATCAAGTCCCCATGTAGTCTTCTCTGTTCCAGGGTGAAAAGGTTCAGTTCCCTCTGGTCTTACTAGTGTATTGTATAGTCCTAACATTACTTCCCTTGTTTTAAATTCTGCACTTTTGACAATACAGCCTATAATTTTGTTTGCCTTTTTTGCTTCCGCACATTGTTTGGATGGAGAAAGTGAGGAGTCTTTATTCCTCACATAGTGTAATTATAGTGGACATTTTTGTTATCTGAATGTATTACCTTGCACTTGTCCATATTGAATTTCATCTGCCAGGTGTCGGCCCACAACTGAATATTATCCAAGTCCCTTTGAATAGACTGTGCTGCCGAGACTATCTGCTGAGCCACTTTTTTTATTATCATCTGCAAATGTGACAAGTTTGTGAACTATCCTAGAGTCCAGGCCCTAATACTGATCCCTGTTGAACTCCACTATCAACCTCACTCCAGTTAGTAGCAACTCCTCTAATCGACACCCTCTGTTTCCTATACATCAACCAGTTCATAATCCATCTACTTACATTACCCTGAATACCTACAGCAGGGATTGTGAACCTGTGGCACGCAGAGCCGTACAGGTGGGCACGCCAAGTGAGCGACTATCCTTTTTTTTTTTTTTTTTTTTTTTTTTTTTTTTTGCCAGCCCGCCCCTCAATTGTCTAAACTGATTGACACTTTAGAAAACCAGTCAGTATATTTGGCGGTGACCGCATCTCCCCCAAATCATTGATCAGCACTCACGTTATTTTCGGAATATTCATACTTTAGGTCGGGTTCTTGTGCGCAGATTTTCGCAGTTATGCGCAGAACTGTGAAAATCTGCACTTCACGGAGGAGATGTTAATGTTCTGATGTTGTTTATGCTGCGGTGCGGCGCTGTGGGACCGGGAGGAAGTGGACAAACTGTAAGTCTGTGCTGTTGTGATAAATTGTGGTCATGAATGGACGTGTCTGTTCAACACGCTGGGGGAAACGATTTTGTTTTCCGGTATCTTATCACATGGAGATATGGCCACAAGCATTCATATTTAACACTCCGACAATTTAAAAACTTCATAAAGTTGGCAAAAGGAAGCTGTAAATTTTCAAAAATAAGTAAATTATGCCTTTGATGTGTAGAGTACATTTGTGCACATTCGTAGATTGATACCACTGCATTATTTTTGTCTTCAAACGTAATTGCCACACAATGTATATTAATCTACCAGTTTTAGTTATTTTACATAATGTAATGTACATAAGTAAATATACGTTGAAAAAACGAAGGTGCATTGGCAATGATTGAGTGCAAGTTCAAACAAAACAAAACAATATGGAAGGGTTACTAATGCAGCCAAATGAACAGACTTCTACTTCTTGTATGTAACGGCAGGGCAATGGGAGAATCGGTGGGACTTTGCTTTGGTGGTAGATTGTAGATTTAATGGGGATTTTAAATGTGCTTTAGGATTATAATCCTCAAACTTAATTTGTGATTAAATGTGATTCATGTATTTGGCTGCACTGTAGCAATACTGCAATATTTTAATGATGTGTTCATTGTATGATGCACTTATTCTGTATTCTTTAATGTGGTGACATGCTTTGGCATGGTGTTCCACTATATACAATTAAGATTGATTGATTTAATTTGAATGAGGATTAAAGATTCTCATAGTATAAAATAAAAAGGGACATATTCCAAACATGATCGAGCTAGTGAAGTGCTATTACTATTGCTTTTTATATTTGTAAATTGACAATAATCTGTGAGCAAAAATGGAACCTGCATATTTATAATCTTTTTTTGGGAAGATCAGCAACCTGAGCCTCAAGATCACAGACTTTGATCTCTAAGACCTCAACATGCTGACAACATTCACAGATGAGATCATTCTGCAAACCTGACACCGTAGTGTCCACATTTAGTAAGTTGTTGGTGCTTGGCTCGGTCTCTTGGTTTTTGTCCCCTTATTAAATTTCTTGTATTTTTTTGTTACCAAGAAACAGCTGCTTATATACCTTAGTTCCTGCCACCATCTGACACTTCACTGATTCCACCTCCAAATTCCTTAACTAAGTCACCTTTCCTTCAATCTAGTTACTCTAACCAACTAGACTGGACAGCTGGACTGAATTAACTATAATTAAGGCAAACTGGGAATATGGTTAACGATATGATACGATTAATTTAAGGCAAAATTAAAAACAAGATTAGGAATGCTAAGCCTGTCTGAAAGTAGAAACACAACAAAATAGATTTCGCTCTCACCTGTCCTGTGTCTGACTTTGGCAACTTCTAAAACGTTAAGTTATAGCTTGATTATATTAAACAAAATTATGACAATGTAAACATAGCATCTGGGTAGTTTGTAAACAATGCTCACACACACCACACACAGTAGCACTCTTATGCATTGTTTCTTTGTGGTAACATTTCAGTGTAGATTTTTTCCTAAGTAATGTAAAGAAAACGTTTGCATTATGATGAAGAGCTGCAGGATGGATGAAAAATTGGCAAAATAAAGCTGAAGTTGCAAGAAGCATAAATGTCACAAGTAGTGTGGTGTCTAGGCACTTAATGTAATATGAGGAGATAAGAGATATGGAGACATGTCCAAAGTCTTTCCAGAGCCACAACATTTCACAACCATTATCCGTCTCTATCTTTAAGACATCAGAGAGCCATTTAATCTGGGAAAATCCATACTAGAGCTATTCCAAGCTGCAGGCATATCTTCAGCTTCATGAGTATCAAAAAAGTAGGTTTAACACCCAGTGATTTGCCTTACTAATATCTTCCCAAACACAGGGCAATTCGTCATGGTGTGGCCAATATTCAGAGTATTATAAGAAATACATGTGTAATTCTTGTATTCTTCAAGATTTTGTCTACACACTTAGGGGGTGATGCCATAAGATAAGTGAATCGCAACACAACCATGTTGGAGTAAAACTAGTCTGCAGAAAGTAGCATATATACCATATGTAAGTAAAGTGTTAATTCAATTATCCATCATTGCTAAATATCAAACAGAACGAAATTTCAATGTACCATTTGTAATTCAGTAATATAAGAGCATATATAAGAGTAATATAATTGGTCGTGGGTCTGAATACCTTTGTAAGGCACTATATATATATATAAATTATATTTAAAAATGGAGAGGTGCTGTCTAAATAACCTCCACTGAGAAACCTTAACTGATGCACAACAATGAAAACAGTGCATCATGCACAAACAGCCAAGGGAGAGATGACATATCCAGGTGTCTTTCAGTAATATAATAATACTGGTTATACTGTACAATCAATTCTGGAAGCATCACATTTCTGAAGGTTTTTGTTTCTAAATGAGTTTTTATTTAAAGGGATACTTTGGTATTAACCAAGGGACTTAACCAAGTCCTCAGCTCCCTTCATGACATGTGTCTTCATGCTGCTTGAGTATCAGAAGAAACTCTGAAACTAGACGGCAGTTTAGCCTTAGCCACAGAGACTGTGATTTAAGACTTAAGAAGTCTCCCTTAAAGTCACTGAACTTTGTGCCTAACGTGTTCCTCAAGCTAGCATTCTCACTTGATCACTGGGATACCGCCTAGTTTGAACATTTTCAACAGTTGAACTAAAAATGCAATAATTCAGTCAAGTAGCTATGCACTCTGTGCTAAAGGCTGTGTCCTCGCCATATCAACAGAACATTTGCCTTGCCAGAGAACTATCTCTGGACCCCTCAGAGACATGTACACACTGAGAAGTGGGTGGGTAGCCATCCTCTTATATAGGATATCGTCACTGTTATAATCACCATCTAAAGTAATTTATTAATCTAATTGCACTACCAATATGAATAAATGATAATTCATGAAATTCAGAGATGCAGAGATATTTACATTTTGGATTTCAAAAGCCACTCAAAACACGGTTAATTATATATTTTAAGGGCAGTCATTATACCCAAATAAAAATAAATTTTTTAAATTACCATTCTTATATTCATAACTCTCTCTACACATATTAAGTAGGTGATTTCAAGGAATATTTTGTTTTGTGTATGTTCTTTAATCTTTAAAGACTTGTAAATATAGATGCCTCAAAATGTATTCAGACTCTTTGTAAGTACATCTAAAAGTTGTTTTAGCATGAAAATCAATTCAACTGGACAGTAAAGTACAGTAAAGAATTGCATGAGTATCAATATTGTATGTATCAATAGTATACTAGGCAGTAGTATGAAGTAGTGGTTAGGGCTCAGGGCTCTGGGCTCTGGACTCTGGAGTGGAGGGTCATGGGTTCAATCTCAGGTGGGGGGCAGTGCTGTTGTACCCTTGATTGCTCCAGTAAATGCCCAGCTGTATACATGGGTACAAATAATGTGATATATTGTAACAATTGTAAGTCACCCTATAAAGGTTGCCTACTATGAAATCAAGTAATAATAATACAGTATCTGTGAAAAATAGTTATGCAATACAGATGGTCCTTTCTTAACATTGTCTTACTCCTGCTGGTTCACAGTGGGTATGATGGTCTTCTGGACTTTTATTGCACTAAATATACTACTAATCAATGTGCATAAGACTTACCTTTCATTCCAGTGTCACAAGTCTTCTGTTGATGTCCATGTCCTAGTATTTCATTATTCTATAATACAAAAAAAGTACATTTGATTTTCTTTATATGTTCATACTCAAGGTTAACCCTTTGCGTAGGAAAACATACTAGTAGGTTCTGTGCTGTGGTCCTTGGGTTTAATGTCACACTTGCTTAAGTGCTTAATGTCAGGATTACAGAGAAATTATAACTTCATATAAGATAATTTCCTATAGTTAATAGTTTAATATAATCCTTTTCATATTGCTTTCTGATCACCTGTTCTGGATTTTGACCATAAGGGTCTGTTATTTTTAACAGAATTAGTCACTTCTGGGAGTGTTGCTGAGGTTCAGGGAGTATGCTGTAGCTGTCAGTGGAGACATTAAGGCGATGTTTCACCAGGTCCACCTTCTTCCCGAAGATAGAGCCCTCCTGAGGTTGGTGTGGCATGACATGAGGAGAGAGGATCGCCCTAATGTCTTCGAATGGCAGGTACTCCCTTTTGGCACCACTTGCAGCCCGTGCTGCGCGACCTTTACTGTCCAGAGAACCCCCTCGGGTTCATTTTACCCTACACCACCAGAGCCAAGGTGCTGGTCCAACGTCTCTGGGATAAAAAAAAGGGACCCCCTCCTTCCCCAAGATCTGTTACAAGCCTGGAACGAATAGGAAGAAGAGCTACAGGTCTTGCCACAAATAAGCTTACCCAGATGCTATGTACCAGAGGAGGTGGACCAATCAGACGTCACTAGAGAAATTCATGTGTTCTGTGATGCATCCGAGAAGGCGTACGGGTCTGTTGCATATCTCAGGACAGAAGAAAGTCAAGGGGAGATGCACCTGTCTTTCCTCATGGGCAGGTCCAGAGTAGCCCCTAAGCGCTTACACTCCATGCCCAGGTTGGAGCTCTGTGCAGCACTTACTGGAGCCCAGCTGGCGAAAGTACTCGAGAGAGCTCACCTTGAAGATCGACAAAACCATTTTGTGGACAGACTCCACAACTGTGCTGACATGGCTGCAGTCAAAGTCGTGACGCTTTAAAGTCTTTGTTGGCACAAGAGTTGCCGAAATTCAAGAGCTCACAGATCGTCATGCATGGCGCTACGTGGATTCAGCGAGGAATCCAGCGGATGACATCACAAGAGGCAAGACCTTTGGAGAGCTTGCAAAGGCCAACAGATGGAGCCAGGGACCAGCATTCCTCCGTCAATGTCCAGCCGAGTGGCCAGGGAATCCGACCACCAAACCTGAGGAGGATATATCAGAGCTCCGGAAGCCCACCTTCTGCGGTGTCACATCTGCTGTGTCCAGTCCCCAAGCCTTAGATGCAACGTGGAAGAAACTATTGGAAGTGACAGTACAGGAGCTACATGGGCCGGCAGAACAAGACAGTGCCGTTATGGCAAAGGATTATCAGGAAGCCGAGAACCGCATCTTTAGAAGAATCCAGCAAGACAGCTTCCCAGACGAGCTACGTCTCCTGAAGGCAGGTAAACCCGTCCCTGCCAGCATCCGCTTAATTACTCTGTCCCCGGAACTGGATAAGTATGTGGAGCTTATTAGAGTTGGGGGCAGACTTCGTCGAGCTGAAGGTATGGAACATTCTACAGTGCACCCCATCGTTCTATACCCTAGTCACCCCTTTACTAAACTCTTGATTCAAGACTACGACAGCCGCCTGTGTCATCCAGGCCCTGAGAGGGTGTTTGCTGAAATCCACCGCACATTCTGGATCCTGCGAGGACGGGAAGCCATCCGTCGGTTCCAGCACACCTGCACAGAATGCCAAAGGTGGAAAGCCAGACCAGTTGTTCCCAAGATGGCTGACCTACCAGCCGCACGCTTTCCACTCTACAGGCATGGACTGCTTTGGACTCTTTCAAATTAAAGTGGGGCGGCGGACTGAGAAAAGATGGTGATACACTTGGATCTCTTGACCAATATTGATGTTGATTCCTTCCTAATGGCTCTCAGGAGATTCATTGCCCGTCGAGGGACGCCTGCAGAGTTGTTCTCCGACCAGGGAACAAACTTTAGAGGAGGAGAGAAGGAGCTGTGTGAGGCCTTCACTGCCATGTCACTAGGCCTGCAGCAGCAGCTGGCCAAACAGAAGATTGCCTTCCATTTCAACCCTCCCGGTGCACCGCATTTTGGAGGAGCTTGGGAGAGAGATCTGATCTGTTAAGGCTGCACTCTACACCACAGTGGGGGCCCAGTCGGTGATGGAGGAAGTTTTGAAGACCGTCCTTACAGAAGTGGAAGGTATCTTCAATGCAAAGCCTTTGGGCTATGTATCCTCCAGCATTTTGGACCCAGACCCAGTGACTCCAAATCTCCTGTTGAAGGGGCGTCTAGATAGATCTTTGCCTCAAGTGGTTTATCCTGAAACCGAACTTCTCAGCCGTCATCGATGGAGACACTGCCAGATTCTTACAGAGCACTTTTGGTCTAGCTTTATCAGGAAATACTTGCCCGGCCTGCAGACCCGTCAAAAGTGGCACGCCACACCAGCCGACCTCACTGAAAACGGGGTAGTCATGTTAGTCGACCCGCAGCTTCCTAGAGCCCTCTGGCCAATTGGACGAGTGGTCAAGGTGCATCCAAGTGCAGATGGTCATGTGAGGTCAGCAGAGATCAGGATTAAGGACAAGACATACACACGGCCAGTTGCCCGACTGGTCGTCCTCCTAGCCATCCCAGATGGAGATGATCCTGTTGATATGGCTGCTGTGGCCCCTTAGTAGCCTTTTTCAGGAGCAAACTGCCTAAGCAGTTTGGGGGCGGCTGTACAAAAGGCTACAGATTGCTATAGTTTGCGTCATTCTGCTTAAGAGCTGTAGCTTCGCCTTTCAGTGACGCGAGTGCAGTGCGACTTCTTCCCAGTGCGACCAGACGCGAGTCAAGAGAGAGTATATTCTGCTCGCTCCTATTTAAGTTTAGTTTATTTGTGTTTAGACAGAGCAGTGTGCGTCGCTGACGGACTGTAAGTAACCTCTGCGCTTGTTTATGTGTTAGTAGATGCAAACTGTAGTTAGTTATTCCGTTTATTTGGTGGATTATTACACCGCAAAGAGAGCCTGTTTAAGTCGCAATGTGTGCGCGATCGTTCAGACTCCGGCTATTATTATTATTATTATTATTATTTCTTGCTTGATAACGTGTTACTATTTCTGTTATATCGCTATATATTCAGGTTCTGTACATACAGCTGTGACCCTGATACTAAACGGGCAGGTTGCTTACCTTCATGTCTCGTTATTGTTTGATTAAAGTTGGAAGATGTCGGTGTTAAATTTAGGGCTCCTAGCGGCAGCAGCCTTTGATGTTCAATTAGTTAATCTTCTTATGTTTATAATATTATACGCCTAGTAGAATTACTTTATTTATACTTAATGAGGATATAATTATACTAATTATATATATACACTCACCTAAAGGATTATTAGGAACACCTGTTCAATTTCTCATTAATGCAATTATCTAACCATCCAATCACATGGCAGTAGCTTCAATGTATTTAGGGGTGTGGTCCTGGTCAAGACAATCTCCATTTCTAGGGTTTTTAAAGAATGGTGTGAAAAGGGAAAAACATCCAGTATGCGGCAGTCCTGTGGGGGCGAAAATGCCTTGTTGATGCTAGAGGTCAGAGGAGAATGGGCCGACTGATTCAAGCTGATAGAAAAGCAACTTTGACTGAAATAACCACTCGTTACAACCGAGGTATGCAGCAAAGCATTTGTGAAGCCACAACACGTACAACCTTGAGGCGGATGGGCTACAACAGCAGAAGACCCCACCGGGTACCACTCATCTCCACTACAAATAGGAAAAAGAGGCTACAATTTGCACAAGCTCACCAAAATTGGACAGTTGAAGACTGGAAAAATGTTGCCTGGTCTGATGAGTCTCGATGTCTGTTGAGACATTCAGATGGTAGAGTCAGAATTTGGCATAAACAGAATGAGAACATGGATCCATCATGCCTTGTTACCACTGTGCAGGCTGGTGGTGGTGGTGTAATGGTGTGGGGGATGTTTTCTTGGCACACTTTAGGCCCCTTAGTGCCAATTGGGCATCGTTTAAATGCCACGGCCTACCTGAGCATTGTTTCTGACCATGTCCATCCCTTTATGACCACCATGTACCCATCCTCTGATGGCTACTTCCAGCAGGATAATGCACCATGTCACAAAGGTCGAATCATTTCAAATTGGTTTCTTGAACATGACAATGAGTTCACTGTACTAAACTGGCCCCCACAGTCACCAGATCTCAACCCAATAGAGCATCTTTGGGATGTGGTGGAACGGGAGCTTCGTGCCCTGGATGTGCATCCCACAAATCTCCATCAACTGCAAGATGCTATCCTATCAATATGGGCCAACATTTCTAAAGAATGCTTTCAGCACCTTGTTGAATCAATGCCACGTAGAATTAAGGCAGTTCTGAAGGCAAAAGGGGGTCAAACACAGTATTAGTATGGTGTTCCTAATAATCCTTTAGGTGAGTGTATATATATACGCCAAATTCTGACTCTACCATCTGAATGTCTCAACAGAAATCGAGACTCATCAGACCAGGCAACATTTTTCCAGTCTTCAACTGTCCAATTTTGGTGAGCTTGTGCAAATTGTAGCCTCTTTTTCCTATTTGTAGTGGAGATGAGTGGTACCCGGTGGGGTCTTCTGCTGTTGTAGCCCATCCGCCTCAAGGTTGTATGTGTTGTGGCTTCACAAATGCTTTGCTGCATACCTCGGTTGTAACGAGTGGTTATTTCAGTCAAAGTTGCTTTTCTATCAGCTTGAATCAGTCGGCCCATTCTCCTCTGACCTCTAGCATCAACAAGGCATTTTCGCCCACAGGACTGCTGCATACTGGATGTTTTTCCCTTTTCACACCATTCTTTGTAAACCCTAGAAATGGTTGTGCGTGAAAATCCCAGTAACTGAGCAGATTGTGAAATACTCAGACCGGCCCGTCTGGCACCAACAACCATGCCACGCTCAAAATTGCTTAAATCACCTTTCTTTCCCATTCAGACATTCAGTTTGGAGTTCAGGAGACTGTCTTGACCAGGACCACACCCCTAAATGCATTGAAGCAACTGCCATGTGATTGGTTGGTTAGATAATTGCATTAATGAGAAATTGAACAGGTGTTCCTAATAATCCTTTAGGTGAGTGTGTGTATGTATGTATATGTGTGTATGTATGTGTGTGTATATATATATATATATATATATATATATATATATATATATATAATTACAGTGAGGGGAAAAAAGTATTTGATCCCCTGCTGATTTTGTACGTTTGCCCACTGACAAATAAATGATCAGTCTACAATTTTAATGGGAGGTGTATTTTAACAGTGAGAGACGGAATAACAACAAAAAAATCCAGATACACAATTATACATCACTTCAGCTGGCTATTCCCAGGATGGTCAAAGATAATTAATTGCCTTTGCCCATGTGCTGTGCTGGGACCTGTGCTGTTCTAAATTGACTTTCTCCATTAAACTCTAAGTCAACATTACGTCGTCGTCTGAGTCATCTGTGTCCTAACCGACACCCAGGAGCGAACACACTCCAGCACCACCCCTAAGATTTACAGTCCCCTTAGCTCTACCCAACAAACTTTATATACATAGTTGCACTTCTTAGTATTGATGTTATTCTGTATTTGCTCTGCTTTTACTGTAAAATCTTGTGTAAGTCGCCCCAGGTAAGGGTATCTGCTAATTAAAAAAAGAGAACCTAACACAACGGATTCTTGTAGGTAATTCAATTAAGTATTGTCCGATCTACGTGTATTTTTTTTAGACCACAACAAACGCATTGAGACATTCTCGTTTATATTAATTTCTTATTGCTACAATACCACTTGTAAACGTATGCAGACATCATATACTTCAGTGACATACATGCTATACGATCTTCTAAATGTTTATTCACGTATTTAGTTGTAAGTAATTTAATTCCTGACGGCTTTTCACAACTATCACACACACAGGTGAAGCAATAACAGAAACTGAACTTTAAAGGAGATTATAATGGTCAATTATTTGCCATCTGAATGCACACTCACACTTTTGTGACTCTAGTGTGTATTTGCTCTCAATAAGGAAGAGGTCACCATTTTTTCCATTTGTGCAGTATAATACAGACCAAAAAAAGACCCAAGCCCTCTGGTGCCCAGGGAAGAAAAGGGAAAAAAGAATTTGAGGGAAAATGGGATAAGGATGTGATGTGGTGAATGAATAGTGTATCTAATTGCATAGTTACCGTTAGAGCAGTAGTACTACTAGCCAGCTTACTTTGGATGATACTAGTAATGTTCGCTAATTTAAATAGCTAGCTAGCTATAGTCAATGTCATTTACTTTTACCTTAAATTCATTAGGGAATGTAGGAAAGACTATGCAGCTTTTTGGGAAATAACCTAACCTATGACATAATTTTGAGAAATACACTTTTTCTTACAAGTGTGCTGCACGAACCCTTTATTTTTTGCACATATGTTTTCTATTGGCTTTAAGTTGTTTTATAGAGAGCATTGTGCAGAATGAGGAAAAACTCAAAACTTTAGTTTACTTCAATAAAACACTTGCATTTAATGCTGGAATTTTTTTTATCTGATTAAACAAAGTAGTAATCGACAGATTAATTGATTATCAAAATAGTTGTTTGTTGCAGTCCTAGACCTGATTAATTTAGTCAGCCCTAATATACAGTACTGTGCAAAAGTATATTATATATATTGTATACAGTGAGGGAAAAAAGTATTTGATCCCCTGCTGATTTTGTACGTTTGCCCACTGACAAAGAAATGATCAGTCTATAATTTTAATGGTAGGTGTATTTTAACAGTGAGAGACTGAATAACAGCAAAAAAAATCCAGAAAAACACATTTCAAAAAAGTTTTAAATTGATTTGCCTGTTAATGAGGGATATAAGTATTTGATCCCCTATCAATCAGCAAGATTTCTGGCTCCCAGGTGTCTTTTATACAGGTAACGAGCTTAGATTAGGAGCAGCACTCTCTTAAAGGGAGTGCTCCTAATCTCGGCTTGTTACCTGTATAAAAGAAACCTGTCCACAGAAGCAATCAATCAATCAGATTCCAAACTCTCCACCATGGCCAAGACCAAAGAGCTGTCCAAGGATGTCAGGGACAAGATTGCAGACCTACACAAGGCTGGAATGGGCTACAAGACCATCGCCAAGCAGCTTGGTGAGAAGGTGACAACAGTTGGTGCGATTATTCGCAAATGGAAGAAACACAAAATAACGGTCAGTCTCCCTCGGTCTGGGGCTCCATGCAAGATATCACCTCGTGGAGTTTCAATGATCATGAGAACGGTGAGGAATCAGTTCAGAACTACATGGGAGGATCTTGTTAATGATCTCAAGGCAGCTGGGACCATAGTCACCGAGAAAACAATTGGTAACACACTATGCTGTGATGGACTGAAATCCTGCAGCGCCCGCAAGGTCCCCCTGCTCAAGAAAGCACATGTACAGGCCCGTCTGAAGTTTGCCAATGAACATCTGAATGATTCAGAGGAGAACTGGGTGAAAGTGTTGTGGTCAGATGAGACCAAAATCGAGCTCTTTGGCATCAACTCAACTGGCCGTGTTTGGAGGAGGAGGAATGACCCCAAGAACACCATCCCCACCGTCAAACATGGAGGTGGAAACATTATGCTTTGGGGGTGTTTTTCTGCTAAGGGGACAGGACAACTGCACCGCATCGAAGGGACGATGGACGGGGCCATGTACCGTCAAATCTTGGGTGAGAACCTCCTTCCCTCAGCCAGGGCATTGAAAATGGGTCGTGGATGGGTATTCCAGCATAACAATGACCCCAAACACACAGCCAAGGCAACAAAGGAGTGGCTCAAGAAGAAGCACATTAAGGTCCTGGAGTGGCCTAGCCAGTCTCCAGACCTTAATCCCATAGAAAATCTGTGGAGGGAGCTGAAGGTTCGAGTTGCCAAACATCAGCCTCGAAACCTTAATGACTTGGAGAGGATCTGCAAAGAGCAGTGGGACAAAATCCCTCCTGAGATGTGTGCAAACCTGGTGGCCAACTACAAGAAACGTCTGACCTCTGTGATTGCCAACAAGGGTTTTGCCACCAAGTACTAAGTCGAAGGGGTCAAATACTTATTTCCCTCATTAACATGCAAATCAATGTATAACTTTTTTGAAATGCGTTTTTCTGGATTTTTTTGTTGTTATTCTGTCTCTCACTGTTAAAATACACCTACCATTAAAATTATAGACTGATCATTTCTTTGTCAGTGGGCAAACGTACAAAATCAGCAGGGGATCAAATACTTTTTTCCCCCACTGTATATATTATGTTTTACATATTAATGGCATGATTTTCAAAAAATGCAAAAGTCAAATAAATAATTCAGTAAAATTGATCAAGCCTATGAAGACAAGTGGAAACCACTTTAAAAACATTGTATTGAAAGCCTTGGGTCTTACCTTTATAATTTCCCATGAGTTATCAGTGTCATGTGAAAATGAGTGCGTTTCATTTAGCTGTCTTGCAGTGGTGTGCTTTTGATCTCCTGAGAAAAATAAATAAAAAATAAATAAGATGTGTATAAAAGGGTAGTTATAAAAAAAGAAAAAAAGGCTTTTCATATGGAGTAAACTTAGTTGCAACTATATATTGGATTTTATATTATCATTCTCTCTGGTTTCTAAATATTTATGTGCATTGTATGATTGAGTTCAAACTGTATATCACATATTAGATTTTATTATACATTTAAACTGCCTAGAAAAAATAAATATTGCATTCTCCCATAGATTATATTGTTTATTTTGTTGTCTTCGCTGATTACCTGTAGTAGGTCCAGTTTTGGCTTTTGATGTATCTTCAATGAAATCATGACACTCCTATAATATGTAAAAAGGAGAGCACAAGTACATTCTTTCAAAACTTTGAGCATGAACAAACCACATAAATACAGCAAATAATCTGAACTAGGTGGTATTTTGACCCGGGTCAGAAATGCCAGTGTAAAGAGAAACACATTACACAAGCATGTATAAAAACACAGAAAATAGGATTAGAATTAGCAGTCTTCATCTAATTAAAATGGTCAATTGACTGTTTACATTTTGTAACATAACTAAGTAAACAGCCCTCATATAATGTAAAAATTGAGGAAGAAGAGATATTTTGAGAGGAATTACCTAAAAAAGATTTGTAAACCCAAGACCATTCATTGGTGCCAGTGGAGAAGGGCTTATTCCATTAATTTCAGTTGGCCATAACGTCATGTATAATTAAAATGTATTACTGAAATTTTGCATGCAGAAATCTTCTGTATAAATGTACACATGGGAGACATTTAATAAAAATATGAGATGGTCACCTGTAACTCTCTGGATTATTTGGCATGAAATGAACTACAGGTAAGATCACCCCTTAAATATTTATGGCCAGGATAATGTGCTGGCTGGTGCATCAGAATTAAAGGCTTATATTTAATTCCTGTTTTAAGCAATTTAGGCTCCTTCATATTTGTCAAGGAAATGCTAATGAAGTTATGTTATAAATTATAAATTATGTTTTTGAATGAACAACAAAAAGAATGGAGTCATGTTAATTATATTCTTCTATGATTAAATAAAGAACAGATTCAAAGTTTTTTCATTACCTGCTCATCTTGCTCAGCACTTGTAATGCCTTTCTTAGTAACAGTCAAGTGCTGATCTCCTTTTTGTGATGAAGTCCTTATCTCCTTTTGTTTGCATGGAGCAGGATCTACTGATGATTCTTGTACTTTTCTTTTGGCTGTCTTGGTTTCCAGTTCTAAAGATCACACAAATTAAAAGAGGTTACGTAAAAAATGATTTATTGTATACTTTAGAATGCTATCCATTATTTCATTAGTTTTACAACACTGATTGTGATTTGGTGTGAGGTTTAATTTTAATGTAGTTTTAATTTTAAGAGTTTTGGCTTTACTTGCTTTACTGATGGAATGACAATCTGGCACCGGGTGCAGTCTGTAAAACCCCCAAAAGAGTTAAACCGGTTCCTGTATCGCCAATACAAAATTTATGCTCATTGTCTATATGTGCTTGTTTGATATCTGTTTGAACAAATGTGTAGTAAACAACCAAGGTCAAATGGCAAAGATATGGTCAAGTGGTCTGGAGTTCCTTATTGAGCTGCAGGGAGATGGCTTGATATGGAAGGAGTGGCCAGAGAATTATTATGCGATGCGATCGGCCTAATAATCAACGCTTGGTGAATATTTGAAGAAGAAGAAGATGATGATGAGACTAGTGTTGAGTTATTATGTGTCCGTTTGTATCAATGAACAGTGTGTCCTTGGGTGTGACTCCTGGGAAGTATCGGAGATGCAAGAAGGGGTGAGAGGTTTATAGGGAATGAGGCGAGTTTACAGTGAGGGGAAAAAAGTATTTGATCCCCTGCTAATTCTGTACGTTTGCCCACTGACAAATTAATGATCAGTCTATAATTTTACTGGTAGGTGTATTTTAACAGTGAGAGACAGAATAACAACCAAAAAATCCAGAAAAACGCATTTCAAAAAAGTTATAAATTGATTTGCATGTTAATGAGGGAAATAAGTATTTGATCCCCTATCAATCAGCAAGATTTCTGGCTCCCAGGTGTCTTTTTTTTTATACAAGTAACGAGCTGAGAATAGGAGCACTCTCTTAAAGGGAGTTCTCCTAATCTCAGCTCGTTACCTGTATAAAAGACACCTGTCCACAGAAGCAATCAATCAATCAGATTCTAAACTCTCCACCATGGCCAAGACCAAAGAGCTGCCCAAGGATGTCAGGGACAAGATTGTAGACCTACACAAGGCTGGAATGGGCTACAAGACCATCGCCAAGCAGCTTGGTGAGAAGGTGACAACAGTTGGTGCGATTATTCGCAAATGGAAGAAACGCAAAATAACTGTCAGTCTCCCTCGGTCTGGGGCTCCGTGCAAGTTCTCACCTCGTGGAGTTTCAATGATCATGAGAACGGTGAGGAATCAGCCCAGAACTACACGGGAGGATCTTGTTAATGATCTCAAGGCAGCTGGGACCATAGTCACCAAGAAAACAATTGCTAACACACTACGCCGTGAAGAACTGAAATCCTGCAGCGCCCGCAAGGTCCCCCTGCTCAAGAAAGCACATGTACAGGCCCGTCTGAAGTTTGCCAACATCTGAATGATTCAGAGGAGAACTGGGTGAAAGTGTTGTGGTCAGATGAGACCAAAATCGAGCTCTTTGGCATCAACTCAACTCGCCATGTTTGGAGGAGGAGGAATGACCCCAAGAACACCATCCCCACCGTCAAACATGGAGGTGGAAACATTATGCTTTGGGGGTGTTTTTCTGCTAAGGGGACAGGACAACTACACCGCATCAAAGGGACGATGGACGGGGCCATGTACCGTCAAATCTTGGGAGAGAACCTCCTTCCCTCAGCCAGGGCATTGAAAATGGGTCGTGGATGGGTATTCCAGCATGACAATGACCCAAAACACACAGCCAAGGCAACAAAGGAGTGGCTCAAGAAGAAGCACATTAAGGTCCTGGAGTGGCCTAGCCAGTCTCCAGACCTTAATCCCATAGAAAATCTGTGGAGGGAGCTGAAGGTTCGAGTTGCCAAACGTCAGCCTCGAAACCTTAATGACTTGGAGAGGATCTGCAAAGAGGAGTGGGACAAAATCCCTCCTGAGATGTGTGCAAACCTGGTGGCCAAGGGGTCAAATACTTATTTTCCTCATTAACATGCAAATCAATTTATAACTTTTTTTAAATGCGTTTTTCTGGATTTTTTTGTTGTTATTCTGTTTCTCACTGTTAAAATACACCTACCATTAAAATTATAGAATGATCATTTCTTTGTCAGTGGGCAAATGTCCAAAATCAGCAGGGGATCAAATACTTTTTTCCTTCACTGTAGCTTGAACAAATTGTGTTTTCTTATGGGTCGGATATATTTAATTTTAAGGCAAATTTGTGAATCTGTGGGTTGAGGAAGGAGGTATGATACATGACGGTGAAAGAAGAGGTTGAAATGCGGTGGAGGAGCTGAATGGGGAGCATCTCAGGAATTGAAGGAGTACTGAAGGAACAAAATGGATATTTAATAATGGAGTAAAGCATCGTGGGTGATATTGTTAGTGCTGAATGAAAGAGGGGGAATGGAATGATTGTTTGCAGAGTGGACTGGTAATGGATCTCGTTTGTGAGATTGGGCATAGCAGACTGATTAAGGGTGTCGGTATATGGAAAAATTAGTGAGGTGACTGAAGCTATTATTTATGGTACTGGCCGGTTGTGGTGAATTATGTTTTCAAGTTGGATCCCCAAGAATTCAAGATGCTTAGAGAAGCACCCACAACACTTTGGGTGTAAAAGGGAGGGTGGAGGGCAGGGAGGGCACAGGGGGTGGCAGTGGGCAGTGTGGAGAGCCAGCGAGAGAAGGGCAGAGGAAGTCGCACAGGGCTGGAACCTGGGTCCATGCGGCGAGGGTGAACACGGCCTGCATTGATTGCATGCTGGGTGGGTGGGACAGTAGGCAGGGCTGGGGAAGTGAGGTGCGACAGAGGCAGAGGATGGTGCAAGCAGTGCCGTTTCTAGGCATAAGCGACATAAGCAGCTACTAGGGGGGCCCCTACCAAAAATAATTATACATAAATCAAACATATTTTCGATTATGTTCTATAATTGGTTCTCATAAATAATTACTATTATCAGTTTTCAAAGAATTTACAGATTTTGTTTATGAGCAAGTTGGGTATCATGGAATCAAACATCATAGTTTATGCGCTAGAAACCTGCCATTGATCAGTGGCTGCATAGCGTGTGCATCCTAACGTTTTGGGTGTGGCAGAAAAAAAAAAAAACTTAGTATTGCAACATGACCAAATTATAGTGTTGGAATAAGACCAAGAACATACCAATCTGATGCAAGAAAAAGGTTAATAAAAATAAACTGAAGAAGAAAAACAAGCACAAGAGAAAGGCAGTGTAATATCATTTGGTTACGTTTAGTTTTTATTGCTGTATGTAGCTTTCATGCATACAAAGTTACTGTTTTAATGATGATGACATTAAATGTGTAGCTAAACCAGATAGCTGGTTGGCTGTGTTTTTTTATCTGCTTACTTTAACTGGACAGTTCAAGTTCACCTTACCTGACACCAAAAAGTGTTTTATTATAACACGTTTGCTGTGTATTTGTGATTTTTACATTGAATAGGATCTGCAAAAGGTTTGATCAACTCTTCGCTTTTTTCTCCTTAGTATAAATCTATGCTATAACAGTGTGACATAGTGCTGCAGCAGCAATGATCAAGTTAGCTAATTAGCTAGTAAGTTAAATTCAGCAATTGTGATTTGGCAATTGTGGCTTGTATACAGGGATCGATTCATATTGGGTGGGGCAGCAAGCTGAGTGGAGGAATAGAGGGAGGAGATAAAAAGCAACTAGGGTGAAGGACGAATTGAGGCCAAAGGCGTGGTGGGCAGTACGATGAAGAAAGGAGCAGAACAAGTAAATGTACAGTGGTAGATTGATGGCCGGCGAGCGGAGGGCAGTCCTAACAAGAAACAGACAGACAAACAGTAAAGGAAATGGCGGCAGTATAGGAGGCAGACGTGGTGATGGGGTTGCCTTGGAGACCGGTTGACAGCGTCCAACAGCAGAGGGACCTTTAAGGAGGGAAGTGTTAAGTGGGTCTCCAGATAACTCTGCAGGGTGCACAGAGGTCCTATATAGGAAAGAAGAGGTAGAGGTCGACTTACAGTACAGGCAAAGGGAAGCGGGAGGGAGGGCAATAGTAAGACAAGTCACATGTCACGCAAGCACTCGGATCCAAAATGACAAGAGTGGATATTACGTTGCACAAGCACCTACGGGGGGCGGTGGGGGGAGAGAGATAAGGCCACATGGGGGCTGCGGGGGGTGGAACAGTAGGTGGGGAATACAGGAAAGTTATTTGAGGGGTGTGCAGAGGTTATGCAGTAGAGTGAGATTCACGCATTTGTTTGGCCAAGCGATTTTCCTGGCTTGAATATTGCTGTGGGAAATGCTGCAGGGTATTTATACTTTATTGTGCGGAAGCGAGAGGAAAGCAATTTGGAAAGAAACAAAGGTTTACCAGATTTGTCATGGCTGCTTCCTCTGTCATTGAAGCCTCCTATGTTTTCTGCACTCATTGTCTCATGGTGTGTCTGTACATTTTTAGATTTCACAAATAAAAAAAACATACCTGTTAATTTTACATAATATTCTTGTTCAAGCAGAATAAATGAAAACTAATAACAGTAGATATGAACATTTTCTGTGATATATACAGTACTGTGCAAAAGTTGTAGGCAGTTTTAGGCAGGCAAATATAAATACACACATTTATTTATTTATATAGAATATTTTACAAAGATAGGTTGTTTATGCAACTCCAGTTATCTGAAAAAGAAGGACTCCCAAAGGGGATTATTGGACATACTTTTTAATGAACAAAATAAAAGGCTCCTGAGTGTATTTAATCACGCCTGCCTTATCAGTGCAAAGGAGACTTTGTTGTGAAATCATGAATAAAGGCACCACAATAATAACAATAATAATAATAATAATAATAATAATAAGAAGAAGAATACATGTAAAGAGAAACATCATGAGAACACTTAAAGCTCCCTAAAAAAGATTAATAATACTTAAGTTCTTAAGTAAGAAGGAAGGCAATACATTGATAACAGAACTGAAATGCTATGGGGAAATTACGGTGTACAGCGGACTACAAGTATTACTGTACCAGAAAAAAAGTTATTTTACTCAAATATTCTTTGTATATGAAGAAAGTTCTTGCTGTAATATGTTGCTCCTAGTCCTAACAAGGCCTGACTCATTCAGGGTTGGCATGCATTCTGAAATAACGCAATGAGAGAGGAGTGACACAATTCAATAAGGTGGATGTCTGAAAATACCATGTTAGGGTTTCGGTTAATGTAAATACAATTGCAACTATTCTATGCTTTACCCAAGCTAGTCTTGCATATTTACCAATGCAGCTAACTAATTACAGTATGTATCCTGTTAAATTACCAAGGTGTTACAAAAAAATTACATATTTTTGTAATTACCAGTTTATCCTCTTTATTCTGTGTTCCAGATTCTGACACCAATCTGTCTCCTGCTTGACTGTGACTTAAAATTGCAGTTTCTTGATTTGATGGTGAATCTCCAAACTTCTCTGTTCTTTCTGTTAAAAAGTTACAAAGGAAATCATGTTCTGACCTATATAGAAATAAAACATGCACAGTTTCAGTGGTACAAAACTATTTTATATATGCCTAAATCAACCTTTATCCCCTGAGAAACTGTACATTCAATGGATTTCAATCTACATTGATTTGGTTTCACTTGGCAGGGTTCCAATCTCCATTTTCTCACACTGATCAAAGGTACAATTCTAGCAGTTTGCATTTTGGCTTTGGAAATGTGGGGGTAGGGGTTATGTCTTTTTTACACTGCAATAATTGGACTCCATTGGACATACTCTGTCTCTGTCTTTACTAATTATGTTTCAACCAGAGAATATAATGAAGAGAAAAGATGCACTGGACTGCAGTTCATAATTTCTTATTCAAGGTTGATTACTCTCACATTGCCATTTATGAGTTTACAATTTCACAGTCTAAACCATCAAAACCACACCTCTGCAACCACACATTTATAATGATAAGGAAATGTAAGGAAAATAAATAATGTAATGTAACATGTAATTCTCTGAACATTTCTCTTTGATCTGTGAAGACAATGGCATTCTTAAAAACATAGAAGTCTGGTGAGATATTTGAGCAATTGGCTTTTGAGAGGTTGTAAAAATGTCTAAAGAAAGGAAACAATAATCAAAGCAATGCTAGTGGTGACTGGAAGCTAAAGATAAGGAAAAAACATAAAAATGGGGGTTTTCTAACAGTAATTTGAGTATGACTGCAGAGAGCTCCCAACTGAATCTCTGAGCTGACTGTTAAGCAAAGAATGTACTCTTTAAGCTGAAGCCAGAGACGTGTTTACAACCAGGATTTGTGTTTGTATTTAAGCACTGTATTCATCGATATTTTCTAGAGATATATGAATCTTTATTTTTGTGTTTACCATAAATTGGAAAATTGTATTTCTGAGCCTGTTTCTCTGTTCTCTTACCATCCAGAATGAATGTTTTATATACATAAAGAAAAGAAAAAACACTATAGAGTCTGGACAATCATATGCATTAACTTGATTGGAGAACAAAGTGTTCTCTTCTCACTCACTCGTGCATTTATGATACAACTAAAAGGTTACAAAGGTATTTTTCCCTCATTGATACTGTGTGCAAATTGCACCCCTTATTTTAAGTATAATAATAACTGCTAAAAATGTTTCAGGTTGTATTTCTAAGTGTCTGCCCATTTCATTAGCCAGGCCATAGCAAATAAAGGGGCGTCGCCACGCCAATTGGGTTTTATATGATGAAACTAATTATATAATTTGCTATATATAATATTAAAAGGATAGATCCTTGGCCCCTGTTTGTCAAGGTCCTACAGCTTCAGGTTAGCCCATGCATAAATCTGGCACTGTCCATGACACACGCATACATACTTACCTGTTTGTGCAGTCATAGAAGTTAAGCTTTGATTACACTGAGGACAAACCAGCTCCCGTGTTGTACAATCAACATTGCAGTGTGGGCATTTCATTTTTTCAATTAACCTTAAGGAGAATAATATAAAAATTAGTATAGAATTGGTAACATAGAATGTACAGATGATATTCATAAATGTACATATGATAATGTAAAGTCTATAATTTATGTTTGCTGCAATATTCCCCTATATTTAAAAGTGGTTAAAAAAATCTTAAACAATAGCATTAATACTTGCACTATCCTAGACACAAAACACAATTTGTCTTACCTTCATGCATTATGTTCCATTACTTAAAACAGAGCAGTTCTTATGCTGCAACTGTAAAAGAAATATGCCTTATATACCTAGGATTGTACCATCAGGAGCTGGGTAAATTAAAGCTTAAATATAACTCTCGATGAAGGGTTGCATTGTTATTCTAAATTGTAACTGAAGTATTTTTAATCGAAATTAATGGGATTTTACATTGGGATTTCAGAATATAAAACGGCGTTGAAAATGTTTCTATTGTAAAAGTGGTTCAGTCCACTGATGTTTTTGTATTAGATGAAAGTGAAAGGACTTTTTTAAAGTGAAAGGACTAATTCCTCATTAATGGCATCATTTCTCAGAATCCTTTGTTAAAGGAAAACAATAGTGAAAGGATAATAAGTTTAATTCGCCCAGTCTTAAAAACAAAATGCCCTAAAACAGGGGTTCCCAAACTTTTTCTGTCCAAGGACCAGATTTTGGCTGAGGATCCCACCTATAAAAAAATGACACAACTGCCTCATTATACTATGTTAATAAAATGAAAAATGGAGAACATAGAACATTATTCTTAGCTTGCCGCGGACCCCTTAGCGCCCCCTCACAGACCCCTGGGAGGTTGCGGACCTCAGTTTGGGAACCTCTGCCCTAAATCATAGATAAATATTGTTGAACTACAACCTTAAATAACTTGAAAACAAAACAATATATATAAAAAACAAATGATAATTTGTAAACATACATGTAGTACTTTCAGAAAAGGCAAAATGTGTTTACAGTGTATTCTGATAACATTCCTATAAGTACATAAAATGTGTGTTGCTGTGATTCTGTGAATTAACCCTTTGAGAAAATATATTAAAATAGAAGTGAAATGAGGAAATGCTTAAATTTCCCACACCCAACTTTTTGTTTTTTAAGTTTTGGAAATGTAGCATATAAACAACCTTGGGCCTGAAAGGCAAACTTGCAAAATTCTGAGAACACTCTAAAAATCATTGCGGTAAAATAACTAATTTAAAAGTTGCTAACAAAAACAGGAATTAAATAAAATACTGATAGATATTTCCCAATGAAGAAAGACTTTAAAGGTCTTATACCGACAAGACAGGGCAATCACAGGCTGGGCAAAAGGGGTCGGGCGATCAGGCAAGCAGAATCAGAGGAAGTCGAGGAGCAGAGCTGGAGGTCGAGGATTCAGAGAATTCAAAGGATTAACTAGGCACAAGGATACACTGCTTTGAGTTGTAGTGAAAAACTGACAAAACTTTGCATTGAATGAGAGTCAGGGAGGGGTTTATAAAGACCTGTAGGAGAAGCCGATGATGGAGAGCAGGTGTGCAGTGAGTAATCTTAGTGCTAGTTTTGAAGATTGAATGAATGACTGAAGCTGGGAGAGTTGACTTTTATGGACAGAGCGATGACGACCTCTGGTGGGGATATGTGGAAGTGCATTATACAGTGATTGTCACACAATGCAGCAGGGGTGGACACTTCTATGTGTAGTAGTCCAGTGGGCTACCAAAGGTAAACTATGGTAGCCCACCACAGATTGTGGTAGCCCACATTTTTCATTTCCATGTAACGGTACAATAAATACATTGTAGACCGATCTAATTTCCAGAACAGAAAAACACAAACACTTAACTATAAATGTTTTTTTGTTTTAACATTCCACATTTAAATTGTCATATAAACTTGACGACAACATACCGCTGACAGAAAAAATAAAAAATAAAAATCAAGTGAAAGTAATATGTTATGCCTAGATAGAAAGGCCTGTGTATTGCTTGGTCTGTCCTACATACATTTTGTAAAACTAAAATACAAGTTGTTTTCAAAACAAATTATATTATTAAATTATATACGTTTAAGTGTAAAATAAGTGCTTTAAATCTTTATTTTCAATTAGACAGAGATCCATGCAGGGTTCACCATTAAATGGCATAGGCTTGGCATAGGCATAGTCAGTGTCTATGGAATGCCATTTAATCAATATTAAATAAATAATAATAATACATTAAACGTGTATAGACAACATGTTCAGACAAGCATTACGTTACCGTAAGAAAACTTTCCATGTGCAACAATGAAATAAATATTTGCTATTTATTATTGTTATTGTTATTATTGTGATCATCATCAAGATATGTGCTAGTAGATATGTATTTTAAATGGCACAACTTGACTCCCTTAACTTATTACTCTTACAGATTTGTAACTGCAAACGACACTTTGCTGTATTATTTTTAATTTACTTAGCAGACCTTAACCGGGGCAAGTTACAGTTGAAACAAAATACACATTTCTGGATTAATCCTACAGTAAAAGAAGCTACAATATAGCAGGTTAATTTAACTGAAGTGTGCTTGTTTCAGTCATGGCATTTATGGACACATTTATTAAACCAGTCCCTAATGTTTTATAGGGAAACCCAGATCTGCTGTATTTATTTATTCATTCATTTAATTTGTAAATGGGCACACGTTAACTTAATCGTGTTCGCCTTCATACTGACTGTCTCTGCGGGGCTGTTATACAACAGACCTGCACACCATTCACAAAATGACAGCCTGAAACACCACCCAGCTGTTCATAAAATATTAATAAAATCGATTATTATCCTTCAGTTTATTTTTAACTAGTCGCGGCACTGCACTGGTCCTGTGAAATCCAAGTTTTTAATACTTAGATATTAACTGTAAGCAGTAATTGTTTCTGTACGTGGATTTCACTCCATGCTGCTAATAAAAATTATTTATTTGTGATCCCACATGGCATTTGAGATTATATCTTCCGACATAATGTAGCTGATCTCTTCCTTGTCTGTCTGCAAGTCCTGCACACATCTCGCTTCTGAAAGAGAAGGATTTCCTCAGTGGGAGACGGACGCTTACAGCACGTCTGGCAGCAGATAGTTAACCGGCCACAAAACCTGGATGCGTCCAGACGTGACAGGAGGAAAAAACGTTTAGCATGCCTTTTCAGACACCACAATCGGTCGCAAATAATCTGCCATTTTAAAGTAGTCGGCTGATACCGATTATAAAAATTTGTGCCTATAATCTGCCGATACCAATTGCTGGATCAGTGCATCCCTAGTATATGCCATGATAACGAGATTATCAGTGGTATTCACTTCACCTGTCAGTGGTCATAATGTTAAGGCTGATCGGTGTATATATACACATAGGCACAGTCACCTACATAATTACTGGCACCATTGATAAAGATGAGAATAAATGCTGTATTAAATAAAGACATGTAATATGTAGAGAGCGATTGTCTATAACTTTCATTAAAAATATGCTTTGTTTATAATTAAATTCCGATGCCATGTAGTTGCACCCCACTCAGTTGCATAGTGGTGACTGTCAGACCAGCTCACCTATTCACTGATTGGGTTAGGAAGAACAGTCACTCAAATGTACTGGACCAATGGAGAGCCATGACCTATGCCTAGCCCGCCTGTTGACTGAGGAGGCGCAGTCTGCTGCTCGAGTGCTCAGTGCAGATGACGCCCTGGACTTCAAGAAGCTGAAAGACAGTGTCCTGGACCTTGTTGGCTTGACGACGGACGGGTAGCGCCGGAAGTTCAGAAGTCTTTGGTTCCAACCCGGCTCCCGCCCCCGGGCCTTCGTGCAACAGTTGTGGGATGCTTGTCACTGCTGGCTAAAGCTGGACGAGTGCTCCACAACCAAAGTTGCGAACCTGGTGGTCTTGGAACAGTTCCTCAGCTGTCTGCCACGTTACACCTCAGAATGGGTAAAATCCCACCGGCAAAAGACCTGGAGGAGGCCATCAGGCTCGCTGAGAACCACCTTGCTGCTCAGGATGATTACACCTACCGACGCCCTGGGGCGGACGGCCCCCAACCCATTCCCAAGACCCTCTCTGGTCCGATTCGCCGGATACCAATGTGACTCTGTAAACTCCAACTCCTAAACCTGCCTCTCCCCAACCCGCTTCGCCTTTCCCCCCTGTCCATCCCAAACACAAACCCTCCTTAGCACCCTCCTTTTCGCTCTCTCACGGTAGTGTGCGGTCCCCTGGAACAGCTACGGTGACGTGTTGGCGTTGTGGACAGCCTGGACATCGCCAGGCTGGATGTCCACTGATGGTAGTGGACTACTCTGCCGTTTGTGCTGCTCACCCACCTGCTCACCCTGGTTCAGCAAAAGACTTCACGGTACCGGTAAGAATCAGGGGGCATGAAGTCAAGGCCATCCTGGACTCTGGCTGTAGTAAAACGCTAGTCCAGGATGGCCTGGCTCCACGGAGCAAAGGCAGGTGAGGCACTAAAATTGTTATTAGGTGTATTCATGGGGACATACACTGGTATCCCATGACCCAGGTAACCATGGTTATTGGTGGGGAAACATATAAGATGAACGTGGGGCTTGCCCCTCGGTTGCCATTCCCGGTAGTCCTAGGGCGGGATTGGTCTGAATTTCTGTCTAATATTAAAGATTCTAGACTCTCATTGTTTGATTTGGCTGGGGCACACTTGGGACATGGCTCTGGGGACTGATCACCCTTGATGGCTGCAGGCAATGAGTGGGGCGGGGACAGCCTTCCCTCCGACTCCAGTCGTGTAGCAGCCGACAGTATTCTGTTGGACCCAGGGGAAGGAATGAGTTCTGGGACTCACCAGCTTTCTCCTGCTTCCAATGGGAAAACCAACACCTCCAGTATAGCCCAGGATGCCGCCTTCTCCCGGGTTTCTGATTTCACTCTTGACCAGTCAAGAGATGATGCCCTGGGACGTTTATATGACCAGGTCGCAGTTGTTGATGGTCACATTGTAAATGCACAGAGGGCTGGCTCATATCCCCAGTTTCATATTGAAAAAGACTTGCTGTATAGGGTCACCAAAAGTTGAGTCACGAAACAATTATTGGTACCACGTTTACATAGGCGCTTTGTGTTTCTCTCCGAACACAAGGTACCTATGGCGGGTCACCTGGGTCATGACAAGACCTTAAACCATATAACGGATCGATTCTTTTAGCTGGGCATTAAAAAGGCTGTAGAAAGGTGGTGTGCTGCCTGTCCGGAGTGCCAAAAGACAAATGCAAGTGTGATACCACGAGCCCTGCTTGTACCACTACCTGTCATGGAAACACCATGAGCATGTTGGTATGGACTTGATCGGTCCGTTAGAGAAAAGCTCCATAGGGTATCAATTTGTGCTAGTCATAGTGGATTACGTCACTCAATATCCTGAAGCGATTCCTCTACAGACGATGTCAGCGGCTAGGTTCACCGAGGAGCTGTTTAAGGTCTTCCCTAGGGTGGGAATTCCAAAAGAAATTTTGACAGAACAGGGCACTCCCTTCATGTCACGCGTGATGCGTGCTCTTTGTAGGCTGTTGGGGATTAAGTCCATCAGAACATCAATTTATCATACCCAAACAGATGGCCTCGTGGAGCGCTTCAATGAAACCCTCAAAAACATGATCTGTAAATTCGTAAGCACAGATGCTTGTGACTGGGATAAGTTACTACCACCCCTGCTGTTCGCTGTATGTGAGGTTCCCCAGGCTTCTACTGGCTTTTCTCCCTTTGAGCTACAGTGAGGGAAAAAAGTATTTGATCCCCTGCTGATTTTGTAAGTTTGCCCACTGACAAAGAAATGATCAGTCTATAATTTTTATGGTAGGTGTATTTTAACAGTGAGAGATAGAATAACAACAAAAAAATCCAGAAAAACGCATTTCAAAAAAGTTATAAATTGATTTGCATGTTAATGAGGGAAATAAGTATTTGACCCCTTCGACTTAGTACTTGGTGGCAAAACCCTTGTTGGCAATCACAGAGGTCAGATGTTTCTTGTAGTTGGCCACCAGGTTTGCACACATCTCAGGAGGGATTTTGTCCCACTCCTCTTTGCAGATCCTCTCCAAGTCATTAAGGTTTCGAGGCTGATGTTTGGCAACTTGTACCTTCAGCTCCCTCCACAGATTTTCTATGGGATTAAGGTCTGGAGACTGGCTAGGCCACTCCAGGACCTTAATGTGCTTCTTCTTGAGCCACCCCTTTGTTGCCTTGGCTGAGTGTTTTGGGTTATTGTCATGCTGGAATACCATCCACGACCCATTTTCAATGCCCTGGCTGAGGGAAGGAGGTTCTCACCCAAGATTTGACGGTGCATGGCCCCGTCCATCGTCCCTTTGATGTGGTGCAGTTGTCCTGTCCCCTTAGCAGAAAAACACCCCCAAAGCATAATGTTTCCACCTCCATGTTTGACGGTGGGGATGGTGTTCTTGGGGTCATAGACAGCATTCCTCCTCCTCCAAACACGGCCAGTTGAGTTGATGCCAAAGAGATCGAATTCGGTCTCATCTGACCACAACTCTTTCACCCAGTTCTCCTCTGAATCATTCAGATGTTCATTGGCAAACTTCAGATGGGCCTGTACATGTGCTTTCTTGAGCAGGGGGACCTTGCGGGCGCTGCAGGATTTCAGTCCTTCACGGCGTAGTGTGTTACCAATTGTTTTCTTGGTGACTATGGTCCCAGTGTACTCCAGCCCCATCAGTGATATGCTTCTGCATACTTGGACGATGTGGTGATTTTCAGTAAAGACTGGAACAGCCAGACTGTTACTTTTAATTGTAACCCCCCCTTTGTTCAGGGACACAATATTCCATTTCTGTTAGTCACATGTTTGTGAAACTTGTTCAGTTTATGTCTTAGTTGTTTAATCTTTTTATGTTCATACAAATATTTACACGTTAAGTTTGCTGAAAATAAAAGCACTATATAAAATAAATAAAAGTGAGAGGACGTTTATTTTTTTGCTGAATTTATTACTGCCCTATGTAGGTAAGACAGCAGTACATATGAGTAGTAATATAGGGCACTCATTAAGGGGGGTTACGGGGGATTTGACCTTTTGACCTTGAACTTGAGTTGAACTCGAGGGCCCCTTACTAGGGGGTGTGTCCCGTGTCACTAGATAATTAGCATGTTTGTGGGCGGAGTTGACATGACACTGAAATTATAATATTTGTGGGTGGAGCTGATAGGGCCCCGAAGGAATGTACAGGGGGTGGGGTTCTTCAACTGTTTTTCAAACCCTCCAAAAGATTTGAATTTAAACCAGACTGATTCTGTAGTAAAATAGCTCATTTTACCTATGCTAGTGAAGCTCCAAAATAGTTATATTTATGCCCTCCAGATTCTTTAGTAACATAGATATTTTTACCTAAGCAAGAGCCGCGAGGCTGTCTCTTCAACAGGGCCAAAGGGGTTTCCTCTTTCAAATGGACAAGGGTTATGTCGGTCTGGAACTTTTTGAGCTAGAGGGGGTGGTTGCAAATTGAGAACAGGCTCTGTTTACATTTGAGGTGATGTGACTGGGCCCCTTTATAGCGGAATGTGTTGAGAGATAGCGGTCTGTAGAAGCGGTGGGGGCTGTGGGTAGTTTAAGAGGCACAAGTAATTCACCCCAAACTGCTTGTATTAGGAGCATCTTGTTAAAATAATGTTAAAATAATAAGAAATAACAAAATATATAAAGAATGAAAAATAAATCAGTGTCCTTAGGGAGGAAAAAAAGAGAGAAAAAAATAAATAAGAGAAACTATTAAACGGAGCAACTTAGTAATAATGAGAAATGTCTAGAGATCTCGATTATTTTAGAATAGGTCTTCTCACCAAGAGATGGTGAGATCAAGTGTGTGTGTGTGTGTGTGTCTGTCTGAGTGCAGGCTGGAGATTACGGCCCCAGGTTTCTTTTTTTTTCTTTTACAGATCCTAATAAGTTTCAGCCCTTCCTCCAGTTTGCACAGATTTGTACTAGACTGCAACTTTTACTTACAGAGATAAAGAATGAAAAGTCAGTCTAAATGGACTGCACTTTAGAAAATCCTGAATATGCACAAAATTAAAAGAAATGCAATACAGAAAATGTAAATTGAAACTTTCAGTAATCAACATAATTTCAGTAAATACTACACCTACCCAAGACCAATATTTTCTTGCATTTCAGAATATATCAAACGTATTATTTAAAGAACAGATACATTGTAAAGATCAAATAAATACAATTATTAAGTTTTAAAGGTGCGTGCGTGTGTGTGTGTGTGTGTATTCACAACACCGTGCGATGTAAATGAAATGAAAGATGTTAAGAAATCCTTAAATATAGATGAATTATAGAATATATGTTACATAAGAAGCATAGACTATATATGTGGAAGCTGGGAAATTTCAATACAACTCAATAAAATCAGCATTTGTAATATTAGTAACAAAACATCAAATTATTTTAAATAAATATGTAATATAATCCATTAATACACTCAATACGATCTAAGCACAAACCTATGTGTGTATGTATATTTATATAATTTAACATTACAATAGCTTGGGGGTGCAGTCTGAAGACCTTAATGGTCTTGGTTGTATTGACAATAAGAAGTAAACAGCCTTCAGCACAACTAACTAGTAACATTCTTACAGACATTAAGAATGAAAACACAATTTTAATAATTTTCCCCCTGACAGTAAGTAAATGAAACTAAACCACACTTATTTAACTTAAGAAATACAGTATATAACTGACATTTAGCTGAGCACAGCTCTCTTTGTTAGTTAGATAACTCTCCACGGTCAAACAGAAGCCTTATAGTAGTAACTTTCTTACAGAAATAAAGAATGCACCCCATGATGTTAAGAAAAAAATAAAATTAAAAAATACTAAAGTAACTTCAGACATGTTACATATGTATAAATAATTAAGTATATGTCTATTAAACCAGTAGATTTATACTTTTTAGTTAAATAATCTCCAGTCTCAGCACCTCAGGGGAGTGAGACCTAGCTAGCAGCAAACACATAAACAGAATACAGACAGAGGCCAGAAGGAGCAGCAACCATAGAGGCCACAGTGAAAGATAAGCGCAGAGGGAGACACAGCCAAACTAGAGTTACACCGGATCATGTGTAAATCAAGCAGGTCTTTAGTGAGATAGGGTTAACCTAAAACAATCAGGCACAGAAAAAGAGAGATGGGGCTAGAAATAGAGAAAACATAACATAACCATAATAACAGGGGGAGTTATAATAATAATAATAATAATAGTAATAATTAAGCATTTCCCAAATTTCAACAACCCTAGCGAAATACTCAAATCTATCACATCGATATAATGTCATGTATTTCAGTGCACTGTACATGTTTCAACACAATTGTACCTTACTGAGATACAGACAATGAGTCTCATAAAGCAGTTTGCAAAACTAAACATTTGAAGTGAAATACATCTGGTGTCTCACATATCTGTACAGTATCACCCCTGTTTCTGTTTACTGTGCATGCTTAACAAAGACATTTTTAACACTTTATTGGAAGGTTCGAAAAGGATCTTTTGAAGAAATGGAAAATCAGAAGTGTTTCTCACACTTGTATTACAAGAGTCACTTATTTGCAAAAATGGTGTAAAACCAAAAAAAGGAAGACTTAAAGTCAGACACCCAGATAAGAACTTGATAGAATTTATACAGAATATAATTTAGAGATGTTACTGAATGACGTTACTCAGACAGGGTAGAAGTGCCTGACCGCTGGATTTGTACAGGATTTCTGGTGATAAAAGTTCAGTCATTAGGGGGGGTAATTTTGTGTTGTTGATAGAACCGTGCCGCTCCCTGCAAACACCCACCGCGGTGCTGAGAGCAGGACGTGCTATTTCTAAAGCCCCTCCACTGCAGTGTGATCGTGTCAGGGCCTCATGACTCTTGTCTTTTGAAATGACTGTGTAAACTGTTTTGGTGAAGTACATTCTTAATAAAACGTTCAAATATTCAGCTGTGTCGGTTTGGTCTTTATATCTCCCCCTGTTATTATGGTTATGTTATGTTTTCTCTATTTCTAGCCCCATCTCTCTTTTTCTGTGCCTGATTGTTTTAGGTTAACCCTATCTCACTAAAGACCTGCTTGATTTACACATGATCCGGTGTAACTCTAGTTTGGCTGTGTCTCCCTCTGCGCTTATCTTTCACTGTGGCCTCTATGGTTGCTGCTCCTTCTGGCCTCTGTCTGTATTCTGTTTATGTGTTTGCTGCTAGCTAGGTCTCACTCCCCTGAGGTGCTGAGACTGGAGATTATTTAACTAAAAAGTATAAATCTACTGGTTTAATAGACATATACTTAATTATTTATACATATGTAACATGTCTGAAGTTACTTTAGTATTTTTTAATTTTATTTTTTTCTTAACATCATGGGGTGCATTCTTTATTTCTGTAAGAAAGTTACTACTATAAGGCTTCTGTTTGACCGTGGAGAGTTATCTAACTAACAAAGAGAGCTGTGCTCAGCTAAATGTCAGTTATATACTGTATTTCTTAAGTTAAATAAGTGTGGTTTAGTTTCATTTACTTACTGTCAGGGGGAAAATTATTAAAATTGTGTTTTCATTCTTAATGTCTGTAAGAATGTTACTAGTTAGTTGTGCTGAAGGCTGTTTACTTCTTATTGTCAATACAACCAAGACCATTAAGGTCTTCAGACTGCACCCCCAAGCTATTGTAATGTTAAATTATATAAATATACATACACACATAGGTTTGTGCTTAGATCGTATTGAGTGTATTAATGGATTATATTACATATTTATTTAAAATAATTTGATGTTTTGTTACTAATATTACAAATGCTGATTTTATTGAGTTGTATTGAAATTTCCCAGCTTCCACATATATAGTCTATGCTTCTTATGTAACATATATTCTATAATTCATCTATATTTAAGGATTTCTTAACATCTTTCATTTCATTTACATCGCACGGTGTTGTGAATACACACACACACACACACACACACACACACACACACACACACACACACACGCACGCACCTTTAAAACTTAATAATTGTATTTATTCGATCTTTACAATGTATCTGTTCTTTAAATAATACGTTTGATATATTCTGAAATGCAAGAAAATATTGGTCTTGGGTAGGTGTAGTATTTACTGAAATTATGTTGATTACTGAAAGTTTCAATTTACATTTTCTGTATTGCATTTCTTTTAATTTTGTGCATATTCAGGATTTTCTAAAGTTCAGTCCATTTAGACTGACTTTTCATTCTTTATCTCTGTAAGTAAAAGTTGTAGTCTAGTATAAATCTGTGCAAACTGGAGGAAGGGCTGAAACTTATTAGGATCTGTAAAAGAAAAAAAAAGAAACCTGGGTCCGTAATCTCCAGCCTGCACTCAGACACACACACACACACACACACACACACACGTCTACCTTACTAAATGGGGACTATCATTTTTCACAGCTAAGTGGGGACCTCACTTTCCAAACACTTTCATAAGATGAAACATACATGGAAAATTATGTTTTGAGTTCAGTATTGATAATATTTGTTAAAATATTTAAAACATATATTAAAAAAAAAAAAGCCAAGTGGGGACCTACGACATCTACCCTACAAAGTGGGGACCTGCATAGAGAGCCTGTGTCCTGGGCTCTTCACAGCTAATCTGCTCTCTGCACTGAGCATATAGCTGTTTGCTCCATTAACTGTACCCTTATAATACATTTAAACATTATAAAAACATTGTGAAAGAGAAATAATCCTCAGTATGTAAAAGCATATAATACATATAAACAAATTAAAATCTTAAATCGTCAGGAAGATAATTTAATGTTTAATTGTTAAACATGTATTTTATTACCTCTATATATATATATATATATATATATATAATAGTGTGTGTATATATATAATGCTATAAGTTCCACCCCAACTCTGTTCATCCAGTAGCGTTCAAAACATTATAGTTACTGAAATAGTTCAGATAGTCACTTTAATAAATATAAATACATATAGTAAATATAAATTGATATGTATTTGATTTTATTCAGCTCAGTACAAGATTACTTGTTAAACTGCTTTTAAAAACATGATATGTTTAAAATGTAATTAGTGTGTGTGTGTGTGTGTGTGTGTGTCGTCCTGGAATATATAAGTGGGGACTCGTGCCGCTCTCTGATATCTTAGTGGGGACTTCATCCGACTAACTGGAGAACTGCCACACAAACAGGGTTCAGATCTCATTCTACTATTGCGTGTTAATATTGCTCATATTTAAAGTGTTCCTTTATTCCCTGGGCTCATTTCTAAAAGGTTTACACACAGAGGTGTGTGATGTCATTATGTACTATCCAAGTGGGGACTTGTGTCGCTCTGTGCTATCGCAGTGGGGACTCCACTGTAAGGGCTGCTATTAGAAGATGTTATGAGGCCTGTGAGGATGTGGACGATACAATAAGATGATCTTTAACATGTTTTTATTTGTTTGTTTTATATATTTATACATGATTTATTTTCTAACAATATAGTCTAACACACCCTGGTGTGTAAGTGTCAATCTGGCCTATTTAAGTGGGCACTCCATTTTATAAACACAATCGCGGATGGGAATACTTCCATAATATATTTAAAAATACATTTCTATGAATTCTGCTTCTGATGTGTTAAATGTTGTCTTGCATTGTACTTACACACACACACTGGTGTGTGAGCGTCACTCTGTATCATATAAGTGGGGACCCGTGTCATTGGTTACTATCCAACTGGGGACTTTGTGTTGTAAAATTTAGTTTCTCCACAGGGAATTTAGGACCCGGTAAGTTGTAGCACCAATGATTACATATCATACACAAACAAACTGAAAAATATAATTATATATTTAATTTAGTAGTTGGCAGTAAAACTACCGACTTATAACTCCACTTACTCTCACACAAGTGTGTGAGTGTCGGTCTGTGCTATCCAAGAGGGCACTCGTGTCATTGGTTACTATCCAACTAGGGACACAGGAGTGTGAGCGTCGCTCTGTACAATATAAGTGGGGACCCGTGTTGTTCTGCACCCCCCAAGTGGGGACTGTATGATAAATATTAATAGAAGAGATCTAACCAGTAGATCAATCAGAAAAATACTAACATTTTGTTGATTTAAACCAGGGGTCTCCAACAGGTTGATTGCCAGCAACCAGTAGCTCACAATTTCAATATACTGCAGTGTTTACTTTTGAGAAGAATGTGAAACATCTCAAATGAATACATAGCAAAACACAAGTCACTACACATTTGAAACATGACTCTAATTCTTAATGGGGGTCTTCTTAAAGGGGAACTGAACCCCACATTATTGTATTTAAATTCTGTTAGCTGTATATATTGTTGTAAATATGGCAATGTTGAAAAATAGTCTGAAGTGAATATATATTTAGGAAAACCATGATTTATGAACGCATAGGTGGCAGCCATTGTCTCTCTAGAGGACAGTCAGTGACGTCAGTGCAGCCGCACAGCATGGTGAGGCTGTGTGTCTGTCTGACACTGACAGTGCTGGGGCAGCGCAGTCACCGTCTGTGCACAAACATGCCACACTGTGTGGCTTTTGGCTCTACACAACACAGTGGACACCGTCAACAAGCCAAAGATCATTATCAAGATGACGAGGAGGAAGTAAAATTATTTCCCTTCCCAAAAGATCGCCAATTTGCCCGTCAATGGGCTGTAAATATGGGTCTTGACCGATCAACACATTTCTTGATCTTGTTCGGTCTGATAAAAAGTCCAACAAATTCAGGTTGTGTAGCAGGCACTTCACCTCAGATATTTATCAATTGATTCAAGAGACTATTTGCGCTGTGCGGTATGTAAAATACGTTATTATTTATTCCTCTCCCGAGGTATGAGGGGCCATTCAATTCAAAATTAACAGAAAAAATAAATCATATACCAAAGTGGATATAGCATATAGTAGAAAAAATAATTAATATACCAAGGTGGATATATCACAGGGGCGTCGCTAGACCTCAGCCCACCCCGGGGCTGACAGTGATTTCTCTGGTAGAACCGGGGGGGGTGGTGTGCTGATGGTGATCTCTCCCGTAGGAGTGGGGAGGGGGGGGCGGCTGACTGTGTTTCCTCCGGTACTATATAGTTAATATAATTAAAAATCGAAAAATAACATTACATACTGTATATGCACAAATGGTGTGGAGAAACTTAATTGACAGTTTGATCAAAACACGTATGTAAGGGTGGTACTGAGCCGTCATGAGTCTAGATTGGTTTCACTTCTCTTTATTAGCCGATATGTTATGTCAAAGTGATGCTGCCTCCGTTTGTTATAAGAACAGAAGAAAGTTTACAAACGAGAGGAGGCCATTCGACCTATCGTGCTCGTTTGGTGTCCATTAATATCTAGAAAAGCTCCTCTGGTTTGATGTGGTCGATGCCTTTCATGATTTTGTAGACTTGGATCAAGTCCCCACGTAATCTCCTCTGTTCCAGGGTGAAAAGGTTCAGTTCCTCAGTCTCTCAGTAGGACATTCCCTTCAGACCTGGAATAAGTCTGGTTGCTCTCCTTTGAACTGCCTCTAGAGCAGCGATATCCTTCTTGAAGTGTGGTGCCCAGAACTGCGAACAGTATTCCAGATGAGGTCTAACTAGCACATTGTACAGTCTTAACATTACTTCCCTTGTTTTAAATTCTACACTTTTGACAATATACCCTAACATTGTGTTTGCCTTTTTTATTGCTTCCCCACATTGCTTGGATGGAGAAAGTGAGGAGTCCTAGATCTTTCTCATGCATTACTTCATCTAGATCTGTACCTCTCATAGTGTAATTATAGTGGACATTTATGTTACCTGCATGTATTACTTTGCACTTGTCCATATTGAATTTCATCTGCCAGGTGTCGGCCCACAACTGAATATTATCTAAGTCCCTCTGAATAGCCTGTGCTGCCAAGATTGTATCTGCTGAGCCACCTATTTTAGTATCGTCTGCAAATTTGACAAGTTTGCTAACTATCCCAGAGTCCAGTTCATTAATATAGATTAGAAAAAGCAAAGGCCCTAGTACTGATCCCTGTGGAACTCCACTAACAACCTCACTCCAGTTAGAAGCAACTCCTCTAATCGACACCCTCTGTTTCCTATACATCAACCAGTTCATAATCCATCTACTTACATTACCCTGAATGCCTACAGCTTCCAATTTGAGGATCAGTCTTTGGTGTGGAACCTTATCAAAAGCTTTTTGGAAATCTAAGTATATCATATCATATGCTTTCACACATATATTTACCACATGCATAATAATTAACATAGACCTAAGTTTGTTACAGTTGTGTTTGATGAGTTAATTGATGCTGGCAAGCATTCTTCAGGCAGCACATGTTTAGCAAAGACATTGTTTTAATTAATCAACCAAATACCTGTCCCCCAAAACACACACTTTTTACTGTTTTAGCTAATTGAATCTCCCACAGAATCTAGCTGACTGAATAACCTAGTGTCTATATATTATTATTATTATTATTTCTTAGCAGATGCGGTTGTGCAACATCGATTCCACCCACCCCTCCTCCAAGAGTAGCCCCGGGTTTAAAAGCAGAGCGTGAATGGGTCCGGTGGGAGAGAGAGGTCCAAGAGTGCAGAGACAGTGGGGAAAGCAGACGGCAGCTTGCTGGACAAGAAAGTGGCGGAGTAGTAGCAAATGAGAGGACTGCGGGGAAAAGGGGCAAGACCTGCCTCTCCATCTGATGGCCTGGCAAGCAGGAGATGGGTGAATGCGGGTATGGCTTCCTTGACTAGTAAAGTCCACCTGTGTGCAATCTAAGTGTCACATGATCTGTGGGGTAGGAAAGTTAGAAATTCCTCTCACATATGTTTTCTCTATTGTATACTTAAGATAAGGTCAAGCTAGAAGGTCAAGCCAGAAGGTAGTTTGACCTCTGTTTATTATTTACAGTGAGCATCTTGGAGAAGATGTCAAACAGTATGATTTAATTGCCTGCTCCCTAATCCATGTGTTGACCTATGACCTCTGTCCTATAATGATATATATTGTGCTTAGCTAGCTTTTTTAAGAACATAGTAATGATATTTGAATTATAACCAGATATTTAACTTCTGTGTGTATGAAAAGCTCTGACTTTCAGCATGGAGTCAGAGCAGCTTTGAAATCTACTTGATTCACTGTTCCTCTCCAGGCTGCGTGCAATAGAGGCATTGCAAGGAATGTTCGAACCTGATTGATTGACTGAGTTTCTTCCACATCTGTCACATGATCTCAATATATATGTCACCACCTATGGGGTGTGTAGGGGCAACATGCTCACGCCCACACCACCTCGTTTAACAGAGGACCTCGTTCACCCCCCTCAGTTCTCTCCCCGGGCAGGCTCGACCGGACCCCACAACACCACCACATGGAAGGCAAGTTCACAAAAAGTAACAATGTATTATTTTTAGCTAGAACAGGGCATGAAGACTATACAAGCACAGAACCTTAGGAATTTGGCATACATTTAATTCTAAAACCCTAGATTAAAATGCCTTTAATAAAATGGGCACATAAAACACTAAAAACCCTACCCAGAATAACACAAAAAGAAAATAAGAAAAAGACTGAATAGAATAAAACCCAAGTTCCTAATATACAATACAGAAAGCAACGACAAGGTTTAAAAGTCTCTTCTGTTCACAATAGGCGACACCATACGGTAGAATCTCCCTTCCCCTCAGAGGTAACAAGTCTCTTTGCGGTTGGGTTGGAACCCAGTCGGCCAACTGGGACCCCAACAACTGCAGGTAGGAACAAATTATCAAATCTCAAATTGCACGAATTCAAATGTGATTAAATGAATGTCTTCTTCTATCCCACAGTCACCCATCTGCCTCACAAGGACCAAAAAAAGTAAATCACAACAGGTAAGTCTCTACCCCCTAGACATGGAACCCTCTCCACAAAGTACACTGGCAGAGGAGATCTCAAAGTCTTAATAAAGAAAGTTCAACCTCCACGGCATGTGGCTTCTCCTTTCCAATTATTATTATTATGCATCTTGGACTCGGGTTTCCCTCCAATAGTGAGAGAAACCTTTGTCCAGCAGGGGGCATCGAACTGTATTTGACAGTCTTTCTTTTCCTTGCAGGGAGCTGATCCATCAGGCCAGACCAGACGAGACGAGGAGGTGCCGGTTGACAGAGCTGCAGAGTCCTGGGTCCTTGGAGCGGTCCGGAGGCCGAGGCGAGTGGAGATTGGGACGGACCGGGAGCGACATGGGACCTAGCCATAGGAGTTGGCGGACTCCTCACGGAGTGGGTCCCATCAAGAAGCCCGGCCGACCATCTACCCGGAGCCCGGCCTGACCAGGACTGCTCCCTGCTGATGTCACCAGCCAGGATCCAGGAGAGGCCTCGGATCCCAGGGACCGACTAGGCCGATCGGCAACGTCCCTGAGGGAGGCCTCCTGAAGCCAGGGCCCGGACTTCTCCCCGCAAGGCCCGCTCCCTGCAAGAGCCCCAGAGGTGGAAGCTGCTCCCCAGCCAGGTGGACTTGCCCCGACCTCCGGATTGAGAGCCTCTGGACCCTTCTCCCAGGTAGGAAAGCGCAGCATGGCCCAGCGAACCGCCGGTGTGAGGCGCCATAATGCGGTGCGCTTCAGCCATGAGGCTGGAGCCGAGACCGCGGCCCTCACCCGGCTGGAGTTCAGCAGGTCTGTGCTGCAGAGGGGCCTGGGCTTTGCCCCTTCTGAGCTGAACTGCGTGGTTAAACTGCCTGGACCTAGGGACGTGTTTGAGGTGAGTTTTAAGAACCCTCAAGTGCTGGAGAGTTTCTGGAATCTATACAGAGAAAAAAAAGATTGTATGCCCCCGAGTGACTTTGTGGTCGATGCCCTGACTGATAGAGAGATTAAAATAGTAACTATCCAGTTTTATAATGAAGCAGTGGCAGAGCATGATGTAGAGGTCTGGCTGAGGAGACACTGAGATCCTGTCTGAAAGCAGGAGAGTTAATGATGAGGACGGGGTCTGGACCGGTGCTTGGCGGTGGCAGGTGCGCCTGCAGGTGGAAGTGGCTTGTCTTCTACCATGGCATGCCCAAATTGTGCAGGAACTGCGGGGCCCTGGGTCACTTAGCCGCAGCCTGCACTGTTGTTAAGTGCAAGGTCTGCGGCGGAGAACATCTGACCAGGGCCTGCAAGCAGGAGAGGGCCTGCAACCTGTGCGGTGGGGGAGGGCATCTCTTCAGGAATTGTCCCTCCTCCTATGCAAATAGGGCGCGGGCCCTCGGGGGTGGTGGAGAGAGAGAGAATCAAGTGGAGGCTCCTCCAAAGGTGATACCCCAAGATGGGGGTAGAGAGGAAACAGTCCTCAGGAGTCTCATAGGCTCCCTCTCTGACTCTGGGTCAGAAGTGGAGGCAGAGGGGGAGTGGACAGTGGTAGCGGGGAAGAGGAGGAGAGTAGAAAAGAGGAGCATGGGTAGGGGGGGTATGATGAATAAAAGGATCCACTCTGCAGATTCTCCCCCCCCTGCCAGCTCCCCCCCCGCTACAAAGACCTCTCCCTCTAATTTCTACACGCCCCACTCTGACTCCGGAGAGGAGAGTTGTGGGCCTTCTCCACTGCCCCGAGTGGGCAGCCTGGTGGAGGAAAGGCCCCCTAGAAATAACATTCCTCCTGCCCCACAAATGAGACTCTCCCAGGGGAGGGGTCAGGTATGCCCTCCCGGCAGTAGTGGGAGAGCCGCAGGTCCTCAAGAGAGGAGAGTCGGCGCCAGTGTCTTTTGCCATAAAGACCTAAGGGACGTAATGGCAAGGTCACTGGCGCTGGGGGAGGAGGCCTGCGGCAGCAGACAGCCGGGAAGGGAGAGACCACCCCCTCCCCCACCATTAGTAAAAAGAACAACTAGCGGGGTCTACCCAGTTCTCTCCCCAGTTGTACACAAAGCCTCTGCCCTGCCATCTGCTCGTCAGGCCTCGGCCACAAAGGAACCAGGGAGAACCTCCAGCACCATGGGCCCTGAGCCCAGTGGAGTTTCGCCAGCCTTACCGGGTGGCGGGAGCCGAGCCCCCCCCATAGTCTTCCTAGAGGATCAAGCGGTGAGGCAAATGATTGAAATGATGGGTGCTAGCGCTAAGCTAGGTGAGGGAGAAAGGTTTCTTTACATGATTATTACGGAGCGCGTAATTGCCCTCACAGCCATTATGGCATTAACTATTATATCAATAAATGTGAGGGAGCATTGCTGAGGCGAAAAAGAGGACCGATGTTCTAAACTCTCTGGCTGGTATGAAGGCGGATGTCATCTGTTTGCAGGAGTGCGGCATCCCGTTCCAAAAGGAATATAAAGATCTCCGGGACACTTGAACCCTAGGCGAATCCTTCTGGTCGGGGTCCAATGTGTCCCGAGCGGACGGGATTTCCGTACTCCTGAAAAACCCCTTCATAGAGGTAAAGGCATTTAAGGTAATAGAGGCGGGCAGACTGGCCAGCCTCGATTTTAAATACAAGGGGGCTGTATTGAGGCTGGTCAATGTCTATGCCCCCACCAGCCAGAGAGAGAGAGTCCTCTTTCTCCCTCAGCTACGCCCGCTCCTGATCGGCACCTTACCAGTTATCATTTCAGGTGATTTCAACTGTGCTCTGAGGGATGTAGACCGGAGTAAGCCCCGCAATGATAGATCCAGCAGGGACCTCGCTGCGTTCGTGGAGGACTTTGAACTCTGCGACGCAGGTCGGGACCTGGTCCCCTTGTTCACCTGGGTGAGTTCTTCTGGCTCCTCCTTCTCCAGGATAGATCTCGTCCTCCTCAGTAAGCCACTGGAGAGGACCGCCATGTCTTCGGAGGCGGTCTTCTTTTCAGACCACAGGCTCCTGACGACAGAGGTGCTCATCCCGAGCACACGGGAGTCGGGGCCTGGGGTCTGGAAGCTCAACACCTCCCTGCTCGATGACCCTCGTGTTATTAAGACCTTTAGCAGACGCCTCGAGGAGTGGAGGACCCTGAAGGACCTTTTTGAATCTGATCCATCACTTTCTGTCCCTGTTGGAGTCCTGCAATGAGGGGGACGAGGAGGAGGAGGAGGAGGATCCAGAGATCACCACCACTGAACTCTCCCAGGTGATAGTCTTAACTCTGGAAGGACACCGGGTCCCGATGGGATCCCTGCTGAGTTCGATAAGATCTTTTGGGAGGTGCTTAAAGAAGATCTGGCCCAGGTCTTGGGGTCGATGTACAGAGAGGGTAGATTGGCCCCTTCTATGAAGAAGAGTATCCTCTCCCTTCTTCACAAGAAGGGAGACCAAAAAGATCTGAGGAACTGGCGGCCGGTCAGCCTCCTGTGCACCGACTACAAGATACTGGCCAAAGCACCGACGCTCCGGCTGCAGCGGCCACTCCCTCAAGTCGTGGGTCCAGACCAGGTCTGTGGTGCCCGGGGGAGATCGGCGGCCAACAAGCCATGTTGCTCAGGGATGTCGTGGCCTACTCGAACGAGAGAGGGCTTCCCCTGGTCCTAATCAGCTTGGACCAGGAGAAAGCCTTCGACAGAGTGGGCCACGAATACCTGCAGCTCGTCATGGAGAGGATGGGTCTTGCTCTTGGCCTGAGGAAATGGGTTAAGATCATTTACAGCGGTCTAAGCAGCAGGGTCCTTGTGAACCGCCACCTGACCGAACCATTTCCGGTCAGGTCGGGGGTCCGGCAGGGTTGTCCCCTGTCGGCCCTGCTGTACGTCCTCTGTCTGGAGCCGTTCATGCAGGCGATCCGCCGTGATGTCCGGGTGACAGGTTTCCATCTCCCGGGTTCCAGCGGAGAGCAACTGAAGGCCCTGGCCTACATGGACGACGTGGCCGTGGTTTGCACGGACGCTCCGTCCGTGGCCAGGGTCGAGGAACTGCTGGACGGCTTCTGCAGGGCGACGGGGGCCTCTGTCAACAAGGCCAAGAGCGAGGTCTACCTCTCCAGGGCATGGCCTGTCGGCCGGGGCCCGCCGACCGTGTTCCCTGTGAAGCCGTTTATCAAGGTTCTAGGGTTCACGATTGACGGGATCAACACGGGCACCCGGAGCTGGGAGGAGGCCATATCTAAGGTCCTAAAGAAGATCCACGGCTGGAGCACAAGGACCTTGACGATGGCTGGTAAGGTGCTGGTCGTAAAGGCCATCCTCTTCCCGATACTCCTCTACGTAGGAATGATCTTCCCCCCAGACAAGGTCATCGCAAAACTAGTGACCCGAATTATATTTCGGTTTGTCTGGGGGAGCAAAATGGAGAGGCTGAAAAGAGTGCAGATGGTGAAGGGTACCCTGGATGGAGGCAGGGGGGTCCCGGACGTTGTGCGGCTGATAAAGGCGCAGGGGCTGGCCTATGTGGTCAAGAACATCCAGGCCTCTGCGACATGGATAACACCAGGCCGCACTGGTGGGATCCCCCGCCGTTCTACAGGGCGCTCCGAGCCTTTGCGCTCGAAGTAGGCCTCCATAAAGTCGTGCTGGCCTCCTGGGATTATAAGACCATCTGTAGCCAGATGAGATCTACCCAGGAGACCAGCCGGATAGAAGATTTCCCTCCCGAAACCTGCCGGTTTATCTGGGCTAATGCTACGCACGTTTGCCTCACGAATACACAGAAAGATGTCTCCTGGATGGCTGTGAGTCGGTGTCTCCCCACCCGAGTGTTCATGCACAGAAGGGGCATAGCTCCTTATGACACCTGCCCCTGTAAGGGTTGCCTGGGGAAGGAGACGGAGGCTCATATCTTTAGGGATTGCCCCTCCGCCTGCAGGGTCTGGCTCCTGTTTTTCCCGTTCCTCCGCAGGTTTGCCGTTCCTGTGCGGACGACCGCCCAGCGGATCCTTTATGGCCCTGCCAAAGGAATAACATCTCCCTCCCTGAGGTGCTGGTGGCGTGTCGTCTACGCAGTGAAGGGACATGGTACTCATTCGTGAGTATGTCAATCTGGAGGTCCATCAGAGGGGCAAGGAGGAAGCCTACAAGATCTGGCACATAAAAGATATGGGGGAGCTTAGGATCCCTTGATGGGACCCACCTCCGGGGACGACCATTTCCCCCTGCTGGAGCCCAAGTCCAAGATCTTTTAACTATTTTATGAATGATTATATTTTAAAATGAATTTTAATTGTTTTTAAAGATTTAGTTGTTTTTAAAAACACTAGTTTGATTGGTTTTTTGGGCTGTTTTTGTTATATTTCTTTGTCAAATGCATTGGCTGTTTGGTTTTAATTTTAAATTAATTGGACTTTTTTTTTTTTTTTTTTTTCTTGTTTTATTTATTTATTTATTTTTGTCCGATTCATTTTCAGTTATTTTTAATGTATTTGACATTTTTTGTTGGTTAGCAGGTTTGCTTTTAGCACATTTGTTTTTCTTTTATGCACATGTTCAGTTATTTTGAATTTAATCACTTTGAGATTTAAATTATTTTTTTTTAAGTGATTTTAGTAATTGATTTAAAAAAAAAATTAAATCACAAGAATTTAAATTTTTAATGTTTTTATCTGAAAAATGTAAAATACGTTCACCTAATAAACAGTATTCCAATTATTCCTTGCCAAAGAAATACAACCAGGTATTTAACGCTCCGTAGCATGTGCCGTCATCTCAGCAATCCAATGTCCGTCGTTTCCAAAGCGCCCTTTATAATCTGTGCTTGGAGAAATCTTCGCCATTCACTGCTTTCCCAGTCTTCTACTCACTCTGCCAGTTACTTCACTCCAGTACTGCGGCTTGGGTCCCCTCTCCGTCAAATGTCCTGCTCAACAGTCCATTGCTCTCTCTCAAATGACCATTTCCCCGGGCTTATATACTAAAGAGAGAAATAGGGGCACAGGTAAAGGCGACCAATGAGAAAGTATGCAGGTTAGTCCATATGGGAATGTGGTCCGGCAGCTTGCATTTGGCAACAAAAGCAATTAATCAATGAAACCAATAATAACCCAATTAACCATAAAAATAGAAACAATAAGGAAGTAAAAAGAACATACTTCATAAATAAAACAATCATGAATAATAAACACAGTGCACAATACAATGAATGAATGAAGAGTGATAAGTAAATAAATAAGTGATCAATTAACACTAATGGCCAATCATGCCCCACCCATGACACTTATACACCTGTTCTGAAAGGCTCCAGACTCTGCAACACCACCAATGAGCTCTCCAAACAGGTCAGGGACAAAGTTGTGGAGAAGTACAGATCAGGGTTGGGTTACAAAAAAATATCCAAAACTTTGAACATCCCACGGAGCACCATTAAGTCCATTATTTAAAAAAATGGAAATAATATGGCACCACAACAAACCTGCCAAGAGAAGGCCGCCCACCAAAACTCACAGACCAGGCAAGGAGGGCATTAAAGAGATAACCCTGAAGAAGCTGCAAAGCTCCACAGCGGAGACTGAAGTATCTGTCCATAGGGTCACTTTAAGCCGTACACTCCACAGAGCTGGGCTTTACAGAAGAGTGGCCAGAAATAAAAAAAGGCTTAAATTAAATAAGCAAACATGTTTGCAGTTTGCTAAAAGGCATGTGGGAGACTCCCCAAACATATCAGACTCTGGTCAGATGAGACTAAAAATTGAGCTTTTTGGCCATCAAGGAAAACACTGTCTGGCACAACCCCAACACCTCTCATCACCCAGAGAACACCATCCCCACAGTGAAGCATGGTGGTGGCAGCATCCTGCTGTGGAGATGTTTTTCATTGGTAGGGACTGGGAAACTGGTCAGAATTGAAGGAATGATGGATGGTGCTAAATACAGGGAAATTCTTGAGGGAAACCGGTTTCAGTCTTCCAGAGATTTGAGACTGGGATGGAGGTTCAACTTCCAGCAGGACAAATTACAATAATGGTTTAAGGTGAAACATTTAAATGTGTTGAAAGCGTGTCACCACCTAGTGGGTGATTAGGGGGCGACTACGCAAGATTCCGCCACCTCCTTTGATGAACGAGGGAGGAGCTCGTGTCACCCACACTTTTCTCCCCAAGCAGCCTGGACAGAATCCCAAGACAAACGCCACACGAACAGGAAGAACAATAACAGTATTTATTATTACAGATCCAGGCAGGGCACGAAGGCTGTCCTGGAGTTTTACAAAAGAGTAAATTCAAATAACCTAGCTAAAACCGCCTTTAACCCCCCAACACACAAAAGAAAAGCAAAAAAAAAAAAATACTAATACCATAAAATGACTCAATTGCAATATCCTAAAAAATTGGAATGTTACTTCTCCCTCTTGACTCCCACAGACACCAGCATCACTCAGCCTTCCGGGTAAGTGCACAGTTCTCCCAGGCGTCTTTTTCCCCCCAGGGACCCGGCCGGCGCTTCGTTGGCCAAACAAACACCGACAAAACTGGAGATAAAGGAATAAAAAGGTGAGAAGAGAGTTATAGCTCCTGAATCAACCGGTCACATTGGCAGTCCTGCAGATTGAGTACTCAATGTCAATCTTGCCATACTACTAAAATGTCTTATACTTTCTCTCTCCACAGGCAGTTCCACACAGAATAATCCCCCCCAAAAAAGATGAAAAACCAGGAGAATGATCTGGCTGATTTAATAAAAGCCGTCCTCAAATACAACTGTCTAAGTCTCTTATTTGCCGGTCGAAAGTCTCTTCGGGTTCTTTTAATAAATGACCGCGACTGCACCCTCCGGCGTGACCACAGACAAAAACCCGCAGACCTGCTGCTGAAGCCCGTGCCATCCTGCTCCGCTGCTCCGTCCTCTGCGGGTCTCGTCGCCGCCTCCGGGCTGCAGCTCCGCGTTATTTATAATCCGATAAAGGGAACGAATGATCCAGCTCCACAGGTCTCCCTCTTTCACCTCTCCAGCACTAGCTCTTCCTCCTTTACTCGAAACCCGGGCATGCAGCTACTACAGCCCTTTCGCCGGTCTGTTCTCCTCGTCTGGCCTCCCGTCCCCAATGACTCCGTCTCTCAGCCTAAATCCACTGGCTGCAGGTGCTGGTGATGTAGAGACGCGCAGATAAGTCCAGGTGAGGATGCGGCGGGTGGCGAGCGCTCAGTAGAAACAAACAATCAATAAAACCCAATAAACCAATAACAGAAGAAAAGTGCTTCAAACAATATAAGGAAGAAAGAAAACAACAGACTTCATAAGTGAAAACCAAAATCGTGAAAAATAAAGTGCAAACATTATAATTAGTTAAGTGATATAATTAATTAATCAATAAAGTGATAAACTGCCGTCACGCCCCACCCGTGACAGAATGGCCTAGTCAAAGCCCAGACCTCAATCCAATTGAGAATCTGTGGTATGATTTAAAGATTGTTGTACACGAGCGGAACCCATCCAACTGGAAGGAGCTGGAGCAGTTTTGCCTTGAAGAATGGGCAAAAATTCTAGTGGCTAGATCTGCCAAGCTTATAGAGACATACCCCAAGAGACTTGCAGCTGTAAAGGTGGCTCTACAAAGTATTGACTTTGGGGGGGTGAATAGTTATGCACGGTCAAGTTTTCATGTTGTGTAAATCAAATGATACAAACCCCCAAAAAATCTATTTTAATTCCAAGTTGTAAGGCAACAAAATAGGAAAAATGCCAAGGGGGGTGAATACTTTCGCAAGGCACTGTAGCTGGAGTGGAGTGAGTTGGCCAGGTACAACATGAAAAATGAAGAAGCTTTGATTGCTTATTATTTTTGAAACATTGCATTTGAAAAATTGACACATACTAATAAGCGGTCTGTATTATTAGAACATAAAAACATAATGAGAGGCCATTCGATAAATAATATTAATAACTGGGAAAAGAGATTCGGACCCACCAGAACTGTTTCCGGGTTCAATGACAGAGGATCCAAGAAAGACACACAAGAAAGAAGCTAATTATAAGTTAAGCTCTTATTGTTGAAGTTTTGAAAGTGCAGTTAAAGAGGCGCAAAGTTTTAACAAAAATGAGTTTTTACTTAATTGCGTTGTGTGCCGTGTTGTTGCCCTGCAGTTGACTGAGTTCATAGTGGCTTCTTACCTGAATTGGGAGAGAGGATATAAAGGAGAGAAATAATTGGCAAAGATAAATTGCTTTGGAGTGATCGAATAGTTATTGTTATATTTGCCTGCAGCTAATTTCCTGGCAATTGACTCTTGAGACGGCAGAGCTACCTGACAATAAAGACCTGAAGAAGCGTGGTTGGTGGAACTATTATATGAAAGTTTACATAGGAGAGGAGGCCATTCAACCCATCATGCTTGTTTGGTGTCCATTAATAACTAATATTATTATTATTATTTTTTATTATTTCTTAGAAGACGCCCTTGTCCATGGTGACTTACAAGGATCCAAGGAGTGCTATCCAGTCTATTTTTGAATGTTCCCAAGTTTTCAGCTTCAACCACATTGATGGGGAGTTTGTTCCAGGAGGTTGTGTCCTTGAGTCTGTGTGTCCCAGCTGATCTGGAAAAGCCAGACAAGTTTGCTAACTATCCCAGAGTCCAGATCATTAATATAGATTAGAAAAAGCAAAGGCCCTAATACTGATCCCTGTGGAACTTCACTAACAAACTCACTCTAATTGACACACTCTGTTTCCTATACATCAACCAGTTCATAATCCATCTACTTACATTACCCTGAATGACTACGGCCTCCCATTTTAGGATCAGTCTTTGGTGTGGAACCTTGTCAAAAGCTTTCTGAAAATCTAAGTATATCATATAATTTGCTTTCATGTGATCTACAGCTGCAGCTGCATGTTCAAAAAACTCCAATAAATTAGTAAGACATGATCTGCCTCATCTAAACCCATGTTGACTATCTCCAAGAATATGGTTTTCATTAAGATGCTCCTCGATTGTCTAATAATTTGTTTTTAATGCAAAATACTACTTTGCTTCTCCTGGGGCAGCACACTATGTATGTTAGGCTAGAGCACATGTCTCTGCTGGGGCTGGCTGGCTCTCTATCTGCTGTGGATGGCTGATTCTGTGTGTCTGATTCTGTCTGTTGCGCGTGCTCTCTCTGTGTTGAGTCTACCTTATATTAATCAACTACATTCAACATTACGCATTACTGTTAATGTTCAAATGACAGTACACTTTCTTATATGTCTGCACTCCTGAGGATGGCTCTGTCGGTTGGGGTGGCTGGCTGTATGGCTCTACAGTATCTGCTGAGGTCTGTTGGGTTGGCTTGATGGTATTTGCTGGGGCTGGCTTAATCTTTTTGTAGCTCCTTCTGTGTGCAGGGGCCTGGTCCATTTTTTCTCAACTGGCTAGTGAACTTGAGAACTATGTACAGACATTAAATTATTTGATGTTCACTCTGACTCAGAACCAGTATCACTGACCATTACAGTGTCAGTGTCACTTGGCCAGCTGGTGTAATTTCTTTTATTTGATGAAAGACAGCGCTTCACACTGGGCTCTGGGTCAAACAAATTAAGGGAAGGGCCTTCTGTGCTAATTCAAATTAAATCCTCCAATGTTGAGACAAGGAGTGAGTTGTGCACTCTGGATTTGATGCGGTTTTGTGCCGAAAATCCACGCTCTCAAACATAATTTCTACCAGATGTAGGATATTCCTGAATTCTGTGCGATAAGGCTCTTTTGTCAGCATGACTTCCCATAAGCCATTGTATGACTTGTCCATAAATTGACCCTTCACCAACATTTTAAGCATCCGCCACTCAGTTTGCGTTTCACATCCGCCAAGAGATCTTTGTACCAAGTCAACAAAGTGTCAATCTCATCCTCACCAAAGGTGACAATATAATTTGCCCAGGCATCATGACAAAATACAGAGAAGCACCAAAATGACCTCTGACCCCTGTGAGTTCACCTGCAGTGCAGCATCCCTAATCAAGTTCCCAAATCTGTTTTCAAGCTCTTTCATTGTGATGTCAACTGTTTTCTCAATCTGAGAGTTGAGAGCCTTTTGGAATGTTGTACAACTTTGGGGGCCCTTGAACTTGATATTTTGAAATGTAATGCCAGAATAACTGTTAGCTGCAGTCCTACCCTTCAAGCTTGCCGTCTGCACTTCTTCCTCTCCCTCCTCCAGTTTGCTGTAATACTTATAATAGCTAATAGCTTCCCATTCCTCAGTGGGCTCTCTTTTAACCCTTTCACTGTCATAACTGACAGGAGGAGGCTGAGCTTTGAGACCTCTGAAAAGATATCATGTAAGAAATGACAAAATCCTACAAAGGACAACCTCTCCATTTGCTGCACAACATGCTTGGCTCTTCCCTTTATTTCTGTATTTTTGGAGGTGGTTGCAACTCTGCATGGATTGCTTTCAGCTTACTCTTGCTTTTTGGACTGAAATGGTATGTCTTCCATATCAGCTGTAGGAGGTCATATTTTCTCAATCATTACAACTGACCTTTGTGTGCTTAACATTGCCAATTCCAGCCTGTGGGGTAAACAATTAAAAGAGAGTGTATGTTCCTCAATCTCACTTCTCATAAGAGTGCCTACCCCACTGCTGCACCCATGTTAACACTGGCACCATCTGCTCCGAATGCACTGTAGCGTAAGGTAACCTTATACATTTCAATGAAAGAAGTGAATTTATAGTATCACCTTATCACGAATCCTGGAATCTTGTAGAACTCAATTTCTGTAATAATTGGACGCAGACACCAATTCCAAAGATATAAATTGTCAAATTTATTCAAAACAAAGACTAAATGTAGCACTACACTAATTATACAAAAGGGAAAAACTAATTAAAATTCAACTCTAGATCAACAAATCAAAGACAAATCACTTCCGTGACCAAATCAAAGACCATGGGATCGCATATGATAACACACAAATCGATAAACAAAAAAGGTTATAAACACATTGACTACAATACCGGTTAGTAAGACGAAGGTGAGTCTCTCATTAGTATTGTTAGTCAGACATTAAATAACTATGCAGGTTAGTATTTATGTCAGGTAACTTCTCGTTATATATATATATCAGTCTCATTTACGTTTAGGTGCCAAGAAAGATCCTATCATTACTTGTTACCACAATTTCCCTTAACTGATTATTATTCAATGATTAAGGATAGGCAGGGCCACCAATAATCTAATGTCTATTAACTTGTGTCAATTTCAGACTAAACAGTTAAACAGGAATTTATATTTAAGAAAACTAAATGATATTACACATTCTAGAGTTATGAATCACAGATTAACATTTCTAATTGATTTCTCAAATGTCATGAATCATGAACTCCAAACTGTTAAACTTATCTGAACTTCGTCGCAGAGAGGCCTCTCTGGCTTCGGGCTCAGATAACAGCACACGGCACGAGGTCCGTGTGGTTTGGAACAAAGGCAGTCCGGTTCGGCTTTGTCCAAGAACTTCCACTCAGTCGATGCACCTGGAAGTTGGGGTTTCGCGAATGTAGAGTCTTTTCCAAACAGATTTTCCACTGGTTTGAAGGCTCCAAGGTTGTGCACAAAATCTTCTTTGTAAGCAGGGTTTCCACAGTAATTACTTGAAGATGAAGTCTTTGAGGAAAGCAGGGCCCTGTTCGTTCCAAGGGTCAAGTTTCTTAAGACTCAAATAGCTATTTAAATGACTGACACTTTCGTATTCAGTCGACTTAGTCAATTGTCCAGCTGTAAAACTCCACTGATCAGGTGGGCACAGGCGGGCAGCACAGTCTGTAAAGTTCTTTATTTAATAAAGTCCTTTAAAAGAATTCTTCGTACGGCTCAATCTCCTTCTCCCAGTTTAACTCTTCTGTTGTCGGCAAAGACTTGGTTGTTTTCTGGTTCCGGTTCGGGCAACAGAGCTACAGGTGGCAGGGAGTTTCTGGTTCAGGTGAGAGAGAGAGAGAAAGAGACTGTGCGCTGTTCTTTATAGTCTGTCAGATCAATAGGTGATTGGTTCTTGAGTTTTTGAGATTGGATTTCGGTTTCAGCCCCCAGTGTCCTATTGGAGGGGGGCTTGATTTATGACTGATCACCTATCACCTATCCATGCCATCTTTTGGAAATGCTGGTTGGCCCGGGTTCGTAGCTCTATGTCGGGATTTCGGCTCTCGTCCACTTCAAAGAGTTTTTTATTACCTACAGGCCCCTTTCTCCAGACATCTCATAGCAGGATTCCAAACTATTTGGCCTATTCTCGGTGCCATCCTCCCCAAAACTGTCACTTTGATGCAAACCAGTTCCAAGCTGATAAGTTAAGGAAATCTGATAACTTTGTGGGGGGAGAGGTCTTCTTTAGATCAGTGCTTCAGCTCAGAGCTAAAATGCTCTTATCAAAATATACCCAACATAACGCTACAGCACTAATTTTGTCTCTCCACCAGTTTGGATTCAGCTTACTTTCGTCAGCATCATTTGTATTCCATATTCCTTGCATGTGTTCAGCCATCCCAACTAGACAGTTAACGGCTACACCACAAGTATTTACGTGCCTAACATATGCAATAACATATGTTATCTTTTCCGGACACATCTGTGATGCAATTGGTTATGACAGATATATAATTTGCCTGTTGCATCCCTTCCAATGTCTTCCCCTTGATTTCATCAGCAATGCAACTGATAAACTCTGCGCATATTTTATCAATATCATGTTTTCAACACGTCCATGGCATTTTTTTTCATCAGAAGAATTTGTGAAGCAAATTTGGTAAACAGAATTTCTTCAACAGTGATCATATATGCTGTTGAATTTAATTTTCAATTCTCTAGTTTCTGTCTAGCATTTTTCTCAGTTGGCTGCCCAGGTCAACGGTATGTGTTAAAACCTAGCGATCATGCAATCCCTAGCAATTCTGTGCTTTGCACTTTTTTCATGTTTAACAACCGTCTCTTTCTTGAAATGATTCGAACCACTGATAAAATTTGTCATCCCTGTAATTTCGTGACCTGCTTTTGAGGCTTTTTATGTTTTTAACCTTAACCAGGCACACTCGGCAAACCATGATGTCGTTAATTACCGGTGTTGGGGAGGTGTTAAAAAGGAGGACATTGATGTAGTTGGACAGACCTCCTGTGATACCACATTATTAACATTCTCACTCTCTCTGCTTGTTAAGCTTACTGAGTTGGAATTGCTTGAAGTCAGTGCAAGGTTGGGACGCTAAGAAAAAGGATATTTTCCACTTGGACATGCCTTTCACTGCCTATCTACTGTACTGTTAGCTCTCTGGAGAAGAATAGACACCTCAGTTTTGTATGCATGCAAGAAAGACTGCTGTAGTACTTTGAGTTCGCTGTCTAACGACAATTTGAATGGGCCGTCTCAAAAGGGTTAATGCCAATGGCACCTGGCACAAATAATGCAGGCGCCAATTTTAATATTTGGTCACTGTCGTGAGCCCTAGTATTGAAAAAAGCTCTTTGCATTAGTTTTAGCTCCAAGAGCTATGTTTCTTTCTATTTACCTCTTTGCTTTCCTGATCCCTCTCTTAACATCTCTTTGCAGTTCAACATATTTTGTTTTCGTCTCCATCTCCGTAAATGGCTAATTTCCACCATTTAATTTATTTTATTTTATTTTAGTTTTTGGTCGATTTGCTATCTCATAAGTATGACTTATCTCGTTATTATGATTTACTATCTCATATGTAGTCCACGTCTATGAGTTCATTAACTTATTGTTGAGCTATAGAACACATTACAGCAAGGCTATATAAATACAAACACACACACACACATATATATTTTATTATTTATTATGCTTTTCTTCTTAATTAATACGTTAATTTGCATCAGTTAGTATAGTATTAAGGTGCGCCCCTCTGAGCCTGGAATTGTGGTTTTGATTCCTGATGGGCTGATTATTATTATCTATCGATTCATTTTATTATTTTGAACACCCCAAGAACAAGAAGGAACTAAAGACAGCTGCAGTACAGGCCTGGCAGAGCATCACCAGGGAAGAAACCCAGCATCTGGTGATGTCTACGGGTTCCAGACTTCAGGCAGTCATTGACTGCAAAGGATTTGCAACCAAGTATTGAAATTCACAATTTAATTCATGATTATGTTAGTTGGTCCAATTACTTTTGAGCCCCTAAAATTGGGGGGGCCACATGTAAAAATAGGTGTAATTCCTACAGCGTTCACCCAATGTGGATGTAACTACCCTCAAATTAAAGATGAAAGTCTATACTTAAAGCACATATTGTTTGTTTCCTTTCAAATCCATTGTGATGGCGTACAGAGCCAACATGCTGACAATTGTGTCACTGTCCAAATATTTATGAACCTAACTGTATATACAGCTGTCAGAACAAAGTAGATTTATTAGGTACATTATACCTTGCCGACTGAATCTATAGCTCTCAAATAGAAAAACATGTGAATGATGCAAATTATCTTGGCGATCTCTCAGTACTCATTCCCTACAAAAAGCTGATTCAAATTGCTACTTGATCTATGGGATCTCTAAGGAAGGGCGTTGCCATTTTAAAGGGGTGTGTCAAGAACTTTCATTGGGTAGAAGCACCAGCTTTCATGCACAGATCTGGCTAATTCAAAGTTAGCCTGCGCTGGAGCAGGTTTGAGATTAAGAATGTGTTGCTGTGGTGACTTACTCAGCTGGACTTTAAGCTGCTTCAGGGAATATTTTAAATATAAAATGTGATGCAATGAAAATAAACTTCCAAAAATGCATACAGGGAAATGTCTCGCCATGACACAAAACATGGCTAAGGTGATGCCCCAGAATTGCTACATTGTTTTGCTGACTGCAATTTTCTCAGCACTTTTCATTACACGGGAGTTCCTTCACAGTATCTCCCCCAGGAACCCTAAAAGTTTATTTTATAATAGGGTTCAAATCACACAAATGCAAAATTCACAATCTTGTGGTCCCCTGTACCCCCCACATGATGGCTACATTCAATTCATCCTGCTAGATAAGTAGCATGTGTGCAGCTGTCAACAGTGCAGACTAGATATAGGTAATATGTATTGGGTATGTATTTGAACTTTATTTTTATGTAACATTTAAATGCCAAGGTTAATAATTAGAATATGAAGAAAATAATAATCATACTGTTACTATTACTAATGTTTTTTATTGATCTTCCATAATGTAGAAACCCTACATTGAGTTTTAAATGCATCTTCTACTTCAAATATTTTTTCACCTCATACCTTCACCTCATATTCTAATAAGTGAAAGACACAATAACAATAAGTTAGATTACATAAACTAATTTAATCGCATTAACCTGCAACAATACAACTGAGATTTATTTTCACATTTCTGATAATCAGTATGAACCTCTTCAAACTCTACAAGGCAAGATAAGTTATTGACTGCGATATGCACTCCTAAAAATAGCTAAATGAAACATATGGATACTTATACCTGTTACCAGAAAGCATTGTTCCCCTTAAGACCAATACTGAATACTGAAGTTATCTCATAATAACAAGATTTCAAGAATATGCTCTCTACGCTTACGTTTAACGTGATTAGTTACTGTATATGATCAGTACTACCGTACATGATGAATGTGCTCCTCTTTGTGAACCTTGAATTCACTTGTCTTCACAAGTCCTGACAACGCAAACCCTTTCTTGGAAAATAAATATTGAATGCCATGCAAATCAATGTTGGCGTTAATGTGGCGCAGTTCTGATTTAATGTTTTATTCCATTCTGCGCTGATGTGCGCTGCTCCACCAATTGGGATCGTTGTGATTCTGTAGATCTGCGCAGAACTGAGGACATCTGCGCTACACAAACGCAGCCATTGTAGCCGCACAGTCTTCCCCCTTCTGGATAGTTTCCGAAAGTACAGGATATTCCCAGATAAGAGGGGGAGGGACGGAGTCAGGAAGCAACTGTATTGTGAGGGAAAGAGAGAAGACAGAAAGTCATTAAATGGTTTAAAAATACAGTAAGACGTCCGGATCGCTGAAGGTAAGACCACAGCCATGACCGCTGTCGATGTATGTAGTCTCAGGATGATTTAAAGTTTAATTCTGTCAAATCAAAACTTCTCGCCTGACCCAGGCCTTTTTGTCAGTGTTTGAGACAGGCGTGTTTACTAAGCTTCCTACCCGGAGTCTTATGGCGACAAGTAAGGATTACGTTAGCGAAGTCATTAACCTGTAAAACGTTAATCTGATTAAATTGTGTAGCATTGTGTAGAAAAACGATCGTCGCATTTTATAGACATTTCAAATAGATAAGTAAGGCGTGCGCAAGGTGAACAGGCAATGAAACTTTGATGGCAAACTTGTGAACACCATGGGAAACTTTGGTGCCTACGAAATGGTCGGGATCGTCACAATCCAGTTCGCTTCGGGAATGAATGCAGCCTCGTTTCTTAGTGACTATTACAACAGACGATCAAATGCGGCTTTTGCTGATCTACAGTCACCTGTTCGCTCTGATCGATGCATATCAGTTGTTTCTATATGTGATCGCAACAGCAAGTAGTCCATGTGGCTGCGGAATGTTAATTTTATAGGAACATTTTCATTTAAAACATATTTGCTTTGCAGGACACCGTAAAGATATTTTAGCTATGTGTTGAAAACTAAGATCGTATATTTCTCCCGTTTGATTGTGTTCGTTAATAATGATTCTTGCATTACATGTGGAAAATGCTCATTAAATTTTTGTGTTAATCTCAGCAGCTGGGGCACTATGGAAGCAAAGCTGGTATCAACAAGTATTATTAATGTGTTCAAGCCTGTTCGTTATTGTCCACAGCACAGCACAGCACAGTCAGTGCTTTAATGAAGTGTGTCTGTCTCTGACATGTCCAGTGCATGTCACCTGTCCAGGCGTATACTGTGTGGTCATTGAAAACACTTTAATTTTCAAGTTATGTTTAAAGCATTGCTTTTGAGGGAAACCTTTGATTTCCTCCCAAAGTAGCTAATTATCAGTTTGTCAGGATTCTGGATCTGTCTGTACTGCTTTCCTTGTCAGCTAGGAAAGGCATATGAAATGAATGACCTTTTGAGAAGAAGGTCCCTACAGAGCAGTGGAAGAGTTGATCTTGCTTCACCCTGACTTTGACAGGTTCTTCTTACTTTTTTTTTTTTTTTTACTGTTCTATACATAAAACCCCTACTGTTTAAATTAATTAAAAGGCTCTGATTTAGGAAATTATTAGTTTAATTAAGGGTTCAATTAAGTAATTGAGAGCTCGGTTGGAACAAAAACCAGCAGGGTAGGGCGTCCTCTGGGACAAGGGTTGAGAACCATTGTTAACGGAGGATGAATGCATTTTTGTCTGATAGGCTGGCTAATGACAGCAAATGGCCTGGTGTTTGAAGTCAAACCAACCAGTATGGACAGCCACTGGTCTACATGTATGGGAAGTGAAATCCATAAAGTAGCCAAAACATTGACATGGCTGTAGTTGATAGTTAAGACGAGAGGACATAGCCCTTAGATAACACAGCACAGACCTCAGCACTTTAATCCCCAGAGCAGAAAGAGACATTCCTAACTGTAATTTGTGTCATTAATAAAATAACAGCAAACCTTGCCCAGGAAATTGAAGGCTTCTGTTATTACAGTCCTCTTCCTGGATTATATGTCCTCCCATTTGAATGATTTTCCATTTGATGATATTAAACTTCTTGTAAAAAATAATGTCTTCTGGAAATAGATAAATGCTGCAATGGAAAATTTAAGAAGCCTCCTCTTTGTTTCCACACATCTTGTGTAAACTACAGGATTCTCCAGCTGGATTCCTACAGTCATTTTAAATGATTGTTTATGTGATCAAATTTGAAATAAGTGCTCAATGTAGCAGAATTAGTGTCTGTCCAAAAAATATTCCTCATGAAATGGTAGTGCTTATTTTTTGTATGTCTTTTTGGTCTGCTTTCTTATTGTGTGTGGTTTCCTTGCAGAACTGAATGTGCTCTTGATACGAACTGAAGAAAAACGGATTACTGACTATTATTAGGTTGGCAGCGAGCAATCCTCATGGTCCTCTGTTGACTCTACAGCTACTGCTCTCTTCTGCTGTCCACTGCAATGAGCTACAAGAGCAGAGAATGTGGATGATGATTTGCAGCTGACGAGTGAACCAATCGAAGAATTGGGAGCTGCATCCAAAGCTGATCCCAGACCTGTTCCTGAAAACCCACTTCACTGGTCTACACAGCCACCAACAAAATGCAGAGACTCTGGCTTGTTTGGTTCTGCCTGGAGGTGATGGCAGTGCCTTTGAGTCATGGGCATAGTTTGTTTACCTGTGAACCCATCAAAGTCCATCGGTGTTTGAGCATGCCCTATAACGTGACTTTCTATCCCAATCTCATGGAGCACTATGATCAGGATATAGCTGCAAGCCAGATGGGGGTAAGTCACATCGGTTGCTTTTTGTGTCCAATATAGGTGAAGCTGTTAATATGATGCTGGTTTTGTAGACTGTTTATCCAGGAATGAGAAATGGAATAACTGTGACTTGAAACTAATTTCAGAGGGCATTTAACATTGTTTATTACAGCAAACACTTGAAAAATACTAAAATAATGAATGCAATGAAAAAGGTACAGATTTATTCAGGACTGTTATAACATATTCCTTTTTTTGTGTATAATTTTTTTTCCACACCTCTTTAAATAATACAGGATTGGGAGTTGTTTGCTTCTCTAGCCCAAGGGTATGAATCTACAATTTAACACAAACGGACACCTTTCTGCATTGCATTCTGGGACCAGTGGGATGGCTTTGCTTTGTATCTGGCCTTCTTTCAAAGAATAGCTTTTGTCATTTCATAAGGTCCTGCAAGAACCCTGACTCATATCTCACAAACACAGGAGAGAGTGGGAAGGCTACGCTATTGTACACGACAGTGAGATTAGGCTTTGTGTGCTCTATTCCAGACTTTTTAATATTTCATTTTAATTCACATCCATACCCCTAGGCTTCTAAAGTGAGTCTGCTCTAGGACACTTTATTGTTGTTCCAACTTCAAACAAATGCAAAATGAAAGTGCTGCAGGTGCTGAGGTCCTATATTAAATGATACTTGTGTATTGCACGTTTCTCAAGTTATCAATTTGTAATATATAATCAGTACCTTACTACTGTTACATTTCAACCAACTATATATTTATTTTTTCCTTGAACCAGACATCTGAGTATGTAAGGCAGCTTGATACCACATAAGAATGATCCACAAAACAGAAACACAACTTGTGTAATGTACTGACAAAAATAGAGCAAAGCTACCCATATGTGATTATTTGCATAATTTAGTTCATTGACAACTACATCTGCCTGCTGTTGAACATTATCAGCTCATTTATTATTTGTAGTTTTTTCTTTTTATCTTTTTTTGCAACATGCCATTTTAAGATTTGTATAATTTGACTGCTACAAAAGTGATGGGGGGGGGTTCACCATAATAAGTCTTCTAATGCGTGCCTTCAGACGGATTAGATGTAACTGGTTTACCACATTTTTCCTGGTTACCCTTGTATGTTAAGCTTGTGGACTTTGTAATTACTTTTTTAATGTAGTGCTTTCAAGTGCGTAGAGCAGAGATCTGCTGCAATATCAAGTGGTGGTGAGTCTCGCCTAACAGATTTTCTTCAGCCACAGGGACGTTTTCATTCTTTTCTCTGTGGGGGCCTTTGATTTGGAGAGGAAGGAAACACACCCAGCTCCACACAAAGGCCAACAAACATTCCTGACGGCACACGCTGGCAGACACAGCCAGTCTTGCATGCACACACACACACACCGACACACTGGCAGAGGTATACAAGCACACAGGCAGACTCGCACACACACGCAGACTTATGGGTAGACTCACACTTGCACAGACGGGCAAATACAGGCACACACACAGATTCATATACAAACACACACACACAGAGGCAAGAACACCCACACAGAAATGTGCTCCCTCAATCTAAACAGTTATGTTTAGTCTAGCTAAACCCAACTTTGAGAGCACAGCTGGAGGTGAAGGTCCACTCGGACACTTGGTGCATTCACTAGTATACAGACATGGACAGACGTTATACAAGGAATACTTCATAAAGGTGACCCATAATCCAGATGTTTTACAAAGGCTCAATTTTAACAGATGTTTAGAAAAGGAAGGGAATTTGGACAGCCTATATCCTACAAAGGATGTGATGTCAGCTAGTAGGTAACTGCAAGTTGTATAGTTGATTTGAAGATGTATGGTTTATTTAAGTTGTTAGACCATTCAAATTTCCTTATGGGTCAGTATATATATACTTAATTGTCCACAATTTCCCCAGGTGAGTTTGTCAGATTAAGAAAAGATAATAAACTATAACTATCTTAATGAATATATTGACCTAATGTATTCCAACTGTTTTGAGAATTATTCAATTTTCAGGTTGCTGATAACCCAAAGCAGGTAATTTCATAGTATATTAGATTTAAAGTGTTTCAATACACAAATAACTTAAATGCAACAAGCTTATGAATAAACAAACAAAACAAAACATCTGTTCTTCAGCATTAATTAGAGTGGGTAGTTGCCCACAACACTAAGGGAGACTTTTTAGTATCTGATGTTGTGGTTTCCTTTTTTTATGTGACCAAGGTGAAGACCTCTCAAATCTGACAAACCCAATCTTCTAAGGACATTCTTCTTTTGATTTGCATTTAAACTGAAAACAGGAAACCACAGCATTACTTAGTATGCCAAAGGTCAGCTAAATATTTGTAACTAGTTGGAAACTGAGTCTTCTGGAAGAGAAACATAAATGTAATCTGCAGGTGTGAAAGTGGGGCCTGCTTCTCACGTTTAAGCACATCATGATTTCCCAACCATTTGGTATTGAGTGATGAAATGTTTGTTAGCTCATTCCACCCATAAAGGTATTTAAGTTTGTGGATTAACTCTTCATGGTTTATTATTTAGGTTTATTATTTTGATCAAGGTATGCAGTACTTTATGGCCAGTTTGACTTTGGAATATTAATTGTGCTAAAAATGGTTTTACTAATTAAATGTGTAAACACCAGTTTATAATATAATACATACATGTATATGTGTTTTGTATTTTGTTATCTTGAGTTAGTTTCTTTTGCTAAACATTGGCAAAGTACGTTACAAAGAGCAAACAAACAATAATTAGACACTTACAGCATAACATATATTATGTATTCTATATTGAAGGGTAGAGATGCTGTAAATAGAAGTAATCCAACACACTTCATATTTTTAGAGATATGTAAATTGCAGGGTTTTTAATCACTACAATTTGAGGTTTTATAGCAGCAAGACAGAGTTCCTTTTGTTTGGAAGGGTAAACCATAGCTGTTCAGTGAGGAATTACAGTTGATGTTTTAGCCTCTCTTAAAACACAGTAACTGGTTTCCATCTTTTGTTGGTAATATATCCACATTCATAATATTCAGACTTTTTTTTTTTCCCTGCTCTGAACACGTTTAGCTGGGTTCGGGAGGTGGGAATTAAATCATACAAAGATGTATGTGTTCAGAGTTACCCGTCTTCTTAATAGGACTTGAGCGGTACCTACCTTGAGTTTAGGAGAAGAAAAGAAAGCATACATCTGTTACCTTTATGAATGGCAGCTTGTTTGGGAGGGGGGCATTAGTTGCAAAACCTGTTTAAACCACAACTAGATTTTCCATCTCAGTCATGTTTGGAATACAACAAACTAACTAGCTAAACTAAGTTATTTTTTTCATTCTATATATAGGCTAATCTTTGTTCATCCCTTCCCCATATGTGATGTTATTTTTGTTCCTTAACTAGTCATCATGCCATAGTCTTATAAAGAAAAACAACTCTGGAGGCAGCAATAAGGACAGTAGCCAGTTTAATTCCAAGTATGAAGAGAGTCTAATTTGGACATATTATGGGAATTAAACATTTTCATCCTGGAACCAAGACTGCTATGTAGGGACTTGATCAAGGTATTGCAAATAATTTAAGGTATTGAGCTTGTCAATCCAAACAACCTGTTCCACTTCAACAATGATTCAAGGACCTCAGGACACATGTAAACTGAGTCTTAATGCATTCAAGACAGGAAACGGAAGAATGCAACAAACTCCCTAGCCATGTTGTTATTATTATTAATTAATTATTATTATATTATTATATTAATATTATTATTATTCATTTCTTAAAAGATGCCCTTATCCAGGGCAATACAAAGTGCAAAAATACAGTGCAGTACAGGGCATAACATATTACAAATTCCAATTGACATAGTACAGTGCAATTCAAAGCATAATACATTTTACAAATTCCAATTGACATAATATATGAGGTCTTGCATCCTGGACTGTAAAAGCTGATAAGTGCAGACAAGATGTTGCAGTAATCCAGGCGGGAGAGGACCAGTAACTGGACAAGCAGTTTAGTTGAGCAGTTGGTGAGGAAGGGTCGGATTCGGTGTATGTTGCTCAGGAAGAATCTGCAGGTGCGTGTCAGCGTGGTGTGTGCTGAGTGTAGGAGAGCGCAGGATCGAGGGTGACTACTAGGTTCTTAGCGGAGGAAGAGGGAGAGAGCATCATAGATTCCAAGGGGATTGAGATAGAGAGATCAGCAGAATGTGAGGAAGAGGGGGGAAAAAAAGAGGAGATCTTATTTGGAGAGGTTGAGTTTGAGGTGGTGCGAGACAAACAAATAGCAGACAAACAGAAGAGATGTGAGAGGAGATGAGAGGGTCAGAAGAGGGAAAGGACAGGAAGATCTGGGCTTCATCTGTGTAGAAGTGGTAGGAGACACCATGGGATGTGATGAGGGGGCCCAGAGAGCGAGGGGAGAACAGGAGGGGACCCAGGATGGAGCCTTGGGGTACACCTGTAAGGAGAGGTTGGGGGGTGGATGAGGAACCTCGCCATGTCACTTGATATGTCCAGTTGTTGGCGTAAGAGGAGAACCAGATGAGAGCAGTTTGAGAGATTCCAAGGTCAGCGAGGTAGGAGAGGAGGATGGAATGAGGTGTCAAATGCTGCGGAGAGATCAAGGAGGATGAGGACTGAGGAGGTTTAGCTACCAAATGAGGAAAACTGGTTGTAGGGCCACCTCTCATTTCTAAAATGAATTCCATTTCAACTCTGCATGCTGCTATAACCTTCAAGCCATCTCTGGAGACTTGACCACAACCTCCACACCTCTTTCCAAAAGTGCACCATCAGACTTTACTGTAACAAATGCCATTCACTGCCCTATGTGTGGGAAATCCAAGTGTCGAAGATTTCAGTAGAGACATAACTCCATGTTATCGCAACCATCCCACAGAGAAGTAGCTGAGCTGACAAAAGCGATGATAAACACAGCCTCTAGGGTTGACTAGTATGACAAAACATCTCATTCCAGCGAAAAGAGCAGAACTGACAGTGTTGGGAAATGCCTTTTTAGAAATCACAGATCATGTTATTTTCTTTCAGGCCAGAGTGTGTCCAGCCTACTGTTAGATGAACAGTGTTTTATTTTATCAGCTTTGTACACCTTTTTATAAATGTAATTGTGAGAAACCTGAAATTGTATGGAATGATGTTAATTACATAGACACTTTATAGAAATGTAGCCGAGCTGAATGAGCAGGAATATATTACACAATTTATGACAGCACAGTTTCTTGGTAAAACATCTTTGACTTTACTGATAGATGCATAAATTCATCATCCAATTAGATTTTCTGTTTCAAAACCATTATGACATATTACCTTTGTAGCAGAACTAGAAAGTGCTCATGTATCTATGTTCTCTTATTCTCCTTCCTTTCTTGAAGTAGCTTCCACAATGGTTTTAATTTGTCTGCAGTTTTCTTTCCTTTCCAGTGACCGGCTCACTCTTGAGTCCTAGCCAGTCGCTTTCAGTTGCCAAATGGACCTGTGTGAATTTCCTGAGGCATCCCCCTCCCTAATGCACTGAAAGAGAATAATATTTATCCTGTCCTTGAATCGCAGTCTTTGTTGAACAGCACAGTACATTATAAGACTCTTTATTTGCTTTTCTAACCAAATCACGTGCACAGGAAATGAAAAATAGTTTCTATTTTAGGATCTGTAACTGGGAATGGACCTCGCCACATCAACCATGCTTTAGAATTGGGAGTACAGTGCTTTAGTGTGGCAGTGCTGAACTGTGATGTAAGAACTTTGTCTTTAGCTATTGACTGGAACGGCAGTCTCCAGTGGGATTCTTTTGTCTGTGGCAGTGGATAAAAGCAAAAATATGTACTAGTGCTGGCCATTTCAAGCCAAGGGGAAAATATTTGGCATTGCACAGAAGAATGGAGGGTGTGTTTTGCTGACTGTGTAGGATAGCTGCTTGGAGTTCTAATCTGAGTTTCAGCATGAGTGTATTATTATTGTTGAATTTGAAGTGGTGCAAATACCCATAACAAATTGGCTCTGTGAGATCCAAAATAGCATTTAAAGAAATTGTGTAAAATCATTTAATGGCATTTCTGTATTTAAATCATTCCAGTGGTTAATTTTACTGCCATTTTTGCTTAAGCTATGAAGCCAGGACTTTTACAAATCATTGAGCAATGTGGCATATTATGAAATTACTGAAAGCTTACTAAATCCCAGAGATTTTGTATTTGCCAGCTTCTTTTTTTTTACCACTTTGTTCGCCGTTTAGGAATAACTTCTGTAAAATCAAACAACCTCTTGAGTACACTCCAGTTTGTTTTGTTGTGTTTTATTGATAAAGGTCCCTATTGTGCTTGCAGATTTAAAATGGTTTTCCAGAGCAGAATAACTAAATGTTTGTTTTCCTAATATTTCTTCAGATTTAAGATTTCTTATATTTGTCAGACAAAACTAGTACATTTAGATAAAATACTTTATAGAGTGTTAAGTAATTCAAAATATGCCATACCCAGCAGTGCACTGGCAGTGCGTTTTTCTGCCTTTTGTTAGAGTTTTTTCAGGGACACCAACCTGTTTCACAGGATATAAATGGGTTTATGCTCCAATCCAGTTTGTAAAGACTTCTTGGAAAGGAATACATGAATGCCAGCATACTCAGATGTTCCCCTATTACTGTTTTCCTTATGGATTTATTTACTGCTATTTACTAAGTTCACTACTATGGACTGGTGTCCTGTCCAGGGTGTACCCGTGTCCTGTGCCCGCTGTGTTGCTCCTGTTCACCGTATCCCTGTACAGGATGTTTCCTTGTATTTTAGCGTATATGGAGGGGTAACTTTGTTTACCTTCTACACCTTTTCTTTTATTGTATATTATGTCAAAACCCTGTAAAACAGAATTGAAATAATAGTCATATAAACATATTTTTGCCATGGAGCCAGTTCTCGATAAATCTGAAGGGGACATGGCCATGTTTCCTGGTCCTCTAAGGGATTTACAGTTGATTCCACTGACAGGATTTGTTGTCGGCGAGGTCTCTGAGGGAAGCTGTGAACTCACACCCTTCTGTACTTTTCATTGCAGCCCTTTGTGCCCCTGATCAACATGAACTGCTCTCGCGATGTGCACTTGTTCCTGTGCCAGGCCTTTGTGCCTCACTGCACCGAGGACACTAAAGTCATCCTCCCTTGCCGAGCCCTCTGTGAGAAGGTGCTCTCAGACTGTCAGAATGTCATGGACATGTTCCAGCTCACCTGGCCCCCAGAGCTGCATTGCCACCGGTAATCAATTCCAAATATGTCCGTTTCAAATGATAATATACGCTGATGATGATGATAATGATATGAAATGTTGTATTTTTAGAGCACCCTTTAATACTTTACACACAGAATACAAATACAGTCTTGACAACATATAATAATGGTGATGATAATGATGGAATAACTCAAGAGTAGACATAATGATATCTGCAATGTCTGTTTCACTCCAGGCTGGGCTTATAACAAGGCTTCTAGACTGCATGAGGAATTGATAATTCTAACTCCAGAGTCGTTCAAGGGCTGAACACTGAAAGCTCATATCCTGCTCTCAAGAGGAAGGGTACTTTTTAATTGTCCCCTTTGTTTATTTTATGGACTTTGCAGATTGAGGGAATGTCGCAGCTCTCCAGATGGCTCCCCTGCTCCTCCCACAAAGCCGGTGATCACTCCAAAGGCCTCACCCTCTATGCAGAGGGACTTCGGCTTTTGGTGCCCCTTACAGTTCAAGACCCCACCTGAACAGGGCTCCAAATTCCTAGGCGCGAAAGAGTGCGCTCCCCCCTGTGCCAATATGTACTTCAAGGCCCACGAAATTGAATTTGCCAAGAACTTCATTGGAGTGTCCTCCATCGTCTGCCTGGGCGCCACGCTTTTCACCTTCTTGACCTTCCTGATTGACGTCAAGAGGTTCCGCTACCCAGAGCGGCCCATCATCTTCTATGCCGTCTGTTACAGTGTGGTGTCCCTTATTTATTTCATTGGCTTCCTGCTGGGCAACCGCACAGCTTGCAACCCGGCCAATGTGGTGCCAGGGAGTGTCCAGACGGTGGTGCTGGGCTCACAGAACAAGGCCTGCACTATCCTCTTCATGCTTCTCTATTTCTTCTCCACAGCAGGGACAGTCTGGTGGGTCATCCTGACCATCACTTGGTTCTTGGCCGCAGGGCCCAAGTGGAGTTGTGAGGCCATTGAGAAAAAAGCGGTGTGGTTCCATTCGGTGGCCTGGGGGATCCCGGGGGCAATGACAGTCATGCTGTTGGCCTTGAACAAAGTGGAGGGGGACAACATCAGCGGCGTGTGCTTCGTTGGTCTGTATGACCTGGACTCCCTGCGCTATTTCATCCTGGTGCCGCTGTGTATCGGCGTGGTGGTCGGGCTCTCCATGCTGCTCGCCGGCATCATCTCTCTTAACCACGTACGCCAGGTCATCCAGCACGACGAACGCAATCAGGAGAAGCTGAAAAAGTTCATGATCCGCATTGGCGTCTTCAGTGGCCTCTACCTGGTGCCCCTGGTCACTCTGCTGGGTTGCTACATCTATGAACAAAGTCTTCGGGCCACCTGGGAGAGCACCTGGATCCACGATAACTGTCAGAAGTACCACATCCCCTGCTCCTACCAGGTAACGCATGCCACCACACACTCCAAGAAATATAACCAGCATGTCCTTAGTTTCCCAAGTTTAATTCGCTCTTTTTTCTAAATAATCTTATACATTTGCTGTGAAACCTTTATTTAAATAGCATATAGAACAAATAATAATTTCAGTGGCAGTGCTGCAAATGCAACATTTTATAAAGATGAACTTGCAAATTAAATGGGTGTAATCTTTTGGTTTTATTTTCACCTGCAGATAAAGACCTTGGAAAGGCCTGATCTGTCCCTGTTTTTAATCAAATATCTGATGACCCTGGTGGCTGGAATCTCCTCTGTATTCTGGGTCAGCAGTAAGAAGACTTGCTCTGAATGGGCGTTTTTCTTTAACAAGACTCGAAAGAGAGAGTAAGGACACCATTCTTTCAAAGAATCTCTGAATACATTTAAAGTATTTTTAAAGAATGTTACTTGCATAGATTTAAATTCACGAAATAATAATCTTGTGAGCTATAGAATCCTCTGATCACTGCAGTGTATTCAAATTATGTTTCATCTTTCAATATGTTCAGGAAACAAATACAAATAAATTCTAGCAAACAGATATTGAAGACTGCAAATGTAACAAAAGTACACTTGTGTTTTGGGAAGGTACAGACATATCGGGTCCAATATACACATGCAAGATGTGCCTTAAACTGTCCTACTTAAATTAAACAAAGCCAGGTCTTCTGACTAAGAGAAAAAGTAATTGAAAAGAAAACTAACGCAGGTATTACTGATTTGCAGTCCTATCAGCGAGAGCCGCAGAGTGCTGCAGGAGTCCTGTGACTTTTTCCTGAAGCACAATGACAGAGTGCAGCACAAGAAGAAGCACTACAAGTCCAGCTCCCACAAACTGAAGGTCATCTCTAAGTCCATGGGGACCAGCACAGGAGTAACCAACAACCACGGGACCTCCACCGTAGCCATCACCAATCACGATGCGCTCGCCCAGGGCACCTTCTCTGAGGTGAGGGTCTCTTCGGAGACCTCCGGGAAAGAGATGGCGGAGAGAGGGTCCTGCAGCCGGGGGAGTCAGCCCACGTCTAAGGCTGGAGAGCGGGAACCAGCCGGTCAGGCTCTACCCGAGAGGAGGAGCAAAGCTGGCAGCTCTGGCAGAGTCAGCAGCCGATCAGAAAGCCTGCAAAGAGTCCCAGATGGAAGGTAACGAATGACAAGCTGGTCGTTCTATTCCTCCTTCTACCTCTCCTCCTTCTTCTCCTGTCTGTCAACATCTCACCCAGCAGTTGCTACCCACAGGTTGGGCAACCATCTGTAAGAGCTCTATAATCTACAACCTTGTTTGTGCAGTCCCTATAGAACACTAGGTTTTTTTATTTTTCTAACCGGTCTTCTGTGGAAAAGTGATGCTAAAGTAGCACTCGCTATGAGAGGGGTTAAAACTCATGTGATCTCCTGCAATCATGATATTTACCTTGAACATCCAAAACTGTATCTACACAGTGAAATAAACAACTGGGACCGTACCATTTTAATACTTTTTTCATTTTTCTAATGAGAGATTAATCTGTCTGTCTGGCCTCTTGTCTAATTAAAATATCTTGATGTACATCAATTTCTCATTATATTTGTATTCCCTCCTTTATGTCCTCCTGGAATTTGGTCTACATTAAAATGATATAATCCCTCCCCAAAGTCCTAGTTATTATCTAAAGCAGTACTTTGTGTTTGCCCCGGACTCGCCAAAACAGCTCCATGTAGAACTACTCGATTCTGCCGTGTTTTTAATTGAATTTACCCCTCAAATTAAAACATCATAAGCTCCATGCGTTCCATTTATTTTGTTCATTCAAAATCAGATACCATGATATAATAAGTTGTGTGAAATGTTCTTCTTATTGTATTGTATTGTATTATGCAGTTTGGGCGTGTGACACTGCTCACACGACTTATTAACTTATCATATATTAGACACACTGTAAAGCAGTGTAAGAAAACACGTTTTAATTAAATTATCAATCAACCCCCTCCCGATACTTTTCCACACGGGATGACATTATACAAGATTTGAGGTATATGAATGTTTGGAACTGCTGCTCTGTAATGCTATAATGCATTTCACATTTTTTCTTATAGTAACGTATGCTTCAATTAGAAAAATGTTGATATTCCCAATATAAACTCATTTACATGTATGATGTATATCAGCAGCAGCAGCTTTTGTTGATCCACTTTTAGATGCCACCCCAAGATGTTTCCACCTTTTTTGAACAAGTATTTTTTTTTTCTTCAAAGTTTCCACATCTCATTTTCTCATCTTCTCCTCCTTGGTCGTTATTTCTCTTAGGATCCAGTCTATAGCCTCTCTAGGTCATCTCTGATCTGTTCTTCTTGCAATATATGTATTGTATATATAAAATAGGAATTTTGTCATGTCCAAATGAATGTGATGGTTCCTGTTAGCATTTACTCAAGACAATGTTATCCTCTTAAGATAATACAGTGGGAAAAATTTTGGCCTGATTTGAATGGGTTTACTGTACCGCTGAACATGCTGCCAATTTAAAAAAAGTACGTTTATGTTTCCCTGAATAAGTCAGTCGAGTAGCAATTACAAGTTATAAGACTGTGGTGTTGTGCGACAGAAGGAACACCCTTTTCGAGCAGTTTCACTCACAGTTTCGAGTAGGACCTGCAGGACAATATGCAAATGAAGTGTTATGTCTCTGTTCCATTGAGAGTGACCCCCAGGAGTGATGTAGTGGAGGGACGGCCAGGGTCCAGCAACCTGCCTCTCAGCCCCTCTCAGGCCAGCAGCGGACGGGCAGCTGCTCCTCTCGTGATGCACCTTATGCCCGAACAGACGAAGGACAAGGACCAGGGCTGCTCCAGTGCCTGACCCTGCATTTCACAAAGCAGCAGTAAACCGTTTCCAGGTTACTTGCAGGTGCCAGAACACTTCCAGTCCATGTTCACAATGACAGCGCGGAAGACGGACCACCTTAAAGCCACTTTTGCAAGAAACCTTAAATACGATTGTTAATGTATCAAGTCTAATTAAGATTACATTTTCTGTGTTGCTCTTCCACACTCTGAAGCTCCGTTTGGGTTGATTTAAACATGTCTATGAATTTGGGCCTGAGCTTGGGGCTGTGATTTTGCTTGGAGGATGTCAGACTCGGGGAATGCCAGCACCTGATTCGCACAGGTGTTTGCGTTTTTTGATGAGAAAGAAACACCACCCTTCCTTATAAAAAGTGACATTATAGATAGTTTATATAGGTAGAATGAAATTGGAAAATGTTGCTAAAATGTATAAAAAAAAATCATCCAACACTGAGCTTTAGAGTATGAATGTTTAATTAATCATAATCCATACAGTATTTAAATTAAATCATATATATAGATTGATATATATACACCTCTACCCTGATATAATGCAATCCGATATAAATTCGGTTTTTAACGTGGTAAAGCAAAAATGGTTTTGATCTTTTAAATCTTTTAAATTTTAAATATTTTTGATCAGCTTAAATCTGTAGATTACTTTACATTTTTTAGCTTAATTTGAACCTTTTCTAAAAGTAAAAACTCAAAACAATCTACATATAACATAGTTGGCTAAGTGGCAAAGTGACTCATGCTGCTATTTGCTAAAATACCAAAATCCTTTTTTACAACCATTTGGACGAATGTGTAATTTAAAGCATTTTCTGATATTTTATGTGAATTTAGCATTTCCCTAAGCATTAAACACAGTCCAATAATACACTGTATGTTTTAAGTATGCTTATAAAATAACTGTTGTAATTAAAGAAAGGAGATGCAATTTAACCATTGTAGAAAATATTTATTTACTGCTCACAGCATATTAGCTCTAATGATTTGCTGACTATTAATAACGGAAATGCTTGAAGCCAAAACAATATATAATGTGGTTTTATCTGTAACGCTGTAAGATTTTTTTGACTCCAGAGGACTGTTATATCCGGGTAGAGGTGTATATATATATACCTCTTAATTATTATATTTATATATAGGCATAGGTATAGATACACAGAAAAGGTGTGTGTGTATATTTATTTAATGATCCCTGTGATTAGTCAATTATTATTTCCAAAAAAATGTTTTTCAGCTGCTGTACGATTACATTGCTATTGAGAATATAGACCGGAAGCACTCCTGCTGCTGAAAAAATCTTGGGACACCCTGAAACGGAGTGTATACCGCATCACCAAACTCTCCTGTGAACTGTGTCCTTTCTTTTCAGACTAATGAGGCTGAATATCTTTCATTGCCAGGGCCTTGTGTTAAGGACTCAAAGATAAATTAATGTAATATGGACTATCAAAATTAGTAGTTTTTTACAAAATACTTTTTCTGAAATAAGAACAATTTAGCACTGAAAATGTAGTCTTAACACTGAATTGTAGCTATGGTGAAGTGTGAAACACTGATAATGCAGATACTATCCATTTTTAATGCTGTGTGAGACGTTACTATCACTTACATTCTGAATTATGTAGATCTTAATATTCCTTCATTGTGCCTATGCTTTTAACATGGTTTACATGATAAAAATACATGGCTTTATACAGTACTTGTATTGACCATATTATTCATAGATTTCTAAAATATAATGAAATATAATCTGGTCAGTATTAAAATAGTTATGCATAGGCATCAGGTCAGCAGCTAGAAGATATATTTTACAGTAGCCTACAGTGTACATATTTTTAAAAGTTGGTTACTCTAAAACTCACATATATACACATGCGTCTAACTTCAAACTAATTTTCTGTTTACAATTAACATTTATCATTCTTAAAACTGTTTAAAAATCTGAAATTAGTCTAGAAGAAGCCTCCGATTTAGCCAGTTTGTCTTGAGATCTGGAGTTTTGTAAAGATGTGAAAAATTATGGCAGCATGGATAGTAGTTGTATGGATGTCCTCCAGAAAACATAATATGTAGTTAGGCTTGCCAGCACATTCGGTTTAAACATACCCCTCAGAGGTGCTTCTTGACATTTACTGGGGAATACTATGATGCAGCATAATAAACTAACGCAAAAGAAAATGCTTAAATTACAATGTTGCATTTCAGAGCCTGTACCCATATATTTACCTGAAGAGTTGTGTAATAATACATTTAATCATACTTATAAATCATAGGAAAAGGTTGAAAAATATGGAAACCTGTTATGACCTCTGTATGCTGAATGTGCTGATAGGTTGTAGGAATTACAACTGATACATTTTTCTTTATTTTTTATTTCTTGTCTGTCTTGGGCATTTTAAAAATATATGTACTTTTAAAATGTACTGTATCTCATATTGAATTGATGTACTTACACTGGAGTCTTAATGCAGGAAATGTAATCTGTCAACAGAGGAAGTGGAGCACAAGCAGAAAAAAAACTGACCTTGTCAAGCTGTCTTGAAAGTATGCATCAAGCACTTGGTCTTGGTGGGACTGTTGACTTGCAGCAGGAAAGTGTATAGCATTACATACACTTTTAAGTTGTCTAGTTGTGCAATGTTCCCCTGAAATATTAAGTTAAATTAATTACACTTGAGGACCTTCGACCTCGATCTCAGAAAATACAGGAAATTAATGCTGAGAGATTTAAACAGTTTTTAAATATGTTTTCCTTCATGTATTGCAGCATTATGTAAAATCTACACCAGCATTATTTTCCCATTTTTATTTAACCACAAAAAATATTGTTCTGATTTTAATTTGTGTATTTAAACAATAGTTTTCTTAATAGCAATGAATTGCAAATACAATTAAGGAAGCAAAGTGTAGCTTTCCTGCTGTGATTTATATTCAATGTTTTAGTGTTGCATACCAATAAACACTATTATATTGGCTAAAATATGCAAAACAACAAGTATAGTAATAGGGGAATTTTTAATATATCAGTTATGTCACCTTTCTTAAACGTATAGAACATATTTATTAACAAATTGTGGTTTAAAAAATGTCACGGGAATACAATTTTGTTAATACATTTAAACTACTATTGGAAGCACACAATGTTTAGCCTAAGGATGTTTTGTTTCTGAATAGTTTGTAATAGTATATGCTTGTTGTTTTAGTAGATAGCTTAACAATTGTAATACATACTAAATAAGTGTATTCCAACTGTGCCTAAAAATGCACATATTGCTTCCTCTAGTCTAAAACCTTCAATCAAATTCTTTAATTTTGTGATATACATCTATAGACATTATAATCTTTAATTGTAAGGACAAAATTCAAACCTTTAGAAATTCAGGTCAGGGGTTGAAGGCTGAGGGTATTTTCACTGATTGTGACATAATTTATTGTCAACAAATTGTAAATTATACAAACTGATCAGAAAATTATAATAAAATGTTAGGTCTTTAACTGCTGTTTCTGATCTAGCCTTGGGGTATATACTGGAAATGTAAAATGCTGGTGGAATACATTTGTGCCTTTACTTTGAAATGGAAAAGATAGATTGATGGTGGACAAAAATTCTATATGTATACCTAACATGGAATCACTCCATGGGATATGATGTCACTTTGTGTTTATATTTTCCATTGTTTGAGTCTTAAGGAACAGATTGTGAGTGTAGACATTTAATTTTCCCCACATCATTTGTGCAACTTTTTTCTTTGTATTAATTTCAGAATGTTTTAATAATGATGCAGTATATATATATATATATATATATATATATATATATATAATCTTATTTTGTTACCATGTACTACAAAAACTGTAAATGTTTCATAGTGGATTTGTCATCAAACTAGGACAGACAGCACACCCGTGCATAATCTCTGACATGGAAAGAGAGTGCCTGTGGCAGCTACATTTGAAAGGGAATTCACAATATTCAGTTACTTTATTTTTCTGTGGGATGTCAGTAGGCAGTTTTCATCCATTAAGGCTTGTATATGTTTTACTTCAGCTAGATCAAAGTGTTCCAAAATATAGTATACAATTTGCATAATGTGTTTTTTTTGTTACAGCTGAACAGTAAGACACCACAACATATGATACATTGTAAGGTGACATCTGAATGTCCATACAATAATGTTCAGTAATGAAACAAAATGTAACAGTACTCTACAGGGCAAATACTGCTTTAGTGGGCTTTCAGTTGTCTATTGATGACTAATAAGTACCTCTTTGTAGTCCTGACGTTTGCTGTGATCTCCTTTTGCATTTGTCCAAAGCAAACATGGAGTGGATCTGCTGGTTTTCAGAGTTAACTTCTGCCCCTCTCTACAGCCACTGTAATTATACTGCTGGTCTTTGTTTTTTCTAAAACTATTTCTATATTCCATGAATATCAATTGGCATATAGCTTTTGATGTTCCATTTTTATTTATTGGCCTAGATGGATGTGTGTTTCTTTTGTAAATATTTTGGACAGCACATGTAATCATATACTTTAATAGTTGATTTTAATGGACAAATTAAGGAACTTTTATTTTCATACTTTTGTATTATTCCTCAATTTGTTCTCTTGAGATACTACCCTTTCACACTTGAATGGCTGTTTATTGAAGAGGAGAATTGGTAACTCTACTAGATTTTACCATGCTTTCCATCCATTACCAAAATGAGTCAATATTTGATGTACAGTGAAGGTGTTTTTCTATTTTTTCTATTTTGTCTGCAGTTTTACTGTTGCAAAAATCTGATGTATTGGCTATAATACACACACACAAATGCTTAAGAGGAATAAAAGGGAATTTTTAAACGTATCAATTATGTCCCCTATTCTTATACAATACAGAAAATATTTACAGAAATATTCTTCTAGCATTCTGTTTTATGGCCAACACTTCTTTTGTTCAGATGTTTTACTATGCTTCTTTCCTGTCCAGTAATGTACAGTGTCAATCCAGTGTTTTATTGAATGGTATTCAATTTTGTATTGATTTGATTTCATATTTGAATAAAATCATTTGGAATATACACTTCTTTGTTTGCCCGTGTACTACATTGGCTCTGACCAAATGAAAACAATACTCCAGTGGCAAATTTGACAACTCGGTACTTGATGGCACAATTGCATTGGGCAGAAAGAAGACTCTTCTGCCCCCAAAAAACTGACATCTAATATTGGTCTAATATTGGGTTTGGGATTGGTAGATGAGGGGGTGATTCAAAGGTTTCAGTTGGTCTGGACCATTGTCCGCATTGGATGTACTGTGAGTGCTATATGTGTATGTTTGTTTCCTTCAAGCTTACCTTGCTTTTGAAGTGACAACTTCTGATTGGCCAAATACAGATAACCTTCCAAAAAAAAAACTCCCCAGAGCATTTCAGTTGGGTCATTCTTTTGGAAGGCTTCTGGGTTTTGTAAATTGGATACAACTCCCTTAAAATACAACTTTACCTGATTATACTATTTCAGTTGACCACAAGCAGAACCTTTTGATAGTATCTCGCATGGTGTGTACTAGTGTTGTAAATACAAAGTACAGATTGCAACATTGCTTGATATGCTAAACGCTTGTAAATGGTAAATGTTTGTCTTCTTGCTTATTTGATCTGAACTAAGATTTGCATGATAATAATAAAATGCAACCACCACTAAGAACTAAGTAACTGATTTTTGTAGGTGTCACCCCGGCCATGAGTCCTATAAAAATTAGGGGCTCCTTGTTAAGAAGATACATTTCATTATATAACCTTGGTTCAAAATAGGTGGACCAAGGAGGTTTAAATTGAAGGGTATCTACATTTTCACTGTCACCACACAGACACGCCAGTGATATTTTTTCATAAAATAAATTGAGATGCAGAGCAAATGAGATCTGTGCAAAGTTGAGACGAATTTAGCGACAAACTTTTTTTAATCCAAACGAATTCACTAATGTAATCTATTGCACAGTAGTGTAAACCGGATGATGCAAAGCTATACGTTTAGATTTGAACCGGATTGTATAAATCTGACATTTTTCATATTGCACAGACTTTGTAGGCGGTTCCCACGGTCTTATATGGTAATATGTGATCATGATGTCAAATGCACTTCAATCCCAAAGCAGTGCGTTTGTCACTTTCGCAGAACAGGGATTCACACAAGCTGAGGATTACTGTACAGCAAGCAGTCGGGTCTGAAGAGGGACTCACTGTATTTGAGTTTTTCTGTGATCAGATAAAAAGATAGAAGGCCCTACTGGACGTCTGAATCTAAGTAACAGAAGACGCTTTGTTTAAAAAAGTTGGGCATACATGGGATAAACTGAATAAGAAATAACGACTAATATTGTTGCGTTTTGCGTAATCCCAGGTCAGATCTGGCAATTATCCGAGCCATTCAGTCGATCTGAAAGAGGGAAATATATATGAAAACACAAACCCGTTACATTCCGAAATCCCCAAGGGACTTTTGGGTTTTCGTGATCCGAGACAGACATTTCTTCGCCAGTAGGAGACAGTGCGCACTTCACCTCCCCAACCCAGCCTAGGAACTGAAGCCATTCCCCCGCAGCCGCACTGAGGCGCCTTGTGTCCCGCTTGTGCCTCAGGCTCGCTGTGTGACTATGGGCTCTCTCCTGGCTCGCCTGCTCTTCTTCACCTGGACCATCCTGCACTTCTGCGGGACAGAGAAAGTGAGACAGAGGGCTCTTCGCCAGAGGGATGCGGAGTTCACTGAAAGAGTAAGTCTTCCTTTTTTGTACTTTTATAGAAAGGTTTTTGGTTTGTGCTGTTGATATTCAATAGTATTTAAACAGTCGCACATTATTCTACAGCCAGTAGCCTTAATGTGGTCTTTTCTTCCCATACCCCCACTCCCACCCCCACCCCCATGTCTCTACCTCACTAGTAAAAGTTTTACAAATCACAGAAGTACACTGATTATTATTATTGTCATTATTATTTTATGGAATATAAATAAACACTAACGAATTAAGTCAAGTACCAAAATATAATTACGATACTGTTAACCAAGTGTGACAAAAGAAAAAGGAAAGAATACCCAAGTACCTGGTTTTATAAACATATTAGTTATCAGAGTTGTTAGGCATCGTTCTATTATTTTTGACTATTTATGTATTTATTTAATTTTAAATGATTTATCAAACTATACCACTTATTTAGATGGAATGAAAAGAGATGCTGTTTTGGAAGTACCTCCCCCCCAGTTTAGCTTTTGAAAGGCGCCTGGTTTCAGGATTACATAAAACTCATTTTCAGATTATGCTAAATTAATTGAATTTGCGCTAGATATTTCTATAGATCGATACAATTAAGATCTCACTTCAAGAAGACCGGTAATATCAGAAACGTTGACCACGCACACATTCATATTCCGTTTAAAATCCATGAATGAAATTACTTTGCATTGTAGTTTGCTTTGTGTTGTTTTTTCATGAATGTGGCCGGTTGAGTTTTAGTGCCAGCAAATGTCTGTTTTCTTCAGAGTAGATGTTTTTGTACAAATATACATATTTTTTCTTGCAATTGAAAGAGTCCATAGCCACTTTATTGATGTTTTAAATTAATGAATTAATTGATAAAAAAAATGTTTCCTGTTATGTTTTATTATTGATTATTTATGATCAGATGCCTGCACTCTTAGAAACTCACAGTTGTTCTCTTATTAGAGCAGAACAAAGGGTCCCACTATTCTTCAGATATATTCAAAATATCTGGCAACCAGTGTTGGTGGTTAGTGGATTTTGTTTGGTTTAAGTCATAGCTGACCACTTTTTGATTTGTATAAATGCAGAAAAGTTGCCTAGTCAGTGTAATGTACATAATTTGAATAAGTGCTTTTTCAGTGTTTCAAGTTAAAGTAGTGATTATGAACCTTGGGGGTTTGAAATTGTTGGATCGAGGATTTCAAGCCAAAGTGAATATTATGTTGCTTACTCATAGCTGGAGCTCTTGTTGATGACTTTGACCCAACAGTGGCCCACTATTGGTTAACCATACAAACCACCTGGGCACAATTTGAAAAATGTCTGCTTGAGTGAATGTGGTGTCTTAATGTACCAGTCATTCTGAGCTGGTCTTTTCCTCATAATAACTTTCTCTAAGGAAAAAGCTAACCAGATAAAAGCCAGTGTAGCCAATAAGCAAATGGAGACCTCCAAAGTAGGCAAAGTATAATATGCCATGGAATTGGAAGGGAATGGCATATTTACTTTGTTTTTTGTAAGCACATTTTGCATGCCTCAACGTCCTGTAATGACCACCAGATGAATTTAAAATTGTTTCACCTTTTAGTGCACTGGGGATGATAGACAGCCTGAACTTTTACCAGACACTCAGCTGAAGCCTCTGGCTCCTTTCATGTCAATGTGGTAACATTTTATTTTAACCCTCCCCCAAGTCTCTACTTAGCCATGGCACTGTGAGCATTCTATCCCTACAAAGTTGTGTAATTGTCTTGTGCTAGGAATGTGCTTTACAGTCTGATTTCATTCAAATGATTTAATGCTTTAAGTTTAATGTCTTTGTGGCTTTAAACTTCTAAGTAATCATTAAGCTGTTCTTCAGCTGAATGAGCTCTGCCCCAGTTCGAGAATAGTGGGTTTGCTTAAAATTGATAGTTTTTATTTTACAGCAAAAACATAAAACATGGATACATATTTCATCATACAAAAGGGATATTAAGCATTTGAATATCCATATGTGCAGTCACTGCATGTAAGGAAAAACAAGGCCTCTCAATGGTGAAGCACAACTATTATTTAGACACATCTGAACTGACAAACCAAACGAAAAGCATATTTTCACAGTCATTCAATTGTAAATGCATTTGTTATTTTATTTTTAATTTTTCTTGTCATTTATTGTCATTATTATTTTCACAAAATATTCTAGTCATCAATGTATTATAGATTTGTAATGGGACTTAGAGAACTTGAAGATTTATGAAAGGAATGTGTTACATCCTTAATGTAATGTCCGCCCTCCTGTGTATGCTGTGCAAGTACTGATAAGTGTGGCAGGGAGGGATGTTTGGTTAGAGTGGTCTCTGCTGGTCAGGAGCGGTGATATACCGAGGTTACATCTTTAGTAGTATAAAGGCACTAATGCACACTTCACAAGCAGGTCTGACCTCTTTGTGATAGATGTAAGCGCTTTGCTGAGGCATTGGTGGCCAGAGGTCAATTGTCTGGTGCCTGTACTCCTATAACATTATGTTGTGAACATGGAAGTGTTTCATTTCACTCTACTGAGTCATTCATTGCACAGAAAGGTGTATTTGTTTATTTTAGCCTTTTGACTGGTACTGAGCCTGTCACTAGCATCGCTCCCTACACTGTGACTTTAGAGAGCAGTGTCGGATTGTGGGAGAGATCTGTGCCTCTCCAAACTTGATGAACTTCACTAACTGTCAGAATTTAGAGGAACAGAAGCCCCTTCTCCATATCAAATGCTATCAATTGAGTTATTTTTTTCCAATTTTGGAAACACACAACAACAACAACATATTATTACTGAATTCCAATGCTACAGAATTTGCCTACTATGTTTTGTAACTATACAATTGTGGGTGTTTGGCCAGGAAGTTAAATCTGGTGGCAAAAACATGGATTCATTTGTTCTTGGGTGGTGGTTAGTCAAGATCTGAAAATAGATCCCTGTAAAGCAACCGCAACGAAGGTTTAATTTAGAAATAAGTGTGATCCAAAAGCGTGTAGAAACCATGGTGCACAACAACTGCTGGAAAATAACAAACAACAAAAGCCAAAAGGCATTTCACACCAACAAACTGCGCCACATCCTTTAAGTCTTTTCTATGTATTCTGTCTATAATTGTTATTTAAAAGGGGAGTAAAACTCAGTTGGCCTCAGATGAAAACCAGAGGAGCCCACAGACTGTTAGAATGACTTGGGATAAAGTGGCACAACGTCTCGTGAAACTGGACAGGATATGGCAGAGAACAGAAGAGGAGAATTTGCTATTTAACAGTGACTCCTGTGGTTGACCAGCCTCCAGAAGGACCTGTGGTGTCCGTGTGAGCTCTGTCTTCCAACTGCCTTCAAATCTATTGCTTCCCAGCCAGTTCACAGTGCAAAACAAGACAACTGGCCTTGCACATATGGCCTCATTGTGACACCCACAAGTATCTGATGATCTCTTGCACAGCCTGATCATTCAGAATAGGCATTGCATAATAATCACAGACTGCAGAGGGAATATTCTCATTGAGCATGCAGGGGGAATATTCTTCCTTCCTGAATGGTTTCCCCTCCACAGCTGCAATTTGATATCTGTCTGATGTAGAACTGAAAATGCCTGGATTGCAACACCTCAGTCGGTGATACAGATGCCTTATTTTGGTAACCCATATTCGGTTTGCATATCTTTAAAGACTGCTATTAGAGCTCTTGCCAATAGGTATGTGTTCTTATCATTAAAACATTTCTCCCATCAATTACTTATCTATTACAGATGTAGAAAATAGTATGTTCCTGGTCAGCTTGAAAACTCATAAAAATGCTTCCATCTGTGCTAAACTTGGCTGTCATGGTCTGGTCATGGTTAAAAACAGAAAATCAAAGTTAACAGGGTTTTTTTGGCCCGTGATGTGGCACCAAATTTTGTCATCATTGTCTATTGGTGGATGTTTTTGTCTAGACACTTTTAAACTTGAATCCAGCAGCCCCATAATTGCATTTGCCTTTCATTTAGGCATTCTGGGTGTTGGACCATTTTCCAGACATAGATCTTTTTCCAGACATAGATACGGTGCATAGATGGGAATGTATAGTTTCATATGGACCATTTTGTGAATCACTTTATAATGCTTTCTTTTTTAAAATTACATATTCTTTTCCATCATTTCTGATTCATGTGCAGACTGTGGACCTCGACTGGATGTCAGCCAGGTACAGCTGTGTCCTTCCAGTGTGCTTTTTATTTTTTGTGCAACTTGTACAGATGTTCATTTCAGTCTACGGCTCAGACTTGATGTTATTCAAACAAAATCTGTGAAACAGCTCCCCAGGGATGGCATAGTAGGGTTGTCTATGTGCTCTATAAAATGTTCTGTAAAGTTCTGAAAAGTTATGTGCTTAATTGAAATTATATATATATATATATATATATATATATATATATATATATATTTGGTCCACTGATGTAATTTCCTCAATGAATAACTGATGTAGCTGCATTATAAAACCTGGACTGAGGATTGACTTTGGATACAACCGATTTTAAACCAGGTCATTTTAATTTTATTTTCCGCCTGGAGGACACAATCTGCACTCATTTCACAGAACAAGCAGTAAGAGCATTTTTGTAACGGTCACAAGTTTCGTTAGGGGTAACCACTGAGATGCAATAATGTCTGGTGCATAGATTGGTGTGAGAAACATAACATGTTCACATCTATAAGGTTTTGACATGCATTTCAGATTTTCAGCAGTGGCAGCCATATTGTATTTAACTGAATATATTATGTTGAGACTTCACAAAAACAACTTATACAATTTTAAATGAATCTCAGAAGAAGAAGAAGGAAAAAAAAGTCCTTTAGTGTGCTTTGGACTGCATCTGTATAAACAATCAAGGGAGTTTATGAATAACTGAATTACTGGTGGGCCGCAGACGTGGGTGATTCATGTTAGTCATGGTTTGTTCCTTGTTATTTTTTCAAGATTGTAATGTGTCTTGGGAAATACAATCTCTTTTCATGGAATCTTCTCCAGCATGGAGATTCAAGATTTTCCATTAAAAAATAGATTTTCTGAAACACTGTATTCACTGAACACTGGATACCAAACGAACTTGCAGGAACTTGAACAGTCAGGTCTAATTCACCCTGTATGCAATAACCGTCTGCGTGAGAGTCATTATGTAATTTAGGTGTTTAGTTTGCATGATTTCAAGGCACAAGGCACCAGATATAATATAAACTATTTGGCGGTCTTTGAGAAAGTGTGAGAAAATGTGTTGAAGGTGTGCAGGGCTCCTGTGGCAGAGATTGGAGAGGCAACTCCATCTGGAGGGGGGGAGGTTATTGTGAGGAAAGAAGCAAAGAAAAAATGATGACTATGTAGCTGCTTCCAAGCCTGTGGTAAGAAGATAGACTTATAACCATCGCAAAAGAAAATACAGTATTGTTGTCTATGCTAACACAAACCCTTTGAAAGCTTGTGTCACTGTTCGCAGATTGTTAAATGGTCAACCCCAAGCAGCGGAAGAAGCTGAGACAGGATTTTAAACTTGCATTCCAGTGCTCTGAAAAGTACAACAGTTTTTTTTTTAACTGAACTGTATATTGGAGAGGGGTAGTAAATATTTTTGTTCTCCCCTCCCCCCAATTTCTAGTACAATGGCTGCATGCAAGGGCCAGCAGGCACCCCAGGCCGAGATGGGAACCCTGGTGTGAATGGCATTCCTGGAATCCCTGGACGAGACGGGTTGAAGGGAGAGAAGGGAGAGTGCATGAAAGAGATCCTGGAGGAGCCCTGGAGACCCAACTTCAAACAGTGTGCCTGGAAGTCCCTTAACTATGGCATTGATCTAGGCAAAATTGCAGTAAGACTCTGAAAAACACTTGAACTACAGACTGAGCAAGTCCTGTAAAGAAAACAAATTAAGTTTCCATGGAGATAATGATAAATTACACCAAATGACCTACTAAGAAGACCAATATTTGCATATTAGTGTGTTGCAGCTAAATGGGCTGAAAAACTGGTTTCTCCTTAAACTTTGCTCAGGCTATAATTTGTGTTGCAGGGCTCAGTAAAATTGCATCTATATCCCAGATTACAATTTGAATGCTGGAAAAGAAACCAAGGAATATCCCCACGGGAATATTTGTTAATAGTTTCAAAGCCATCTGTTTGTAAAGTATGAAGTGTGACCTTTTGCCCAGTTGGCTTTGTGATGAGATGCCTTACAAAGTGGATGTCTTGTCCATTTTCCCCGTTTCCTCTAGGAATGTACGTTCACCAAGCTGCGCAGCGACAGCGCTCTCCGAGTCGTCTTCAGTGGCTCCCTGCGGCTGAAGTGCAAGAACGCCTGCTGCCAGCGGTGGTACTTCACCTTCAATGGGGCTGAATGCACTGGCCCCCTGCCTGTTGAAGCCATCATCTACCTAGACCAGGGCAGCCCTGAGTTCAACTCCACTATCAACATTCACAGAACCTCCTCAGGTGAGTGAGTGAGAGAGAGACATGAAGGAAACCGAACAGAAAACATTGCACAGAAGAGAAGTACACAAATTAACATAATTATTTTGACATTTAAAGGCCATTCCCATGACTGTTTGGAGATGCACGTCATAGGTTACACAGACGATGTGAAACAGATTCCCTTTGAGTTTATCCTTCCTGCGTAATTTACCATAGCTATAATCGAGTGTACCCATGTGTAGACAATTTCATCTTCCACTGTAACTGAAATCTATCTAGTTTTATATATAACTATAGAAGCCACATGTTTATAGGCATGATATCCCCAACACACTGCACAATGTGTCCCTAATAAACCAGATATGTTTCTTCTCTGGAGGAATTCAAAACCATAATATTCTATCAAAAGTAAATATAGAAATCACTAATTTTCCCTTCACATACCATTGAAGTTCAACATAACAAATTAGTAACTGACACAGTTCAAACTTTTTCCATTGTACCCCTCCCTTAAAAAAAGTTACCCATGATCTTTAGTTCAGCTTACTTGATATTTCAAATGTACCATAAAAACCAACCCTACAGCTAATGAGAATTATAAGCTCTAGGTTACATGTATAGCCCCTATTTTATGCTTTTAAAAGAACAAAATAACCAGCAGTGAAAATGACAAAATTCTCACAAACCTTGATTGTTCCAGTCACTGTTTCAAAGAACAGCCAGTTGCATTACAGAATGAGACCACTAGGTGACAGAATATTGCTATGAGATAACTCTTGATGGATAAGGCAGAATGATTTTTTCTGTCTGTGTGGAAGCTTTTCCAACTGTTCAGCAGAAACATTTTAAAGTTGTTTTTTTATTTGTATTTTTAACCCCAGCAAAAGCTCAATTAACTCTAATTACTCTCTAACCCTGGTTCTGCAGAACCTCAATCCACCACTATTTACCGCCCATCCTTAAATCCTCAGTTTACTGATGATTACAAACCTTTAATTCCATTAAGCAGGGAATGTTTTGGCACATTCAGTAATTTTAGAGATAATTTAGAACCAATATCTGAATACCCTTTTAGACCCTTAAAGGCCAGTATGCGTTCATTCTTTCTAAATGGATCAAAAACTAAGATGGGAGCCTTCAGAAAATGTCGATTTAGGGTGATCTATAAAACAAACTGGATTAATCCTCTCCTGGACCAGGGTAAACACCACTATTGTAATCAGTATGATGGCTACAGCTAGGCCTAGGCCAAATTAAAATTGTGACCTACCAGTGGTATAGGCCTAAGCAGTTCAGTGAATTCATGATTTATCCTACTTAGTGAAAATTATAAAATCCTAAGCAGTTTTGATGTCCTGCATTTCTCAAATATAACCCATCTGGGTAAAAGTGACTAAGTTACTATCACTCCAGGGTTAACTTTTACAGCTTTTGTTGCAGTCACAAGATAAAGTGAGAAGATAAAAGCACTCTGCAATGTAACTCATGTATATTGATAATTCAAGTCATTTCTGCCCAAGGCCTTGACTCTTGTGCTTTGTTGTGTGCAGTTGAGGGGCTGTGTGAAGGCATTCACGCAGGCCTGGTGGATGTTGCCGTCTGGGTGGGGACCTGCGCTGACTATCCCAGGGGCGACGCCTCTACTGGCTGGAATTCTGTGTCCAGGGTCATCATCGAAGAGCTGCCGAAGTAACGATGGTCACCAAACCACAGTCAAAATGCACCTTTCTTAGTGTTTTTTTTTTATATATTTTTTTTTTTAAATCAATGTATTTTGTAATCTGAACCCATGAAATATGAAACTCCGCTAGAAGAAAACTTCAGCAACCGATCAAAATGCCCATCTTCATTTGTTGTCTTGAATGTTAAAAGGGAGCATTAGAAACATTTAATTCAGGAGTAGAATATCTTAGTGTTCTGTAATAGCCTTTAAGATTTCGTGTTTTTGTACTCAATAAATGAAACTTTTTTTTTTTTTTTTAACTTACTTTTGGGTTACAAATGATTTAGCATTTTTCTCACTGGTAAATCAAATCTGCTGTGTAGTGATGTAAATATTGAAAAACTGATAAAAGTGAATACAATATATACACAATTCATAATGATATAGTTACAGCTATATATACACATACAAACACACCTTTCTTTCCTGTTTTCTTACAAACTCATTAAAGGACACACATACATACATAGATTAGCTTTGAACTTCCTTCTGAATACTACTAAAGATGACATCAAACTTTGTGAACCTTTTATTTTTTTTAATTGGAAATATAATAACTTACTGCAACATTTAAGTATATATTTTTTAAGTAATATTTCATTTAAATCCAACAAGTTTTCTCCTTTAGCACACTCAAAGTAAACTGCAAATGGAAACTAATCATACAGTGAGGGAAAAAAGTATTTGATCCCCTGCTGATTTTGTACGTTTGTCCACTGACAAAGAAATGATCAGTCTATAATTTTAATGGTAGGTGTATTTTAACAGTGAGAGACAGAATAACAACAAAAAAATCCAGAAAAACGCATTTCAAAAAAGTTATAAATTGATTTGCATGTTAATGAGTGAAATAAGTATTTGATCCCCTATCAATCAGCAAGATTTCTGGCTCCCAGGTGTCTTTTATACAGGTAATGAGCTGAGATTAGGAGCAGCACTCTCTTAAAGGGAGTGCTCCTAATCTCAGCTCGTTACCTGTATAAAAGACACCTGTCCACAGAAGCAATCAATCAATCAGATTCCAAACTCTCCACCATGGCCAAGACCAAAGAGCTGTCCAAGGATGTCAGGGACAAGATTGTAGACCTACACAAGGCTGGAATGGGCTACAAGACCATCGCCAAGCAGCTTGGTAAGAAGTTGACAACAGTTGGTGCGATTATTCGCAAATGGAAGAAACATAAAATAACTGTCAGTCTCCCTCGGTCTGGGGCTCCATGCAAGATCTCACCTCGTGGAGTTTCAATGATCATGAGAACGGTGAGGAATCAGCCCAGAACTACACGGGAGGATCTTGTTAATGATCTCAAGGCAGCTGGGACCATAGTCACCAAGAAAACAATTGGTAACACACTACGCCGTGAAGGACTGAAATCCTGCAGCGCCTGCAAGGTCCCCCTGCTCAAGAAAGCACATGTACAGGCCCGTCTGAAGTTTGCCAATGAACATCTGAATGATTCAGAGAACTGGGTGAAAGTGTTGTGGTCAGATGAGACCAAAATCGAGCTCTTTGGCATCAACTCAACTCGCCGCGTTTGGAGGAGGAGGAATGACCCCAAGAACACCATCCCCACCGTCAAACATGGAGGTGGAAACATTATGCTTTGGGGGTGTTTTTCTGCTAAGGGGACAGGACAACTGCTTCGCCATGTACTGTCAAATCTTGGGTGAGAACCTCCTTCCCTCATCCAGGGCATTGAAAATGGGTCGTGGATGGGTATTCCAGCATGACAATGACCCAAAACACACAGCCAAGGCAACAAAGGAGTGGCTCAAGAAGAAGCACATTAAGGTCCTGGAGTGGCCTAGCCAGTCTCCAGACCTTAATCCCATAGAAAATCTGTGGAGGGAGCTGAAGGTTCGAGTTGCCAAACATCAGTCTCAAAACCTTAATGACTTGTAGAGGATCTGCATAGAGGAGTGGGACAAAATCCCTCCTGAGATGTGTGCAAACCTGGTGGCCAACTACAAGAAACGTCTGACCTCTGTGATTGCCAACAAGGGTTTTGCCACCAAGTACTAAGTCGAAGATGTCAAATACTTATTTCCCTCATTAACATGCAAATCAATTTATAACTTTTTTTAAATGCGTTTTTCTGGATTTTTTCGTTGTTATTCTGTCTCTCACTGTTAAAATACACCTACCATTCAAATTATAGACTGATCATTTCTTTGTCAGTGGGCAAACGTACAAAATCAGCAGAGGATCAAATACTTTTTTCCCCTCACTGTATATGATTTTAAAAACCTGGTTTGTTAAAAAAAACTCAGATGGAAATGATGAGAAGTTAATGATGATTAGTCCCATTTTAAATATTAAAACTTGTCTAGTTTAGCTAGTGTATTTCCATACACAAGACTTGTCTTTTTAATATAAGATGCCTCATGGGAGTAAAATGACAATAGATTGATTGCATGAACATGTGTGAAAAGTTGCAGGTGATGTGGACTGAAGGGTGGACGAGTTAGTTGTCATCATAAAATGGTTTGAATTTATATATAATAGACAGGAAAATGCAGATCAGGAAGTGCCAAGTTCTGCACAGATTAGTGCAAAGAACTTTCCAGAGTATTTATTTTCCAGGCCATATGCAGTTATCCTATCTGTCCTGTACAGGGGTGCTTTTTTAAAGCATCACAGAACCTCCAAGCACTGCTGATGAAGCGGGGCGGTGGTCCACACTGAAACTGCCCCAGAAACATTTCACAAAGCACTTGGCACCAGAAACATGAAGATCAACTTCAAAATGCAAAAATCATTCGCCTTATTATTTACCAGGGAAAAGCTGAACTTCACAATTTTCAACTACAAAGTCTTCAACATTAAAATAAATAAATAAATAAATGTAATCTCACAGATTACCATAAAGTAAAACAAGCGATGGTCATTTTATTTCACTCTACTCACAGGAGCTGAATCCCACCTGTTGGTTGAGTGTTTGCATTATGATAGCAGTCCTTTCCTAATGGAGCAAATTAAGCATGAATTTAACACCATCGCCTTCACACACATGCACATGAAACTACATCAATCCACCTTTCATAAAAACACTAAAAGACATTCAATCTTATGTACACCTGTGCCTTTTGCGGCTATCCCTGCTCAAAAAAAACTTTTTACAATTTGTCTTCCTTCCTTTGTCAATTGTCACTGCATTTAATGCCTTACAAAAGAAGATTTGCTCTCGACATTAGACAGGTAAATCGACCCTCCAGGTCATGTCTGTAAATTGTTCCCAAGGTTTTTATGCTCTGGTGTTGTGCACCTGGAGATGATAGGTACCAGGATAGCATGTGGAGTTCAGCTGCGTAAATTGAGCAAGAAACGGGACACATGTTCGTACACGACAAACGTAAGGCAGCACGCCGGGGTCACCCTGATCACATTGGGTACAATTCCCTTGTAGAATCCATGGACACCTTCATTTCTGAAACGACAGAAAAAAAAAGTGTACAATCATGATTCCTCTCAGGGAAACTCCATCATCCTCATAAGCCTTTATTCATTTTACATTTACGAGCAAATCAAGATAGACGATTCTCATTGAAACTCTGCACAGCCAAAAAATACTTACTGTGCTGTTCACCAAAACACAACACAAAAAAAGAAGAATTGAATGCTCATGTTTTATTATTTTGAAATGGACTTACTTATAATGAACAAAGTAGTCTGAAGACACTGCAGTCAAATGAGGGGACCACTGCACAGGGCAGCTTCAGTATTATGTAAAGGATGTTGACATGCAATAGCAGAGACTTACACTCGAATCGCTTGAGTTTCACTTCAAATGAGGGTTAATGATTGGTGGTTATGCTGCCAATTCTAGCAACAGAAGCTGGACAGTTTGTTCCTGCCTACGCCAATCTAGCCTCTCCTTGTTAGGGGTAGTTTGGCAGTCTCTCTGCTTACCTCCATGTCCTCCTGATGACATCGGTGACTCCTGCGTAGTGATTGTGCTGGTCCTGCAGCCGAGCGCGGATCACCTGATATGGATACGTTGCAGACACTGCCAACATTTTCGATATAGCAGCCATTGTAATATATTCCAGTGGATTCTGAAGGGAATTGAAAGGCCATTCAGATTAACAGGACCACTCTCAACCTATGATTTAATCTCGTCACAATGAGTAAAATGGGAAGGAACTTTTCCCACTTTTCTGTTGGACCTTATCCAGGTATAACCTTAATAATAGCAGTAATAGCATAATATATAATGAGTTATAATAATAATAATAATAACTTAAACACTCTTCTGCTGCTTTTCCTGATAAAATCATGATTTCATTTTGCTTTACTTACCAACTGTGCTTGGGATGGCTTGTTCCTGTTTCTGTTATAGGCCCGCTTAAGTTCCTCATATGCCATGAACTGTATAGCCCCATGTGATGTGCCAAACAAGCCAGGGATAAAACCCTAAAGAAAACAAAGACATCAGATGTATATACTTGGTTAATATGAAGCACACCAATTAGTTAACTAAATCTCTTCATACGTATATGCTAAGAAATGAGCGGAAATAATTATGTCTATTGATATAAATCGTCTCGTCAACATAACCTTGAACAAAGACTTTTATTAATGCCTATTCATATCAGATACATTTTTTTAATCGCAGTTACATACAGGTTGGGTTTCAACTTAATTTGCTGTAGGCTGTTTCTTGATTAAGCTGTAAAAAGGGATTGAGTTTTGGAAATTGAGTTTTAGGGGATATTTTGTTCTTTCTAAAAACAACAGTGGATAGAAGAGTTTGAAAAAGTATTGTTCTGGTTCATGCTTCCCATAATACAATACTTATAAGTACTGCCTCTAGTGGATGACTGTGAAACAACAGTATATTTTAAAAGTACAGCTATCAATGTCTAATGTGACTTATTTTGTTACGAAATGGGTCAATACTCTAAGAAAAATTAAATGTGCATTATATCTTACATGATCAACATATCCAAATGACTTTATACATATTAACATAGACAAGTCTAAAGAAAATAAAATATTAAAATAATCTTCACTGATATTTGTATTTGTATTCAGACGACACTGAATGCGTTACAGGTTTGAAGAATAGATAAATGCAGCTTATCTGTTTTAGATATTTAAAACATGAGACACCATGAAAATAGATGAAGCGGACATCAACACTTTGAATCAGTTCTACAAATATTACACAGGCATTTCATTTTATAGAAACAAAGACTGAAACTTACCCTGTACAATCCCGGTATACCCTCATAGCGATAGATTTTTACGAGAGCATCAACCATGCCCTTATACTGCTTTTTGGATGGTTCACTTGCAGAGTCATACTGCAGGACCAGGCGAGTCTTTGTGACCCAGATTGGGTTTGTTAGGCAAAGCGTCAAAGCCCCTGAAAGACAAATGCAAATGTAGAGGAATGGGCGAGACCAGTAAAATTCACTTAGCTTTCATGACACTCACATGAGGACATACTGTTGAAAGTGGATGTTAGCATCTGCCCTTCATTATTACAGATTGACAGCACATGTCCAAATACTTAATGAACCAAGTCAAAAAGATAATCAAAGCCTAGATATAATTAAATGTTTCTATTAGGTTGGCTCCAGAATTTGATTGGACATCTCCATAAATGTGAAGGCGTAAATATAATCCAGTACTGTACAGAAGAAAATAACTAATCTATGATTAACTTTGAACTTTAAAAATTTGAACTCTACCCAATCTAATGTTTTATTTTTCTTCCTTTCATTAGTTTGCTTTCTTGCTTCAGTGACATTTTTACTGACCTGCCTGGGCAGCAGAGACCAAATGCTGCGTAGCGGTCAGTTCAGACTGATTGCCTTCCTGCTTGTAGCTCTTGAGTGCATTGTAGCTGAAAATAAAACATGACATGAACACAGTTAGGTATCCTAGAATGTGACTGTGGTATGAGACTAAGAAAATTAGTGGAGTTGATTAAAGATACTGACATAAAAAATATTTGTATACCAGTAATTACATATGTGACATGTTATAAACATTGCACTCTCCTTTGAAACTATTTTGATATTAGTTTTTTTGCTAGTGCTTGACCCTAGGGCTTAAAATCAGTTTGCATTGCTGTAACAACATCTATCAAAATTAATTATTGGAGAAATATATGCAATAGAATTTATGAACCACAACAGAAACAAAACATTATTCATGCCTTTCACTGATGAACCTTTATAACATTAAACAGAAATGAGAAAGTAAGCAGCACCTATTCTGTTTTAGAAGTAACATACAGACATGTAGGCTAATGCTCTGGATCTAGATTTGTTAAGGGTCCTGAAAATCATAAACTTGAATTCCAACATCTGTTCCAAGGACAAAGACCTGAATGTAATACGCACAAGCAGAAATACAGCCCCCAGGACGCTCCAGCACCCCACACATTGGGTGTCACTCCTTTGTAAAGCCCCCGAAGTCCCTCTTGACTCCAGACACTTTTCATACAGTGTAATATTCCACTGTACTTAGGCCTCAAATCCAATCCATCGCTCACTGCGCCCAGGAAAAGAAAGACAAACACAGTGTAGTTACTGACCACAAGTTGTCATTTTGGACATTGGCATCAGGTTTATGTTCTTATACAATTTTCAAGCAAAATACGATCACTGGAATGGAGTCTGGGGTATGGTATCAGAATTCATATTTAATGTGGAATCACTACCTCCATTCTGAAAAGCATGGTTCATTCTCATTACTTACATTTCACTTGAAATGGGGAAACATGCTTTGTAATTACAATACACAACTTTTGAAACAGCAGTACGGTCTGTAGAGGCCACTGTAGAGCATAAAATAACTTGTAAAATATTGAATAAGTAAGCAGAGCCAGTACAGCAGAGTTATTGGTCTGTTTGATTAACCAGTGAGCAAGTATGTGAGTAGCTAAAGCAACTCCATCACAACTGTAAGTGAAAGGATGTCGGCTAATGCTCAACATTATTATTATTATTATTATTATTATTATTATTTTACTTACTTTACCCAGGGATGAGGCCCTGACAGAGATACAATTAGGCCTATCCAGATTAGATAAGCACATGTTTACACTGTTAGTAAAAGCACATGGCACAGGGTGGACTCAATTTGCAGACAGCCACTGTATCAATATGAACAATGATGGCATTTGAACCAGTAAGCATAGCTAGCAAATGGTATTTTGGAGAATGCCATCTGCTACTGAGCAGGGAACAATTTTAGCCACCGGATGGTCACAGCTAGTGGTTTGTGAAGGCCTTCATATGCCAACAGCCAACTGCCCAAAGAGGGCACTTTTTTTTTTTTTTTTTTTATTAGGAAAGATGGTTTGTCAGTTCTTTTTCACACATGCAAAGCCCCTAAGAGGATGGTTGTCCAATCGCATCAAATTAACCCCACTGAATACACATGGACTACAGGCTACTCCAATAACCTCAACCTGCCAACTTCAACCCATTTCTTGGAGGCCCAATACAGATTCAGTCTACAAGCACAATTCTGCCATGTGGCGCCACACAGTCGGCGTTTAGACAGTGCTGTGTGTCGTCAATAATAAACTGCTGTTCTTTATTGAAAAATGTCAAGTCTATATACAGACTTTACAATATATAAAGACATCATAACACATCATTAAGTTATATATGCATAGCATTTGAAAACAAACTTTCCCGATATAGATAAACACCACGGATAATGTTCCATTTGCACATGCGCTATATTCAGTTGGGCTCATGTCTATCGGACCATTTGGCAAAGTCTGCCGATGACATACCTGCGAACCTGATTTTGACAAGGTCCAGAGGGTGAAGCACCAGGGTGGACACCACCCCTCCGCTCAGTCCAGCCACCAGGTTCTCGTATTTGACGTGACTGAAGAGCCGGCGCAGGTCTGCCTTGGCTGGCAGCGACGCGGATGGAGACGTCGCTGCGCCAGGTAACGCTGCAGCACCTTCTCCAGTAGCAGGGCTCATATTTAAGTATAGAAAATCAACAGAAGTACATACACATATTCACACATCTGCCCCAGACTGCTAATGGTCATTTACACACGTAAACAGTCGGCAGAAGCCATCATTACCCAGCTTTCGATCAGCGCAGGTTGCGCAGCAAAGGCGTGTACAGCAACGAAACAACCTCTAGCCTACGACCTTTGGGAAAGCTTTCCGATTGGAGAAAGGATTGCATCATTTGTATACACGATTCCAACGACATCCGTCCCAATGAAACTAAAGGAATGATGAGGGTGTGTTTAAAACAGAGAAATGTGATCTGTTTTGGGTGTCTCCCAGCCCTAACTTGAAACGGTCGGGTAAAAAATGCTTGCCATCAGTGGCAATGGCTCCCGGTGGCTTCACCCAGGCCACGTGACGATAACAGATGACCCATGACCTTTTCTGGGAACACGTGTGCAAGATGGAGTAACGCACGTTTGGTTCCTTTTGTATATTTCTATTAAATATACAACCCATTTAATCATAATTTCCCAGCGTACTTGTAAAATGAAGGTGAAGGTATTGAGCAGAAACCCGGATGATTATATCCGTGAAACGAAGAAGGATATTCAGCGAGGTAAGGACGTGTTCAGTGTGAATTTTCCCACACAGATCCGATGTTGCTGGTTTGTTTTTTTAATTCCCAAACGAAACTAGTGCTACTTTTTAACAAGATACAAAACCTATTTAGAGCCATTGTCAAGTACAGGATGGATTATAATAAATGTAACGATTTTGTGATGGGTTTGTGTTATGGGGAAATGTATATGTCATAAAAAACGTTATGTATTCTGCAAGGAAAAGTTCTAGTTCTTTGGCTACATCTGATACTGAGGCTTATTGATGTCTATGTGTTCATATACAAAACAACGTACGCTATTTGTGATACTTTGGGATTTTGAAACCCCTCGATCACAGGGTTCAATGGTGTATAACTCTTATATCAGGCATTCATGCTAAAATGTGCTCGAACTGGTAGGCTACATACGTGATTGATAACTAAGATTGGGTGTAATTGCATGTTTATGTTTTAAGTTGGCCGCACTTTATCATGGTGTGCATCTCCTTCCAGTTCCCAGGAACTATGACCCAACCTTGCACCCCTTTGAGGTGCCAAGAGAGTACACCCGAGCCCTCAATGCCACCAAACTGGAGCGGGTGTTTGCTAAGCCATTCCTGGCCTCTCTGGATGGGCACAAGGACAGTCTGAGCTGCATGGTCAAACACCCCACCAGTCTGTCCACACTGCTTTCAGGAGCCTGTGATGGGGAGGTAAGCAGGGGAACACATAAACAATAAGTTTTACTAATTGTCCAATGAGGTTTATAAAAAAAAAAAAAAAAAAAAAAAAATAGGTTACAGCACATTAAGTTGATTGTCAGCTACTTTTTTTTTTTGCCTCTTTAAGAGAGTCTTTAGGCCCAGGTAGATATTGATGACTAGTAGGGTTTCCTCACAGACCCATTTATTTTCTATGTTGTTCATTATTTTTGGGCACTGAAAACTATAAATCCGTATATATAATGAATGATGTAAGAATTCCAAGGCTTGACTTTGTAATACTACAAAAAGCAAATTTCAGATGAATCAAAGTAATTTATTGCTTATGCAATTGTTTTACAAAAGGCATGTTTTAGGCAAACATTTTGTATCCCTTTGTTTAATTCAACAGGTCAAAATCTGGAACTTGACCAAACGGGAGTGTGTGCGTTCAGTACAGGCACACGAAGGGTTCGTGCGAGGGATGTGTGCCAGATTCTGCGGCACTTCTTTCTTCACGGTAAACAAATGGCATTTAAACAACTTTCCACTTGACTTTAAATTATTTTATAATATTATAAACCGCTGAAACTGTGTTTTCTTGTTAACGAAAATCTATGAAGTTGTATGCTAGTTTTGGCAAGTTTTATTGATTCATATTATTTGTGTTGTTAGAGGAAGTTTATTATGTATTGAGATGGGCTACTGCTTTTGCCTTTGGTTTTCACAAAATGTTACTTCTTTAAAGCACTGTGAAATCAATATACAGGTAGTGCAACAGAAACAATTTCCTTAAAAGTTTCAAGGCCCCTAAAAACCTCTCCAAAAACCCATCAATGAACACTCTCTTTCCACTGTGTATGTTTTTGCTTGAGTCAACAAAAAGTGCCAGACAGCATGAAAACAGTTATGCAAACTGCAGAAAATATGTCCCTCAGGAGGACCTATTTTTCCCATTAGGCTTACTTGAAATTTAGAAAATCTCATCTGGTTTTATTTGTTTGTGCTTGTAATGAACAGATTGGAGATGACAAAACCATCAAACAATGGAATATGGAGGGACCTGCATATGGTGAGGAAGAAGAGCCACTGAACACAATACTCGGAAAGGTATGGCCTACTCGGCAGTGAAAGTGTTGTATTATACACAGTACCTTGTATGGCTTGAGCGCTGAATTTTCAATATTTCTTTGACCAAGAAAATGTAATGTCCTTAACCTGCAAGCGATGTAAGTCTCATTTCCTTTTGGTAATTGAATACGTAGTCAAGATGATTATCCATACTACATACTACAGAAGCAGTCTGATAACCATCACGTCTGTTACTTCTATACAATAATATGTGATGCTGAAGATGGCAAGTGCAAAAAATAATCTAGTATAAAAACCTAGATCTATATAAAAATCGACATTATCTACATTATCTCCTCAGCTTTCACATTTCTAACCCAGTATTTGATGGGACATTAACATTAAGTGTATGCAGAAAAATGTGGGCAGAATATTCTATAGTGGGTTGGGGTTTATGGGTGAAAGCCCGATACTTTTTTACTTGAAGAATGACCTTGTGGTGGTGGTTGTTCTCAGGTAGTGTACACAGGAATTGACCACCATTGGAAAGAAGGCACCTTTGCCACATGTGGGCAGCAGGTGGACATCTGGAACGAACAGAGGACCAGCCCCATACGCACCTTCACTTGGGGCGTGGACAGCATCAACAGTGTCCGCTTCAATCCTGTGGAGGTAATGACAGCCATCTTGTTACATCTACAACCAGACACTCAGAGGAAGTGAAAAGCAAAGTTGCTTTTATGCGTTTAATTTTTCCTAGCTGAGCTAATGGTGATATTGTGAAGTGTGGACAGCTTAAGCACAATGACCGAAACATACCAGGTGACAGTTTCATTACCTCTCTAATAGGGAAATAAACAATCAATCAAACCAAAAATCAAATAAAAACATTAGTCAAAAAGCTGCACAATGTCATGGGAGTGCTATTGTTATTATTAAGCTTCACAGACAAGTTTAATCACATAATAAAGTGTATATGTTTTGAAAGATTGATTGACTTTCATAGACAATCAGCAGCTCACTGAATACTTCCAGTTGCAGAAAAGGTCCCCTGTGATCATCTTTAACTACATATGAAACAAAACATGATTGTTGTTTTAGTTGCACATTCACAATCTTACCTAATTTATAACCATCAAATACAAATATTCTGCATTTCAAAGGAAGTTATTTGTATCCTTGATGGCTAAGAGGAACTGATATGGAACAGTTAAATCTGCTTCTAGAATTTAGTGAGTATTTCAGTAACTGACTATTTCAACATCCTAGGAAACCTTATGTATGGGCAACGGTGCATGCAACACCAATGCTTTCTGAGAACTTATGACCTGACTACCATTAGAACAGTAACAGATCCTTCTGAAACTGGGCTAGCGGTCTCCCCTAGACTTCTAACCTAAAAGGCATTTGCATTGTGAATTAACCGTACAACAGAGGAAAAACACCTACAGTGCATCCAGAAAGTATTCACAGCGCTTCACTTTTTCCACATTGTTATGTTACAGCCTTATTCCAAAATGGATTAAATTCATTATTTTCCTCAAAATTCTACAAACAATACCCCATAATGACAATGTGAAAGAAGTTTGTTTGAAATCTTTGCAAATGTATTAAAAATAAAAAACGAAAAAAGCACATGTACATAAGTATTCACAGCCTTTGCTTAATACTTTGTTGAAGCACCTTTGGCACCAATTACAGCCTCAAGTCTTTTGGAGTATGATGCTACAAGCTTGGCACACCTATTTTTGGGCAGTTTCTCCCATTCTTCTTTGCAGGACCAATCAGGTTGGATGGGGAGCGTCGGTGCACAGCCATTTTCAGATCTCTCCAGAGATGTTCAATCGGGTTCAAGTCTGGGCTCTGGCTGGGCCACTCAAGGACATTCACAGAGTTGTCATGTAGCCACTCCTTTGTTATCTTGGCTGTGTGCTTAGGGTCGTTGTTCTGTTGCAAGATGAACCTTCGCCCCACTCTGAGGTCCAGAGCGCTCCGGAGCAGGTTTTCATCAGGGATGTCTCTGTACGTTGCTGCATTCATCTTTCCCTTGATCCTGACTAGTCTCCCAGTTCCTGCCACTGAAAAACATCCCCACAGCATGATGCTGCCACCACCATGCTTCACTGTAGGGATGGTATTGGCCAGGTGATGAGCGGTGCCTGGTTTCCTCCAGACATGACGCTTGCCTTTCAGGCCAAAGAGTTCAATATTGGTTTAATCAGACCAGAGAACTTTGTTTCTCATGGTCCGAGAGTCCTTCAGGTGCCTTTTGGCAAACTCCAGGTGGGCTGTCATGTGCCTTTTACTTAGGAGTGGCTTCCGTCTGGCCACTCTACCATACAGGCCTGATTGGTGGAGTGCTGCAGAGATGGTTGTTCTTCTGGAAGGTTCTCCTCTCTCCACAGAGACACGCTGGAGCCCTGTCACAGTGACCATCGGGTTCTTGGTCACCTCCCTGACAAAGACCCTTCTCCCCCGATCACTCAGTTTGGCCGGGCGGCCAACTTTAGGAAGAGTCCTGGTGGTTCCAAACTTCTTCTATTTATGGATGATGGAGGCCACTGTGCTCATTGGGACCTTCAATGCTGCAGACATTTTTCTGTACCCTTTCCCAGATCTGTGCCTCGATACAATCCTGTCTCGGAGGTCTACAGACAATTCCTTGGACTTCATGGCTTGGTTTGTGCTCTGACATGCACTGTTAACTGTGGGACCTTATATAGACAGGTGTGTGCCCTTCCAACTCATGTCCAATCAACTGAATTTACCACAGGTGGACTCCAATCAAGTTGTAGAAACATCTCAAGGATGATCAGTGGAAACAGGATGCACCTGAGCTCAATTTTGAGTGTCATGGCAAAGGCTGTGAATACTTATGTACATGTACTTTTTTTGTTTTTTATTTTTAATGCATTTGCAAAGATTTCAAACAAATTTCTTTCACTTTGTCATTATGGGGTATTGTTTGTAGAATTTTGAGGAAAATAATGAATTTAATCCATTTTGGAATAAGGCTGTAACATAACAATGTGGAAAAAGTGAAGCGCTGTGAATACTTTCTGGATGCACTGTAGTTGTTAGACAAATGTGGGTCAAGTACTTAATTTAAGTGACGCAAACTAATGTAACTTGATTTGGGTTGATTTATTTTTGTTTGTGTTTATTTGCAGACTGATCTTCTTGCGAGTTGTGTTTCGGACAGAAGCATTGTGTTGTATGACATGAGGCAAGCATCCCCACTGAAGAAGGTAAGTTTAGCTTTATCATAAGTTTTCAGTCTCAAAATCTCACCCTGTCCCCTCTGCCTTCAAGTACTGTGTTCAATTTGAGATTGACTGGTGGGTCAAGATTTTGATGTGGTGTGTGTATATAACTATAAGAACACAGATTTGATATCACTTTCTTCTCCTCTTAGATCGTAATGAGTTTGCGAAGCAACAGCTTGTGCTGGAATCCAATGGAAGCTTTTATGTTCACTTGTGCAAACGAAGACTACAAGTAAGTGAATAAAATAACTTACAAGTGTGGAATGTTCCCCATTTTGAAGTCCCATAGTTTTACACTGGTTTTTACTGCTTCCTGTTCAGACCCATGGCTTTCAAATTTAAGTGTAAAGGCATTTTCAGAAATTGTGAAAGAAAGCAGTGGATGGCATCTGTTTCCAATGGTAGCAGTAATTATAGGGCAGTGCTTATTCTTCATAAAATGGCAACAAATCTAAATGTTTTCTACTCTGTACCATGCCAAAATAGGGGTGTTTTTTCAGACACACCAACACTTTGATTTGTGCTCATTGCTGGTAAAACACTGCATTTACTTGGAAAGTAAAATGTGAAATACAGCTCTGGGAAAAAAAATTGAGACCACTCTGAGAAGTTCTGAAATCAATGTAAAGTGGTCTCTTAATTTTTTCCAAAGCTGTATATCTATGATACTTTGCTTTGATTGTAGCTTATTTATTTTGTGTTTTATTTGTTGAACAGCAAATGAAACTTTTAGCATGACCATGTAGCAAACCTGTAAATATACCAGATTTGTAAGTGTTCCAATATCCAGATTTTTGCATGTTTTTTTTTTTAAGATACAGCTTCTAGGCAAGCTACATACTAACATTTACCCTTTCCTGGGGATAATATACAGATGTTTGTGTACAAATTCAGCAATGCCATGCAAGTCTTAAGGTTAGCAGGTCTTTGTTTTGTTGCACTCCTGTGTCTTTGGGAGGTTAAAATCTTATCTCTCTTAACAACTAAAGGTTCTTTGGAAACTGAACCTTAAAATTCACCTAAAACCTCCAACTGCCCTTCCCTTCCAGCTTGTACACGTTCGATATGCGTCGCCTGGACTCTCCTGTGATCGTGCACATGGACCACGTGTCTGCAGTTCTGGACGTTGACTACTCCCCAACCGGGAAAGAGTTTGTGTCAGCCAGTTTTGATAAATGCATCCGTATCTTCCCTGCAAACAAGGGACACAGCAGGTCAGTTTGTGCCTGTATCTTCATTAATTTTGCCATTACCCCTCTCCCCCCCATCCTCCTCTCATTCTAATTAGCACATTTGATCAGGCAGGTCACCTAACTGCGTGACGATATTGCGTATCAAAACGAGTGAACCTGCAACACGCCAGAGAGAAACACTTTTCCAGAGGGCTTCACTTTGATTAATGGTGTGATTGTTGATTTTTTGAATAATGCAGAGTCCACTCCAGAAGAGATGCAAGCGTTAAAGGGGTGAATGAAACGTATAACTATCTGACCAAAATAACATATAATTAAAAGACTATACACAAGGTATCTTGCTTCATGTCAGTATATCTCAATTTATGAGCTGAGGTATATGATTCTTTCCTTTGGATAGAAACTATATTCCATAAAGAGAGGGTACCTTGAGACCCAGTATAACCCTATTCTAGCAGGTTCCTGTAGGGAGATTTCTCTCTTGTATTGACAGTAAAGGGAATTTGTTTATCTACATTTTTTGTAAAGCAGGGAGGTAAAGTTGTTACTCTTATTGATTATCTCTAAAGTACTAAATGGGAATGTAATTGTGTTATAAATGTACAGCGAGTAATATTCCTGATTTTGTCTTTAAGTGTAAATAAGAATTTGAATTGCAGTCTAGAAGTACAGTATGTTGGCTCTAGCATTGCCTATGGTTACAATTAGGGCTTCTGTTAAATGTTGCCTTTTTAATCTAAATACACAGATTTGGATATCATTGAATTATTGAGCGTTGTTGAAAAGGCATCTTTTTAAGACAATTTATTTGTATCTTCACAGAATACCAGGTACGTGGTACTGTGATCCAAATTACATAAATCCCTTGTTTAATGCACTTTCTAATGCGATTTGTTTAAAAGGATGCAGTAATTATTTAATCCGAAAATAACAAATAACAGAATAACCCAAAGCCAACGCTTTAAGTTTTAACGATGACCGAAAATTTGCAGTATAGATTAAAGATCAGTTGAGCGCTTACAAAGAATTAATTTAGCGATCTCCAAATAGTCCAACTGAAAATAATTGTTTAATGCAAGTGGTATTGATCCAATTATTTGCGAGTATATTGAGCCGATCTGTCGCGTTGGGTTGTTAAATATTGATTTTGATACAGCATTTAGATGCGTTGGCTCATTACTTAGCAGAATATTCCAGAGTTTGCTGAACACGGAATAACGTGTTTTATGAGGGCAGTGCAAATTATGACCTCGATTAGCAACTTAAAAAATAACTGTACATGCTAATTAGGCTGACAGCCTGCCATGCACATAAGGAAGAAAACCAGAACAATGTCAAGAATAAATGACTGAAGAATTAAATATATGCATAAAGACATTATTCTTTGTGCCCCCTTTTGTTTTCTGGGGCTTTTGTCAGCTGGTGTAATTTTAGCAAGGATTTGTGAAGGATTTTTATATATTAGTGCTTTGAATTTACCAAAACATATTCCTATTGTTTACGTTTGGAAACTGTATAATTATCTTTTGAGAAGAGTTCAGTGAGTGACAGTGTTGTCTGTACAATTTAGAGAGGTCTACCATACTAAACGGATGCAGCACGTCATCTGTGTGAAGTGGTCCGCTGATAATAAGTACATTCTGAGTGGGTCTGACGAGATGAACATCCGCTTGTGGAAGGCAAACGCATCGGAAAAACTTGGAGTGGTGAGTATTCCTCTTCTTATGTGCCCCCTTCGAATTGAATTCAATATTATGAGGTCGAGGACAAGTCTACGCAAAAGTGTATCAGTGGCTTAAAGAAAAAAAAAAAAAAAATGAACATAGAAACAAAGTGATTGAATTTTCAAACAATCTCGACAGTTTTCTCTTTCACTTTTTTTTTTGTACTGTAAATCTCTAAAAGTAACATTACTCTAAAATAACCGCACACATGCACACAAACTTAACATTTTTAAAAATTAACTTACAAATTTGAGTTGATTGTGTAAATATGGTTAGCTTTTACATATAGATTTTTTTTATTTAAAAAATATGTTGGTAGGGAATTCTCAGGGAGCCAGAAGTTTCTCTTTGCAATCTCAACGTGAGCGTCAGATGCTGCCTAGTTAAGAGGGGCTGTTCATTCAGCCCCCATGTTGCTTTCATTGTGAAGAACCACAATCTGCTCAGGGTTGGCCACCTCTCTCATGCTGCTTCCTGCCATGCATTCACTGGTGTGGCTTTTTTGTGTGTCTGAACTGGCCCAATGCCTACCTGCTTGCTGTGGTGAGAGAAGCAGATGTGCCAGGGAGTGCAGCAAAGCCCCAGCCAAAGATTGTGACTGATCTCAGTGGGAATTGATGCAACTATTTCTTGGTTAAAAGAAAAATGGAAATGGTCAATGTAAATGCAAATTTTGCAAGTCCTTTTGCCCTTTAAATTAGATTTTGCCCTCTCCCAAAAAATAATGCCTACATAAATACACTTACATCAAGGAAAAAAATATAAATGGTACACTAAAATACAGGCGTATGGTGACAGTGAGTTTACTTACATTGTTAGTGTGACAGATGGGCCTCTCTTTGGGAGCACAGCAGTTCTGTCCTCTGCTTCATACTTGAAACCGTGACCGTTTTCAACCCAAAGTCATGGCCATTGTTTGATTTGATGTAAACTGGTGGTACTAAAGCAGAAGAGCTCATACAAACATGGATCAAACGCTTATTAATTTATCTATGTTTGTCTTTCTAGTCAGTAAGACAGAGTTCTAGGGTGCTGAGTTCTCCATGCCCATTTTCTGTTTGTTCAGAATCATATTCAAGTCCTTTGTTTTCTTCATTTCTTCAAAATATACCAGAAAAGATCACTATTGTAATCTATTATTTACAGTTTGGTTGGTTGTCCAGTTCTGTTTTTGTCTTCAAAACCGTCTCAGTCTGTAAGCTCTGTATATGAGGTTCAAGCACCAATCTGGTTAGAACTGGTCATTATAATATGAGTAGTAGGCCTATTTTTTTTTTAATAACTTTTAAGGTTTAGTTTATTATTTGAACACTTAAATACATACACTCACCTAAAGGATTATTAGGAACACCTGTTCAATTTCTCATTAATGCAATTATCTAACCAACCAATCACATGGCAGTTGCTTCAATGCATTTAGGGGTGTGGTCCTGGTCAAGACAATCTCCTGAACTCCAAACTGAATGTCTGAATGGGAAAGAAAGGTGATTTAAGCAATTTTGAGCGTGGCATGGTTGTTGGTGTCAGACGGGCCGGTCTGAGTATTTCACAATCTGCTCAGTTACTGGGATTTTCACGCACAACCATTTCTAGGGTTTACAAAGAATGGTGTGAAAAGGGAAAAACATCCAGTATGCGGCAGTCCTGTGGGGGCGAAAATGCCTTGTTGATGCTAGAGGTCAGAGGAGAATGGGCCGACTGATTCAAGCTGATAGAAGAGCAACTTTGACTGAAATAACCACTCGTTACAACCGAGGTATGCAGCAAAGCATTTGTGAAGCCACAACACGTACAACCTTGAGGCGGATGGGCTACAACTGCAGAAGACCCCACCGGGTACCACTCATCTCCACTACAAATAGGAAAAAGAGGCTACAATTTGCACAAGCTCACCAAAATTGGACAGTTGAAGACTGGAAAAATGTTGCCTGGTCTGATGAGTCTCGATGTCTGTTGAGACATTCAGATGGTAGAGTCAGAATTTGGCGTAAACAGAATGAGAACATGGATCCATCATGCCTTGTTACCACTGTGCAGGCTGGTGGTGGTGGTGTAATGGTGTGGGGGATGTTTTCTTGGCACACTTTAGGCCCCTTAGTGCCAATTGGGCATCGTTTAAATGCCACGGCCTACCTGAGCATTGTTTCTGACCATGTCCATCCCTTTATGACCACCATGTACCCATCCTCTGATGGCTACTTCCAGCAGGATAATGCACCATGTCACAAAGGTCGAATCATTTCAAATTGGTTTCTTGAACATGACAATGAGTTCACTGTACTAAACTGGCCCCCACAGTCACCAGATCTCAACCCAATAGACCATCTTTGGGATGTGGTGGAATGGGAGCTTCGTGCCCTGGATGTGCATCCCACAAATCTCCATCAACTGCAAGATGCTATCCTATCAATATGGGCCAACATTTCTAAAGAATGCTTTCAGCACCTTGTTGAATCAATGCCACGTAGAATTAAGGCAGTTCTGAAGGCGAAAGGGGGTCAAACACAGTATTAGTATGGTGTTCCTAATAATCCTTTAGGTGAGTGTATATTAGCATTGATCACAATTGTATGAATTAAAATTAAGTTTTGAGCAGCATGCAATTATTGGAGGTCGGCAATGTTTCTCATTGTGGGACCCTCAGTCATCTGTATATATGCTTCTTGATTCACTGTAGCTGAGCCTCCTTATTCCTTTAATTTAACTTGCCAGTGGGAAAGGACCCAACTTTTAGCATGTGTTTTACTGTAAGTGTATAAGGCAAGATTTATTTGTGAGGCTTGCACTTACAAAAATCAGATAAGGGCTGCACCAATCAGCAGTTTAAATTGCCCAATCACTTAAAGCAGGCCCTATGAAATAATGAAGCATTAACAATCAAATTGTTCTCCGTACTGTCAGGGGTATTTCATTAAGCGAGAAACGCTGAATCAATTTCCTGTCTAATCCCAAAAGCTGGTCGTGTAGTCTGATCGAGTCTAGTTCGAGGGCGTACTGGTGCATGAAGACAGCGTTGTGGTGCCTGGAAGCGCTGTGTGGGGGGCTTTGACCTGAAATCAATGCAAAATCACCGTTGGTGGAAATGGAAATCCATGATTGGCAAAGATAACTGTTGGACAATCTTTCCCTCTCACAAACGTGGGATTTATTTCATGATCTAAAGCACATTGTCTCGTAATGGCTCCAATAGTGGGCCTGGGTGCTTTCTTTAGGTTTGTTCAAAGGAGATGGACTGTTTACAAAGTGTCTAATGATCTTCAGATTTTATTTTTTTTCCCCAGAAGCCAAACATGGTTTCAGTTAAGTAATTCAGTTACCTTGAGGGAGGATCTTCTAATGTATCAAGAAGTGTACAAGACACAGCTTCTCAGTGTGACGCAGAGTAACCCTAAACTGGGGTCCCAGATTGTTTTAAAACACCTAGGGACATGTGTGTTCCAAGTTGCCCAATTGGTTGATTTTTCTTTTCATTTTAAGGTACATTCATATGTGCTTTTCATTACCTTTATATTTGAATATACGCATCAATTTCATGCTTAAAGTTTTTCAAATCCTGCTACCATAGATATCAGTATATAGAGTCTGTCCTTGTATTTTGTAATTTTTATATTTCTGTTTTGTCATGAATTTGAAATGAACTTAAGCATGAAATGGACCCGTATGTTCAAACAACAGTAATAAAAGCATGAGAGCAAGCAATTAGACCTTTAATGAGGTTCACACTTCTCCCCAGGTCTCAAGATATATGATTTGTATTTTAAAATAAATGTATATTCTGAATCACGCATTTGACCAATTTGAAAATGTTCAAGATATTTTTAACTATTTAGGAAAAAAATATATATTTTGCAAATGTCCCTCAAGACAACTCAACTCAAAGTCTAAAGTTCTTAACTGAAACCCTAATGATATATTTGTTTCGTCATGTTTAAAACTGTTCAGAAACGTCAAAAGGATACATATTACGGTTGCTATCACATGACTAATGATGGTGTGTATGAGCACTATACTGACTATTTATTTTAAATAGCTCTGATACCCAGCAGAAAGGGAATTACAGAGGATAACTTTAGTCAAAATGAAACCTGAGCCACTATACCCCCTGTTACATATATTAATTAATGACTATTAGTGCAATTGCAACTTATTTTTCAGTTTGAGTTTATTAAGTTACAGTTCGAGGTAGGGGTGGGCAATCTGATGATTTTATATCGTGATCGATCTTGAAGACGTCCACGATCTACTTTTCAAGCGAATCGTAGAGATTGCGATCTTTTATGTCCTCATAATAATGTTAAAACTACAACACTGACTGCCTACTAGATGGCTGTGCTGATTGGCAAAAATATACCATGTGTTTCTATCATGTGTATTTCATGCGTGGTGACAACTTAGAAAAAAAAATCGACATGAACTAGCAGTATGGCAGATGAGGAACTGGTGCCGAAAAAAGACTCAACATCAGTTTGACTGGTTTGGCTATGCACAGTCCGACATTTCTCAGAGAAAAGTTATCTGTAAACTTTGTCAGGTAACGGTCGGCTCTTCCAGAGGTAATACGACAAATCTTTTCAACCACCTCACACAAGGAAGCATCCGAATGAACATGCCGAGAGTGTTTTCCTCAGGTCGGTACAACCCCACTCATCTGTATCTCACAAGGTCCCATGACATAAACAGTAATCACTGACCGACACATTAGAGCAGTCGAAAATACGACAAAAGCAGGCACTTTCTACTTAGCTAATGGTGCCATTCAAATCTGTGGAAAACGTGGGATTTAAAAGACTGATCCACACTTTAGACGCACGGTATGATTTGCCAAGTCACAAATATTTTTCTAACACCGCCATTCCCCATATGTATAGTGAATGTCGATAGAGGATCGCTGCAGAAATAAAGCATGTAGAATTTTTTGCAATTTATTTTATATAATATTATCTATTGGCTGCTGCCACTTGAAGTTGAAACAGGATGTTAATTTTTCTGAATTTGAAAAGTGCACTCCTTTGTGTAGTTTATATTTTATTACTGCAATTTCTGAGTACTTGTGTTATTTAATGTTTATCTATTGACTGTTGATTACAACTTTAATATTTAAAATAATATATTAATATAGATATCCTCTATAGTACATCTCAAAATCGTGGATCGTGATTATGTGTTATAAGATCGTGATATGATTTTTTGGGAATATCGTCCACCCCTAGTTCGAGGCCAAAAGTGATTAGTTTCCTCTACTTGATTTGTTTGTCCAATGTGAAGCTGTGAATGGTATTCCACTATTGGCATTGTACTGTGCAATTTGTCATTTATAGTTCTTTGTACACAAAAGGCATTGTACATTTTTCTGTGGGGGGGGAACAAATCATTAAAAAGAAAAATATTTTGATTTGACATTGTATCCTGTTTGGCCAGTGGCCTGAAACCCACTTCAGTGTGTTGATCTATCTTTAAAAATATATTTACACATGAGTTTGAAAGTTTATGCATCTTGATTTCGATTGACCTGTATGCTTTCAAAACACATCTTTTAAAGGCCCAAATATTTTCTTTGTAAGCAGAATAGGTCACAAATGGAACATATGTAAACAACATATGAATTTTTCTCTTTCTTTTTGTGATGTGAATATGCCAAGTAAATCTTGTATGTTACTCCCCAGAAAATAGTAATTTAATTTTAATGTATTTATTAAGATGCCCTTTAATACCAATTTGTGTAATTCAGGGGGTGAGGAGGGGGAACTGCTTAGCTTGGAAATTTAAGTGTGGGAAACTTTTAGATACTGCAGAGTCAAAAGTTATTTTCTCTGTTTTATTGGACCGAAACGTAGCAAAGAATTTCATAAATTACCTTTAACAGGCGCTCTCTTTTTTTGTCTAGGGAAGCAGTGTGGTTAGATGCGATCAGCAGCAATTTGCTTTTCTTAAACAAATTGAATTTAAGAAAATCATTGCTTTTAATTAGAATAAAAGCCCTTTAACAGGGTGCACTTCCACAGCCTCTCGCAGGGTAAAGCAGGGTGACAGCGATTTATTAGAACAAGAGCAGCTATTGAGGCAGGCTAACTAAAACGAGCTTGACTGTGAGAAAAGAGCTCCTATTTATTAACATTAATGGGTGTGGGATCTGTTCATTGATTGGGGCGCACAATCGAAGGCAATCATTTAATTAGAGCAAAATGATAACTCTTTGTATCGATGGCAGCTGAAAAAAAAAAAAAAAAACTAAAAACAAATCTGCATCCTGTCTTCCTGTTCCTGTATTTATATGCTAATTATTTATTATTAACCACTGCATTAATATAATTTAGAATAATTTTCCTGATCAGAGCGAGAACCACAATTCACTGTTGTAGTTTCTGCCAGTTCTCAATGCATGAGCTGGGTTCTGATTTGGCATATTGTAATTAGGTCATTGTGCAGGTAATGATTGTCCTGCTTGCAGTATCATGTAGCAGCAACCGTAAATAGTCTGCTTTCTTGTATTTTGTGTTTTCCTTGCATGCAAGTTGCTTTCTCAAAGTTTATTCTGATGCAGATCCTTGTACTGCCTAGAGGCTTATTAAGCTTGGCCATTTACGTATCATTTCAGCTTTTTGGGGGGTGTTTTCCCAAAATGTCTAACTGTACAGTCTAAAACTTGCAACACTTTTATTCCAATTGAGAGATTTGCATTGTGAATCATGCAGGCACTGAGTGTATAGGCAGAGCATTATTAATGCGTATCTCACATTCAGAATATGTGCATTTTGCAAAAATCTCCCCTTATTGCAGGCAATTTGGGTTCAGTAGGTGGAAACCAGATTGTAAACTGCTAACAAGTTGGATGGTTTGAATAATTAACATGTTTTACTGAGCAACATGAGACAAACCCCAGAGAAGGCCAGACATGTCCACGCATTTAAACACAAATGGCAGAAAAGACCAAGCCTGAATATACAGCATTGCCCTCTACAAACACTAATAACAGTTGTCCGGTACTATGATCCTTTGGCCCATTGTCACCTGGTTGTGATGCTTTACTCTTTGGATGAACATTTTCTTACCTGCACATGCACACACTCTGATGGGCACTTGTGTGACAACATCCTCCTTAGCTAATGTATGTCTGTGTACAAGGGGCAGGGGAAGAATAGAGTGAACTGAGGAATGTGAAAAAGGTGCACAGTATGCTTTTTGACATTAAAATTATGAATATAGCAAATAATGCATAGATCCTAGAATTGCATTGTTTTTCTATCTGCATCTGTCTCATATGAAAATATTTCAACACATACTGTCCACATTTTTAGATTCACTCTGCCACTCTTTTTTTTGTGCCAAAGTGTCGATACTTAGTGTCTCATTTATTAATTTGTTATTTAATTCTTAGGTTGACTTTAAAATATTTTGAGTTCTTCTGTACAAATCTACTAGTACAATAACTTTGTGATTCAATGCAAAGTGTTTTGATTTGGCAAAAATAATCCAGACATGCCTCATATTCTATATCGATGAATACATATTTATAATATTTGCATATTACATACTTAAGTTCAAATGTTTCAGAATCCGTAAACTGAAGATTTTATTTAACTTTGCTTTTATCTAATGTTTAACTTTAAATGTTAAAGAACCATATATGTGTGGTTTGGATGGGTTTTCATTACCATATTAAAAAAAAAAAAATCAATGGGCTACCTTCAGTACAAATTAATGTGACTTTTTTAATCAATGTTGAAAATTACATTTTAAATCAATAGTTATGGCTAATTAATGCATCAAAATAATACATTTTAGATAGCTTGCTCAATTGATTTAAGAACAAGTGTCACTAGTTTGAAACTGGCTAATCCAGTTGCAGTTATTTTTTCCTTAATTAAATATTTGACTTTGTTTCTCTCTCTTCCGATATGTGGCAATTTACAATTACAAATAAAATTAAAAACTAGAAACAAATAATAATTAAAAAGCTCTGCTTTAGAAATCTGTGTGTGAGTGTGTGGTAATAATACAAATAATCCATTCCATAGCTGTAAATCAAACTAGCAACTGTAAGGCAAATAATTCATGTATATGGCGTAGAACTTGGAATAACTGAAAAATTACTTTTGATCTGGTTTTAGTTTCCCTTTCAATAACCTTTTTAAAGTCCTGTGCTGTATGGGGCAGCTGTGAAATGCTAGGTCGCATGAACTATTCAATAGCAAATCATGAAACCACAACTGGTCGACTTTTAAATGAGTTGGTGTATCTGTAACCTTTTGCATGCCTGCCACCCACAAGGATGTCCAGTACTCTGTGGTAGATCTACCTGGGAGTAGAAATCCCATATAGGATTTGTACAGAGTGGATATATATCCTATTATAGTTCTTCTGCCTACCCTGTGGTATTTGTACTTAATTAAATTATTAATCAAATCTGTTCCATTTTAGTGGAATGTTGATAATGTTTCTATTGAGTTATGATTACGATTACTATTACTATTGTTAATTTAGTGAAATAAAGATGATTTACATTCTTTAGTTATCCTTATTTCTAATTTTAAGTTGCTTTAATAAGTCCATAAAATCAATGTATTTTAAGTAATCCCATAAGACAAAATTAAAACTACTTTTACCGCTGGGTACACATACTATTATAGCAAAAGTACCCCCAGGTAGATTTACCAAATAGGTACGAACACTCTCACACTAGTGTTAACATGCTGTGCTTCTCTTCCCCTTCCCCTTTGCTCCAGCTGGCTCCACGGGAGAAGGCTGCGCTGAACTACAGCCAGAAACTGAAGGAGAAGTTTCAGCATCACCCTCAGATCAAGCGCATCGCCCGCCATCGCCACCTGCCCAAGACCGTCTTCAGCCAAGCCAAGGAGCTGCGTGTCATGAAGGAAGCTCGCCGCAGAAAGTATGTTCTTACCGTGCTGTTCACTTTCAGTTTTGTGTGGTACTAACACCTAGCAGAGTTAAATGATCCTCCCCGGAAGAATTACATCAGTTGACAGATAGCAAAAGGTCCTATCAGTTACACTTACACTGAGGTGGCTTTAAGGAATTGTATGTGCGCACACATTGGCTCCAATAAAAGCCTCCAATTGGAGTGTAGGTTTGGCTGTATAATTCAGGGATCTGTGGTTCAAATCAGCCCTTTGTCATTAGCCAAGTGTGACAGAGTGTTGTGTTAGTGAATATGTTATCTATATAGTGGACTATAGCTCTTTTTTATATGAATAACAGTGGTTCACTTTTAATGCTATTCATTTTTATATGATCTTCCCAACTATTACATTGTTAATCAGTGGAATGAAGAGTATTTGCACAGTGAGTGGGGTGGTTAATAATAAATTTAACTTTTTCAAATTATACTTCTCTTAAGGACTTCCTAATTTTAAGATGCAACTGAAATTGGATATAAAATACGGTTTTAAAATGCACTGCAATTTCAAGGAACGTCAGATATCTGTAGGTAGTTCAGACAGACCCTGATTTATTGTATGTGTCCTATTTGGACTTCCTAGTAGGATATGTGAAAGTGGTGCCAGATCTTTGCATATTGACCACCATTTTTTCAGGATGGTTTACATTTACACTGCAGTTAGGAAGTTATCAAGCCAATTTGGTCTTACACAGTTACACAGGGCCTTTCACAGTTATGATTTGATGCAGATTGAAGTGCAGAGCTATATGAGAAACCTCTCATCGTGACGAATGGCTATCCAGGATGTGGATCAAACAGAAAAAGTTGGTCTTAGTTAATTTTAAAGCAAACTCACGTTGTTTCGACATTGCTCTGACAGTTTATTTGCAATGTAAAAGCAAATTTGGAAACTAACCACTCCAAACCAAACCGTGGAAGTGATGTACTCAAACGCAAAGAAACTGTCCATCCGTTTCTCTTCATTGAAGCCCCACAAAGTGCAAAAAGTTGCCCGTTGGTGTTTTGCTGCTGAAAAAGGAATCCAACTTGCTTAGCTGTAAGCGGAGAGTGTAAATGTGACAGTCGTCTACTCTGAGCCAAACTAGATGTAATAGGGTATTTAACTGATAAAGAGTTTCACTGTAAGTTGACTCTAAACTGGCTTTATTCCCATCGGTAAGAATAACCGCAGCTGAAGAGTCGGTACTGTGATGGAACTTTGCTTTGGATCAAATGTTTTCCACAGCTGAGTTGTGTGTCTAAAAGCTGTGGCCTAACCAGACCTGGGTTAAGTGGGACTGCTTCTCCATTTCTCGAGAATGCTGTGAGCTCCCCAGCATCCATCTCATTTTGAGAAAACCTTGATCAGAATTTGTTAAAAATAACCTTGTTCTCAAAATGGCATTGCTAAAACAGTCGTTTTAAAAATTAATACAAATATCTAACTTTAATTGGCATTGAAACACCAGTGCTAATTTGTATCTTGTCCCTAATTTTAAATTGGTTGTCTTTGCTGGCCTGCCTGACATTTTATCATACTCTACACCCAATCATGCATAAGAAAGACAGATGTTGAATCTGAAAGACGAATCCTTCTCTCAAAGCAATTTCAAGGGTAAAATGTATACTTTCTAAAGGAAAGAGCAATTTTAATAGCATAAAACTGGCTCAATGACTTTGTGGATTACACACACACACACTTCTCTCTGAGGGTAGGGTCACATTATGACATTATCAACACTGGTGTACAAATATGGTTTTCAAAAATGTCTACTTTAAACGGTGACAATTAAGGTGTTATTTGCGGCTTAAAATATCCATTCCTTACACTTTCAGTTCTTGATAACATTGATATTTTCTCAGCTAGTACAATACTGTTCTCTATTCTTTTTTTTTTATCTTTGTGTTTTTGACTTTGTGCATCAATGTTAATGTGCTTTTATATTGCTTTAGTGCCATTTAGAAGAAGTTAAGCAATATTAGAGTGATACTTTGACATGTTTTTGATGTTTTAGTTAATATGTGACTATAATGATGGACACTCTCAATATTGATCCAAAGGTTGACTGTCATTTATGCCAGGTTGAAATTTTCCCTTGACTCATTTTATTGTCTCTATTTGAACTGATAGTTAACTTCATACTCGATATTTCAACACTAAATAGCTAAGTAAAGTGAGAAATAAAAATCTAAAAATATTTTAGGGGGACATGCATGGAATTGTGATATTGACCTTTCTTAGTCAGTAAAAGAAAACCACACAGTAAACCAGTCTACAAAGCAGATTTTCATCCACCAACTGTGTGGTGCCTCTAATGAGATATTCTAGTTATCTTTAACACCTTATAGTTTAAAGACTTGGGAATGATGAGAGAGAAGTGATCAAATTAAATCGGCACTCTTGAGTTGGCCATTACTGCGCAGATTGATCAGTGTGGGAGTGATGTGCAGTATTCCTGGCCTACTTAAGTCCGACAACAGTCTATTTGAATAACCTGGCTTCCAACCCATTGACCAACTTGCTCAGTTGATTTTAACAAATTTGAGAAGATCATTTGGACACCTGAAGGATTCCAGGACTGAAATTGGCTACCAGTACTAAAATTGAACTAGATTGTGACTAACCTCAACATGAACATTACATAACAGAACTGTTGTTGCTCTGTGAAAATGAGAACCAATATATAAACACAGGAGTTGAATTGTGGTGGGAAACTGTTTGTCTTGTTAAATGTTCAGCATATGACTATTTGTAAGTGTAGGTGAGTGTTGTTCTTGGTATCCAATAGCAGTTTTTCTATTTTCTGTTTCAGATAGTTAGTTTATTAAAAAAAAAAGAGAGAGAGAGAACCTACACAGTGAGAGTCATGAACACACCAACTTTCTTTACGATTTTATTAATTACTGACCTCAAGCCTTTCATACGTGCCCTTCTAATCTAAACATATTTCTTTTTTTTCTAGGGAAACTAATGTTCGCAAGCACAGCAAGCCTGACTCCGTTCCTATTGTACCAGAGAAAAAGAAGCATGTTGTGGCTGTTGTGGAATAATTGTGGATGGATTGACGTGCCGAAATGGTGCCTGGCTCTGTGCATTCCTACCAAGGACTGATCAATTCCGTCTATGTGCTCAAAAGACTCAACCCCAAATTCAACCCCTGTCAATCTTACAGGATATAGTTGAAAGTATTTACTTTTGTTAATAACTTGTTCAGATTTTGTGAACTTTGATAAAATAAAGTGATGTCCATATCCAGTATTTATATGTGGTCTTATTGAAATGTTTGAAAGTTGTCTTCTGCCTTAGGTCTTACACTTCCTTTACAGGGGTGGTTCTACAGGTGTGGCCCAGGGTAGCTATGGCCACCCCTGGAAAGTGCGTGGCCACCCCATATTTTATCACTAAAACTGTAAAAAAATATATTAGTTGTAGTTGTGTTAATTTATGTCCTATCTCAGGTCTCAAACATTAATTATAAATATATAATTGTACGGTACAATATTTACCTGCCTCTGCCTTGCCTTGTCCTGACTGCTTGTCTTGGCTTTCATCCAGTGCGTCACTGCAGCGGTGCCCCTGACGACGTGAGAGCGTGGTTGCCATGATCGGGTAGTTTTGGTAAATGTGGGGCTATTTTATAGAAGCAAATATATTCACTCAGGTTGAAATAGACTTAATAGACCTGGCAACCCACCTCTGTAAAGTGAACCATACATGATAGACACGAGAGACAAATCAGACCGCATCCAACCCAAAGAGATCTACTAATATAATCTCTTCTTCAAGTAAGAAATAAACTTTGCTAACTAAATTAAATGTTAAGGATTTAGTTTGTTGACTATATCTGCTTGATAAAATAAATATCGAATCATTTCACTGGACTTGCAGCTGTCACCAGACAGATGGCTAGCTAATAAGGATTCAAAACTAAACGTTGTGGGTATTGCATGCCAGCCCAGTCTTTGCTTGGCAGCTAGATAGCTACTTTAGTTAGCTAGCTATTACAAAATGAGAAACAATAGTTTTGATATACAATCAAGTGTGGAATTGCTGAGTGAGTGAATTCCACTCAATGGAAAATTGCTAAAAGTAACATTCAGTGATTTTTTTTTTTTTTTTTTGGTATTTCAAATGAAGACATGTCGGTAGATAAGCATTTATTTTGTTTTTTTCTCGTTTAAAACTTTTGAACAAATAATCTAGCTTCTGATCTTGTTTTAAAAAAAGCAATGCTGCTCTGGAATGTCATTCATGAGCACATCAGATATTGTAAATCGTGTTATTCACATGTGAAAATGCAATGCCTCCATTTGTTTATATGTGATGACTCTGCCTGCATGTTAAAATGGCTCAATGCTGCCTTAAGTAGAAGTAGTAATGGTAATAGTAGTAATGCCATTTTCACAAGGGAACTATCCAATCTATCCAAAACAATTTGCCACCCCACAAGAAATCTTTGTGCCATCCTGGCCCCCCACTTGGAAAATTCTGGACACACCCCTGTTACTTTGGTATCTTTTGATCCTGGACTCTTCTCAAAAATAGATGGTTACATTTTGTTAATCTTACTAGAACATTTGTTATGGTTATTAGATGCTAAATTATTGCCAAATACGGGTAAGTGGTGTAATTTAGGCTTGTGATTATTCTGCTTATGATTTTCTATTCGTTCCCGAGTAAATTTTTTGTTAAAAAATATGTTTCTCTTTCTCAGGTAGGTGACCAAAATCACAGTATATACACTAGTGACATCAAGTTTTTCAGTAAATCCAACTTTAAATGAAAATGTTTCTTTAGGGGTGGACAGTGTATTTGCCAAGCAGATAAATACAATGACTATTAAACAAACATCTCAGTACTTGGATTCTTCAGCAAGTCTGCCAAGTGAAGTTAAAAAAAACAACAACATAAAAAGCATATGTTTAAAAAGCATGCCACACATTCTCTGGATACAAATGTCAAGTGCTTCTTTACAGTTAGTTCTAATATTAGGCAGAAACACTCGAGGCAGAGCTCTCTAGTTGTGTATTCAGTTCTTCACTGAGCATCATGGGAGCAAGGATTCTGCAGCACAGGGAACATCTCCAACTGTGAATTTTGCAAACCTCTTTCTTGGCTTGGAAAACATGGGAACAATCACTCTTAGAGGGATATGTGCCAGAAACCACGAAGACACTTGTAAATAATAGATAGACCTCAAACAGCAGAGTAATGATTTAAACAGATATTACCTGTGGAAGCTGATAAATATCCAGTGTACTGGATTTTGAACCAAGTGGATTTTTTTTTCTTCGCCCTCCTGAAGACAAGCAACCAATACACTGTCAAAACCAAAGAGAGAAGGAACAAGAGCACTTCCCTTTGGTTTTCAGTTTTGATATATACATATATTGATATGTCGTTCGTCCTTTATATCATTTACTGTTGCCTAAAATGGATGTTTTTGATTTTTTCAAAATGTATTGATAATTATACACAGCTCAGGATCAAATTAAGAGACCACTCCAAGTTCAGTTCATTTGTGATTTTTTTTTTTTTTTTTTTTTTTCAATGAGGTGCAAAAAAATTGAGAGGTAGGATAATTATAAGATGTAATAGCATAGCATTTAATCATTTGTTTTATACTTTCAAGTCTTATGATCAATCATTCAGTGTTGAGGAGGCTCAGCCAGCCTCTAATAGTCTGAGACACGTATCTCCTGGAGTAACCTGGTGTGAAAGGGTTTTGTCTCACAAGTTACATGTTAGTTACATTTGGCTATTCGATCTTTGTTTGGATTTGGTTAATGTCAAGTGATTGCAAATATGGAGATGGGTAAATTTCTATCTGGGACAAATGCTTCTTGTCTAGTCAGACTGTGGGATTGTATCTTATCTTACACCCATTTTTATTAAACTTCCCTGCATGTTAATGGGTCATACTGTGGGAGTTTCTTCTTTGTAAAAGCCCCAGTGTTTTAGTGAAATATATAGGGGGAAACAAACTACTGAAACAGTCTATGCTAGCCCAAGCTGCCGGTATTAATATTATGTGATTTTCTCAAAAAACAGTGTCATATTCAAACCATTAGCTTACTATATCACCTTTAGATTAGCCTTCCCAGTTCTCACCATGCTGAACAAAGAGACCCCTTAAGTAGCTCATCCTTCTGTGAGATTATTCACATTAGTGCAATATGAATATTAATTGGGAAATACCATGATTTTTACTTGGATAGCTGCCGGATGAAAGGAGTGCTATGCTTGCAATATTTCTGGATGTCTCAATACTAACTGTATTTTATATTATTTCAGTGGATCTTCTCACATTTACTAGTGTGGATTTTTAGCCTTCCTCGAAACATATTGAGTGCTGAGGTTTTAGGCTCCTTCACATGACTTCATTTCATTGATCTAAAAGGCATGACACCGACTGTTAACTGACTATGGTATTGTCAATTAATTGTACATTTCCTTTCAACAAAGGAGATAATGGTTTTATACCCAGACATTGATGATGTCTTCTTTTCAGTATCTATGCACACACAATAGTCCAGATTTTGGGGTTAGCACTAATTTCAGTACTAGTAGTAGATGACCATTTGGATGTGTTAATTAGTCCATCTTCAATTATTTTCCCTTCTTCTTTCTTGGCCTATATTGTGAATTTCCCTTTTTTTATCCACTGTGGTCTGTCTTTACACCATTAAGTAAAACTTTTACTTTTAATGTCTCTCTCAGAATACCTTTTTGAATGTATTTTGACGGTGATTATGGCTAGTCTATAATTATATTTCATATTCTTCTTTAGAGCCATACAAACTAACACAATAATTAAATGTATTCTATCTGTGTGAAGTAATACGTCATCCAATTGGTAGTTGACCAAGCCCTCACCATTAGTACTTTCAGAGGCTCGTTGAAAATATAAAAAATATAAAAACTGACCTCATAGCACACCTATCCCATTACATTTAGTGATATAATAGGCAACATATAAACGTTTATTAAGACTGAAAAACTAAACCTAAGGCACCCTGAAGATCTAAATTGTATATTTCTAGAACTAAATTTAATATGTCTAGATACATTTCACATTCCTAGAGTTTTAAAGCTGACTCTGTTTCTCTGTTTCTCTTTGGACCTGGTTAAAGCTGACACATCCTCCCTCAAACAGTATAGATTATTTCTCTCATTTCAAATATAGATATCTTATCTCTAAGGCTCTGTATTCTGTTGTTTCACTACATCTTGTTGTTTAACAAAACTTGCTGTGTTGGCATCCTTGACCAAGAGGTTATTCATTCATAAAGTCTATGTAGTAAGTAATTTGTCTCTTGCTAATTAGTTACAATTTGCTTAGTAAGCTTGTTTACACCAATCAAGAAGGAAAGAACTATCTTCTCTGCCTTGAACACAACCCATAAAATACCAAATGTAACTTAGAATTGTTGAGACTGTCTGAGGAAACTTCTCAGGTCAGGATCCCCTGCAGCTGCGGGAATAAAGAATCAACCTTCTACCACACAAGAGTGTCTTGTTATTTCTACAACTCTTCACACCCCTACTGAATTTGTTTCAAAACTGTGAAAACATACAATAAATGACGTGTGTTCTACATATACGTTTCTGATAGCCAATCGGAAGACGTTTGTGAACTACACAAATTGCGGTGAGCTAATACACAGACGTAGGTTAATATTATTATCACTTGCTGTTGTTGTTGTTGTTGTGTAAAAGCTTCTAAACCAAATTAACTAAGACGACAGATATGTGTTCGTGGAGACAGAAAGTCACAAAGGATGCCAGTTGTTGGACTCTATCCTGGAAGTTGATAGGAGAAAATATGACATTAGATTTACATGGGAGATAATATGAAGTCCAAAGCAAGCACTTCTGTCTGTCGGCTAAGATGCTATACTGCTTTTGCGCTGTCCAGCACTTCAGGACACCGCAAACAAGTTCACATAGACAGATACAATTGTTTGTATGATTTTAAAAAGTGATCATAGTAATATCCAGTTTACTGTAACATTAGTTTTTGACAGAGATCTGTAAGTACGTGTATTGATTTCACTCTTGCTTGTTTTGGACGTCACAGTTTTGTATTTGATGAGGTTACTACGGGTGAGTAAGCCTGATGAACGGATGTATGAACTAGATGAATGAAACAAAACTAAAAATAGCGTTTAATACTTCAACTCTATCAATAATCTATGCATCTTTAAACGAACCGTACATATAGCACAAGTAGCAAATACTTTCTATAAATTATATGCATGATTATACTTGCATTTCCGACAATAAAGCAAAACTCAAAGCTTTAGCAAAAGCTTGTGACAAAGTTTTGGCTCTTCTGTGGAATAATTCAACATGAATAATGATAAAGCATACCTTAACAAGTATATTATTTCCCAAGTTTAACCATTTAAAACTAATATAGTTTTGGGCGTTTGGGTTTGGATTACATTCAAATTTATTTTAAATAATTCGTGTTTGGTATAAAACGAGAATAGACTTTTAATATAGTCTACTTCAAAAACAACAATACCCCTTCAAACAGACAAAGGTAAAGGTTTGCATAATAAGTACACACTTTATTTAATACGTATAGGGATGTTTAGTTCAAATGATAGTTTACCACTTAAAATAATTATTGCAGGCATCTTCAAATAAAAGCTGTAGGTGTTAATTATTAAAATTACAAGGCTCGGTAATGCATTTTATCTTTATCTTTATAGTTCTGTTACATTGAGTAGGATCGATTTAAAGAACTTATTTCAGTAGAAACAAACTAATCAGTTCGTCTAATCGATTTATTTGTCTAGTTGGCTATTGACCAGGATACGAGACTTTAAACGTGATCTGTATTTTAACGTCTAAAACACAATCCATGTTTTTATGGACATGATTGTGTTTAATTTAACTCACTGTTGAAATGTGTTAGAATTTTACAAATTTGTCTTTGTTGATTATTATGTTTTACGTAGAAAACTCAATTACACCTTAGTCCTTAATATGTATAATTAAAAGGCAAACAAATCAGCATTATCACAAAATAGGCTATATTACAAAAATCAAACACTGGAAAAAAATATTTTTAATTTTTCATGTTACCGATTTTTATACTTATAATAAGGTGTTATTAAAATCCTAGTCTACCATATACATTTTGGAACAGCGATGCACAACAAAATAGTTATTATTGATTTAAGAATGACCTACTAATAGAAAACATATTAGCGAGTTAAAGCTAAATAAGGTTTCTTATGCTTATAGCTCGCCCCTCGAAAGACACTGGCACTTATAATTTGTAAAATAGTTTATGTAAAGCAAAAACAAACCAGAAACGTTCATTTAAAGTTGTGTTTGTTGTTTTCTTACATCAGCATAACGTTGTATTCCCTGTGATTAAGTGTAATTAACTTCGTGGTTGGCTTTGTTTCCTTTGTATGTACATCATGAATGTGGGTTCTGAATGGAATTTGTAATATTCGGGGAAAATTGCAAATGCGACAAGGAATTTGTAAAATTATATCAACAACAGCTCTAGCTAAAGTTTATAGTATAGAAAAAAAGTGCAAATGACCGTAAGATGATGATTAATATATATATATATATATATATATATATATATATATATATATATATATATATATATAATTTTAGTAGTAATAGTGGTTGTAACAATGCTGAATATTACTAGAAATAGGTGTTCCATATCCTTAAATATTTAGATTATGTATATATATCGGCATGAAAAATGACGCTCATTCCAATCCCAGACAGTTATTACAACTAACTGCATCTTCATGTATTGCCCATACGCAGATACTTGAAAAATGTACGTTTACAAGATGATAAGGGATCACCAATTTCTCATTGGCCACATGCTAAATTAATTATTTACAAACCTGTAACCGATCTTATAAAACCGTGTTGTGCATTAAAAAAGACACGCAGATTGGGTATCTGCATGCTTAGCATGGGAAAACGTACTGTTTATTTAAAATGCAGTATACAAAATCTGAAAAGCTAAAGCGTCTTTTGAATCTGTATAACAGTTTATAGATACATAGAGAGACAGAGAGAGAGAGAGGGAGGTTATATAATGTATATAGCCTACATATCTACAGCAGTCTCCAAATGTATTCAGATCCTTGATGAAGTGTAACTAAAAGTTGATTTTGAAAGAAAATCCAGGTGTACTCAATTCATTTATCTTCAAATAAATGAAAAAGTAATTCATTGTATTCCTTTTCATATATTCAATATTTCTGTCAAAAGTTACACTCAATTCTAAGTATTCAATCACAGTTATTCATACCCCTGTAATCTGCGTTTGCATTGAAAATATAGAGGAGATGCTTCAAGAGTTATAATCATTTAATCACCTGCCAGAAGACGATATTTGACACTCCTCCATGCAGAACCTCTCCTACACCACTAGGTCATGAGTCTGGTGAAGTCTGATAGCCAGTCAAAAGCCTCAAGTCTGTGCTCATCATTTTCAGACTTGGAGGGGTGCTTCTAGTCGTTATCAAGCTGGAAAGTCCATTTGTGACCAAGCCTGGGATTCTTGTCAGAGAGCGCTAGGTTTATTGGCTTCAATATCCTGGTATATTTTGAAATCCATTAATCCCTCTGTTCTAAGAAGGGCAATCAGGACTGGAAGAGGCAAGACAGCCCAAAATCCATCTGAAAGACAATACAAAACACATTTTGCTGGCACTGTACTGCTTTTCTCACCAAAATAACACCTTATTAATAACCACAGCCACTCTATACACTTTGCACACAACCTAAGGACCTTTCCCAGGTTGTTAAGTCTTTTCAAGTTCTTATTATTTCACAGATTTTTCTTTTGTTACACTTTCCTGTAAAGCTTATTCCTATAACATTTAAACACCTCTGCTTTCTTGTTCATATCCCTTGCCTACACTCTAAGAAGTAAAGGTTGGAGTTACCCTTAAAGGTTATTATTAGAATCTTTTACCACGGTTCTTTGCAAACAAGGATCTGTAAAAAACCTTAAATCATCCACGATCATGATGGAAAAGGGTTCTTAAATGAGCCATTATGTTTATGACGGACCTTGCTGTTCTTAAACAAACCCTTTAATTAAAATAAACTCATGAAGAACCCAAAGGTTCTAAATAGAACCGCTAAAGAACCTTTACTTTTTAGAATGTATATCCCAGAGGTCACAAGGTCACTTCCTATGAGACTTTCTATACTTTCAGGGAAAGCAAAATTTGATCTGCATGTTTACATTTATAAAGCATTTAGAATTGGCCTCCACTAGAAAAACATTTGAAGAACAAACAAATCATATTCTGTGATTTCAGGATTCAGACAAGTAAGCTACTTAAATATTATCTTGATGCTGGTGCACAAGTATACTGTCTATTCTCAGCATTTCTCCTCTCTGTGTAATGAATAAACATCATCCAAACCTTCATGTTACCACCTCAGTGTTTTATTATGGGCCCTCCACACCATTTTGAATGGCTCTTGTTTGTTTTTCTTCTCACAAACTGTACTATTGTCTTGGAGCTGAAAAATTCCATCATTGGTTCATTGGTTCATTTCTGGTTTCTCTATTGCTGGTTCATTACCCATTCTAAATGTTTTTGATGGTTTCCTTGCCTTGAACTTACTGTATCTTTTTGAACTGCATCTCACCCCATCACCCTATCTCAGTATTTGTATATCATCATCACAGTTTCCTTTGATATAGAATTCTGGAGTTGAAATCAGCAGGAAGTTAAGTTGTTGTGGAGGTAGTGGAGGACCAATGTCTCTACATGCTCCCATGAGAGTGTACAGATTAGCCAGTCATCTTGATAGTTTAAGACACAGACCGCTGACTCCACAAGGGTCCCAGAAAAGTCACCCTTATCACCAATTTCTAAAGAATGGGAAAATTAGTACATTATTGAGCATTTGTTTGTGTAAAGGAAGTCTCTGAGTGCTGCTGCTTTCAGTTGTCTAGTCCCAAATGGTCTACAAATGATTGAATTTACCAAAACAAACACCTACTTAATTGCAAGTCCCTATCAAGTGATTGAGTCTCTGGGATCAGGGTGTCTTCCCTAATTTGAGGTATAATAGTTTAATGTGAATACCCCAGGTAAAAGAAATGTATAATTAATCAGATTGTGCATGTTCATTTTTACAAGTATATTAAACCTTTTCACAAATTGTAGACAAGTAAGGATTTCTGCAAGCCCATCCCTATGTTGACCGTGTGTATTAAGTGCAGTAATTGCTTATATAGCCCTACATCACATACTAAATTGTTTGATCTGCATACTCAATGAGGAGAAGCGTCATGAAGCTTTTCAACCCTGTACCAAATTAATGGAAGGGATTATACTGCATTTGCTGACAGGCATTTGTCTACAGCTTTTCCGAGCGAAAATACCATACTGTGGGGTAATTTAATTAAGTTGATCTTATAATGCTCGGGATGCTTGATTATCGTTTTCATTAGCCGAATGTTTTAGGAGAACAAGATTGTAGTCGATTGACTGGGATCCAGCTCCACCAGGAATCCGCTCCGTATTTTGCGTTTGATTACTCTGCCTCGTGTCAATGAACCAGCTCCTCTCTTCCGCTCCCCACCTCAGTCTCCGTTGAGCTTTGTTCGACGTATTTCCAACGCTCCGCCCACCCTTCCTATTGGGATTTTTTTTTCATTGCATCCATTTTTGTGCATTTAAGAAATCTCCAAGAATTAACAGCCGAGAGGAGAGCGAGAAACCGAGAGAGAGAGAGCGAGAAAGGAAGAAGGGCGCCCGAGAAGAAGAATCAAAGGAAAAGACACCTTTCCTCCAAGATGCAAATAACCTCTCTCTGAACGATGACAGCGATGGGTTAGAAAGGATTTAACATGATTGCAAAATAAAAAGGCAAGAGCTTATATTCCCCTGCATATACATCAATGGATGGAGAGTGAGAAGTATGTTTGGGATACTTGCAGCCGGTGGGACTGATCATTTCTACACAACACAGAGGGGCAATTTAATCGCGCTCTCTTCCCATTTAAAGTCTCTCAAGCAGGACTCTGGGTGTTTTGAAAATCCATTGTGTGAATCTTGCGATGCTTCTGGCTTTTGGCTGTTGTCCTCCCGGTGGCCGATGATTACAAAATATGTCTTCTCCTGTATAGTATTGGTGTGACCCAAACTAGGCTTTTTCAAATTAATTTGATCTCCTTCACCTTTCAAAGACACGGATATTTTTGAGGGGTTGGTTTTTTAATGTTTAAGAGTTGTACACCTGCTTTTCTTCGAAGTCCCCGTTGCGTTGCATTTTTGCTTTTTGATAATGCTAAATATAGATGTATATATGTATATGTGTATATATATATATATATATATATATATATATATATATATATATATATATATATATATATATATGTAAATTAATAAATACATACTAAGATGTCTGCTTCATAGTATCGGGGTCTTTCAACTCTCCATTCGTCCTCAGACCAGTTAAATAACCGAGGATGATCAATTTGATACTTTAAACATTTGGTATTAGTATTCACCCCCAAAATTAAGTATATTCAATTGCTGGTTGTTGATCCTTTTAGCAATTATATCTAAAGATGTCTGCTCCACTTGGGCCCCGGGGCGGCCCTGCCGCTCCTCCTGCGGCGGCTGTCCTACCAGAGATGCCGGACCTCAGCCACCTTACAGAGGAGGAGAGAAAGATAATTCTCGCTGTCATGGACCGACAGAAGCAAGAAGAGGAAAAGGAACAGTCCATGCTAAAGTAAGCAATTCAGATTTTTCAAATTGTCCAGTATGGGAGAAGTGTCAGTGTGTTTTCATCTAAACCTCGTACAAACCTTTCAAGCTGTTCACATTGCAGTGCTAGTTGTGGGCAATGTTGCTGTGTGAGGACTGAATTTTAATTTGATCAAACAGCCCTTAAATAATTTTCCTGTAAATGAGCAGGGTATTCATTTGCACCCGTGTCTACTGAAATCCAATATGGCTACATACATGTATAGTACTGTGCCGACAGATTTATTGTAGATATTAGTGTTTTAGGGAAAATTGTAAAAAAAAGTAAACACACACATATTACACTTCCAGGCAAACCCTGCGAATTACACAGTGCAGCTCGATGCTATTCAGTTCTCATGTTATGTGGTTATGGAAAAGCTGTAGTATTTTCCTGCTACCATAGGACATTTTTCTCCCAGTTAGTAACCATACCACGGGCCTACTTTTCACTCTGTTGGCTTTGGGTTGGGTTAGTAACGGCCGCCATCTTCGCAAAAAAATTCTATCAACTCCCTTTTCTCATTGAATGCAAAACGTTTTAATTGTCTCAGGCGAATCGGACGTTGTTAACACCCAGCTCTAATACCTCACAGGATGGCTTTGTACTTCCCAATCATTGCTATTTCTCTGAAAAGATAGTATCCTTCCGTTTTAGTACGGCAGGATTTTTTTTCTGCATCTCTCTCTGTGAACATTTCAGCACCACGGCGCTGTCCAGTGCTGTTTAAGGTGGAGCTGAATTTTCGCAGTCGCTCGTCAATGCCTATTACCGCGATTCACGTTTTATGGCAAAATGAGATTGAGTGTAGTAACATGTTTCTGGATAAAAACGCAGTGATTTAGGTTTCACAGTAGAACAGGCTGGGTTGAGCGAGGATTAGATTTCTGTAGTTGAAACGTAGTAAAAGATATGTATTTTAGTTCAGTTTCACATTTTTAATGTTTTTTTTATTATTATTATTATTATGTTTTTATTAAAGCTGTTAGAACTTTGATTATGTTGTGTTTTGTAGAGCAGTATCTTTGTATTGAGATTCTATCTAGTCTTACAAATCTGTCATTAATATCATTGTAGGCTACAAGGGCAAATATCAGCATAATAACCTGGAGGATGGATTATTATTATTATTATTATTATTATTATTATTATTATTATTATTATTATTAGTAGTAGTAGTAGTAGTATCAATATTATCATTATTATTATTATTATTATTATTATTAATACTGCATGTACAATAACTATGTGTGTATGTATGTATGTTTTGTGTATATATATATATATATATATATATATATATATATATATATATATATATATACACACACACACACACACACACACAGTTTGTAATAATAATAATAATAATAATAATAATAATAATAATAATAATAATAATAATTTACACATTGGGTATATGACCATTTCAATATTTATATATATATATATATACATACATTAGCATGTATATATGCTTACAAGCACAGAACATGGCAGGCATACCCTTTTGACACATTTTGTATATTTATAGTCGCTGCTTTTTTTTTGAGCATTTCTTTTTGGTTTTAATTTAATCAGTGCAGTGTATTTGTTGTGTACGTGTAATTGGGTAGGCTAACGCATGTTGTTCTGTGTGAGACAGGCGATTAATTGCAAAGGCACTTTTGCACAGAGGGTTTTAGAATTTGTACAACACCACTTGGCTTACACGTGATCCCAGCCTAGTGAGAGAGAGTGAAAGCCCACTATCACTGCCAATGATATGTTACCTTAGTTAGCCATTTAACTCAGACTGTCCTGTGTGTATACTGTACTGAGAAATGTAGGATATGAATAATTGATATATTACATACACTCTTTCTGGGTGGTGTAGGATGGGAGGTATATATAAACTGATATTGCATGGCACATTTCATACAGTGAGCAGTAATTTGCTCACAAGGGAGTAATGTGCAGTGCATCAATCCAACTGATCACATTAACAAGTGGTCTGACTACATATACGGATAATAATGCATATGTATTCTCATTTTATTAAAATTAATCTTTGACTAATAATTTTCCATAATAGACCCAGCCTAGAACATTTTAAAATTTGTGGTATGAGAGGACAGTCTAGAAATTTTGAAAACCAAGAGATACATTGTCAATGTAAATGTGTAGAAATATACAGTGCTTAGTATTGTGGGTTATTATCTAATATAAACAGAGATTGGTGTTAATATCACGATTTTAGTTATTTGAAGCATAAGAATGAATTATGCAATATTTTATTACATATAGTATTCAATATATATATATATATATATATATATATATATATATATATATATATATATATATATATATATATATATATATATATACACAAACAAATGCCTCTTATCAGAGTACAACTTACAATGACTTCTCCATGTATGTTATAGGAATATTTTGCCTGCCTTCTGTAAAATCCCTTTAAAGATGTTAGTATGTAGTAAATGAGAAAATTACACAAGGTTCCCTGGTTAACAATACACACAATGACAATGATGTTGGTTGCCTTTATCTGGCTTTGTATCCGGTGTGACTGGGAAGCACAGTTTATTCTTGTTAATGAGAGTAACAATACCCAGGTGGGTCATTGGTGGCAGTAGACTTTCGTTGACCCACAAAATAAATGCAGGGTAATGTTTCCTTACCATTAGAGAGTTCTCCTATCTTGTTTACAGTTGGACTAGCACCTAGACATAGTTGAAACTATATACATTCTCCAGTTTATTTGATTATATTTGTATTCTCATGTATCATAATTATCTTGTTATGATCAGAGTGCAGATGTCATATCAACTGGTCATTCTAGCAAATATAACTTCTGTTCTGGGCAGAAGAAGAAAATACATTTTCATATTAGGAACTGGCGATGTATCACATTAATGTCATACAGTACCTGAGTCTTTGCAGTACAGATCTTCTTCTGTCTCTTCTTTCTTATACCCCCACCAAAAAGAAAAGAAAAAAGAAAACTCAAAACTACTTTTGTACTGCATGAGCACACAATAAACCTTTATGTTTGTCCTTGATGGTCACCCTTTTTAATGTTTAACCCTCACACGTTTTTGTAGTGTTATGATGTTAGCAGCCAGGACATGTTAGGTGCAGAAGACTCATTTTTAATCCAGAGAGCTAGTAAAACACTGCTGAGATTCTCGGAGAGCCTGTCCTCCCGTTGAAAAAGTTAACTCTCCGTGTTTGGCTAGTTTTTGGCTTCTCTACATGCCAACCAATATAATTCCAATATCAATATGGTATTTAAGGTTATAATGTGAAAGAGAATTATGCATCCCAGTCAACTTCTATGAAAACCCTGGAACTGGTTTTATAAGTGACAAAGTAGCTAATTAAAGCAGACTCCTGATTTGTAGCTGTGCTGTTGTGTACAGTTACAGTTGGTAGATCCCTGGGTTAAGTAAAAGCTGTATGTTTAGTATACAGTGTGCAGGATTAAAACAAGTAGAATACTTCAGAAATACAATGTTCATAGCAGTGACTTAACATTATTTGAAACCATATTCATCATTATGTATAGCAATTGTTGGAATTTTCCTTAATATTTACTTGATAACAGACAGATGCAGTACTTCATTGGTGTGGCAACTGCAAGTGATGGTAAACATTATATATAGTCATATATTTTAGTAAACATTTCTGTTAAAAGTGCAACAACAACAAAAAATGCACTTAAGCGATAATATTTTAATACTTTAGAGAAAATATATCTGCTTTAATCTGCCATGTACCCTGTTAAATGCATAACCCCTCAGCATCTTAGCTGCACTTATAAAGTATTTGATTATAGAAAAACCCTGAAAACTGTTTTAACATTACAGATCGCAACTGTCTCACAATTTAAAGTTATCCTACAAGATCTGTTGGGATTTGCCGTGAAATTAAATTAATCTCCTTTTTATATATAAAGAGGACTTGTGTGCGCACTAAGGTGCTAGGTAGCTCAGTCAGTAGAACATAGGGCTGTATTTCCAAACCATTATATATTTCTTAGCAGACGCTCTTGTCCAGTTTACACAAGAAACATTTTAAAGTATCATAAAATTGCAGTAATACAAGCAGCACAAAATACAATAAGAATATCTCCTAGTACAATGCGCTAACAAGTGCAGACATGATATAGTCAAGACCTGAATATGTGCTAATAGGCATTGGAGAAGTTGCAGTAAAACTGTACAATTGCAACCCATACATAAGTATGCAGGAGCATAAGGAAGCATAGTTTAAGAAAGTGCACAATTGCTGAGCAGCCCAGGAGATTAGGCTGCAGGTGTCTTTACTAACAGGTACATTTACTAAGGTAAACACTGATGTCTGTTTTTGCGCTTTTCTGTCAGAGAAATTTCATATTTTCATATTTGAGATTCAATGCATGGAATTGAAACATGTTTAAACATCTGAAAAGCGGACAGTTGTAATAATTTAAGCAGTTGTGACCAGTACAGATATTGGAATTGCGTCTGTGGCATATTTTCTTGATTGGGCTTATTGTTGAGTGGGAAACTGTTGCTCAAATGGCAATAAATCAATGTAGATGGGGGAAGAAAACATTAAGAAAACGATTAGGTATTTCTGGACCTGAAATGCCCTCTAGGATTGTTGCTGTGGAAAATAATAATTTGCATTATTTTGAACAATTCGCAAAACACTACACATGAAGTGATGCTTCTGCACATATCCCATTTGAAATCATTGTTTTTCAAGAGAGATGCTTCCAATGTACCGGTTTTAAGAAAGGTGTTTCAGGGATCCACTTTCTGCGGCTCAAAAAATATCAATGAAGTAATCCTTGCATAACACTACATAACATTACATTGGTTCTTAGGAAGTCTGAGTGATAGACCTCAACATTTGGCACTGACTTTGTGTCCTGGCATTACGCCCAAAAAGTTGGTGTCTCCATCACTCGAGAATACAAAAATGAAAGGTGTTTGAGAAACCTATCTGTGTGGCTGCAGTGACATCACTTGTGTGTTACACAACTAGAAACAGCTGTTCAACCTAGAGGGCAGCGTCAGTCAGTACAGCGGTTTTGAAGGAGATTTCAGCTCAGTCTGACCCGGCAGGACTCCACAGTCCAGGACAGTGATCACACCTCTTAGATCAGTTAATAAAAATGACATTCCACATTATGCATTGCTTTGTCACATGTGTACTTTTGATATGAGACCAAAATTATATACATGTCTAAAGTGCAGGACCATCAAGCATTAGGATTGGTCCAGTACACTAAAGCAAATGCAAAATGTTTAAACTGTGTCTGGAGCCTCTAAATAGAAAGTGAAAATATGTTCTGTATATATGGTTCAGGGTATGTGCTTTAAATTCCTTTTAGCAACAGAAAAGGTCATGTGATTTCATAACACTAATATTTCAGGAATATATGTTTGCCCTTTGTGTCCTAAAGAATGTGTCTAGCCTAAAATATTATATATATAATTATATATAATATAATCTAGCCTTATAACATATATTTTGTATATTTATTTTGTTTATAAACCCTTGTGTATCAAATGTTTGTAACCATATTGTAAGAGATTGTTTTAGTATTCATATTGAAAGAAAAGTGTTATTCCGGGGCTGCTAGAATTTGATCTGTTTTGTCATTCACCTGGATGCAAATGTTTGGTGTTTTCATTTGCAACTTTCTGTCCTTCAATACATGTATATGAGGAAAATTAAACCCCTGCTTGTCACAAGTCAATCTAAATATTGAAGGAGAGAAAGTTACAAATGAAAACACCAAACATTTGCATCCAGGTGAATGACAAAACCAAAATATGGTATAATACAATGTTGGTGATATTTCAGTGGTGAAAAAGTTACCTCCTAAGTTGCTGAAATGCTTTTTTTTTTAACCTTTTTCAACTAATACGTCTCACTTACATCAAGATTTCTCAGAGTTCCCATGTCTCATCTCGGTGGTTCTCAAACTTCCTTTGTTGAAGGACCCATTTCAAATGCATCAGTGATCTCACACACCCCTCCCTCTAGCAGAATAATAATACTATGTAATAACTCAGGTGTTTGTGCGTGTTCTCTGTGACATCTGTGGGCTTCCGCAGTGCACTGTTGTGGAGATTGAAGGCACTGTAAAGACAAAGTAGATTTCACAGCTATACTCTGTAAGCAAGCAGATGTTTAAAGAGGATTGTGTTCACTGTCATGTTATTTCTCAGACTCGCAAGGACGTCTCTGTGGACCCCAGCTTGAAAGCCATTGCTTTAATAATAATATTGTCTCTTATTGCACAAAACGACAGATTTTTTTTTTCTTGTGTTGCTGTATCACAAGTGATTGTGTATTTATCCCTGTTGGCTGTGCGTTTTGGGGTTCTGCTTCCAACATATATGTTTTAGAAATGATTAATCAGGGTTGTCTTGAATTTTCTCAGTAGTGTCAAGGGATATGATAAAGCAACTTCACATAGCAAAGTGAAGTATACTGTGTTTCTGACAATTTCTAAGAAGAAAAGGGTTAACTGTGTGTTAGTAACCGACTTATTTGTCTAAGTGAAATACTGAAAAGCAAATATGAAGCCAAACTGTGGAGTGAGGGCTGAAGAAATTGTCAAGCCTTGAGTTTTTAATGAAGGATTCAAGACCGTTTTATATATTATTTATAGGGCGAGCCAATTTAGACAACATCAGCAAGAGCACAGTTGCCATCTGTTTTAACATATTGTGCAATGTGTTTAAATATATTTTTTATACAAGATATATAATTTATTTATGTAAAATGTGTGCTGAAGAACACAGTCTAGCTCATATACATGTAATGCACATTTGAAATGTCAATTATTCTGGGCCAAACCCCATATCCCGTTTGTTACTGCATTCTTCAGTTTTCTTAAAAATGTAACATTTTATAAATATGTAAAATTAAGATAAATCAGGAAGGGATTTGTCTAACTCAATTAAATGAATGTCCTCACACATTGTAAGTGGACCTGAACCTCTTGGCGAAGTGGTAGCGTGTGCGTGGGAGATTGGGGTTTGATTTTCGGAATTGACGGCCACCCCCTCCAGCATTTACAATATCTTTCTGATGAACTGTAATTGATGGAGTTGGACAAAAGAGTTAACTGGTTCAATGGAACTGTATCTAAATGTCATATGAGGAGATTTTAACACAAACAAAAGGCACTACAGGCCTGAAAGCCTAAGGCCTTGAATACCGTAACCACAGTTACCATGGTGACTGGGTTTCTAAAGACACAAGTAAAAGTTGGTGAATTTACTAGGCGATCTCATTTGGAGAATGTTAGGGAAGGAAAGGACATTTTAGCCTTAAGGTAAAGCAGTAGCCAGTTCATTGTCTTTTTACCGGAAGTGTTACGTAGAGAGTGCCAGACATACAGTATAATATAGGTAATTCTGCTTGGATAAATGATCCTGGCTCAGTCCATTGTTATCTATCCACATACCGAGTTATACATTTTCTTTCCAAAGTCAGAAATGCCTAAAAGGATCGGAGATTTAGTTGATGTGGGGGTTGTTCTCTTTGACCACAGCTGTAATTAAAAATAAGGTAAAATGCAGCATTTTTATTGCATATAACTGATTCCAGTTTACACTTAGTGGATTAAAAAAGATGACTCACCATCTCATGGTTCATAATGACCCCCCCCCCTTCTTTTTATACATAGTCTTTAATTTCCTGTCTTTCAGTAATACAGGAAAGTAACACAAGGAAAGTAAAACAGAGCTTGCAGTAAAGTGCTCTTAATTTACAAAACAACAAATGATTTTAATCAGGCCTGTTTTATTTCTGTGGGTGGGGGTTTTCCCACTGGTTGCTATCTCAGTTTCCCTGTACAGTTACAATGCATACATATGTGTGTGTGCACTTGTGTGTCAGGAATAAATCAAATTCATTAATAATCCAACAATTGTTTTCAAATAAATTACCTAATTTATTCCTTTGGTTGTGTGTTGATATATCATCCACAAAGAAACGTAGCATGAGCATTAATCATTTCTCAATATATTGCTCTTCTCTGTGGTTCATATGGTATTGTGTTGTATTGTGTTTTTGTTTTAATATTGCTGAGTTAGCATGTGTTAAGTAAATAAAAAAATATATATACATTAGGCCTATTGCATTAACATTCTACAGAATATTGAAGACAATTTAATTTTCTTTACAAAGTATAACCCAATCTTATACCACTCTGTAAACATTATATAATGCTAGTTACAGTATTTGTGAGTTCTTGTAGTGAATTTCTGGCAGAGAAACTATGCTGCCCTGCCCATAGTTCAAAACAGGGCTAAAGTGCTCTCTCCTGGGTTTGTTTTAATTGAGAGTGGATGCAATGTTTAACCCGCAGGCAACCCAATCATATGACTTAAAGTAAGATTAAACATTTCTAATTAGCTCGTGCTGGCTATTCACTTTGGTCTTGAGTATTGTGTAATAAGCTACAAATGGATAGATTTTAATGGAATGCTTTGTGGATGTTTCAAAAGTGTGCAGTGAAGAATACTTGTTGACTTGTGTTCCCTGTCCCACTCTCCCTTACTTTCTGTGCTCAATTCACACAAAAATATATAAAATACATGCTATTTTTTTTCTCTCCAAAACTTACATCAGATTCCTCCCATCCCTTTCTAAATTCGATCTGCTGTAGATCTTGCAAAGAGGTGGTACATTGGGACTGGATCTGTGTTTTTAATTGCTTAGAATTTAGACCCAAAGCCATCTTATTATTTCTGTTCTACTGAGTTTCTTGGCCACTGTGGCTTTGCATGTGGAAGTGGCTGCTTCAGCAGAATACTGCACACTTGTGGAGAGGCGTGGAGGGAGATTGCCATGTGAAATACTTTTCAAAGCATGATTTTGGAGAGAGAAACACAGTCCGTTAACCCGTCAATTCCTATCTCCTTTAAATACATATAGCTCTATCACATTGAGCTTTGTTTAATGTTCTATCCTCTTAAACTCTTCATAAAGAGACATTTATGAAGATCAGTGATAGTAAACATTACATTTCTAGGCCTACATACAACTAATGAAAAGCATTGTGTAAAAATATGGCATCTTTTTTTGGTACAAGTGCTTTTTGAGTAGCTTTTTGACTTGGTGTAAGAATACTTCAGGAATCAGAACACAGTTGATGAAAACAGGTGATTATATCTCAACGGGCCATAAGAGATGTGAAACATATCTGCCTGCTTAGGCTGCTTGGGCAATGCTCTTTTTACCCAGCATGCATCTTCCCCACGGCAAGTGTTTTGGTATAGGCAGCAGCTGACTGCTGCAGTCCACACCTTCGCTCTGGGGGATGGGTGATTACACATTGAAAGCTGGAAAGAGGCCGATTCCACACACACTCTCTCTCTCTTTCCACTTTCTGTTTTCAGCTAGGCTTCTGTAGACCATATCTTCAAAACCACTATAGCAGCAAAGACAGCTTACGTCGTAAGACTGCAGTCTACTGGCACAGCTGCCTAATCACTCCCACAATGTGATAGTAAACGTTTTCTGTACTTGGACTATGGAGTCTGCATTCGGTTGCTTTATGCTGCATTCGGCTCTAGCAAATGTGTCAGCTGTATGTGTGTAAATCATGGTTTGTGTTGGATGTATTGTCCCCCTACTTTCTCACTGTACAGTGCTCTTTCCACAGGACGTTGTTCGCTCTGCCTGGTTTGTCTTTGCTATCCCTGTTTCATTGATGAGGCTTATAAAACACTACATTATTATTCTTGAACATTTAGGTTGTGCTCTATTTTTAAACCTCTGTGGGCTGCTGCGTGTTTAAGTGACAGCTGTCCAGATGGTCACATCCAACATGAACTCTTGCTAAAAGCAGATGTTAGGATAAGGCAAAACTGCAGGGAGGAATAATGTGTCACTGCCGAAATTGTTACAAGTACACTCATACTGGAGTTCTTTGTGTTACGTTGAAGAGTGTTTTGGGGGTAAATCAAACTGGAGATTAAGAACAGTCTCTTTGGTGATGATGTAAGTGTGTAAAGACCTAGAGAGTCAGGAAAAGGTTAGATGGGTCCTTAACTTGGTCATTTATATGTGTGTTCACTTACAAACGGAGCTCTGGGAAATGGTTTCAATGAACACAGGATAAATAAATCTGTGTCAGCGAATGCCTGGAATAAGAGTTGGAGAGAAGTACAAGGAGAGGGGAAAATAGCCCAGGTGAAACAAGAAACAAAGAGATGATGTGGTTGATATTACAATAGGCCAGCTCTTAAGGACACAGAGTGTCCTTCAAAGCAAAGTAATTCAAAGCAAAAGTATCTTCAATAAAAGGTTGTTGTGTAACGGACAGAAATATGCATGGAATATGGGCAGTTTTATGAAGACACCAAAATGCTACTTTTTCTCAAATGCGAAATTGATTTATTGATCGTGGACGATCTCGTTCTATGTGCTGTAAAAAGAGTTTTCATAGATTGCAGTGGTTAGAATAGATGAATCTATTCCATAATTGGGTTTATGTTTTAAAGCCTGGAACAGTAATCAAGTCTTCAGTTATGTGAAACAGTGATGTTGTATTCTATAACTAAGAAGTAGCTGGGTCTGGTACAGCATAACATTGAGAATGTTCTGAGTTTATAACAGGGTGCATCATTCAAACCCAAGCTGTGAGACTGAGAGTTCATGGTACGGAGATCAACTGAGGTTTAAAAGCAGATTGTTTTCGTAACCTTATGATGACAATGGGTTTTGAACTCAACAGGGATAGCTGGAATGCTTCTGTAGTTCTGAGATATTTGAATGATGTACGCACATCAGTAGATCCCCTTTATAACCAAATACTTGAAGATTTCTGGGGGGATATTCAGTCTACAGTCTCTGCTTTTAGAACTCCCATACATGCAATGCTACATGGCTAATTCAGATACAGTGGATAGTGCCAGAGTATCTGCCGGTGCTTTACAAAAGCAGTCGAGTCCGGTCTGTCTCTTTCTCTCTGTATCGTGACTCATTAGTGTCTTTCATCTCACCGTGTGGTGCCTCTACTGACAGACCTAATTAAAATGGATATTTTATGTTGGAGAGTCCTACTGTGTGCTATTCTGGGTTATGAAGTCTGAAATACCCTCCTATTGACTGCGAAAACATGCTTTGAATATAGCTTTGTCTATATTTAATGGTATATGTGCTTGCAGAGCATAATTCTCTGTGTACATTCGTTAAAATTTAATGACAGTATGTGAAGTAAAGCCACAACCTTTCACTTCCTTCATAAAAACAAAACAAAACAACTAATGTTCACCTGGCCTACCTCTAGCATTTTACTCCAAGGAAGTTACTCTATCAGGTGACATACATTTTGTTATTAGCTCAAGAACTATTCAAAAATCATCATCAATATGGCCTTCTGCATACCATAGTACTTTTATATGATATTTGACGTAAAACAATGAGAAAGAAAGCATTTGTAAATTATCATTTTGGTTCGGGTTGGATATATTTTTGATCATTTTCTATTTTGCACATCTAGGTAAAGGGAAAAAAAAGCAATATTCCCAGCTAGTTTAAATTTAAAGTTGCTCAATTAAACCTTAATTATTTTTTCTTTTCTTTTTCAAATTATTTTCTAGCTTTTAGCTTTAGATATACATTCAGATTAAGGATCTGTCTAACATCACGAGCGAAATAATTGTACTAGTCTGTCCGTGTCCCGCGAGGACACCAGAACTCCGCCCGTTTGAGTATTCTTGGACATTGCCTACAGCTGGTTAGTGGAGATAGTAACTGACTTAGTAGATGCCATATCCCTTATATGTGAATGACTTTGCAAAATTTAATTATCAGTTTAATTATCTGTCTATGGTCTTTATTTTTATGCATTTTACAGTTCAAACCCTACTGCCCCAGAAGTAGCATGCAAGGTGAAGAACAGAAAGGTAGTTTATTTTGATAAAGTGAGGTTTATATGGTCCCAGTTGAAGTAATGATGTGTTTTTGTAGCTGAAATAGAGGTTTGATGGCCAGGTTTGACCTTCTGTATTTGGTCGGTTGCCGGACTCGCCCAGTCTAATAATGCTCTGGAATTGATAAATCATGAACCGTCACACCCGTTCTGGTGGGAGCGCACCGATGCTCTCGCCCCATTAGGGTTGTGTATGGATTTCTAGGTTGCACCAAAAAACACATACATCTCTCAACAGTTGTCAGCTTTCCTGTGCCATGTACTACTTATAAGCCCTCTTCCTTACAGTTACCATTTACACCGGTGACATTCCTGAAGAACAAAGGGCAACATGAGCTATGAAATCCAGTGTGGTATCCATCCAACTGGAGCTAAAAACAAAGCCAATGCAAATGTGCTCACCATCCCCTTGTTGCTGACAAGAACTAGCACTAGAGATTGATGGATATAGACTGAAGTGAATACAGATCCAGAACCAACCTTTTTTTTAACTGCTTAGATGAAAACTCTCCATTTATATTCATAGGATCTGTATTAGCTGGTGTGCTTCTTTTAGAACTAAACCTGCAGTATTAAGCCCCCGCTGTAAGGAGCTCAGCTTTAGGAAGCCCAGGCTAGATGTTCAGCTGTAGCTACTGTAGGTTCGAAAAACTGTTCAAAACCATTTGAAAGGCATCAATATTTGATATAATGTTGAAATGGCCTAATAGAAAAAATATATATCTCTGTTTATTTCTTAACAAAACAATGTATAACTACTTATCCATGCGACCACATTGGCTCAGTTTAAAAGACTATGACCTAGAACCATTTCAAATGCTCCTGGGTTCTGTTATTTCCCGTGACACAGATCTGAAGACATTTTACCATAGTTCAGCTGTGGAGACTGAGCAAGTAAAACTGAACCAGAAGTAGCAGTTTGAAATGTTACAATGGGTACAATCTTTGTTACTTATATCTTAAAAAAAAAAAGAAAAAAAAAAGAAAAAAAAGCTTTGGAAGTCTCCCAGAGATTATTCAGTTGCACTATGGAAGAATGAATATTTGTATTTTAGTCCCACACTTCACAGCAGCTAAAGCGATGCCCATTATTTATTAATAGTAGAAGTGTTTCCTTTCTAAAGATGGTCTTTGAATGTCTTTAGCCCTAATACATCATTAACTGTCAATTCCACTAAAGAGAACCCCTTAAACATTCCCACACCTTCCCTATCCAGCCTCATGTATCTCATCGCTATGATTTCTGAGCACGTGTCCCCTGCTATGCACTTTGTCGAAAGCCATCTGCTACTTTTCACACCGCAAGCCCAGAATACCTCTGTCTGACAATCACACCAAATCGTAGGATCTGATGCAGGGGGAACAGCCGACACTCTGAATTGCCAGCGCCTGAGAAGACACAGCAGTCACTCGTGTAGTGAGAATCACATTTTCCCCAGCCAGCTTCCATCCACCCTCCCCCGCAGTACTCAGCCAGTTATGCAGTGCCCCCTGGGAATTCCTGGCCAAAACTGGTAATGCCATAGACTGCACTCGAGGTCAGACTAAAAGGGTACAACCTGCACTCTGGTGGAGCAATTTTACTGTTTGTGCAGCTCAGTGGCACCCATTATATCCTGACTTTAACTCTGCATCACCCCCAATCTGGAGCCTGACTTCCACCTTACCAAGCATACGTATCTGGCTACAAATTAACTTACTCAGTGTGGAAGAAACTCAGTCTTCAATCAGGTTGGAACGTTCGTTGCAATGCCTTTATTACACGCAGCCTGGAGAGGAACAGTGAATCAAGTAGATTCCAGAGTTGCTCTGACTCCATGCTAAAAGTCAACATGCTTAATACATTAGGTCATGACCTGGACAGAAAATGTTGGCGTGAAAGGGAATTAGTTCCTTTTAGATAAGCTTGTGAAGCAGGCTTCATGCACAACAAAGTGTAGCTGTTTTGTCTCCAGGAAGTAATCCTATTGCATAAATGATCCTGGTTAAATTGGCAAACAATATGCAGGATGAAGGATGAAGTATACAGTGCAGTGATGCAGTTTCGAATACATTAAGTTTTTAACTGCCTTGCCAGTGGCAAATCTCTACACCACACAGCGATATTTCGAATCGTATGGTAACACCAGCCATTTCAGTTCTGTAGAGACCTTTACAGTGTCTGGTGTGTTGCATTCAGAATATTTAATTATTCTGTTGATTCTGCTTGCAGTGTCTTATATATTAACTATGGCAAAGGACAAGCGCCAGACATCCCACTTTGGATGTAGAAAAAGTTTGGTAGACTTTGGTACATAATACATATTATGTTTTCTATTATTTGCAAATATTAACAATCCATTAATATTGTTTGTATTAACTGTGTTTTATGCTACATAAGATATACAGTGAGGGAAAAAGTATTTGATCCCCTGCTGATTTTGTACATTTGCCCACTGACAAAGAAATGATCAGTCTATAATTTTAATGGTAGGTGTATTTTAACAGTGAGAGACAGAATAACAACAAAAAAATCCAGAAAAACGCATTTCAAAAAAGTTATAAATTGATTTGCATGTTAATGAGAGAAATAAGTATTTTATCCCCTATCAATCAGCAAGATTTCTGGCTCCCACGTGTCTTTTATAAGTCGTTACCTGTATAAAAGACACCTGTCCACAGAAGCAATCAATCAATCAGATTCCAAACTCTCCACCATGGCCAAGACCAAAGAGCTGTCCAAGGATGTCAGGGACAAGATTGTAGACCTACACAAGGCTGGAATGGGCTACAAGACCATCGCCAAGCAGCTTGGTGAGGAGGAAACAACAGTTGGTGCGATTATTCGCAAATGGAAGAAACACAAAATAACTGTCAGTCTCCCTCGGTCTGGGGCTCCATGCAAGATCTCACCTCGTGGAGTTTCAATGATCATGAGAACGGTGAGGAATCAGCCCAGAACTACACGGGAGGCTCTCAAGGCAGCTGAGACCATAGTCACCAAGAAAATAATAGGTAACACACTACGCCGTGAAGGACTGAAATCCTGCAGCGCCCGCAAGGTCCCCCTGCTCAAGAAAGCACATGTACAGGCCCGTCTTAAGTTTCCCAATGAACATCTGAATGATTCAGAGGAGAACTGGGTGAAAGTGTTGTGGTCAGATGAGACCAAAGTCGAGCTCTTTGGCATCAACTCAACTCGCCGTGTTTGGAGGAGGAGGAATGACCCCAAGAACACCATCCCCACCGTCAAACATGGAGGTGGAAACATTATGCTTTGGGGGTGTTTTTCTGCTAAGGGGACAGAACAACTGCTTCGCCATGTACTGTCAAATCTTGGGTGAGAACCTCCTTCCCTCATCCAGGGCATTGAAAATGGGTCGTGGATGGGTATTCCAGCATGACAATGACCCAAAACACACAGCCAAGGCAACAAAGGAGTGGCTCAAGAAGAAGCACATTAAGGTCCTGGAGTGGCCTAGTCAGTCTCCAGACCTTAATCCCATAGAAAATCTGTGGAGGGAGCTGAAGGTTCGAGTTGCCAAACGTCAGCCTCGAAACCTTAATGACTTGGAGAGGATCTGTAAACAGGAGTGGGACAAAATCCCTCCTGAGATGTGTGCAAACCTGGTGGCCAACTACAAGAAACGTCTGACCTCTGCGATTGCCAACAAGGGTTTTGCCACCAAGTACTAAGTCGAAGGGGTCAAATACTTATTTCACTCATTAACATGCAATTCAATTTATAACTTTTTTGAAATGCTTTTTTCTGAATTTTTTTGTTGTTATTCTGTCTCTCACTGTTAAAATACACCTACCATTAAAATTATAGACTGATCATTTCTTTGTCAGTGGGCAAACGTACAAAATCAGCAGGGGATCAAATACTTTTTTCCCTCACTGTATAAGGGTTATTTCAGTCTTTTAAAGGTGTTTTATAACCGTCTGTACTAATTCGGGGCTGTGAACGGATACAAAAAGTCACAAGTTTCGAATGGCTCGACAGCCCAATTAGTTCAATCAATCATGACCACACTGTATTTATAAAGAAGTACTTATTTGGAGATGGGAATTTCAAATAATTAGTTATTTGAGTATTGTTTTACACATATGTGAGTATTCGAATATTCAACATCTAATTACAGGTCTTATTAAACGTATTAGCAACAATCAATCTGTAGTCTAATAAAATGAATGAAGATTAGAGAAATAAAGACTTGAAAATCAAAATCCATACAAGAACTTAAATACAATAAAAATAATAAACTGACCTATTTTAGAACAGGATACATACTGAACTTTAATCTTGCATTGTGTTGATTGAAACACATATGTACATTGAAATTGTGTCAAATGCATATTTCTCAAGTTTTTCCAAGCATTCCTCACCGAACAATGTAGGCATTTTTTGCCTTTTGAAGCGATTTTCTGTATTTTGTTTTTAACAGTGGGCCCAGTGGTGGTTCTAGAACATTTCAGCTGGGGGGGCATGGCTGGGGCCAGTTGTATTAAAGGGGGGGCCATCATCATCCCTGCGGTTAGCCGAACTAGCAGGGGGTGCTGATGGTGCTTTGTCCGTGGTGCTATCGGGTGGGGGGGCTGACGGTGCCCTGTCCGTGGTGATAGCGGGGGAGGGGGGGTGCTGACGGTGTTTCTCACGCCTATAATTTTAGTACCTGAAGTTAGGGGGACAGCACTACACCCCTTGCTCCCCCGTAGATCCGCCCCTGTGTGGGCCCAGTTGCTTTTAGAAGTACATTACCCTCCTGCAATTTAATCACTGCTATCAGTATTAGATGTGAAAGCATTTAATATGCTTTCCCTCTTACAGCAATTTGAACTGCATAATAGGTACAT